>NC_090931.1:6734915-7343156 GCF_040938575.1 Ambystoma mexicanum | reverse complement strand
AGAGAGGTATCTCCTGTATGTGCTGTGATGGAGGTGTCTCCCGTATGTGCTGTAACAGAGTGGTATCTCCTGTATGTACTGTGATATAGAGGCATCTCATGTATGTGCTGTGATAGAGGTGTCTCCTGTATGTGCTCTAATAGCGAGGTATCTCCTGTATGTGCTGTAATAGCAAGGTATCTCCTGTATGTGTTGTAATAGAGAGGCATCTCCTGTATGTGCTGTGACAGAGAGGCATCTCCTGTATGTGTTGTAATAGAGAGGTATCCCAGGTATGTGCTGTCATAAGAGGCATCTCCTGTATGTGCTGTGACAGAGAGGCATCTTCTGTATGTGCTTCAATAGACAGGTATCTCCTGTATGTGTTGTAATAGAGAGGCATCTCCTGTATGTGCTGTGACAGAGAGGCATCTCCTGTATGTGCTGTAATAGAGAGGTATCTCCTGTATGTGCTGTAATAGAGAGGCATCTCCTGTATGTGCTGTAATAGAGAGGTATCTCCTGTATGTGCTGTAATAGAGGTGCCTCCTGTATGTGCTGTAATAGCGAGGTATCTCCTGTATGTGCTGTAATAGAGAGGTGTCTCCTGTATGTGCTGTAATAGAGAGGTATCTCCTGTATGTGCTGTAATAGCGAGGTATCTCCTGTATGTGTTGTAATAGAGAGGCATCTCCTGTATGTGCTGTAATAGAGGTGTCTCCTGTATGTGCTGTAATAGCGAGGTATCTCCTGTATGTGTTGTAATAGAGAGGCATCTCCTGTATGTGCTGTAATAGAGGTGTCTCCTGTATGTGCTGTAATAACGAGGTATCTCCTGTATGTGTTGTAATAGAGAGGCGTCTCCTGTATGTGCTGTAATAGCGAGGTCTCTACTGTATGTGTTGTAACAGAGAAGCATCTCCTGTATGTGCTGTAATAGAGGTATCTCCTGTATGTGCTGTAATAGCGAGGTAT
This sequence comes from Ambystoma mexicanum, assembly GCF_040938575.1. NCBI lineage: Eukaryota > Metazoa > Chordata > Amphibia > Caudata > Ambystomatidae > Ambystoma > Ambystoma mexicanum. Next base: position 7,342,202 of record NC_090931.1, on the reverse strand, counting down.
CTCCTGTATGTGTTGTAATAGAGAGGCATCTCCTGTATGTGCTGTGACAGAGAGGCATCTCCTGTATGTGTTGTAATAAAGAGGCATTTCCTGTATGTGCTGTGAAAGAGAGGCATCTCCTGTATGTGCTGTGATAGAGGTGTCTCCTGTATGTGCTGTAATAGAGAGGCATCTCCTGTATGTGCTGTAATAGAGGTGTCTCCTGTATGTGCTGTAATAGTGAGGTATCTCCTTTATGTGTTGTAATAGAGAGGTATCTCCTGTATGTGCTGTAATAGAGAGGCATCTCCTGTATGTGCTGTAATAGAGAGGTATCTCCTGTATGTGCTGTGATAGAGGGGTCTCAGGTATGTGCTGTAATAGAGAGGTATCTCCTGTATGTGCTGTGATAGAGGTGTCTCCTGTATGTGCTGTAATAGAGAGGCATCTCCTGTATGTGCTGTAATAGAGAGGCATCTCCTGCATGTGCTGTAATAGTGAGGTATCTCCTGTATGTGTTGTAATAGAGAGGCATCTCCTGTATGTGCTGTGACAGAGAGGCATCTCCTGTATGTGCTGTGATAGAGGTGTCTCCTGTATGTGCTGTAATAGAGGGGCGTCTACTGTATGTGCTGTTATAGAGAGGTGTGTCCTGTATGTGCATGATAGAGAGGCATCTCCTCTATGTGCTGTAATAGAGGTATCTCCTGTATGTGGTAAAATAGAGAGGCATCTCCTGTATGAGCTGTGACAGAGAGGCATCTCCTGTATGTGCTGTGATAGAGGTGTCTCCTGTATGTGCTGTAATAGAGAGGTATCACCTATATGTGCATGATAGAGAGGCATCTCCTCTATGTGCTGTAATAGAGGGGCGTCTCCTGTATGTGCTGTTATAGAGAGGTGTCTCCTGTACGTGCTGTAATAGAGAGGTATCTCCTGTATGTGCTGTAATAGAGGTGTCTCCTGTATGTGCTGTAATAACGAGGTATCTCCTGTATGTGTTGTAATAGAGAGGCGTCTCCTGTATGTGCTGTAATAGCGAGGTATCTACTGTATGTGTTGTAACAGAGAAGCATCTCCTGTATGTGCTGTAATAGAGGTATCTCCTGTATGTGCTGTAATAGCGAGGTATCTCCTGTATGTGTTGTAATAGAGAGGCATCTCCTGTATGTGCTGTGACAGAGAGGCATCTCCTGTATGTGTTGTAATAAAGAGGCATTTCCTGTATGTGCTGTGTCAGCGAGGCATCTCCTGTATGTGCTGTGATAGAGGTGTCTCCTGTATGTGCTGTAATAGAGAGGCATCTCCTGTATGTGCTGTAATAGGGGTGTCTCCTGTATGTGCTGTAATAGTGAGGTATCTCCTGTATGTGTTGTAATAGAGAGGTATCTCCTGTATGTGCTGTAATAGAGATGCATCTCCTGTATGTGCTGTAATAGAGAGGTATCTCCTGTATGTGCTGTGATAGAGAGGTATCTCCTATATGTGCTGTGATAGAGAGGCATCTCCTCTATGTGCTGTAATAGAGGGGCGTCTCCTGTATGTGCTGTAATAGAGAGGTATCTCCTGTATGTGCTGTGATAGAGGTGTCTCCTGTATGTGCTGTAATAGAGAGGCATCTCCTGTATGTGCTGTAATAGAGAGGCATCTCCTCTATGTGCTGTAATAGAGGTATCTCCTGTATGTGGTGAAATAGAGAGGCATCTCCTGTATGTGCTGTGACAGAGAGGCATCTCCTGTATGTGCTGTGATAGAGGTGTCTCCTGTATGTGCTGTAATAGAGAGGTATCACCTATATGTGCATGATAGAGAGGCATCTCCTCTATGTGCTGTAATAGAGGGGCGTCTCCTGTATGTGCTGTTATAGAGAGGTGTCTCCTGTACGTGCTGTAATAGAGAGGTATCTCCTGTATGTGCTGTGATGGAGGTGTCTCCCGTATGTGCTGTAACAGAGTGGTATCTCCTGTATGTACTGTGATATAGAGGCATCTCATGTATGTGCTGTGATAGAGGTGTCTCCTGTATGTGCTCTAATAGCGAGGTATCTCCTGTATGTGCTGTAATAGCAAGGTATCTCCTGTATGTGTTGTAATAGAGAGGCATCTCCTGTATGTGCTGTGACAGAGAGGCATCTCCTGTATGTGTTGTAATAGAGAGGTATCCCAGGTATGTGCTGTCATAAGAGGCATCTCCTGTATGTGCTGTGACAGAGAGGCATCTTCTGTATGTGCTTCAATAGACAGGTATCTCCTGTATGTGTTGTAATAGAGAGGCATCTCCTGTATGTGCTGTGACAGAGAGGCATCTCCTGTATGTGCTGTAATAGAGAGGTATCTCCTGTATGTGCTGTAATAGAGAGGCATCTCCTGTATGTGCTGTAATAGAGAGGTATCTCCTGTATGTGCTGTAATAGAGGTGCCTCCTGTATGTGCTGTAATAGCGAGGTATCTCCTGTATGTGCTGTAATAGAGAGGTGTCTCCTGTATGTGCTGTAATAGAGAGGTATCTCCTGTATGTGCTGTAATAGCGAGGTATCTCCTGTATGTGTTGTAATAGAGAGGCATCTCCTGTATGTGCTGTAATAGAGGTGTCTCCTGTATGTGCTGTAATAGCGAGGTATCTCCTGTATGTGTTGTAATAGAGAGGCATCTCCTGTATGTGCTGTAATAGAGGTGTCTCCTGTATGTGCTGTAATAACGAGGTATCTCCTGTATGTGTTGTAATAGAGAGGCGTCTCCTGTATGTGCTGTAATAGCGAGGTCTCTACTGTATGTGTTGTAACAGAGAAGCATCTCCTGTATGTGCTGTAATAGAGGTATCTCCTGTATGTGCTGTAATAGCGAGGTATCTCCTGTATGTGTTGTAATAGAGAGGCATCTCCTGTATGTGCTGTGACAGAGAGGCATCTCCTGTATGTGTTGTAATAAAGAGGCATTTCCTGTATGTGCTGTGAAAGAGAGGCATCTCCTGTATGTGCTGTGATAGAGGTGTCTCCTGTATGTGCTGTAATAGAGAGGCATCTCCTGTATGTGCTGTAATAGAGGTGTCTCCTGTATGTGCTGTAATAGTGAGGTATCTCCTTTATGTGTTGTAATAGAGAGGTATCTCCTGTATGTGCTGTAATAGAGAGGCATCTCCTGTATGTGCTGTAATAGAGAGGTATCTCCTGTATGTGCTGTGATAGAGGGGTCTCAGGTATGTGCTGTAATAGAGAGGTATCTCCTGTATGTGCTGTGATAGAGGTGTCTCCTGTATGTGCTGTAATAGAGAGGCATCTCCTGTATGTGCTGTAATAGAGAGGCATCTCCTGCATGTGCTGTAATAGTGAGGTATCTCCTGTATGTGTTGTAATAGAGAGGCATCTCCTGTATGTGCTGTGACAGAGAGGCATCTCCTGTATGTGCTGTGATAGAGGTGTCTCCTGTATGTGCTGTAATAGAGGGGCGTCTACTGTATGTGCTGTTATAGAGAGGTGTGTCCTGTATGTGCATGATAGAGAGGCATCTCCTCTATGTGCTGTAATAGAGGTATCTCCTGTATGTGGTAAAATAGAGAGGCATCTCCTGTATGAGCTGTGACAGAGAGGCATCTCCTGTATGTGCTGTGATAGAGGTGTCTCCTGTATGTGCTGTAATAGAGAGGTATCACCTATATGTGCATGATAGAGAGGCATCTCCTCTATGTGCTGTAATAGAGGGGCGTCTCCTGTATGTGCTGTTATAGAGAGGTGTCTCCTGTACGTGCTGTAATAGAGAGGTATCTCCTGTATGTGCTGTGATGGAGGTGTCTCCCGTATGTGCTGTAACAGAGTGGTATCTCCTGTATGTACTGTGATATAGAGGCATCTCACGTATGTGCTGTGATAGAGGTGTCTCCTGTATGTGTTCTAATAGCGAGGTATCTCCTGTATGTGCTGTAATAGCAAGGTATCTCCTGTATGTGTTGTAATAGAGAGGCATCTCCTGTATGTGCTGTGACAGAGAGGCATCTCCTGTATGTGCTGTAATAGAGAGGTATCTCCTGTATGTGTTGTAATAGAGAGGCATCTCCTGTATGTGCTGTAATAGAGAGGTATCTCCTGTATGTGCTGTGATAGTGGTGTCTCCTCTATGTGCTGTAATAGAGAGGTATCTCCTGTATGTGCTCTGATAGAGAGGCATCTCCTGTATGTGCTGTAATAGAGGTGTCTCATGTATGTGCTGTAATAGCAAGGTATCTCCTGTATGTGTTGTAATAGAGAGGCATCTCCTGTATGTGCTGTAATAGAGAGGTATCTCCTGTATGTGCTCTGATAGAGGTGTCTCCTGTATGTGCTGTGATAGAGAGGTGTCTCCTGTATGTGCTGTTATAGAGAGGTGTCTCCTGTATGTGCTGTAATAGAGAGGTATCTCCTGTATGTGCTGTGATAGAGAGGCGTCTCCTGTATGTGCTGTAATAGAGGGGCGTCTCCTGTATGTGCTGTAATAGAGAGGTATCTCCTGTATGTGCTGTGATAGAGGTGTCTCCTGTATGTGCTGTAATAGAGAGGCATCTCCTGTATGTGCTGTAATAGAGAGGCATCTCCTGCATGTGCTGTAATAACGAGGTATCTCCTGTATGTGTTGTAATAGAGAGGCATCTCCTGTATGTGCTGTGACAGAGAGGCATCTCCTGTATGTGCTGTGATAGAGGTGTCTCCTGTATGTGCTGTAATAGAGGGGTTCTACTGTATGTGCTGTTATAGAGAGGTGTCTCCTGTATGTGCATGATAGAGAGGCATCTCCTCTATGTGCTGTAATAGAGGTATCTCCTGTATGTGGTGAAATAAAGAGGCATCTCCTGTATTTGCTGTGACAGAGAGGCTTCTCCTGTATGTGCTGTGATAGAGGTGTCTCCTGTATGTGCTGTAATAGAGAGGTATCTCCTATATGTGCATGATAGAGAGGCATCTCCTCTATGTGCTGTAATAGAGGGGCGTCTCCTGTATGTGCTGTTATAGAGAGGTGTCTCCTGTACGTGCTGTAATAGAGAGGTATCTCCTGTATGTGCTGTGATAGAGGTGTCTCCTGTATGTGCTGTAATAGAGTGGTATCTCATGTATGTACTGTGATACAGAGGCATCTCCTGTATGTGCTGTGATAGAGGTGTCTCCTGTATGTGCTCTAATAGCGAGGTATCTCCTGTATGTGCTGTAATAGCAAGGTATCTCCTGTATGTGTTATAATAGAGAGGCATCTCCTGTATGTGCTGTGACAGAGAGGCATCTCCTGTATGTGTTGTAATAGAGAGGTATCCCCGGTATGTGCTGTAATAGAGAGGCATCTCCTGTATGTGCTGTGATAGAGAGGCATCTCCTGTGTGTGTTGTAATAGAGAGGCATCTCATGTATGTGCTGTGACAGAGAGGCATCTCCTGTATGTGCTTCAATAGACAGGTATCTCCTGGATGTGCTGTAATAGAGAGGTATCTCTTGTATGTGCTGTAATAGAGAGGCATCTCCTGTATGTGCTGTAATAGAGAGGTATCTCCTGTATGTGCTGTAATAGAGGTGCCTCCTGTAAGTGCTGTAATAGAGAGGTATCTCCTGTATGTGCTGTAATAGCGAGGTATCTCCTGTATGTGCTGTAATAGAGAGGCATCTCCTGTATGTGCTGTAATAGAGAGGCATCTCCTGTATGTGCTGTGACAGAGAGGCATCTCCTGTATGTGCTGTAATAGAGAGGCATCTCCTGTATGTGCTGTAATAGAGAGGCGTCTCCTGCATGTGCTGTAATAGAAAGGCATCTCCTGCATGTGCTGTAATAGAGAGGCATCTCCTGTATGTGCTGTGATAGAGGTGTCTCCTGTATGTGCTGTAATAGAGAGGTATCTCCTGCATGTGCTGTGATAGAGAGCCATCTCCTGTATGTGCTGTGATAGAGGTGTCTCCTGTATGTGCTGTAATAGCGAGGTATCTCCTGTATGTGCTGTAATAGCGAGGTATCTACTGTATGTGTTGTAATAGAGAGGCATCTCCTGTATGTGCTGTGACAGAGAGGCATCTCATGTATGTGTTGTAATAGAGAGGTATCTCCTGTATGTGCTGTAATAGCGAGGCATCTCCTGTATGTGTTGTAATAGAGAGGCATCTCCTGTATGTGCTGTGACAGAGAGGCATCTCTTGTATGTGCTGTAATAGAGAGGTATCTCCTGTATGTGCTGTGATAGAGGTGTCTCCTGTATGTGCTGTAATAGAGAGGTATCTCCTGCATGTGCTGTGATAGAGAGGCATCTCCTGTATGTGCTGTGATAGAGGTGTCTCCTGTATGTGCTGTAATAGCGAGGTATCTCCTGTATGTGCTGTAATAGCGAGGTATCTACTGTATGTGTTGTAATAGAGAGGCATCTCCTGTATGTGCTGTGACAGAGAGGCATCTCATGTATGTGTTGTAATAGAGAGGTATCTCCTGTATGTGCTGTAATAGCGAGGCATCTCCTGTATGTGTTGTAATAGAGAGGCATCTCCTGTATGTGCTGTGACAGAGAGGCATCTCTTGTATGTGCTGTAATAGAGAGGTATCTCCTGTATGTGTTGTAATAGAGAGGCATCTCCTGTATGTGCTGTGACAGATAGGCATCTCTTGTATGTGCTGTAATAGAGAGGTATTTCCTGTATGTGTTGTAATAGAGAGGCATCTCCTGTATGTGTTGTAATAGAGAGGCATCTCCTGTATGTACTGTGACAGAGAGGCATCTCCTGTATTTGCTGTAATAGAGAGGTATCTCCTGTATGTGCTGTAATAGCGAGGTATCTCCTGTATGTGTTGTAATAGAGAGGCATCTCCTGTATGTGCTGTAATAGAGAGGTATCTCCTGTATGTGCTGTGATAGAGGCGTCTCCTGTATGTGCTGTGACAGAGAGGCACCTCCTGTATGTGCTGTGACAGTGAGGCATCTCCTGTATGTGCTGTAATAGAGAGGCATCTCCTGTATGTGCTGTGACAGAGAGGCATCTCCTGTATGTGCTGTAATAGAGAGGCATCTCCTGTATGTGCTGCAATAGAGAGGCATCTCCTGTATGTGCTGTGACAGAGAGGTATCTCCTGTATGTGCTGTAATAGCAAGGTACCTCCTGTATGTGTTGTAAGAGAGAGGCATCTCCTGCATGTGCTGTGACAGAGAGGCATCTCCTGTATGTGCTGTGATAGAGGTGTCTCCTGTATGTGCTGTAATAGAGAGGTATCTCATGTATGTGCTGTAATAGCGAGGTATCTCCTATATGTGCTGTAATAGCGAGGTATCTCCTGTATGTGTTGTAAGAGAGAGAGAGACATCTCCTGCATGTGCTGTGACAAAGAGGCATCTCCTGTATGTGCTGTGATAGAGGTTTCTCCTGTATGTGCTGTAATAGAGAGGTATCTCCTGTATGTGCTGTAATAGCGAGGTATCTCCTGTATGTGCTGTAATAGCGAGGTATCTCCTTTATGTGCTGTAATAGCGAGGTATCTCCTGTATGTGTTGTAAGAGAGAGGCATCTCCTGTATGTGTTGTAATAGAGAGGCATCTCCTGTATGTGCTGTAATAGAGGTGTCTCCTGCATGTGCTGTGACAGAGAGGCATCTCCTGTATGTGCTGTAATAGAGAGGCATCTCCTGTATGTGCTGTAATAGAGAGGTGTCTCCTGTATGTGCTGTAATAGAGAGGTATCTCCTGTATGTGCTGTAATAGCAAGGTATTTCCTGTATGTGCTGAAAAGGAGAGGCATCTCCTGTATGTGCTGTAATAGAGAAGCATCTCCTGTATGTGCTGTAATAGAGAGGTATCTCCTGTATGTGTTGTAATAGAGAGGCATCTTCTGTATGTGCTGTAATAGAGAGGCATCTCCTGTATGTGCTGTAATAGAGGTGTCTCCTGTATGTGCTGTAATAGCGAGGTATCTCCTGTATGTGCTGTAATAGCGAGGTATCTCCTGTATGTGTTGTAATAGAGAGGCATCTTCTGTATGTGCTGTAATAGAGAGGCATCTCCGGTATGTGCTGTAATAGAGGTGTCTCCTGTATGTGCTGTAATAGCGAGGTATCTCCTGTATGTGCTGTAATAGCGAGGTATCTCCTGTATGTGCTGTAATAGCGAGGTATCTCCTGTATGTGTTGTAATAGAGAGGCATCTCCTGTATGTGCTGTAATAGAGGTGTCTCCTGCATGTGCTGTGACAGAGAGGCATCTCCTGTATGTGCTGTAATAGAGAGGCATCTCCTGTATGTGCTGTAATAGAGAGGTGTCTCCTGTATGTGCTGTAATAGAGAGGTATCTCCTGTATGTGCTGTAATAGCGAGGTATCTCCTGTATGTGTTGTAATAGAGAGGCATCTCCTGTATGTGCTGTAATAGCGAGGTATCTCCTGTATGTGTTGTAATAGAGAGGCATCTCCTGTATGTGCTGTAATAGAGGTGTCTCCTGTATGTGCTGTAATAACGAGGTATCTCCTGTATGTGTTGTAAGAGAGAGGCATCTCCTGCATGTGCTGTGACAGAGAGGCATCTCCTGTATGTGCTGTGATAGAGGTGTCTCCTGTATGTGCTGTAATAGAGAGGTATCTCCTGTATCTGCTGTACTAGCGAGGTATCTCCTGTATGTGCTGTAATAGCGAGGTATCTCCTGTATGTGTTGTAATAGAGAGGCATCTCCTGTATGTGCTGTAATAGAGGCGTCTCCTGCATGTGCTGTGACAGAGAGGCATCTCCTGTATGTGCTGTAATAGAGAGGCATCTCCTGTATGTGCTGTAATAGAGAGGTGTCTCCTGTATGTGCTGTAATAGAGAGGTATCTCCTGTATGTGCTGTAATAGCGAGGTATCTCCTGTATGTGTTGTAATAGAGAGGCATCTCCTGTATGTGCTGTAATAGAGGTGTCTCCTGTATGTGCTGTAATAGCGAGGTATCTCCTGTATGTGTTGTAATAGAGAGGCATCTCCTGTATGTGCTGTAATAGAGGTGTCTCCTGTATGTGCTGTAATAACGAGGTATCTCCTGTATGTGTTGTAATAGAGAGGCGTCTCCTGTATGTGCTGTAATAGCGAGGTATCTACTGTATGTGTTGTAACAGAGAAGCATCTCCTGTATGTGCTGTAATAGAGGTATCTCCTGTATGTGCTGTAATAGCGAGGTATCTCCTGTATGTGTTGTAATAGAGAGGCATCTCCTGTATGTGCTGTGACAGAGAGGCATCTCCTGTATGTGTTGTAATAAAGAGGCATTTCCTGTATGTGCTGTGTCAGCGAGGCATCTCCTGTATGTGCTGTGATAGAGGTGTCTCCTGTATGTGCTGTAATAGAGAGGCATCTCCTGTATGTGCTGTAATAGGGGTGTCTCCTGTATGTGCTGTAATAGTGAGGTATCTCCTGTATGTGTTGTAATAGAGAGGTATCTCCTGTATGTGCTGTAATAGAGATGCATCTCCTGTATGTGCTGTAATAGAGAGGTATCTCCTGTATGTGCTGTGATAGAGAGGTATCTCCTATATGTGCTGTGATAGAGAGGCATCTCCTCTATGTGCTGTAATAGAGGGGCGTCTCCTGTATGTGCTGTAATAGAGAGGTACCTCCTGTATGTGCTGTGATAGAGGTGTCTCCTGTATGTGCTGTAATAGAGAGGCATCTCCTGTATGTGCTGTAATAGAGAGGCATCTCCTCTATGTGCTGTAATAGAGGTATCTCCTGTATGTGGTGAAATAGAGAGGCATCTCCTGTATGTGCTGTGACAGAGAGGCATCTCCTGTATGTGCTGTGATAGAGGTGTCTCCTGTATGTGCTGTAATAGAGAGGTATCACCTATATGTGCATGATAGAGAGGCATCTCCTCTATGTGCTGTAATAGAGGGGCGTCTCCTGTATGTGCTGTTATAGAGAGGTGTCTCCTGTACGTGCTGTAATAGAGAGGTATCTCCTGTATGTGCTGTGATGGAGGTGTCTCCCGTATGTGCTGTAACAGAGTGGTATCTCCTGTATGTACTGTGATATAGAGGCATCTCATGTATGTGCTGTGATAGAGGTGTCTCCTGTATGTGCTCTAATAGCGAGGTATCTCCTGTATGTGCTGTAATAGCAAGGTATCTCCTGTATGTGTTGTAATAGAGAGGCATCTCCTGTATGTGCTGTGACAGAGAGGCATCTCCTGTATGTGTTGTAATAGAGAGGTATCCCAGGTATGTGCTGTCATAAGAGGCATCTCCTGTATGTGCTGTGACAGAGAGGCATCTTCTGTATGTGCTTCAATAGACAGGTATCTCCTGTATGTGTTGTAATAGAGAGGCATCTCCTGTATGTGCTGTGACAGAGAGGCATCTCCTGTATGTGCTGTAATAGAGAGGTATCTCCTGTATGTGCTGTAATAGAGAGGCATCTCCTGTATGTGCTGTAATAGAGAGGTATCTCCTGTATGTGCTGTAATAGAGGTGCCTCCTGTATGTGCTGTAATAGCGAGGTATCTCCTGTATGTGCTGTAATAGAGAGGTGTCTCCTGTATGTGCTGTAATAGAGAGGTATCTCCTGTATGTGCTGTAATAGCGAGGTATCTCCTGTATGTGTTGTAATAGAGAGGCATCTCCTGTATGTGCTGTAATAGAGGTGTCTCCTGTATGTGCTGTAATAGCGAGGTATCTCCTGTATGTGTTGTAATAGAGAGGCATCTCCTGTATGTGCTGTAATAGAGGTGTCTCCTGTATGTGCTGTAATAACGAGGTATCTCCTGTATGTGTTGTAATAGAGAGGCGTCTCCTGTATGTGCTGTAATAGCGAGGTCTCTACTGTATGTGTTGTAACAGAGAAGCATCTCCTGTATGTGCTGTAATAGAGGTATCTCCTGTATGTGCTGTAATAGCGAGGTATCTCCTGTATGTGTTGTAATAGAGAGGCATCTCCTGTATGTGCTGTGACAGAGAGGCATCTCCTGTATGTGTTGTAATAAAGAGGCATTTCCTGTATGTGCTGTGAAAGAGAGGCATCTCCTGTATGTGCTGTGATAGAGGTGTCTCCTGTATGTGCTGTAATAGAGAGGCATCTCCTGTATGTGCTGTAATAGAGGTGTCTCCTGTATGTGCTGTAATAGTGAGGTATCTCCTTTATGTGTTGTAATAGAGAGGTATCTCCTGTATGTGCTGTAATAGAGAGGCATCTCCTGTATGTGCTGTAATAGAGAGGTATCTCCTGTATGTGCTGTGATAGAGGGGTCTCAGGTATGTGCTGTAATAGAGAGGTATCTCCTGTATGTGCTGTGATAGAGGTGTCTCCTGTATGTGCTGTAATAGAGAGGCATCTCCTGTATGTGCTGTAATAGAGAGGCATCTCCTGCATGTGCTGTAATAGTGAGGTATCTCCTGTATGTGTTGTAATAGAGAGGCATCTCCTGTATGTGCTGTGACAGAGAGGCATCTCCTGTATGTGCTGTGATAGAGGTGTCTCCTGTATGTGCTGTAATAGAGGGGCGTCTACTGTATGTGCTGTTATAGAGAGGTGTGTCCTGTATGTGCATGATAGAGAGGCATCTCCTCTATGTGCTGTAATAGAGGTATCTCCTGTATGTGGTAAAATAGAGAGGCATCTCCTATATGAGCTGTGACAGAGAGGCATCTCCTGTATGTGCTGTGATAGAGGTGTCTCCTGTATGTGCTGTAATAGAGAGGTATCACCTATATGTGCATGATAGAGAGGCATCTCCTCTATGTGCTGTAATAGAGGGGCGTCTCCTGTATGTGCTGTTATAGAGAGGTGTCTCCTGTACGTGCTGTAATAGAGAGGTATCTCCTGTATGTGCTGTGATGGAGGTGTCTCCCGTATGTGCTGTAACAGAGTGGTATCTCCTGTATGTACTGTGATATAGAGGCATCTCACGTATGTGCTGTGATAGAGGTGTCTCCTGTATGTGTTCTAATAGCGAGGTATCTCCTGTATGTGCTGTAATAGCAAGGTATCTCCTGTATGTGTTGTAATAGAGAGGCATCTCCTTTATGTGCTCTGATAGAGAGGCATCTCCTGTATGTGCTGTAATAGAGGTGTCTCCTGTATGCGCTGTAATAACGAGGTATCTCCTGTATGTGTTGTAATAGAGAGGCATCTTCTGTATGTGCTTCAATAGACAGGTATCTCCTGTATGTGTTGTAATAGAGAGGCATCTCCTGTATGTGCTGTGACAGAGAGGCATCTCCTGTATGTGCTGTAATAGAGAGGTATCTCCTGTATGTGCTGTAATAGAGAGGCATCTCCTGTATGTGCTGTAATAGAGAGGTATCTCCTGTATGTGCTGTAATAGAGGTGTGTCCTGTATGTGCTGTAATAGAGAGGTATTTCCTGTATGTGCTGTAATAGCGAGGTATCTCCTGTATGTGCTGTAATAGAGAGGCATCTCCTGTATGTGCTGTAATAGAGAGGCATCTCCTGTATGTACTGTGACAGAGAGGCATCTCCTGTATGTGCTGTAATAGAGAGGCATCTCATGTATGTGCTGTAATAGAGAGGCATCTCCTGCATGTGCTGTAATAGAGAGGCATCTCCTGCATGTGCTGTAATAGAGAGGCATCTCCTGTATGTGCTGTGATAGAGGTGTCTCCTGTATGTGCTGTAATAGAGAGGTATCTCCTGCATGTGCTGTGATAGAGAGGCATCTCCTGTATGTGCTGTGATAGAGGTGTCTCCTGTATGTGCTGTAATAGCGAGGTATCTCCTGTATGTGCTGTAATAGCGAGGTATCTACTGTATGTGTTGTAATAGAGAGGCATCTCCTGCATGTGCTGTGACAGAGAGGCATCTCCTGTATGTGCTGTGATAGAGGTGTCTCCTGTATGTGCTGTAATAGAGAGGTATCTCCTGTATCTGCTGTACTAGCGAGGTATCTCCTGTATGTGCTGTAATAGCGAGGTATCTCCTGTATGTGTTGTAATAGAGAGGCATCTCCTGTATGTGCTGTAATAGAGGCGTCTCCTGCATGTGCTGTGACAGAGAGGCATCTCCTGTATGTGCTGTAATAGAGAGGCATCTCCTGTATGTGCTGTAATAGAGAGGTGTCTCCTGTATGTGCTGTAATAGAGAGGTATCTCCTGTATGTGCTGTAATAGCGAGGTATCTCCTGTATGTGTTGTAATAGAGAGGCATCTCCTGTATGTGCTGTAATAGAGGTGTCTCCTGTATGTGCTGTAATAGCGAGGTATCTCCTGTATGTGTTGTAATAGAGAGGCATCTCCTGTATGTGCTGTAATAGAGGTGTCTCCTGTATGTGCTGTAATAACGAGGTATCTCCTGTATGTGTTGTAATAGAGAGGCGTCTCCTGTATGTGCTGTAATAGCGAGGTATCTACTGTATGTGTTGTAACAGAGAAGCATCTCCTGTATGTGCTGTAATAGAGGTATCTCCTGTATGTGCTGTAATAGCGAGGTATCTCCTGTATGTGTTGTAATAGAGAGGCATCTCCTGTATGTGCTGTGACAGAGAGGCATCTCCTGTATGTGTTGTAATAAAGAGGCATTTCCTGTATGTGCTGTGTCAGCGAGGCATCTCCTGTATGTGCTGTGATAGAGGTGTCTCCTGTATGTGCTGTAATAGAGAGGCATCTCCTGTATGTGCTGTAATAGGGGTGTCTCCTGTATGTGCTGTAATAGTGAGGTATCTCCTGTATGTGTTGTAATAGAGAGGTATCTCCTGTATGTGCTGTAATAGAGATGCATCTCCTGTATGTGCTGTAATAGAGAGGTATCTCCTGTATGTGCTGTGATAGAGAGGTATCTCCTATATGTGCTGTGATAGAGAGGCATCTCCTCTATGTGCTGTAATAGAGGGGCGTCTCCTGTATGTGCTGTAATAGAGAGGTATCTCCTGTATGTGCTGTGATAGAGGTGTCTCCTGTATGTGCTGTAATAGAGAGGCATCTCCTGTATGTGCTGTAATAGAGAGGCATCTCCTCTATGTGCTGTAATAGAGGTATCTCCTGTATGTGGTGAAATAGAGAGGCATCTCCTGTATGTGCTGTGACAGAGAGGCATCTCCTGTATGTGCTGTGATAGAGGTGTCTCCTGTATGTGCTGTAATAGAGAGGTATCACCTATATGTGCATGATAGAGAGGCATCTCCTCTATGTGCTGTAATAGAGGGGCGTCTCCTGTATGTGCTGTTATAGAGAGGTGTCTCCTGTACGTGCTGTAATAGAGAGGTATCTCCTGTATGTGCTGTGATGGAGGTGTCTCCCGTATGTGCTGTAACAGAGTGGTATCTCCTGTATGTACTGTGATATAGAGGCATCTCATGTATGTGCTGTGATAGAGGTGTCTCCTGTATGTGCTCTAATAGCGAGGTATCTCCTGTATGTGCTGTAATAGCAAGGTATCTCCTGTATGTGTTGTAATAGAGAGGCATCTCCTGTATGTGCTGTGACAGAGAGGCATCTCCTGTATGTGTTGTAATAGAGAGGTATCCCAGGTATGTGCTGTCATAAGAGGCATCTCCTGTATGTGCTGTGACAGAGAGGCATCTTCTGTATGTGCTTCAATAGACAGGTATCTCCTGTATGTGTTGTAATAGAGAGGCATCTCCTGTATGTGCTGTGACAGAGAGGCATCTCCTGTATGTGCTGTAATAGAGAGGTATCTCCTGTATGTGCTGTAATAGAGAGGCATCTCCTGTATGTGCTGTAATAGAGAGGTATCTCCTGTATGTGCTGTAATAGAGGTGCCTCCTGTATGTGCTGTAATAGCGAGGTATCTCCTGTATGTGCTGTAATAGAGAGGTGTCTCCTGTATGTGCTGTAATAGAGAGGTATCTCCTGTATGTGCTGTAATAGCGAGGTATCTCCTGTATGTGTTGTAATAGAGAGGCATCTCCTGTATGTGCTGTAATAGAGGTGTCTCCTGTATGTGCTGTAATAGCGAGGTATCTCCTGTATGTGTTGTAATAGAGAGGCATCTCCTGTATGTGCTGTAATAGAGGTGTCTCCTGTATGTGCTGTAATAACGAGGTATCTCCTGTATGTGTTGTAATAGAGAGGCGTCTCCTGTATGTGCTGTAATAGCGAGGTCTCTACTGTATGTGTTGTAACAGAGAAGCATCTCCTGTATGTGCTGTAATAGAGGTATCTCCTGTATGTGCTGTAATAGCGAGGTATCTCCTGTATGTGTTGTAATAGAGAGGCATCTCCTGTATGTGCTGTGACAGAGAGGCATCTCCTGTATGTGTTGTAATAAAGAGGCATTTCCTGTATGTGCTGTGAAAGAGAGGCATCTCCTGTATGTGCTGTGATAGAGGTGTCTCCTGTATGTGCTGTAATAGAGAGGCATCTCCTGTATGTGCTGTAATAGAGGTGTCTCCTGTATGTGCTGTAATAGTGAGGTATCTCCTTTATGTGTTGTAATAGAGAGGTATCTCCTGTATGTGCTGTAATAGAGAGGCATCTCCTGTATGTGCTGTAATAGAGAGGTATCTCCTGTATGTGCTGTGATAGAGGGGTCTCAGGTATGTGCTGTAATAGAGAGGTATCTCCTGTATGTGCTGTGATAGAGGTGTCTCCTGTATGTGCTGTAATAGAGAGGCATCTCCTGTATGTGCTGTAATAGAGAGGCATATCCTGCATGTGCTGTAATAGTGAGGTATCTCCTGTATGTGTTGTAATAGAGAGGCATCTCCTGTATGTGCTGTGACAGAGAGGCATCTCCTGTATGTGCTGTGATAGAGGTGTCTCCTGTATGTGCTGTAATAGAGGGGCGTCTACTGTATGTGCTGTTATAGAGAGGTGTGTCCTGTATGTGCATGATAGAGAGGCATCTCCTCTATGTGCTGTAATAGAGGTATCTCCTGTATGTGGTAAAATAGAGAGGCATCTCCTGTATGAGCTGTGACAGAGAGGCATCTCCTGTATGTGCTGTGATAGAGGTGTCTCCTGTATGTGCTGTAATAGAGAGGTATCACCTATATGTGCATGATAGAGAGGCATCTCCTCTATGTGCTGTAATAGAGGGGCGTCTCCTGTATGTGCTGTTATAGAGAGGTGTCTCCTGTACGTGCTGTAATAGAGAGGTATCTCCTGTATGTGCTGTGATGGAGGTGTCTCCCGTATGTGCTGTAACAGAGTGGTATCTCCTGTATGTACTGTGATATAGAGGCATCTCACGTATGTGCTGTGATAGAGGTGTCTCCTGTATGTGTTCTAATAGCGAGGTATCTCCTGTATGTGCTGTAATAGCAAGGTATCTCCTGTATGTGTTGTAATAGAGAGGCATCTCCTTTATGTGCTCTGATAGAGAGGCATCTCCTGTATGTGCTGTAATAGAGGTGTCTCCTGTATGCGCTGTAATAACGAGGTATCTCCTGTATGTGTTGTAATAGAGAGGCATCTTCTGTATGTGCTTCAATAGACAGGTATCTCCTGTATGTGTTGTAATAGAGAGGCATCTCCTGTATGTGCTGTGACAGAGAGGCATCTCCTGTATGTGCTGTAATAGAGAGGTATCTCCTGTATATGCTGTAATAGAGAGGCATCTCCTGTATGTGCTGTAATAGAGAGGTATCTCCTGTATGTGCTGTAATAGAGGTGTGTCCTGTATGTGCTGTAATAGAGAGGTATTTCCTGTATGTGCTGTAATAGCGAGGTATCTCCTGTATGTGCTGTAATAGAGAGGCATCTCCTGTATGTGCTGTAATAGAGAGGCATCTCCTGTATGTACTGTGACAGAGAGGCATCTCCTGTATGTGCTGTAATAGAGAGGCATCTCATGTATGTGCTGTAATAGAGAGGCATCTCCTGCATGTGCTGTAATAGAGAGGCATCTCCTGCATGTGCTGTAATAGAGAGGCATCTCCTGTATGTGCTGTGATAGAGGTGTCTCCTGTATGTGCTGTAATAGAGAGGTATCTCCTGCATGTGTTGTGATAGAGAGGCATCTCCTGTATGTGCTGTGATAGAGGTGTCTCCTGTATGTGCTGTAATAGCGAGGTATCTCCTGTATGTGCTGTAATAGCGAGGTATCTACTGTATGTGTTGTAATAGAGAGGCATCTCCTGTATGTGCTGTGACAGAGAGGCATCTCATGTATGTGTTGTAATAGAGAGGTATCTCCTGTATGTGCTGTAATAGCGAGGCATCTCCTGCATGTGTTGTAATAGAGAGGCATCTCCTGTATGTGCTGTGACAGAGAGGCATCTCCTGTATGTGCTGTAATAGAGCGGTATCTCCTGTATGTGTTGTAATAGAGAGGCATCTCCTGTATGTGCTGTGACAGAGAGGCATCTCCTGTATGTGCTGTAATAGAGAGGTATCTCCTGTATGTGCTGTAATAGAGAGGCATCTCCTGTATGTGCTGTATTAGCGAGGTATCTCCTGTATGTGTTGTAATAGAGAGGTATCTCCTGTATGTGCTGTGATAGAGGCGTCTCCTGTATGTGCTGTGACAGAGAGGCACCTCCTGTATGTGCTGTGACAGAGAGGCATCTCCAGTATGTGCTGTAATAGAGAGGCATCTCCTGTATGTGCTGTGACAGAGAGGCATCTCCTGTATGTGCTGTAATAGAGAGGCATCTCCTGTATGTGCTGCAATAGAGAGGCATCTCCTGTATGTGCTGTGACAGAGAGGTATCGCCTGTATGTGCTGTAATAGCAAGGTACCTCCTGTATGTGTTGTAAGAGAGAGGCATCTCCTGCATGTGCTGTGACAGAGAGGCATCTCCTGTATGTGCTGTGATAGAGGTGTCTCCTGTATGTGCTGTAATAGAGAGGTATCTCATGTATGTGCTGTAATAGCGAGGTATCTCCTATATGTGCTGTAATAGCGAGGTATCTCCTGTATGTGTTGTAAGAGAGAGAGAGGCATCTCCTGCATGTGCTGTGACAAAGAGGCATCTCTTGTATGTGCTGTGATAGAGGTGTCTCCTGTATGTGCTGTAATAGAGAGGTATCTCCTGTATGTGCTGTAATAGCGATGTATCTCCTGTATGTGCTGTAATAGCGAGGTATCTCCTGTATGTGTTGTAAGAGAGAGGCATCTCCTGCATGTGCTGTGACAGAGAAGCATCTCCTGTATGTGCTGTGATAGAGGTGTCTCCTGTATGTGCTGTAATAGAGAGGTATCTCCTGTATGTGCTGTACTAGCGAGGTATCTCCTGTATGTGCTGTAATAGCGAGGTATCTCCTGTATGTGTTGTAATAGAGAGGCATCTCCTGTATGTGCTGTAATAGAGGTGTCTCCTGCATGTGCTGTGACAGAGAGGCATCTCCTGTATGTGCTGTAATAGAGAGGCATCTCCTGTATGTGCTGTAATAGAGAGGTGTCTCCTGTATGTGCTGTAATAGAGAGGTATCTCCTGTATGTGCTGTAATAGCGAGGTATCTCCTGTATGTGTTGTAATAGAGATGCATCTCCTGTATGTGCTGTAATAGAGGTGTCTCCTGTATGTGCTGTAATAACGAGGTATCTCCTGTATGTGTTGTAATAGAGAGGCGTCTCCTGTATGTGCTGTAATAGCGAGGTATCTACTGTATGTGTTGTAACAGAGAAGCATCTCATGTATGTGCTGTGATAGAGGTGTCTCCTGTATGTGCTCTAATAGCGAGGTATCTCCTGTATGTGCTGTAATAGCAAGGTATCTCCTGTATGTGTTGTAATAGAGAGGCATCTCCTGTATGTGCTGTGACAGAGAGGCATTTCCTGTATGTGTTGTAATAGAGAGGTATCCCCGGTATGTGCTGTAATAAGAGGCATCTCCTGTATGTGCTGTGACAGAGAGGCATCTTCTGTATGTGCTTCAATAGACAGGTATCTCCTGTATGTGTTGTAATAGAGAGGCATCTCCTGTATGTGCTGTGACAGAGAGGCATCTCCTGTATGTGCTGTAATAGAGAGGTATCTCCTGTATGTGCTGTAATAGAGAGGCATCTCCTGTATGTGCTGTAATAGAGAGCTATCTCCTGTATGTGCTGTAATAGAGGTGCCTCCTGTATGTGCTGTAATAGAGAGGTATTTCCTGTATGTGCTGTAATAGCGAGGTATCTCCTGTATGTGCTGTAATAGAGAGGTGTCTCCTGTATGTGCTGTAATAGAGAGGTATCTCCTGTATGTGCTGAAATAGCGAGGTATCTCCTGTATGTGTTGTAATAGAGAGGCATCTCCTGTATGTGCTGTAATAGAGGTGTCTCCTGTATGTGCTGTAATAGCGAGGTATCTCCTGTATGTGTTGTAATAGAGAGGCATCTCCTGTATGTGCTGTAATAGAGGTGTCTCCTGTATGTGCTGTAATAACGAGGTATCTCCTGTATGTGTTGTAATAGAGAGGCGTCTCCTGTATGTGCTGTAATAGCGAGGTATCTACTGTATGTGTTGTAACAGAGAAGCATCTCCTGTATGTGCTGTAATAGAGGTATCTCCTGTATGTGCTGTAAAAGCGAGGTATCTCCTGTATGTGTTGTAATAGAGAGGCATCTCCTGTATGTGCTGTGACAGAGAGGCATCTCCTGTATGTGTTGTAATAAAGAGGCATTTCCTGTATGTGCTGTGACAGAGAGGCATCTCCTGTATGTGCTGTGATAGAGGTGTCTCCTGTATGTGCTGTAATAGAGAGGCATCTCCTGTATGTGCTGTAATAGAGGTGTCTCCTGTATGTGCTGTAATAGTGAGGTATCTCCTGTATGTGTTGTAATAGAGAGGTATCTCCTGTATGTGCTGTAATAGAGAGGCATCTCCAGTATGTGCTGTAATAGAGAGGTATCTCCTGTATGTGCTGTGATAGAGGGGTCTCCTGTATGTGCTGTAATAGAGAGGTATCTCCTGTATGTGCTGTAATAGAGGTGTCTCCTGCATGTGCTGTGACAGAGAGGCATCTCCTGTATGTGCTGTAATAGAGAGGCATCTCCTGTATGTGCTGTAATAGAGAGGTGTCTCCTGTATGTGCTGTAATAGAGAGGTATCTCCTGTATGTGCTGTAATAGCGAGGTATCTCCTGTATGTGTTGTAATAGAGATGCATCTCCTGTATGTGCTGTAATAGAGGTGTCTCCTGTATGTGCTGTAATAACGAGGTATCTCCTGTATGTGTTGTAATAGAGAGGCGTCTCCTGTATGTGCTGTAATAGCGAGGTATCTACTGTATGTGTTGTAACAGAGAAGCATCTCCTGTATGTGCTGTAATAGAGGTATCTCCTGTATGTGCTGTAATAGCGAGGTATCTCCTGTATGTGTTGTAATAGAGAGGCATCTCCTGTATGTGCTGTGACAGAGAGGCATCTCCTGTATGTGTTGTAATAAAGAAGCATTTCCTGTATGTGCTGTGACAGAGAGGCATCTCCTGTATGTGCTGTGATAGAGGTGTCTCCTGTATGTGCTGTAATAGAGAGGCATCTCCTGTATGTGCTGTAATAGAGGTGTCTCCTGTATGTGCTGTAATAGTGAGGTATCTCCTGTATGTGTTGTAATAGAGAGGTATCTCCTGTATGTGCTGTAATAGAGAGGCATCTCCTGTATGTGCTGTAATAGAGAGGTATCTCCTGTATGTGCTGTGATAGAGAGGTATCTCCTATATGTGCTGTGATAGAGAGGCATCTCCTCTATGTGCTGTAATAGAGGGGTGTCTCCTGTATGTGCTGTAATAGAGAGGTATCTCCTGTATGTGCTGTGATAGAGGTGTCTCCTGTATGTGCTGTAATAGAGAGGCATCTCCTGTATGTGCTGTAATAGAGAGGCATCTCCTGCATGTGCTGTAATAGCGAGGTATCTCCTGTATGTGTTGTAATAGAGAGGCATCTCCTGTATGTGCTGTGACAGAGAGGCATCTCCTGTATGTGCTGTGATAGAGGTGTCTCCTGTATGTGCTGTAATAGAGGGGTGTCTACTGTATGTGCTGTTATAGAGAGGTGTGTCCTGTATGTGCATGATAGAGAGGCATCTCCTCTATGTGCTGTAATAGAGGTATCTCCTGTATGTGGTGAAATAGAGAGGCATCTCCTGTGTGTGCTGTGACAGAGAGGCATCTCCTGTATGTGCTGTGATAGAGGTGTCTCCTGTATGTGCTGTAATAGAGAGGTATCACCTATATGTGCATGATAGAGAGGCATCTCCTCTATGTGCTGTAATAGAGGGGCGTCTCCTGTATGTGCTGTTATAGAGAGGTGTCTCCTGTACGTGCTGTAATAGAGAGGTATCTCCTGTATGTGCTGTGATGGAGGTGTCTCCCGTATGTGCTGTAACAGAGTGGTATCTCCTGTATGTACTGTGATATATAGAGGTTTCTCATGTATGTGCTGTGATAGAGGTGTCTCCTGTATGTGCTCTAATAGCGAGGTATCTCCTGTATGTGCTGTAATAGCAAGGTATCTCCTGTATGTGTTGTAATAGAGAGGCATCTCCTGTATGTGCTGTGACAGAGAGGCATTTCCTGTATGTGTTGTAATAGAGAGGTATCCCCGGTATGTGCTGTAATAAGAGGCATCTCCTGTATGTGCTGTGACAGAGAGGCATCTTCTGTATGTGCTTCAATAGACAGGTATCTCCTGTATGTGTTGTAATAGAGAGGCATCTCCTGTATGTGCTGTGACAGAGAGGCATCTCCTGTATGTGCTGTAATAGAGAGGTATCTCCTGTATGTGCTGTAATAGAGAGGCATCTCCTGTATGTGCTGTAATAGAGAGCTATCTCCTGTATGTGCTGTAATAGAGGTGCCTCCTGTATGTGCTGTAATAGAGAGGTATTTCCTGTATGTGCTGTAATAGCGAGGTATCTCCTGTATGTGCTGTAATAGAGAGGTGTCTCCTGTATGTGCTGTAATAGAGAGGTATCTCCTGTATGTGCTGAAATAGCGAGGTATCTCCTGTATGTGTTGTAATAGAGAGGCATCTCCTGTATGTGCTGTAATAGAGGTGTCTCCTGTATGTGCTGTAATAGCGAGGTATCTCCTGTATGTGTTGTAATAGAGAGGCATCTCCTGTATGTGCTGTAATAGAGGTGTCTCCTGTATGTGCTGTAATAACGAGGTATCTCCTGTATGTGTTGTAATAGAGAGGCGTCTCCTGTATGTGCTGTAATAGCGAGGTATCTACTGTATGTGTTGTAACAGAGAAGCATCTCCTGTATGTGCTGTAATAGAGGTATCTCCTGTATGTGCTGTAAAAGCGAGGTATCTCCTGTATGTGTTGTAATAGAGAGGCATCTCCTGTATGTGCTGTGACAGAGAGGCATCTCCTGTATGTGTTGTAATAAAGAGGCATTTCCTGTATGTGCTGTGACAGAGAGGCATCTCCTGTATGTGCTGTGATAGAGGTGTCTCCTGTATGTGCTGTAATAGAGAGGCATCTCCTGTATGTGCTGTAATAGAGGTGTCTCCTGTATGTGCTGTAATAGTGAGGTATCTCCTGTATGTGTTGTAATAGAGAGGTATCTCCTGTATGTGCTGTAATAGAGAGGCATCTCCAGTATGTGCTGTAATAGAGAGGTATCTCCTGTATGTGCTGTGATAGAGGGGTCTCCTGTATGTGCTGTAATAGAGAGGTATCTCCTGTATGTGCTGTGATAGAGGTGTCTCCTGTATGTGCTGTAATAGAGAGGCATCTCCTGTATGTGCTGTAATAGAGAGGCATCTCCTGCATGTGCTGTAATAGCGAGGTATCTCCTGTATGTGTTGTAATAGAGAGGCATCTCCTGTATGTGCTGTGACAGAGAGGCATCTCCTGTATGTGCTGTGATAGAGGTGTCTCCTGTATGTGCTGTAATAGAGGGGCGTCTACTGTATGTGCTGTTATAGAGAGGTGTGTCCTGTATGTGCATGGTAGAGAGGCATCTCCTCTATGTGCTGTAATAGAGGTATCTCCTGTATGTGGTGAAATAGAGAGGCATCTCCTGTATGTGCTGTGACAGAGAGGCATCTCCTGTATGTGCTGTGATAGAGGTGTCTCCTGTATGTGCTGTAATAGAGAGGTATCACCTATATGTGCATGATAGAGAGGCATCTCCTCTATGTGCTGTAATAGAGGGGCGTCTCCTGTATGTGCTGTTATAGAGAGGTGTCTCCTGTACGTGCTGTAATAGAGAGGTATCTCCTGTATGTGCTGTGATGGAGGTGTCTCCCGTATGTGCTGTAACAGAGTGGTATCTCCTGTATGTACTGTGATATAGAGGCATCTCATGTATGTGCTGTGATAGAGGTGTCTCCTGTATGTGTTCTAATAGCGAGGTATCTCCTGTATGTGCTGTAATAGCAAGGTATCTCCTGTATGTGTTGTAATAGAGAGGCATCTCCTGTATGTGCTGTAATAGAGAGGCATCTCCTGTATGTGCTGTGATAGAGGTGTCTCCTGTATGTGCTGTAATAGAGAGGTATCTCCTGCATGTGCTGTGATAGAGAGGCATCTCCTGTATGTGCTGTGATAGAGGTGTCTCCTGTATGTGCTGTAATAGCGAGGTATCTCCTGTATGTGCTGTAATAGCGAGGTATCTACTGTATGTGTTGTAATAGAGAGGCATCTCCTGTATGTGCTGTGACAGAGAGGCATCTCATGTATGTGTTGTAATAGAGAGGTATCTCCTGTATGTGCTGTAATAGCGAGGCATCTCCTGCATGTGTTGTAATAGAGAGGCATCTCCTGTATGTGCTGTGACAGAGAGGCATCTCCTGTATGTGCTGTAATAGAGAGGTATCTCCTGTATGTGTTGTAATAGAGAGGCATCTCCTGTATGTGCTGTGACAGAGAGGCATCTCCTGTATGTGCTGTTATAGAGAGGTGTCTCCTGTACGTGCTGTAATAGAGATGTATCTCCTGTATGTGCTGTGATGGAGGTGTCTCCCGTATGTGCTGTAACAGAGTGGTATCTCCTGTATGTACTGTGATATAGAGGCATCTCATGTATGTGCTGTGATAGAGGT
Source organism: Ambystoma mexicanum (assembly GCF_040938575.1). Taxonomy (NCBI): domain Eukaryota; kingdom Metazoa; phylum Chordata; class Amphibia; order Caudata; family Ambystomatidae; genus Ambystoma; species Ambystoma mexicanum. Next base: position 7,318,391 of record NC_090931.1, on the reverse strand, counting down.
GTCTCCTGTATGTGTTCTAATAGCGAGGTATCTCCTGTATGTGCTGTAATAGCAAGGTATCTCCTGTATGTGTTGTAATAGAGAGGCATCTCCTGTATGTGCTGTGACAGAGAGGCATCTCCTGTATGTGTTGTAATAGAGAGGTATCCCCGGTATGTGCTGTAATAGCTAGGCATCTCCTGTATGTGCTGTGACAGAGAGGCATCTTCTGTATGTGCTTCAATAGACAGGTATCTCCTGTATGTGTTGTAATAGAGAGGCATCTCCTGTATGTGCTGTGACAGAGAGGCATCTCCTGTATGTGCTGTAATAGAGAGGTATCTCCTGTATGTGCTGTAATAGAGAGGCATCTCCTGTATGTGCTGTAATAGAGAGGTATCTCCTGTATGTGCTGTAATAGAGGTGCCTTCTGTATGTGCTGTAATAGAGAGGTATTTCCTGTATGTGCTGTAATAGCGAGGTATCTCCTGTATGTGCTGTAATAGAGAGGCATCTCCTGTATGTGCTGTAATAGAGAGGCATCTCCTGTATGTGCTGTAATAGAGAGGCATCTCCTGTATGTACTGTGACAGAGAGGCATCTCCTGTATGTGCTGTAATAGAGAGGCATCTCATGTATGTGCTGTAATAGAGAGGCGTCTCCTGCATGTGCTGTAATAGAGAGGCATCTCCTGCATGTGCTGTAATAGAGAGGCATCTCCTGTATGTGCTGTGATAGAGGTGTCTCCTGTATGTGCTGTAATAGAGAGGTATCTCCTGCATGTGCTGTGATAGAGAGGCATCTCCTGTATGTGCTGTGATAGAGGTGTCTCCTGTATGTGCTGTAATAGCGAGGTATCTCCTGTATGTGCTGTAATAGCGAGGTATCTCCTGTATGTGCTGTAATAGAGAGGCATCTCCTGCATGTGCTGTAATAGAGAGGCATCTCCTGTATGTGCTGTGATAGAGGTGTCTCCTGTATGTGCTGTAATAGCGAGGTATCTCCTGTATGTGCTGTAATAGCGAGGTATCTCCTGTATGTGTTGTAATAGAGAGGCATCTCCTGTATGTGCTGTGACAGAGAGGCATCTCATGTATGTGTTGTAATAGAGAGGTATCTCCTGTATGTGCTGTAATAGCGAGGCATCTCCTGCATGTGTTGTAATAGAGAGGCATCTCCTGTATGTGCTGTGACAGAGAGGCATCTCCTGTATGTGATGTGACAGAGAGGCATCTCTTGTATGTGCTGTAATAGAGAGGTATCTCCTGTATGTGTTGTAATAGAGAGGCATCTCCTGTATGTGCTGTGACAGATAGGCATCTCTTGTATGTGCTGTAATAGAGAGGTATTTCCTGTATGTGTTGTAATAGAGAGGCATCTCCTCTATGTGCTGTAATAGATGGGTGTCTCCTGTATGTGCTGTAATAGAGAGGTATCTCCTGTATGTGCTGTGATAGAGGTGTCTCCTGTATGTGCTGTAATAGAGAGGCATCTCCTGTATGTGCTGTAATAGAGAGGCATCTCCTGCATGTGCTGTAATAGCGAGGTATCTCCTGTATGTGTTGTAATAGAGAGGCATCTCCTGTATGTGCTGTGACAGAGAGGCATCTCCTGTATGTGCTGTGATAGAGGTGTCTCCTGTACGTGCTGTAATAGAGAGGTATCTCCTGTATGTGCTGTGATGGAGGTGTCTCCCGTATGTGCTGTAACAGAGTGGTATCTCCTGTATGTACTGTGATATATAGAGGTTTCTCATGTATGTGCTGTGATAGAGGTGTCTCCTGTATGTGCTCTAATAGCGAGGTATCTCCTGTATGTGCTGTAATAGCAAGGTATCTCCTGTATGTGTTGTAATAGAGAGGCATCTCCTGTATGTGCTGTGACAGAGAGGCATTTCCTGTATGTGTTGTAATAGAGAGGTATCCCCGGTATGTGCTGTAATAAGAGGCATCTCCTGTATGTGCTGTGACAGAGAGGCATCTTCTGTATGTGCTTCAATAGACAGGTATCTCCTGTATGTGTTGTAATAGAGAGGCATCTCCTGTATGTGCTGTGACAGAGAGGCATCTCCTGTATGTGCTGTAATAGAGAGGTATCTCCTGTATGTGCTGTAATAGAGAGGCATCTCCTGTATGTGCTGTAATAGAGAGCTATCTCCTGTATGTGCTGTAATAGAGGTGCCTCCTGTATGTGCTGTAATAGAGAGGTATTTCCTGTATGTGCTGTAATAGCGAGGTATCTCCTGTATGTGCTGTAATAGAGAGGTGTCTCCTGTATGTGCTGTAATAGAGAGGTATCTCCTGTATGTGCTGAAATAGCGAGGTATCTCCTGTATGTGTTGTAATAGAGAGGCATCTCCTGTATGTGCTGTAATAGAGGTGTCTCCTGTATGTGCTGTAATAGCGAGGTATCTCCTGTATGTGTTGTAATAGAGAGGCATCTCCTGTATGTGCTGTAATAGAGGTGTCTCCTGTATGTGCTGTAATAACGAGGTATCTCCTGTATGTGTTGTAATAGAGAGGCGTCTCCTGTATGTGCTGTAATAGCGAGGTATCTACTGTATGTGTTGTAACAGAGAAGCATCTCCTGTATGTGCTGTAATAGAGGTATCTCCTGTATGTGCTGTAAAAGCGAGGTATCTCCTGTATGTGTTGTAATAGAGAGGCATCTCCTGTATGTGCTGTGACAGAGAGGCATCTCCTGTATGTGTTGTAATAAAGAGGCATTTCCTGTATGTGCTGTGACAGAGAGGCATCTCCTGTATGTGCTGTGATAGAGGTGTCTCCTGTATGTGCTGTAATAGAGAGGCATCTCCTGTATGTGCTGTAATAGAGGTGTCTCCTGTATGTGCTGTAATAGTGAGGTATCTCCTGTATGTGTTGTAATAGAGAGGTATCTCCTGTATGTGCTGTAATAGAGAGGCATCTCCAGTATGTGCTGTAATAGAGAGGTATCTCCTGTATGTGCTGTGATAGAGGGGTCTCCTGTATGTGCTGTAATAGAGAGGTATCTCCTGTATGTGCTGTGATAGAGGTGTCTCCTGTATGTGCTGTAATAGAGAGGCATCTCCTGTATGTGCTGTAATAGAGAGGCATCTCCTGCATGTGCTGTAATAGCGAGGTATCTCCTGTATGTGTTGTAATAGAGAGGCATCTCCTGTATGTGCTGTGACAGAGAGGCATCTCCTGTATGTGCTGTGATAGAGGTGTCTCCTGTATGTGCTGTAATAGAGGGGCGTCTACTGTATGTGCTGTTATAGAGAGGTGTGTCCTGTATGTGCATGGTAGAGAGGCATCTCCTCTATGTGCTGTAATAGAGGTATCTCCTGTATGTGGTGTAATAGAGAGGCATCTCCTGTATGTGCTGTGACAGAGAGGCATCTCCTGTATGTGCTGTGATAGAGGTGTCTCCTGTATGTGCTGTAATAGAGAGGTATCACCTATATGTGCATGATAGAGAGGCATCTCCTCTATGTGCTGTAATAGAGGGGCGTCTCCTGTATGTGCTGTTATAGAGAGGTGTCTCCTGTACGTGCTGTAATAGAGAGGTATCTCCTGTATGTGCTGTGATGGAGGTGTCTCCCGTATGTGCTGTAACAGAGTGGTATCTCCTGTATGTACTGTGATATAGAGGCATCTCATGTATGTGCTGTGATAGAGGTGTCTCCTGTATGTGTTCTAATAGCGAGGTATCTCCTGTATGTGCTGTAATAGCAAGGTATCTCCTGTATGTGTTGTAATAGAGAGGCATCTCCTGTATGTGCTGTAATAGAGAGGCATCTCCTGTATGTGCTGTGATAGAGGTGTCTCCTGTATGTGCTGTAATAGAGAGGTATCTCCTGCATGTGCTGTGATAGAGAGGCATCTCCTGTATGTGCTGTGATAGAGGTGTCTCCTGTATGTGCTGTAATAGCGAGGTATCTCCTGTATGTGCTGTAATAGCGAGGTATCTACTGTATGTGTTGTAATAGAGAGGCATCTCCTGTATGTGCTGTGACAGAGAGGCATCTCATGTATGTGTTGTAATAGAGAGGTATCTCCTGTATGTGCTGTAATAGCGAGGCATCTCCTGCATGTGTTGTAATAGAGAGGCATCTCCTGTATGTGCTGTGACAGAGAGGCATCTCCTGTATGTGCTGTAATAGAGAGGTATCTCCTGTATGTGTTGTAATAGAGAGGCATCTCCTGTATGTGCTGTGACAGAGAGGCATCTCCTGTATGTGCTGTTATAGAGAGGTGTCTCCTGTACGTGCTGTAATAGAGATGTATCTCCTGTATGTGCTGTGATGGAGGTGTCTCCCGTATGTGCTGTAACAGAGTGGTATCTCCTGTATGTACTGTGATATAGAGGCATCTCATGTATGTGCTGTGATAGAGGTGTCTCCTGTATGTGTTCTAATAGCGAGGTATCTCCTGTATGTGCTGTAATAGCAAGGTATCTCCTGTATGTGTTGTAATAGAGAGGCATCTCCTGTATGTGCTGTGACAGAGAGGCATCTCCTGTATGTGTTGTAATAGAGAGGTATCCCCGGTATGTGCTGTAATAGAGAGGCATCTCCTGTATGTGCTGTGACAGAGAGGCATCTTCTGTATGTGCTTCAATAGACAGGTATCTCCTGTATGTGTTGTAATAGAGAGGCATCTCCTGTATGTGCTGTGACAGAGAGGCATCTCCTGTATGTGCTGTAATAGAGAGGTATCTCCTGTATGTGCTGTAATAGAGAGGCATCTCCTGTATGTGCTGTAATAGAGAGGTATCTCCTGTATGTGCTGTAATAGAGGTGCCTTCTGTATGTGCTGTAATAGAGAGGTATTTCCTGTATGTGCTGTAATAGCGAGGTATCTCCTGTATGTGCTGTAATAGAGAGGCATCTCCTGTATGTGCTGTAATAGAGAGGCATCTCCTGTATGTGCTGTAATAGAGAGGCATCTCCTGTATGTACTGTGACAGAGAGGCATCTCCTGTATGTGCTGTAATAGAGAGGCATCTCATGTATGTGCTGTAATAGAGAGGCGTCTCCTGCATGTGCTGTAATAGAGAGGCATCTCCTGCATGTGCTGTAATAGAGAGGCATCTCCTGTATGTGCTGTGATAGAGGTGTCTCCTGTATGTGCTGTAATAGAGAGGTATCTCCTGCATGTGCTGTGATAGAGAGGCATCTCCTGTATGTGCTGTGATAGAGGTGTCTCCTGTATGTGCTGTAATAGCGAGGTATCTCCTGTATGTGCTGTAATAGCGAGGTATCTACTGTATGTGTTGTAATAGAGAGGCATCTCCTGTATGTGCTGTGACAGAGAGGCATCTCATGTATGTGTTGTAATAGAGAGGTATCTCCTGTATGTGCTGTAATAGCGAGGCATCTCCTGCATGTGTTGTAATAGAGAGGCATCTCCTGTATGTGCTGTGACAGAGAGGCATCTCCTGTATGTGATGTGACAGAGAGGCATCTCTTGTATGTGCTGTAATAGAGAGGTATCTCCTGTATGTGTTGTAATAGAGAGGCATCTCCTGTATGTGCTGTGACAGATAGGCATCTCTTGTATGTGCTGTAATAGAGAGGTATTTCCTGTATGTGTTGTAATAGAGAGGCATCTCCTCTATGTGCTGTAATAGATGGGTGTCTCCTGTATGTGCTGTAATAGAGAGGTATCTCCTGTATGTGCTGTGATAGAGGTGTCTCCTGTATGTGCTGTAATAGAGAGGCATCTCCTGTATGTGCTGTAATAGAGAGGCATCTCCTGCATGTGCTGTAATAGCGAGGTATCTCCTGTATGTGTTGTAATAGAGAGGCATCTCCTGTATGTGCTGTGACAGAGAGGCATCTCCTGTATGTGCTGTGATAGAGGTGTCTCCTGTATGTGCTGTAATAGAGGGGCGTCTACTGTATGTGCTGTTATAGAGAGGTGTGTCCTGTATGTGCATGATAGAGAGGCATCTCCTCTATGTGCTGTAATAGAGGTATCTCCTGTATGTGGTGAAATAGAGAGGCATCTCCTGTATGTGCTGTGACAGAGAGGCATCTCCTGTATGTGCTGTGATAGAGGTGTCTCCTGTATGTGCTGTAATAGAGAGGTATCACCTATATGTGCATGATAGAGAGGCATCTCCTCTATGTGCTGTAATAGAGGGGCGTCTCCTGTATGTGCTGTTATAGAGAGGTGTCTCCTGTACGTGCTGTAATAGAGAGGTATCTCCTGTATGTGCTGTGATGGAGGTGTCTCCCGTATGTGCTGTAACAGAGTGGTATCTCCTGTATGTACTGTGATATAGAGGTTTCTCATGTATGTGCTGTGATAGAGGTGTCTCCTGTATGTGCTCTAATAGCGAGGTATCTCCTGTATGTGCTGTAATAGCAAGGTATCTCCTGTATGTGTTGTAATAGAGAGGCATCTCCTGTATGTGCTGTGACAGAGAGGCATTTCCTGTATGTGTTGTAACAGAGAGGTATCCCCGGTATGTGCTGTAATAAGAGGCATCTCCTGTATGTGCTGTGACAGAGAGGCATCTTCTGTATGTGCTTCAATAGACAGGTATCTCCTGTATGTGTTGTAATAGAGAGGCATCTCCTGTATGTGCTGTGACAGAGAGGCATCTCCTGTATGTGCTGTAATAGAGAGGTATCTCCTGTATGTGCTGTAATAGAGAGGCATCTCCTGTATGTGCTGTAATAGAGAGCTATCTCCTGTATGTGCTGTAATAGAGGTGCCTCCTGTATGTGCTGTAATAGAGAGGTATTTCCTCTATGTGCTGTAATAGCGAGGTATCTCCTGTATGTGCTGTAATAGAGAGGTGTCTCCTGTATGTGCTGTAATAGAGAGGTATCTCCTGTATGTGCTGAAATAGCGAGGTATCTCCTGTATGTGTTGTAATAGAGAGGCATCTCTTGTATGTGCTGTAATAGAGGTGTCTCCTGTATGTGCTGTAATAGCGAGGTATCTCCTGTATGTGTTGTAATAGAGAGGCATCTCCTGTATGTGCTGTAATAGAGGTGTCTCCTGTATGTGCTGTAATAACGAGGTATCTCCTGTATGTGTTGTAATAGAGAGGCGTCTCCTGTATGTGCTGTAATAGCGAGGTATCTACTGTATGTGTTGTAACAGAGAAGCATCTCCTGTATGTGCTGTAATAGAGGTATCTCCTGTATGTGCTGTAAAAGCGAGGTATCTCCTGTATGTGTTGTAATAGAGAGGCATCTCCTGTATGTGCTGTGACAGAGAGGCATCTCCTGTATGTTTTGTAATAAAGAGGCATTTCCTGTATGTGCTGTGACAGAGAGGCATCTCCTGTATGTGCTGTGATAGAGGTTTCTCCTGTATGTGCTGTAATAGAGAGGTATCTCCTGTATGTGCTGTAATAGAGGTGTCTCCTGTATGTGCTGTAATAGTGAGGTATCTCCTGTATGTGTTGTAATAGAGAGGTATCTCCTGTATGTGCTGTAATAGAGAGGCATCTCCTGTATGTGCTGTAATAGAGAGGTATCTCCTGTATGTGCTGTGATAGAGGGGTCTCCTGTATGTGCTGTAATAGAGAGGTATCTCCTGTATGTGCTGTGATAGAGGTGTCTCCTGTATGTGCTGTAATAGAGAGGCATCTCCTGTATGTGCTGTAATAGAGAGGCATCTCCTGCATGTGCTGTAATTGCGAGGTATCTCCTGTATGTGTTGTAATAGAGAGGCATCTCCTGTATGTGCTGTGACAGAGAGGCATCTCCTGTATGTGCTGTGATAGAGGTGTCTCCTGTATGTGCTGTAATAGAGGGGCGTCTACTGTATGTGCTGTTATAGAGAGGTGTGTCCTGTATGTGCATGATAGAGAGGCATCTCCTCTATGTGCTGTAATAGAGGTATCTCCTGTATGTGGTGAAATAGAGAGGCATCTCCTGTATGTGCTGTGACAGAGAGGCATCTCCTGTATGTGCTGTGATAGAGGTGTCTCCTGTATGTGCTGTAATAGAGAGGTATCACCTATATGTGCATGATAGAGAGGCATCTCCTCTATGTGCTGTAATAGAGGGGCGTCTCCTGTATGTGCTGTTATAGAGAGGTGTCTCCTGTACGTGCTGTAATAGAGAGGTATCTCCTGTATGTGCTGTGATGGAGGTGTCTCCCGTATGTGCTGTAACAGAGTGGTATCTCCTGTATGTACTGTGATATAGAGGCATCTCATGTATGTGCTGTGATAGAGGTGTCTCCTGTATGTGTTCTAATAGCGAGGTATCTCCTGTATGTGCTGTAATAGCAAGGTATCTCCTGTATGTGTTGTAATAGAGAGGCATCTCCTGTATGTGCTGTAATAGAGAGGCATCTCCTGTATGTGCTGTGATAGAGGTGTCTCCTGTATGTGCTGTAATAGAGAGGCATCTCCTGCATGTGCTGTAATAGCGAGGTATCTCCTGTATGTGTTGTAATAGAGAGGCATCTCCTGTATGTGCTGTGACAGAGAGGCATCTCCTGTATGTGCTGTGATAGAGGTGTCTCCTGTATGTGCTGTAATAGAGGGGCGTCTACTGTATGTGCTGTTATAGAGAGGTGTGTCCTGTATGTGCATGATAGAGAGGCATCTCCTCTATGTGCTGTAATAGAGGTATCTCCTGTATGTGGTGAAATAGAGAGGCATCTCCTGTATGTGCTGTGACAGAGAGGCATCTCCTGTATGTGCTGTGATAGAGGTGTCTCCTGTATGTGCTGTAATAGAGAGGTATCACCTATATGTGCATGATAGAGAGGCATCTCCTCTATGTGCTGTAATAGAGGGGCGTCTCCTGTATGTGCTGTTATAGAGAGGTGTCTCCTGTACGTGCTGTAATAGAGAGGTATCTCCTGTATGTGCTGTGATGGAGGTGTCTCCCGTATGTGCTGTAACAGAGTGGTATCTCCTGTATGTACTGTGATATAGAGGCATCTCATGTATGTGCTGTGATAGAGGTGTCTCCTGTATGTGTTCTAATAGCGAGGTATCTCCTGTATGTGCTGTAATAGCAAGGTATCTCCTGTATGTGTTGTAATAGAGAGGCATCTCCTGTATGTGCTGTAATAGAGAGGCATCTCCTGTATGTGCTGTGATAGAGGTGTCTCCTGTATGTGCTGTAATAGAGAGGTATCTCCTGCATGTGCTGTGATAGAGAGGCATCTCCTGTATGTGCTGTGATAGAGGTGTATCTACTGTATGTGTTGTAATAGAGAGGCATCTCCTGTATGTGCTGTGACAGAGAGGCATCTCATGTATGTGTTGTAATAGAGAGGTATCTCCTGTATGTGCTGTAATAGCGAGGCATCTCCTGCATGTGTTGTAATAGAGAGGCATCTCCTGTATGTGCTGTGACAGAGAGGCATCTCCTGTATGTGCTGTAATAGAGAGGTATCTCCTGTATGTGTTGTAATAGAGAGGCATCTCCTGTATGTGCTGTGACAGAGAGGCATCTCCTGTATGTGCTGTTATAGAGAGGTGTCTCCTGTACGTGCTGTAATAGAGAGGTATCTCCTGTATGTGCTGTGATGGAGGTGTCTCCCGTATGTGCTGTAACAGAGTGGTATCTCCTGTATGTACTGTGATATAGAGGCATCTCATGTATGTGCTGTGATAGAGGTGTCTCCTGTATGTGTTCTAATAGCGAGGTATCTCCTGTATGTGCTGTAATAGCAAGGTATCTCCTGTATGTGTTGTAATAGAGAGGCATCTCCTGTATGTGCTGTGACAGAGAGGCATCTCCTGTATGTGTTGTAATAGAGAGGTATCCCCGGTATGTGCTGTAATAGCGAGGCATCTCCTGTATGTGCTGTGACAGAGAGGCATCTTCTGTATGTGCTTCAATAGACAGGTATCTCCTGTATGTGTTGTAATAGAGAGGCATCTCCTGTATGTGTTATGACAGAGGGGCATCTCCTGTATGTGCTGTAATAGAGAGGTATCTCCTGTATGTGCTGTAATAGAGAGGCATCTCCTGTATGTGCTGTAATAGAGAGGTATCTCCTGTATGTGCTGTAATAGAGGTGCCTCCTGTATGTGCTGTAATAGAGAGGTATTTCCTGTATGTGCTGTAATAGCGAGGTATCTCCTGTATGTGCTGTAATAGAGAGGCATCTCCTGTATGTGCTGTAATAGAGAGGCATCTCCTGTATGTGCTGTAATAGAGAGGCATCTCCTGTATGTACTGTGACAGAGAGGCATCTCCTGTATGTGCTGTAATAGAGAGGCATCTCATGTATGTGCTGTAATAGAGAGGCGTCTCCTGCATGTGCTGTAATAGAGAGGCATCTCCTGCATGTGCTGTAATAGAGAGGCATCTCCTGTATGTGCTGTGATAGAGGTGTCTCCTGTATGTGCTGTAATAGCGAGGTATCTCCTGTATGTGCTGTAATAGCGAGGTATCTCCTGTATGTGTTGTAATAGAGAGGCATCTCCTGTATGTGCTGTAATAGAGGTGTCTCCTGCATGTGCTGTGACAGAGAGGCATCTCCTGTATGTGCTGTAATAGAGAGGCATCTCCTGTATGTGCTGTAATAGAGAGGTGTCTCCTGTATGTGCTGTAATAGAGAGGTATCTCCTGTATGTGCTGTAATAGCGAGGTATCTCCTGTATGTGTTGTAATAGAGAGGCATCTCCTGTATGTGCTGTAATAGCGAGGTATCTCCTGTATGTGTTGTAATAGAGAGGCATCTCCTGTATGTGCTGTAATAGAGGTGTCTCCTGTATGTGCTGTAATAACGAGGTATCTCCTGTATGTGTTGTAAGAGAGAGGCATCTCCTGCATGTGCTGTGACAGAGAGGCATCTCCTGTATGTGCTGTGATAGAGGTGTCTCCTGTATGTGCTGTAATAGAGAGGTATCTCCTGTATGTGCTGTAATAGCGATGTATCTCCTGTATGTGCTGTAATAGCGAGGTATCTCCTGTATGTGTTGTAAGAGAGAGGCATCTCCTGCATGTGCTGTGACAGAGAGGCATCTCCTGTATGTGCTGTGATAGAGGTGTCTCCTGTATGTGCTGTAATAGAGAGGTATCTCCTGTATCTGCTGTACTAGCGAGGTATCTCCTGTATGTGCTGTAATAGCGAGGTATCTCCTGTATGTGTTGTAATAGAGAGGCATCTCCTGTATGTGCTGTAATAGAGGCGTCTCCTGCATGTGCTGTGACAGAGAGGCATCTCCTGTATGTGCTGTAATAGAGAGGCATCTCCTGTATGTGCTGTAATAGAGAGGTGTCTCCTGTATGTGCTGTAATAGAGAGGTATCTCCTGTATGTGCTGTAATAGCGAGGTATCTCCTGTATGTGTTGTAATAGAGAGGCATCTCCTGTATGTGCTGTAATAGAGGTGTCTCCTGTATGTGCTGTAATAGCGAGGTATCTCCTGTATGTGTTGTAATAGAGAGGCATCTCCTGTATGTGCTGTAATAGAGGTGTCTCCTGTATGTGCTGTAATAACGAGGTATCTCCTGTATGTGTTGTAATAGAGAGGCGTCTCCTGTATGTGCTGTAATAGCGAGGTATCTACTGTATGTGTTGTAACAGAGAAGCATCTCCTGTATGTGCTGTAATAGAGGTATCTCCTGTATGTGCTGTAATAGCGAGGTATCTCCTGTATGTGTTGTAATAGAGAGGCATCTCCTGTATGTGCTGTGACGGAGAGGCATCTCCTGTATGTGTTGTAATAAAGAGGCATTTCCTGTATGTGCTGTGTCAGAGAGGCATCTCCTGTATGTGCTGTGATAGAGGTGTCTCCTGTATGTGCTGTAATAGAGAGGCATCTCCTGTATGTGCTGTAATAGAGGTGTCTCCTGTATGTGCTGTAATAGTGAGGTATCTCCTGTATGTGTTGTAATAGAGAGGTATCTCCTGTATGTGCTGTAATAGAGAGGCATCTCCTGTATGTGCTGTAATAGAGAGGTATCTCCTGTATGTGCTGTGATAGAGAGGTATCTCCTATATGTGCTGTGATAGAGAGGCATCTCCTCTATGTGCTGTAATAGAGGGGCGTCTCCTGTATGTGCTGTAATAGAGAGGTATCTCCTGTATGTGCTGTGATAGAGGTGTCTCCTGTATGTGCTGTAATAGAGAGGCATCTCCTGTATGTGCTGTAATAGAGAGGCATCTCCTCTATGTGCTGTAATAGAGGTATCTCCTGTATGTGGTGAAATAGAGAGGCATCTCCTGTATGTGCTGTGACAGAGAGGCATCTCCTGTATGTGCTGTGATAGAGGTGTCTCCTGTATGTGCTGTAATAGAGAGGTATCACCTATATGTGCATGATAGAGAGGCATCTCCTCTATGTGCTGTAATAGAGGGGCGTCTCCTGTATGTGCTGTTATAGAGAGGTGTCTCCTGTACGTGCTGTAATAGAGAGGTATCTCCTGTATGTGCTGTGATGGAGGTGTCTCCCGTATGTGCTGTAACAGAGTGGTATCTCCTGTATGTACTGTGATATAGAGGCATCTCATGTATGTGCTGTGATAGAGGTGTCTCCTGTATGTGCTCTAATAGCGAGGTATCTCCTGTATGTGCTGTAATAGCAAGGTATCTCCTGTATGTGTTGTAATAGAGAGGCATCTCCTGTATGTGCTGTGACAGAGAGGCATCTCCTGTATGTGTTGTAATAGAGAGGTATCCCCGGTATGTGCTGTCATAAGAGGCATCTCCTGTATGTGCTGTGACAGAGAGGCATCTTCTGTATGTGCTTCAATAGACAGGTATCTCCTGTATGTGTTGTAATAGAGAGGCATCTCCTGTATGTGCTGTGACAGAGAGGCATCTCCTGTATGTGCTGTAATAGAGAGGTATCTCCTGTATGTGCTGTAATAGAGAGGCATCTCCTGTATGTGCTGTAATAGAGAGGTATCTCCTGTATGTGCTGTAATAGAGGTGCCTCCTGTATGTGCTGTAATAGAGAGGTATTTCCTGTATGTGCTGTAATAGCGAGGTATCTCCTGTATGTGCTGTAATAGAGAGGTGTCTCCTGTATGTGCTGTAATAGAGAGGTATCTCCTGTATGTGCTGTAATAGCGAGGTATCTCCTGTATGTGTTGTAATAGAGAGGCATCTCCTGTATGTGCTGTAATAGAGGTGTCTCCTGTATGTGCTGTAATAGCGAGGTATCTCCTGTATGTGTTGTAATAGAGAGGCATCTCCTGTATGTGCTGTAATAGAGGTGTCTCCTGTATGTGCTGTAATAACGAGGTATCTCCTGTATGTGTTGTAATAGAGAGGCGTCTCCTGTATGTGCTGTAATAGCGAGGTCTCTACTGTATGTGTTGTAACAGAGAAGCATCTCCTATATGTGCTGTAATAGAGGTATCTCCTGTATGTGCTGTAATAGCGAGGTATCTCCTGTATGTGTTGTAATAGAGAGGCATCTCCTGTATGTGCTGTGACAGAGAGGCATCTCCTGTATGTGTTGTAATAAAGAGGCATTTCCTGTATGTGCTGTGACAGAGAGGCATCTCCTGTATGTGCTGTGATAGAGGTGTCTCCTGTATGTGCTGTAATAGAGAGGCATCTCCTGTATGTGCTGTAATAGAGGTGTCTCCTGTATGTGCTGTAATAGTGAGGTATCTCCTGTATGTGTTGTAATAGAGAGGTATCTCCTGTATGTGCTGTAATAGAGAGGCATCTCCTGTATGTGCTGTAATAGAGAGGTATCTCCTGTATGTGCTGTGATAGAGGGGTCTCAGGTATGTGATGTAATAGAGAGGTATCTCCTGTATGTGCTGTGATAGAGGTGTCTCCTGTATGTGCTGTAATAGAGAGGCATCTCCTGTATGTGCTGTAATAGAGAGGCATCTCCTGCATGTGCTGTAATAGCGAGGTATCTCCTGTATGTGTTGTAATAGAGAGGCATCTCCTGTATGTGCTGTGACAGAGAGGCATCTCCTGTATGTGCTATGATAGAGGTGTCTCCTGTATGTGCTGTAATAGAGGGGCGTCTACTGTATGTGCTGTTATAGAGAGGTGTGTCCTGTATGTCATGATAGAGAGGCATCTCCTCTATGTGCTGTAATAGAGGTATCTCCTGTATGTGGTGAAATAGAGAGGCATCTCCTGTATGTGCTGTGACAGAGAGGCATCTCCTGTATGTGCTGTGATAGAGGTGTCTCCTGTATGTGCTGTAATAGAGAGGTATCACCTATATGTGCATGATAGAGAGGCATCTCCTCTATGTGCTGTAATAGAGGGGCGTCTCCTGTATGTGCTGTTATAGAGAGGTGTCTCCTGTACGTGCTGTAATAGAGAGGTATCTCCTGTATGTGCTGTGATGGAGGTGTCTCCCGTATGTGCTGTAACAGAGTGGTATCTCCTGTATGTACTGTGATATAGAGGCATCTCATGTATGTGCTGTGATAGAGGTGTCTCCTGTATGTGTTCTAATAGCGAGGTATCTCCTGTATGTGCTGTAATAGCAAGGTATCTCCTGTATGTGTTGTAATAGAGAGGCATCTCCTTTATGTGCTCTGATAGAGAGGCATCTCCTGTATGTGCTGTAATAGAGGTGTCTCCTGTATGTGCTGTAATAACGAGGTATCTCCTGTATGTGTTGTAATAGAGAGGCATCTTCTGTATGTGCTTCAATAGACAGGTATCTCCTGTATGTGTTGTAATAGAGAGGCATCTCCTGTATGTGCTGTGACAGAGAGGCATCTCCTGTATGTGCTGTAATAGAGAGGTATCTCCTGTATGTGCTGTAATAGAGAGGCATCTCCTGTATGTGCTGTAATAGAGAGGTATCTCCTGTATGTGCTGTAATAGAGGTGCGTCCTGTATGTGCTGTAATAGAGAGGTATTTCCTGTATGTGCTGTAATAGCGAGGTATCTCCTGTATGTGCTGTAATAGAGAGGCATCTCCTGTATGTGCTGTAATAGAGAGGCATCTCCTGTATGTACTGTGACAGAGAGGCATCTCCTGTATGTGCTGTAATAGAGAGGCATCTCATGTATGTGCTGTAATAGAGAGGCGTCTCCTGCATGTGCTGTAATAGAGAGGCATCTCCTGCATGTGCTGTAATAGAGAGGCATCTCCTGTATGTGCTGTGATAGAGGTGTCTCCTGTATGTGCTGTAATAGAGAGGTATCTCCTGCATGTGCTGTGATAGAGAGGCATCTCCTGTATGTGCTGTGATAGAGGTGTCTCCTGTATGTGCTGTAATAGCGAGGTATCTCCTGTATGTGCTGTAATAGCGAGGTATCTACTGTATGTGTTGTGATAGAGAGGCATCTCCTGTATGTGCTGTGACAGAGAGGCATCTCATGTATGTGTTGTAATAGAGAGGTATCTCCTGTATGTGCTGTAATAGCGAGGCATCTCCTGCATGTGTTGTAATAGAGAGGCATCTCCTGTATGTGCTGTGACAGAGAGGCATCTCCTGTATGTGCTGTAATAGAGCGGTATCTCCTGTATGTGTTGTAATAGAGAGGCATCTCCTGTATGTGCTGTGACAGAGAGGCATCTCCTGTATGTGCTGTAATAGAGAGGTATCTCCTGTATGTGCTGTAATAGAGAGGCATCTCCTGTATGTGTTGTATTAGCGAGGTATCTCCTGTATGTGTTGTAATAGAGAGGTATCTCCTGTATGTGCTGTGATAGAGGCGTCTCCTGTATGTGCTGTGACAGAGAGGCACCTCCTGTATGTGCTGTGACAGAGAGGCATCTCCAGTATGTGCTGTAATAGAGAGGCATCTCCTGTATGTGCTGTGACAGAGAGGCATCTCCTGTATGTGCTGTAATAGAGAGGCATCTCCTGTATGTGCTGCAATAGAGAGGCATCTCCTGTATGTGCTGTGACAGAGAGGTATCGCCTGTATGTGCTGTAATAGCAAGGTACCTCCTGTATGTGTTGTAAGAGAGAGGCATCTCCTGCATGTGCTGTGACAGAGAGGCATCTCCTGTATGTGCTGTGATAGAGGTGTCTCCTGTATGTGCTGTAATAGAGAGGTATCTCCTGTATGTTCTGTAATAGCGATGTATCTCCTGTATGTGCTGTAATAGCGAGGTATCTCCTGTATGTGTTGTAAGAAAGAGGCATCTCCTGCATGTGCTGTGACAGAGAGGCATCTCCTGTATGTGCTGTGATAGAGGTGTCTCCTGTATGTGCTGTAATAGAGAGGTATCTCCTGTATGTGCTGTACTAGCGAGGTATCTCCTGTATGTGCTGTAATAGCGAGGTATCTCCTGTATGTGTTGTAATAAAGAGGCATCTCCTGTATGTGCTGTAATAGAGGTGTCTCCTGCATGTGCTGTGACAGAGAGGCATCTCCTGTATGTGCTGTAATAGAGAGGCATCTCCTGTATGTGCTGTAATAGAGAGGTGTCTCCTGTATGTGCTGTAATAGAGAGGTATCTCCTGTATGTGCTGTAATAGCGAGGTATCTCCTGTATGTGTTGTAATAGAGAGGCATCTCCTGTATGTGCTGTAATAGAGGTGTCTCCTGTATGTGCTGTAATAACGAGGTAACTCCTGTATGTGTTGTAATAGAGAGGCGTCTCCTGTATGTGCTGTAATAGCGAGGTATCTTCTGTATGTGTTGTAACAGAGAAGCATCTCCTGTATGTGCTGTAATAGAGGTATCTCCTGTATGTGCTGTAATAGCGAGGTATCTCCTGTATGTGTTGTAATAGAGAGGCATCTCCTGTATGTGCTGTGACAGAGAGGCATCTCCTGTATGTGTTGTAATAAAGAGGCATTTCCTGTATGTGCTGTGACAGAGAGGCATCTCCTGTATGTGCTGTGATAGAGGTGTCTCCTGTATGTGCTGTAATAGAGAGGCATCTCCTGTATGTGCTGTAATAGAGGTGTCTCCTGTATGTGCTGTAATAGTGAGGTATCTCCTGTATGTGTTGTAATAGAGAGGTATCTCCTGTATGTGCTGTAATAGAGAGGCATCTCCTGTATGTGCTGTAATAGAGAGGTATCTCCTGTATGTGCTGTGATAGAGAGGTATCTCCTATATGTGCTGTGATAGAGAGGCATCTCCTCTATGTGCTGTAATAGAGGGGTGTCTCCTGTATGTGCTGTAATAGAGAGGTATCTCCTGTATGTGCTGTGATAGAGGTGTCTCCTGTATGTGCTGTAATAGAGAGGCATCTCCTGTATGTGCTGTAATAGAGAGGCATCTCCTGCATGTGCTGTAATAGCGAGGTATCTCCTGTATGTGTTGTAATAGAGAGGCATCTCCTGTATGTGCTGTGACAGAGAGGCATCTCCTGTATGTGCTGTAATAGAGGGGCGTCTACTGTATGTGCTGTTATAGAGAGGTGTGTCCTGTATGTGCATGATAGAGAGGCATCTCCTCTATGTGCTGTAATAAAGGTATCTCCTGTATGTGGTGAAATAGAGAGGCATCTCCTGTATGTGCTGTGACAGAGAGGCATCTCCTGTATGTGCTGTGATAGAGGTGTCTCCTGTATGTGCTGTAATAGAGAGGTATCACCTATATGTGCATGATAGAGAGGCATCTCCTCTATGTGCTGTAATAGAGGGGCGTCTCCTGTATGTGCTGTTATAGAGAGGTGTCTCCTGTACGTGCTGTAATAGAGAGGTATCTCCTGTATGTGCTGTGATGGAGGTGTCTCCCGTATGTGCTGTGATAGAGGTGTCTCCTGTATGTGCTCTAATAGCAAGGTATCTCCTGTGTGTGCTGTAATAGCAAGGTATCTCCTGTATGTGTTGTAATAGAGAGGCATCTCCTGTATGTGCTGTGACAGAGAGGCATCTCCTGTATGTGTTGTAATAGAGAGGTATCCCCGGTATGTGCTGTAATAAGAGGCATCTCCTGTATGTGCTGTGACAGAGAGGCATCTTCTGTATGTGCTTCAATAGACAGGTATCTCCTGTATGTGTTGTAATAGAGAGGCATCTCCTGTATGTGCTGTGACAGAGAGGCATCTCCTGTATGTGCTGTAATAGAGAGGTATCTCCTGTATGTGCTGTAATAGAGAGGCATCTCCTGTATGTGCTGTAATAGAGAGCTATCTCCTGTATGTGCTGTAATAGAGGTGCCTCCTGTATGTGCTGTAATAGAGAGGTATTTCCTGTATGTGCTGTAATAGCGAGGTATCTCCTGTATGTGCTGTAATAGAGAGGTGTCTCCTGTATGTGCTGTAATAGAGAGGTATCTCCTGTATGTGCTGTAATAGCGAGGTATCTCCTGTATGTGTTGTAATAGAGAGGCATCTCCTGTATGTGCTGTAATAGAGGTGTCTCCTGTATGTGCTGTAATAGCGAGGTATCTCCTGTATGTGTTGTAATAGAGAGGCATCTCCTGTATGTGCTGTAATAGAGGTGTCTCCTGTATGTGCTGTAATAACGAGGTATCTCCTGTATGTGTTGTAATAGAGAGGCGTCTCCTGTATGTGCTGTAATAGCGAGGTATCTACTGTATGTGTTGTAACAGAGAAGCATCTCCTGTATGTGTTGTAATAGAGAGGCATCTCCTGTATGTGCTGTGACAGAGAGGCATCTCCTGTATGTGTTGTAATAAAGAGGCATTTCCTGTATGTGCTGTGACAGAGAGGCATCTCCTGTATGTGCTGTGATAGAGGTGTCTCCTGTATGTGCTGTAATAGAGAGGCATCTCCTGTATGTGCTGTAATAGAGGTGTCTCCTGTATGTGCTGTAATAGTGAGGTATCTCCTGTATGTGTTGTAATAGAGAGGTATCTCCTGTATGTGCTGTAATAGAGAGGCATCTCCTGTATGTGCTGTAATAGAGAGGTATCTCCTGTATGTGCTGTGATAGAGGGGTCTCCTGTATGTGCTGTAATAGAGAGGTATCTCCTGTATGTGCTGTGATAGAGGTGTCTCCTGTATGTGCTGTAATAGAGAGGCATCTCCTGTATGTGCTGTAATAGCGAGGCATCTCCTGCATGTGCTGTAATAGCGAGGTATCTCCTGTATGTGTTGTAATAGAGAGGCATCTCCTGTATGTGCTGTGACAGAGAGGCATCTCCTGTATGTGCTGTGATAGAGGTGTCTCCTGTATGTGCTGTATTAGAGGGGCGTCTACTGTATGTGCTGTTATAGAGAGGTGTGTCCTGTATGTGCATGATAGAGAGGCATCTCCTCTATGTGCTGTAATAGAGGTATCTCCTGTATGTGGTGAAATAGAGAGGCATCTCCTGTATGTGCTGTGACAGAGAGGCATCTCCTGTATGTGCTGTGATAGAGGTGTCTCCTGTATGTGCTGTAATAGAGAGGTATCACCTATATGTGCATGATAGAGAGGCATCTCCTCTATGTGCTGTAATAGAGGGGCGTCTCCTGTATGTGCTGTTATAGAGAGGTGTCTCCTGTACGTGCTGTAATAGAGAGGTATCTCCTGTATGTGCTGTGATGGAGGTGTCTCCCGTATGTGCTGTAACAGAGTGGTATCTCCTGTATGTACTGTGATATAGAGGCATCTCATGTATGTGCTGTGATAGAGGTGTCTCCTGTATGTGTTCTAATAGCGAGGTATCTCCTGTATGTGCTGTAATAGCAAGGTATCTCCTGTATGTGTTGTAATAGAGAGGCATCTCCTGTATGTGCTGTAATAGAGAGGCATCTCCTGTATGTGCTGTGATAGAGGTGTCTCCTGTATGTGCTGTAATAGAGAGGTATCTCCTGCATGTGCTGTGATAGAGAGGCATCTCCTGTATGTGCTGTGATAGAGGTGTCTCCTGTATGTGCTGTAATAGCGAGGTATCTCCTGTATGTGCTGTAATAGCGAGGTATCTACTGTATGTGTTGTAATAGAGAGGCATCTCCTGTATGTGCTGTGACAGAGAGGCATCTCATGTATGTGTTGTAATAGAGAGGTATCTCCTGTATGTGCTGTAATAGCGAGGCATCTCCTGCATGTGTTGTAATAGAGAGGCATCTCCTGTATGTGCTGTGACAGAGAGGCATCTCCTGTATGTGCTGTAATAGAGAGGTATCTCCTGTACGTGCTGTAATAGAGAGGTATCTCCTGTATGTGCTGTGATGGAGGTGTCTCCCGTATGTGCTGTAACAGAGTGGTATCTCCTGTATGTACTGTGATATAGAGGCATCTCATGTATGTGCTGTGATAGAGGTGTCTCATGTATGTGTTCTAATATCGAGGTATCTCCTGTATGTGCTGTAATAGCAAGGTATCTCCTGTATGTGTTGTAATAGAGAGGCATCTCCTGTATGTGCTGTGACAGAGAGGCATCTCCTGTATGTGCTGTGACAGAGAGGCATCTCCTGTATGTGTTGTAATAGAGAGGTATCCCCGGTATGTGCTGTAATAGAGAGGCATCTCCTGCATGTGCTGTGACAGAGAGGCATCTTCTGTATGTGCTTCAATAGACAGGTATCTCCTGTATGTGTTGTAATAGAGAGGCATCTCCTGTATGTGCTGTGACAGAGAGGCATCTCCTGTATGTGCTGTAATAGAGAGGTATCTCCTGTATGTGCTGTAATAGAGAGGCATCTCCTGTATGTGCTGTAATAGAGAGGTATCTCCTGTATGTGCTGTAATAGAGGTGCCTCCTGTATGTGCTGTAATAGAGAGGTATTTCCTGTATGTGCTGTAATAGCGAGGTATCTCCTGTATGTGCTGTAATAGAGAGGCATCTCCTGTATGTGCTGTAATAGAGAGGCATCTCCTGTATGTGCTGTAATAGAGAGGCATCTCCTGTATGTACTGTGACAGAGAGGCATCTCCTGTATGTGCTGTAATAGAGAGGCATCTCATGTATGTGCTGTAATAGAGAGGCGTCTCCTGCATGTGCTGTAATAGAGAGGCATCTCCTGCATGTGCTGTAATAGAGAGGCATCTCCTGTATGTGCTGTGATAGAGGTGTCTCCTGTATGTGCTGTAATAGAGAGGTATCTCCTGCATGTGCTGTGATAGAGAGGCATCTCCTGTATGTGCTGTGATAGAGGTGTCTCCTGTATGTGCTGTAATAGCGAGGTATCTCCTGTATGTGCTGTAATAGCGAGGTATCTACTGTATGTGTTGTAATAGAGAGGCATCTCCTGTATGTGCTGTGACAGAGAGGCATCTCATGTATGTGTTGTAATAGAGAGGTATCTCCTGTATGTGCTGTAATAGCGAGGCATCTCCTGCATGTGTTGTAATAGAGAGGCATCTCCTGTATGTGCTGTGACAGAGAGGCATCTCCTGTATGTGCTGTAATAGAGAGGTATCTCCTGTATGTGTTGTAATAGAGAGGCATCTCCTGTATGTGCTGTGACAGAGAGGCATCTCCTGTATGTGCTGTAATAGAGAGGTATCTCCTGTATGTGCTGTAATAGAGAGGCATCTCCTGTATGTGCTGTATTAGCGAGGTATCTCCTGTATGTGTTGTAATAGAGAGGTATCTCCTGTATGTGCTGTGATAGAGGCGTCTCCTGTATGTGCTGTGACAGAGAGGCACCTCCTGTATGTGCTGTGACAGAGAGGCATCTCCTGTATGTGCTGTAATAGAGAGGCATCTCCTGTATGTGCTGTGACAGAGAGGCATCTCCTGTATGTGCTGTAATAGAGAGGCATCTCCTGTATGTGCTGCAATAGAGAGGCATCTCCTGTATGTGCTGTGACAGAGAGGTATCGCCTGTATGTGCTGTAATAGCAAGGTACCTCCTGTATGTGTTGTAAGAGAGAGGCATCTCCTACATGTGCTGTGACAGAGAGGCATCTCCTGTATGTGCTGTGATAGAGGTGTCCCCTGTATGTGCTGTAATAGAGAGGTATCTCATGTATGTGCTGTAATAGCGAGGTATCTCCTATATGTGCTGTAATAGCGAGGTATCTCCTGTATGTGTTGTAAGAGAGAGAGAGGCATCTCCTGCATGTGCTGTGACAAAGAGGCATCTCTTGTATGTGCTGTGATAGAGGTGTCTCCTGTATGTGCTGTAATAGAGAGGTATCTCCTGTATGTGCTGTAATAGCGAGGTATCTCCTGTATGTGCTGTAATAGGGAGGTATCTCCTGTATGTGTTGTAATAGAGAGGCATCTCCTGTATGTGCTGTAATAGAGGTGTCTCCTGCATGTGCTGTGACAGAGAGGCATCTCCTGTATTTGCTGTAATAGAGAGGCATCTCCTGTATGTGCTGTAATAGAGAGGTGTCTCCTGTATGTGCTGTAATAGAGAGGTATCTCCTGTATGTGCTGTAATAGCAAGGTATTTCCTATATGTGCTGAAATGGAGAGGCATCTCCTGTATGTGCTGTAATAGAGAGGCATCTCCTGTATGTGCTGTAACAGAGAGGTATCTCCTTCATGTGCTGTAATAAAGAGGCATCTCCTGTATGTGCTGTAATAGAGAGGCATCTCCTGCATGTGCTGTAATAGAGAGGCATCACCTGTATGTGCTGTGATAGAGGTGTCTCCTGTATGTGCTGTAATAGAGAGGTATCTCCTGTATGTGCTGTAATAGAGAGGCATCTCCTGTATGTGATGTAATAGAGAGGTATCTCCTGTATGTGCTGTAATAAGGGTGTCTCCTGTATGTGCTGTAATAGAGAGGTATCTCCTGTATGTGCTGTGACAGAGAGGCATCTCCTGTATGTGCTGTAATAGAGAGGCATCTCCTGTATGTGCTGTGATAGAGAGGTATCGCCTGTATGTGCTGTAATAGCGAGGTATCTCCTGTATGTGTTGTAAGAGAGAGGCATCTCGTGCATGTGCTGTGACAGAGAGGCATCTCCTGTATGTGCTGTGATAGAGGTGTCTCCTGTATGTGCTGTAATAGAGAGGTATCTCCTGTATGTGCTGTAATAGCGAGGTATCTCCTGTATGTGCTGTAATAGCGAGGTATCTCCTGTATGTGTTGTAAGAGAGAGGCATCTCCTGCATGTGCTGTGACAGAGAGGCATCTCCTGTATGTGCTGTGATAGAGGTGTCTCCTGTATGTGCTGTAATAGAGAGGTATCTCCTGTATGTGCTGTAATAGCGAGGTATCTCCTGTATGTGTTGTAATAGAGAGACATATCCTGTATGTGCTGTAATAGAGGTGTCTCCTGCATGTGCTGTGACAGAGAGGCATCTCCTGTATGTGCTGTAATAGAGAGGCATCTCCTGTATGTGCTGCAATAGAGAGGCATCTCCTGTATGTGCTGTGACAGAGAGGTATCGCCTGTATGTGCTGTAATAGCAAGGTACCTCCTGTATGTGTTGTAAGAGAGAGGTATCTCCTGCATGTGCTGTGACAGAGAGGCATCTCCTGTATGTGCTGTGATAGAGGTGTCTCCTGTATGTGCTGTAATAGAGAGGTATCTCATGTATGTGCTGTAATAGCGAGGTATCTCCTATATGTGCTGTAATAGCGAGGTATCTCCTGTATGTGTTGTAAGAGAGAGAGAGGCATCTCCTGCATGTGCTGTGACAAAGAGGAATCTCTTGTATGTGCTGTGATAGAGGTGTCTCCTGTATGTGCTGTAATAGAGAGGTATTTCCTGTATGTGCTGTAATAGCGAGGTATCTCCTGTATGTGCTGTAATAGCGAGGTAACTCCTGTATGTGTTGTAATAGAGAGGCATCTCCTGTATGTGCTGTAATAGAGGTGTCTCCTGCATGTGCTGTGACAGAGAGGCATCTCCTGTATTTGCTGTAATAGAGAGGCATCTCCTGTATGTGCTGTAATAGAGAGGTGTCTCCTGTATGTGCTGTAATAGAGAGGTATCTCCTGTATGTGCTGTAATAGCAAGGTATTTCCTGTATGTGCTGAAATGGAGAGGCATCTCCTGTATGTGCTGTAATAGAGAGGCATCTCCTGTATGTGCTGTGACAGAGAGGCATCTCCTGTATGTTCTGTAATAGAGAGGCATCAAATGTATGTGCTGTAATAGAGAGGCATCTCCTGTATGTGCTGTAATAGAGAGGTATCTCCTGCATGTGCTGTAATAGAGAGGCATCTCCTGTATGTGCTGTAATAGAGAGGCATCTCCTGCATGTGCTGTAATAGAGAGGCATCACCTGTATGTGCTGTGATAGAGGTGTCTCCTGTATGTGCTGTAATAGAGAGGTATCTCCTGTATGTGCTGTCATAGAGAGGCATCTCCTGTATGTGATGTAATAGAGAGGTATCTCCTGTATGTGCTGTAATAAGGGTGTCTCCTGTATGTGCTGTAATAGAGAGGTATCTCCTGTATGTGCTGTGACAGAGAGGCATCTCCTGTATGTGCTGTAATAGAGAGGTATCTCCTGTATGTGCTGTGATAGAGAGGTATCGCCTGTATGTGCTGTAATAGCGAGGTATCTCCTGTATGTGTTGTAAGAGAGAGGCATCTCGTGCATGTGCTGTGACAGAGAGGCATCTCCTGTATGTGCTGTGATAGAGGTGTCTCCTGTATGTGCTGTAATAGAGAGGTATCTCCTGTATGTGCTGTAATAGCGAGGTATCTCCTGTATGTGCTGTAATAGCAAGGTATCTCCTGTATGTGTTGTAAGAGAGAGGCATCTCCTGCATGTGCTGTGACAGAGAGGCATCTCCTGTATGTGCTGTGATAGAGGTGTCTCCTGTATGTGCTGTAATAGCGAGGTATCTCCTGTATGTGCTGTAATAGCGAGGTATCTCCTGTATGTGTTGTAATAGAGAGGCATCTCCTGTATGTGCTGTAATAGAGGTGTCTCCTGCATGTGCTGTGACAGAGAGGCATCTCCTGTATTTGCTGTAATAGAGAGGCATCTCCTGTATGTGCTGTAATAGAGAGGTGTCTCCTGTATGTGCTGTAATAGAGAGGTATCTCCTGTATGTGCTGTAATAGCAAGGTATTTCCTGTATGTGCTGAAATGGAGAGGCATCTCCTGTATGTGCTGTAATAGAGAGGCATCTCCTGTATGTGCTGTGACAGAGAGGCATCTCCTGTATGTTCTGTAATAGAGAGGCATCAAATGTATGTGCTGTAATAGAGAGGCATCTCCTGTATGTGCTGTAATAGAGAGGTATCTCCTGCATGTGCTGTAATAGAGAGGCATCTCCTGTATGTGCTGTAATAGAGAGGCATCTCCTGCATGTGCTGTAATAGAGAGGCATCACCTGTATGTGCTGTGATAGAGGTGTCTCCTGTATGTGCTGTAATAGAGAGGTATCTCCTGTATGTGCTGTAATAGAGAGGCATCTCCTGTATGTGATGTAATAGAGAGGTATCTCCTGTATGTGCTGTAATAAGGGTGTCTCCTGTATGTGCTGTAATAGAGAGGTATCTCCTGTATGTGCTGTAATAGCGAAGTATCTCCTGTATGTGTTGTAATAGAGAGGCATCTCCTGTATGTGCTGTAATAGAGAGGCATCTCCTTAATGTGCTGTGACACAGAGGCATCTCCTGTATGTGCTGTAATAGAGAGGCATCTCCTGTATGTGCTGTAATAGAGAGGTATCTCCTGTATGTGCTGTAATAGAGGTGTCTCCTGTATGTGCTGTAATAGAGAGGTATCTCCTGTATGTGCTGTAATAGCGAGGTATCTCCTGTATGTGTTGAAATAGAGAGGCATCTCCTGTATGTGCTGCAACAGAGAGGCATCTCCTGTATGTGCTGTAATAGAGGTGTCTCCTGTATGTGCTGTAATAGCAAGGTATTTCCTGTATGTGCTGAAATGGAGAGGCATCTCCTGTATGTGCTGTAATAGAGAGGCATCTCCTGTATGTGCTGTGACAGAGAGGCATCTCCTGTATGTTCTGTAATAGAGAGGCATCAAATGTATGTGCTGTAATAGAGAGGCATCTCCTGTATGTGCTGTAATAGAGAGGTATCTCCTGCATGTGCTGTAATAGAGAGGCATCTCCTGTATGTGCTGTAATAGAGAGGCATCTCCTGCATGTGCTGTAATAGAGAGGCATCACCTGTATGTGCTGTGAAAGAGGTGTCTCCTGTATGTGCTGTAATAGAGAGGTATCTCCTGTATGTGCTGTAATAGAGAGGCATCTCCTGTATGTGATGTAATAGAGAGGTATCTCCTGTATGTGCTGTAATAAGGGTGTCTCCTGTATGTGCTGTAATAGAGAGGTATCTCCTGTATGTGCTGTGACAGAGAGGCATCTCCTGTATGTGCTGTAATAGAGAGGCATCTCCTGTATGTGCTGTGATAGAGAGGTATCGCCTGTATGTGCTGTAATAGCGAGGTATCTCCTGTATGTGTTGTAAGAGAGAGGCATCTCGTGCATGTGCTGTGACAGAGAGGCATCTCCTGTATGTGCTGTGATAGAGGTGTCTCCTGTATGTGCTGTGATAGAGGTGTCTCCTGTATGTGCTGTAATAGAGAGGTATCTCCTGTATGTGCTGTAATAGCGAGGTATCTCCTGTATGTGTTGTAAGAGAGAGGCATCTCCTGCATGTGCTGTGACAGAGAGGCATCTCCTGTATGTGCTGTGATAGAGGTGTCTCCTGTATGTGCTGTAATAGCGAGGTATCTCCTGTATGTGCTGTAATAGCGAGGTATCTCCTGTATGTGTTGTAATAGAGAGGCATCTCCTGTATGTGCTGTAATAGAGGTGTCTCCTGCATGTGCTGTGACAGAGAGGCATCTCCTGTATTTGCTGTAATAGAGAGGCATCTCCTGTATGTGCTGTAATAGAGAGGTGTCTCCTGTATGTGCTGTAATAGAGAGGTATCTCCTGTATGTGCTGTAATAGCAAGGTATTTCCTGTATGTGCTGAAATGGAGAGGCATCTCCTGTATGTGCTGTAATAGAGAGGCATCTCCTGTATGTGCTGTGACAGAGAGGCATCTCCTGTATGTTCTGTAATAGAGAGGCATCAAATGTATGTGCTGTAATAGAGAGGCATCTCCTGTATGTGCTGTAATAGAGAGGTATCTCCTGCATGTGCTGTAATAGAGAGGCATCTCCTGTATGTGCTGTAATAGAGAGGCATCTCCTGCATGTGCTGTAATAGAGAGGCATCACCTGTATGTGCTGTGATAGAGGTGTCTCCTGTATGTGCTGTAATAGAGAGGTATCTCCTGTATGTGCTGTAATAGAGAGGCATCTCCTGTATGTGATGTAATAGAGAGGTATCTCCTGTATGTGCTGTAATAAGGGTGTCTCCTGTATGTGCTGTAATAGAGAGGTATCTCCTGTATGTGCTGTAATAGCGAAGTATCTCCTGTATGTGTTGTAATAGAGAGGCATCTCCTGTATGTGCTGTAATAGAGAGGCATCTCCTTAATGTGCTGTGACACAGAGGCATCTCCTGTATGTGCTGTAATAGAGAGGCATCTCCTGTATGTGCTGTAATAGAGAGGTATCTCCTGTATGTGCTGTAATAGAGGTGTCTCCTGTATGTGCTGTAATAGAGAGGTATCTCCTGTATGTGCTGTAATAGCGAGGTATCTCCTGTATGTGTTGAAATAGAGAGGCATCTCCTGTATGTGCTGCAACAGAGAGGCATCTCCTGTATGTGCTGTAATAGAGGTGTCTCCTGTATGTGCTGTAATAGCAAGGTATTTCCTGTATGTGCTGAAATGGAGAGGCATCTCCTGTATGTGCTGTAATAGAGAGGCATCTCCTGTATGTGCTGTAATAGAGAGGCATCTCCTGTATGTGCTGTAATAGAGAGGTATCTCCTGCATGTGCTGTAATAGAGAGGCATCTCCTGTATGTGCTGTAATAGAGAGGCATCTCCTGCATGTGCTGTAATAGAGAGGCATCACCTGTATGTGCTGTGATAGAGGTGTCTCCTGTATGTGCTGTAATAGAGAGGTATCTCCTGTATGTGCTGTAATAGAGAGGCATCTCCTGTATGTGATGTAATAGAGAGGTATCTCCTGTATGTGCTGTAATAAGGGTGTCTCCTGTATGTGCTGTAATAGAGAGGTATCTCCTGTATGTGCTGTAATAGCGAAGTATCTCCTGTATGTGTTGTAATAGAGAGGCATCTCCTGTATGTGCTGTAATAGAGAGGCATCTCCTTAATGTGCTGTGACACAGAGGCATCTCCTGTATGTGCTGTAATAGAGAGGCATCTCCTGTATGTGCTGTAATAGAGAGGTATCTCCTGTATGTGCTGTAATAGAGGTGTCTCCTGTATGTGCTGTAATAGAGAGGTATCTCCTGTATGTGCTGTAATAGCGAGGTATCTCCTGTATGTGTTGAAATAGAGAGGCATCTCCTGTATGTGCTGCAACAGAGAGGCATCTCCTGTATGTGCTGTAATAGAGGTGTCTCCTGTATGTGCTGTAATAGAGAGGTATCTCCTGTATGTGTTGTAATAGAGAGGCATCTCCTGTATGTGCTGTAATAGAGGTGTCTCCTGCATGTGCTGTGACAGAGAGGCATCTCCTGTATTTGCTGTAATAGAGAGGCATCTCCTGTATGTGCTGTAATAGAGAGGTGTCTCCTGTATGTGCTGTAATAGAGAGGTATCTCCTGTGAGTGCTGTAATAGCAAGGTATTTCCTGTATGTGCTGAAATGGAGAGGCATCTCCTGTATGTGCTGTAATAGAGAGGCATCTCCTGTATGTGCTGTGACAGAGAGGCATCTCCTGTATGTTCTGTAATAGAGAGGCATCAAATGTATGTGCTGCAATAGAGAGGCATCTCCTGTATGTGCTGTAATAGAGAGGTATCTCCTGCATGTGCTGTAATAGAGAGGCATCTCCTGTATGTGCTGTAATAGAGAGGCATCTCCTGCATGTGCTGTAATAGAGAGGCATCACCTGTATGTGCTGTGATAGAGGTGTCTCCTGTATGTGCTGTAATAGAGAGGTATCTCCTGTATGTGCTGTAATAGAGAGGCATCTCCTGTATGTGATGTAATAGAGAGGTATCTCCTGTATGTGCTGTAATAAGGGTGTCTCCTGTATGTGCTGTAATAGAGAGGTATCTCCTGTATGTGTTGTAATAGAGAGGCATCTCCTGTATGTGCTGTAATAGAGAGGTATCTCCTGTATGTGCTGTGATAGAGGCATCCCCTGTATGTGCTGTGACAGAGAAGCATCTCCTGTATGTGCTGTAATAGAGAGGCATCTACTGTATGTGCTGTGACAGAGAGGCATCTCCTGTATGTGCTGTAATAGAGAGCCATCTCCTGTATGTGCTGTGATAGAGAGGTATCGCCTGTATGTGCTGTAATAGCGAGGTATCTCCTGTATGTGTTGTAAGAGAGAGGCATCTCGTCCATGTGCTGTGACAGAGAGGCATCTCCTGTATGTGCTGTGATAGAGGTGTCTCCTGTATGTGCTGTAATAGAGAGGTATCTCCTGTATGTGCTGTAATAGCGAGGTATCTCCTGTATGTGCTGTAATAGCGAGGTATCTCCTGTATGTGTTGTAAGAGAGAGGCATCTCCTGCATGTGCTGTGACAGAGAGGCATCTCCTGTATGTGCTGTGATAGAGGTGTCTCCTGTATGTGCTGTAATAGAGAGGTATCTCCTGTATGTGCTGTAATAGCGAGGTATCTCCTGTATGTGTTGTAATAGAGAGACATATCCTGTATGTGCTGTAATAGAGGTGTCTCCTGCATGTGCTGTGACAGAGAGGCATCTCCTGTATGTGCTGTAATAGAGAGGCATCTCCTGTATG
Source organism: Ambystoma mexicanum (assembly GCF_040938575.1). NCBI lineage: Eukaryota > Metazoa > Chordata > Amphibia > Caudata > Ambystomatidae > Ambystoma > Ambystoma mexicanum. Next base: position 7,288,963 of record NC_090931.1, on the reverse strand, counting down.
TGCTGTAATAGAGCGGTGTCTCCTGTATGTGTTGTAATAGAGAGGCATCTCCTGTATGTGCTGTAATAGTGAAGTATCTCCTGTATGTGTTGTAATAGAGAGGCATCTCCTGTATGTGCTGTAATAGAGGTGTCTCCTGTATGTGCTGTAATAGAGGTGTCTCCTGTATGTGCTGTAATAGCGAGCTATCTCCTGTATGTGTTGTAATAGAGAGGCATCTCCTGTATGTGCTGTAATAGAGGTGTCTCCTGTATGTGCTGTAATAGCGAGGTATCCCCTGTATGTGTTGTAATAGAGAAGCGTCTCCTGTATGTGCTGTAATAGTGAGGTATCTCCTGTACGTGTTGTAATAGAGAGGCATCTCCTGTACGTGCTGTAATAGAGGTATCTCCTGTATGTGCTGTAATAGCGAGGTATCACCTGTATGTGTTGTAATAGAGAGGCATCTCCTGTATGTGCTGTAATAGAGAGGCATCTCCTGTATGTGCTGTAATAGCGAGGTATCTCCTGTATGTGCTGTAATAGCGAGGTATCTCCTGTATGTGTTGTAAGAGAGAGGCATCTCGTCCATGTGCTGTGACAGAGAGGCATCTCCTGTATGTGCTGTGATAGAGGTGTCTCCTGTATGTGCTGTAATAGAGAGGTATCTCCTGTATGTGCTGTAATAGCGAGGTATCTCCTGTATGTGCTGTAATAGCGAGGTATCTCCTGTATGTGTTGTAAGAGAGAGGCATCTCCTGCATGTGCTGTGACAGAGAGGCATCTCCTGTATGTGCTGTGATAGAGGTGTCTCCTGTATGTGCTGTAATAGAGAGGTATCTCCTGTATGTGCTGTAATAGCGAGGTATCTCCTGTATGTGTTGTAATAGAGAGACATATCCTGTATGTGCTGTAATAGAGGTGTCTCCTGCATGTGCTGTGACAGAGAGGCATCTCCTGTATGTGCTGTAATAGAGAGGCATCTCCTGTATGTGCTGTAATAGAGCGGTGTCTCCTGTATGTGTTGTAATAGAGAGGCATCTCCTGTATGTGCTGTAATAGTGAAGTATCTCCTGTATGTGTTGTAATAGAGAGGCATCTCCTGTATGTGCTGTAATAGAGGTGTCTCCTGTATGTGCTGTAATAGAGGTGTCTCCTGTATGTGCTGTAATAGCGAGCTATCTCCTGTATGTGTTGTAATAGAGAGGCATCTCCTGTATGTGCTGTAATAGAGGTGTCTCCTGTATGTGCTGTAATAGCGAGGTATCCCCTGTATGTGTTGTAATAGAGAAGCGTCTCCTGTATGTGCTGTAATAGTGAGGTATCTCCTGTACGTGTTGTAATAGAGAGGCATCTCCTGTACGTGCTGTAATAGAGGTATCTCCTGTATGTGCTGTAATAGCGAGGTATCACCTGTATGTGTTGTAATAGAGAGGCATCTCCTGTATGTGCTGTAATAGAGAGGCATCTCCTGTATGTGCTGTAATAGCGAGGTATCTCCTGTATGTGCTGTAATAGCGAGGTATCTCCTGTATGTGTTGTAAGAGAGAGGCATCTCCTGCATGTGCTGTGACAGAGAGGCATCTCCTGTATGTGCTGTGATAGAGGTGTCTCCTGTATGTGCTGTAATAGAGAGGTATCTCCTGTATGTGATGTAATAGCGAGGTATCTCCTGTATGTGTTGTAATAGAGAGGCATATCCTGTATGTGCTGTAATAGAGGTGTCTCCTGCATGTGCTGTGACAGAGAGGCATCTCCTGTATGTGCTGTAATAGAGAGGCATCTCCTGTATGTGCTGTAATAGAGCGGTGTCTCCTGTATGTGTTGTAATGGAGAGGCATCTCCTGTATGTGCTGTAATAGTGAAGTATCTCCTGTATGTGTTGTAATAGAGAGGCATCTCCTGTATGTGCTGTAATAGAGGTGTCTCCTGTATGTGCTGTAATAGCGAGCTATCTCCTGTATGTGTTGTAATAGAGAGGCATCTCCTGTATGTGCTGAAATAGAGGTGTCTCCTGTATGTGCTGTAATAGCGAGGTATCCCCTGTATGTGTTGTAATAGAGAAGCGTCTCCTGATGTGCTGTAATAGTGAGGTATCTCCTGTATGTGTTGTAATAGAGAGGCATCTCCTGTACGTGCTGTAATAGAGGTATCTCCTGTATGTGCTGTAATAGCGAGGTATCACCTGTATGTGTTGTAATAGAGAGGCATCTCCTGTATGTGCTGTAATACAGAGGCATCTCCTGTATGTGCTGTAATAGAGAGGCATCTCCTGTATGTGCTGTGATAGAGAGGTATCTCCTGTATGTGCTGTAATAGCGAGGTATATCCTGTATGTGTTGTAAGAGAGAGGCATCTCCTGCATGTGCTGTGACAGAGAGGCATCTCCTGTATGTGCTGTGATAGAGGTGTCTCCTGTATGTGCTGTAATAGAGAGGTATCTCCTGCATGTGCTGTGATAGAGAGGCATCTCCTGTATGTGCTGTGATAGAGGTGTCTCCTGTATGTGCTGTAATAGCGAGGTATCTCCTGTATGTGCTGTAATAGAGAGGTAGCTACTGTATGTGTTGTAATAGAGAGGCATCTCCTGTATGTGCTGTGACAGAGAGGCATCTCATGTATGTGTTGTAATAGAGAGGTATCTCCTGTATGTGCTGTAATAGCGAGGCATCTCCTGCATGTGTTGTAATAGAGAGGCATCTCCTGTATGTGCTGTGACAGAGAGGCATCTCCTGTATGTGCTGTAATAGAGAGGTATCTCCTGTATGTGTTGTAATAGAGAGGCATCTCCTGTATGTGCTGTGACAGATAGGCATCTCCTGTATGTGCTGTAATAGAGAGGTATCTCCTGTATGTGTTGTAATAGAGAGGCATCTCCTGTTTGTGCTGTGACAGAGAGGCATCTCCTGTATGTGCTGTAATAGAGAGGTATCTCCTGTATGTGCTGTAATAGAGAGGCATCTCCTGTATGTGCTGTATTAGCGAGGTATCTCCTGTATGTGTTGTAATAGAGAGGCATCTCCTGTATGTGCTGTAATAGAGCGGTATCTCCTGTATGTGCTGTGATAGAGGTGTCTCCTGTATGTGCTGTAATAGAGAGGTATCTCCTGTATGTGCTGTAATAGTGAGGTATCTCCTGTATGTATTGTAATAGAGAGGTATCTCCTGTATGTGCTGTAATAGAGAGGTATCTCCTGTATGTGCTGTGATAGAGGCGTCTCCTGTATGTGCTGTGAGAGAGAGGCACCTCCTGTATGTGCTGTGACAGAGAGGCATCTCCTGTATGTGCTGTAATAGAGAGGCATCTCCTGTATGTGCTGTGACAGAGAGGCATCTCCTGTATGTGCTGTAATAGAGAGGCATCTCCTGTATGTGCTGCAATAGAGAGGCATCTCCTGTATGTGCTGTGACAGAGAGGTATCTCCTGTATGTGCTGTAATAGCAAGGTACCTCCTGTATGTGTTGTAAGAGAGAGGCATCTCCTGCATGTGCTGTGACAGAGAGGCATCTCCTGTATGTGCTGTGATAGAGGTGTCTCCTGTATGTGCTGTAATAGAGAGGTATCTCATGTATGTGCTGTAATAGCGAGGTATCTCCTATATGTGCTGTAATAGCGAGGTATCTCCTATATGCGTTGTAAGAGAGAGAGAGGCATCTCCTGCATGTGCTGTGACAAAGAGGCATCTCCTGTATGTGCTGTGATAGAGGTGTCTCCTGTATGTGCTGTAATAGAGAGGTATCTCCTGTATGTGCTGTAATAGCGAGGTATCTCCTGTATGTGCCTTAATAGCGAGGTATCTCCTGTATGTTTTGTAATAGAGAGGCATCTCCTGTATGTGCTGTAATAGAGGTGTCTCCTGCATGTGCTGTGACAGAGAGGCATCTCCTGTATGTGCTGTAATAGAGAGGCATCTCCTGTATGTGCTGTAATAGAGAGGTGTCTCCTGTATGTGCTGTAATAGAGAGGTATCTCCTGTATGTGCTGTAATAGCAAGATATTTCCTGTATGTGCTGAAATGGAGAGGCATCTCCTGTATGTGCTGTAATAGAGAGGCATCTCCTGTATGTGCTGTGACAGAGAGGCATCTCCTGTATGTTCTGTAATAGAGAGGTATCACCTGTATGTGCTGTGATAGAGGTGTCTCCTGTATGTGCTGTAATAGCGAGGTATCTCCTGTATGTGCTGTGACAGAGAGGCATCTCCTGTATGTGCTGTGACAGAGAGGCATCTCCTGTATGTTCTGTAATAGAGAGGTATCACCTGTATGTGCTGTGATAGAGGTGTCTCCTGTATGTGCTGTAATAGCGAGGCATCTCCTGTATGTGCTGTGACAGAGAGGCATCTCCTGTATGTGTTGTAATAGAGAGGTATCTCCTGTATGTGCTGTAATAGAGAGGCATCTCCTGTATGTGCTGTAATAGCGAGGTATCTCCTGTATGTGTTGTAATAGAGAGGCATCTCCTGTATGTGTTGTAATAGAGAGGCATCTCCTGTATGTGCTGTAATAGAGAGGCATCTCCTGTATGTGCTGTGACACAGAGGCATCTCCTGTATGTGCTGTAATAGAGAGGTATCTCCTGTATGTGCTGTAATAGAGGTGTCTCCTGTATGTGCTGTAATAGAGAGGTATCTCCTGTATGTGCTGTAATAGCGAGGTATCTCCTGTATGTGTTGAAATAGAGAGGCATCTCCTGTATGTGCTGTGACAGAGAGGCATCTCCTGTATGTGCTGTAATAGAGGTGTCTCCTGTATGTGCTGTAATAGAGAGGTATCTCCTGTATGGGCTGTAATAGCGAGGTATCTCCTGTATGTGTTGAAATAGAGAGGCATCTCCTGTATGTGCTGTAATAGAGAGGTATCTCCTGTATGTGCTGTAATAGAGAGGTATCTCCTGTATGTGTTGTAATAGAGAGGCATCTCCTGTATGTGCTGTAATAGAGAGGTATCTCCTGTATGTGCTGTGATAGAGGTGTCTCCTGTAGGTGCTGTAATAGAGAGGTATCTTCTGTATGTGCTGTAATAGCGAGGTATCTCCTGTATGTGTTGTAATAGAGAGGCATCTCCTGTATGTGCTGTAATAGAGAGGCATCTCCTGTATGTGCTGTGACACAGAGGCATCTCCTGTATGTGCTGTAATAGAGAGGTATCTCCTGTATGTGCTGTAATAGAGGTGTCTCCTGTATGTGCTGTAATAGAGAGGTATCTCCTGTATGTGCTGTAATAGCGAGGTATCTCCTGTATGTGTTGAAATAGAGAGGCATCTCCTGTATGTGCTGTGACAGAGAGGCATCTCCTGTATGTGCTGTAATAGAGGTGTCTCCTGTATGTGCTGTAATAGAGAGGTATCTCCTGTATGGGCTGTAATAGCGAGGTATCTCCTGTATGTGTTGAAATAGAGAGGCATCTCCTGTATGTGCTATGACAGAGAGGCATCTCCTGTATGTGCTGTAATAGAGAGGTATCTCCTGTATGTGCTGTAATAGAGAGGTATCTCCTGTATGTGTTGTAATAGAGAGGCATCTCCTGTATGTGCTGTAATAGAGAGGTATCTCCTGTATGTGCTGTGATAGAGGTGTCTCCTGTAGGTGCTGTAATAGAGAGGTATCTTCTGTATGTGCTGTAATAGCGAGGTATCTCCTGTATGTGTTGTAATAGAGAGGCATCTCCTGTATGTGCTGTAATAGAGAGGTATCTCCTGTATGTGCTGTGATAGAGGTGTCTCCTGTATGTGCTGTGACAGAGAGGCATCTCCTGTATGTGCTGTAATAGAGAGGCATCTACTGTATGTGCTGTGACAGAGAGGCATCTCCTGCATGTGCTGTAATAGAGGTGTCTCCTGTATGTGCTGTAATAGAGAGGTATCTCCTGTATGTGCTGTAATAGCGAGGTATCTCCTGTATGTGTTGTAAGAGAGAGGCATCTCCTGCATTTGCTGTGACAGAGAGGCATCTCCTGTATGTGCTGTGATAGAGGTGTCTCCTGTATGTGCTGTAATAGAGAGGTATCTCCTGTATGTGCTGTAATAGCAAGGTATCTCCTGTATGTGTTGTAATAGAGAGGCATCTCCTGTATGTGCTGTAATAGAGGTGTCTCCTGCATGTGCTGTGACAGAGAGGCATCTCCTGTATGTGCTGTAATAGAGAGGCATCTCCTGTATGTGCTGTAATAGAGCGGTGTCTCCTGTATGTGTTGTAATAGAGAGGCATCTCCTGTATGTGCTGTAATAGTGAAGTATCTCCTGTATGTGTTGTAATAGAGAGGCATCTCCTGTATTTGCTGTAATAGAGATGTCTCCTGCATGTGCTGTGACAGAGAGGCATCTCCTGTATGTGTTGTAATAGAGGTGTCTCCTGTATGTGCTGTAATAGCGAGGTATCTCCTGTATGTGTTGTAATAGAGAAGTGTCTCCTGTATGTGTTGTAATAGATAGGTATCTCCTGTATGTGTTGTAATAGAGAGGCATCTCCTGTACGTGCTGTAATAGAGGTATCTCCTGTATGTGCTGTAATAGCGAGGTATCTCCTGTATGTGTTGTAATAGAGAGGCATCTCCTGTATGTGCTGTAATACAGAGGCATCTCCTGTATGTGCTGTAATAGAGAGGAATCTCCTGTATGTGCTGTGATAGCGAGGTATATCCTGTATGTGTTGTAAGAGAGAGGCATCTCCTGCATGTGCTGTGACAGAGAGGCATCTCCTGTATGTGCTGTGATAGAGGTGTCTCCTGTATGTGCTGTAATAGTGAGGTATCTCCTGTATGTGCTGTAATAGTGAGGTATCTCCTGTATGTGCTGTAATAGCGAGGTATCTCCTGTATGTGTTGTAATAGAGAGGCATCTCCTGTATGTGCTGTAATAGAGGTGTCTCCTGTATGTGCTGTAATAGCGAGGTATCTCCTGTATGGGTTGTAATAGAGAGGCGTCTCCTGTATGTGCTGTAATAGCGAGGTATCTCCTGTATGTGTTGTAATAGAGAGGTATCTCCTGTATGTGCTGTAATAGAGGTATCTCCTGTATGTGCTGTAATAGCGAGGTATCTCCTGTATGTGTTGTAATAGCGAGGCATCTCCTGTATGTGCTGTGACAGAGAGGCATCTCCTGTATGTGCTGTAATAGAGGGGTCTCCTGTATGTGCTGTAATAGAGAGGTATCTCCTGTATGTGCTGTAATAGAGGTGTCTCCTGTGTGTGCTGTAATAGAGAGGTATCTCCTGTATGTGCTGTAATAGCGAGGTATCGCCTGTATGTGTTGTAATAGAGAGGCATCTCCTGTATGTGCTGTAATAGAGAGGTATCTCCTGTATGTGCTGTGATAGAGGGGTCTCCTGTATGTGCTGTAATAGAGAGGCATCTCATGTATGTGCTGTAATAGAGAGGCATCTCCTGTATGTGCTGTAATAGAGAGGCATCTCCTGTATGTGCTGTGATAGAGAGGTATTGCCTGTATGTGCTGTAATAGCAAGGTATCTCCTGTATGTGTTGTAAGAGAGAGGCATCTCCTGCATGTGCTGTGACAGAGAGGCATCTCCTGTATGTGCTGTGATAGAGGTGTCTCCTGTATGTGCTGTAATAGAGAGGTATCTCCTGTATGTGCTGTAATAGTGAGGTATCTCCTGTATGTGCTGTAATAGTGAGGTATCTCCTGTATGTGTTGTAAGAGAGAGGCATCTCCTGCATGTGCTGTGACAGAGAGGCATCTCCTGTATGTGCTGTGATAGAGGTGTCTCCTGTATGTGCTGTAATAGAGAGGTATCTCCTGTATGTGCTGTAATAGCGAGGTATCTCCTGTATGTGTTGTAATAGAGAGGCATCTCCTGTATGTGCTGTAATAGAGGTGTCTCCTGTATGTGTTGTAAGAGAGAGGCATCTCCTGCATGTGCTGTGACAGAGAGGCATCTCCTGTATGTGCTGTGATAGAGGTGTCTCCTGTATGTGCTGTAATAGAGAGGTATCTCCTGTATGTGCTGTAATAGCGAGGTATCTCCTGTATGTGTTGTAATAGAGAGGCATCTCCTGTATGTGCTGTAATAGAGGTGTCTCCTGCATGTGCTGTGACAGAGAGGCATCTCCTGTATGTGCTGTAATCGAGAGGCATCTCCTGTATGTGCTGTAATAGCGAGGTATCTCCTGTATGTGTTGTAATAGAGAGGCATCTCCTGTACGTGCTGTAATAGAGGTATCTCCTGTATGTGTTGTAATAGAGAGGCATCTCCTGTATGTGCTGTAATACAGAGGCATCTCCTGTATGTGTTGTAATAGAGAGGCATCTCCTGTATGTGCTGTGATAGAGAGGTATCTCCTGTATGTGCTGTAATAGCAAGGTATCTCCTGTATGTGTTGTAAGAGAGAGGCATCTCCTGCATGTGCTGTGACAGAGAGGCATCTCCTGTATGTGCTGTAATAGAGGTGTCTCCTGTATGTGCTGTAATAGCGAGGTATCTCCTGTATGGGTTGTAATAGAGAGGCGTCCCCTGTATGTGCTGTAATAGCGAGGCATCTCCTGTATGTGTTGTAATAGAGAGGCATCTCCTGTATGTGCTGTAATAGAGGTATCTCCTGTATGTGCTGTAATAGCGAGGTATCTCCTGTATGTGTTGTAATAGAGAAGTGTCTCCTGTATGTGCTGTAATAGCGAGGTATCTCCTGTATGTGTTGTAATAGTGAGGCATCTCCTGTATGTGCTGTGATAGAGTTGTCTCCTGTATGTGCTGTAATAGAGAGGTATCTCCTGTATGTGCTGTAATAGTGAGGTATCTCCTGTATGTGCTGTAATAGCGAGGTATCTCCTGTATGTGTTGTAATAGAGAGGCATCTCCTGTATGTGCTGTAATAGAGGTGTCTCCTGTATGTGCTGTAATAGCGAGGAATCTCCTGTATGGGTTGTAATAGAGAGGCGTCTCCTGTATGTGCTGTAAAAGCGAGGTATCTCCTGTATGTGTTGTAATAGAGAGGCATCTCCTGTATGTGCTGTAATAGAGGTATCTCCTGTATGTGCTGTAATAGCGAGGTATCTCCTGTATGTGTTGTAATAGCGAGGCATCTCCTGTATGTGCTGTGACAGAGAGGCATCTCCTGTATGTGCTGTAATAAAGAGGCATTTCCTGTATGTGCTGTAATAGAGAGGTATCTCCTGTATGTGCTGTAATAGAGGTGTCTCCTGTATGTGTTGTAATAGAGAGGCATCTCCTGTATGTGCTGTGACAGAGAGGCATCTCCTGTATGTGCTGTGATAGAGAGGCATCTCCTGTATGTGCTGTGATAGAGGTGTCTCCTGTATGTGCTCTAATAGAGAGGTATCTGCTGTATGTGTTGTAATAGAGAGGCATCTCCTGTATGTACTGTAATAGAGGTATCTCCTGTATGTGCTGTAATAGCGAGGTATCTCCTGTATGTGTTGTAATAGAGAGGCATCTCCTGTATGTGCTGTAATACAGAGGCATCTCCTGTATGTGCTGTAATAGAGAGGAATCTCCTGTATGTGCTGTGATAGCGAGGTATATCCTGTATGTGTTGTAAGAGAGAGGCATCTCCTGCATGTGCTGTGACAGAGAGGCATCTCCTGTATGTGCTGTGATAGAGGTGTCTCCTGTATGTGCTGTAATAGTGAGGTATCTCCTGTATGTGCTGTAATAGTGAGGTATCTCCTGTATGTGCTGTAATAGCGAGGTATCTCCTGTATGTGTTGTAATAGAGAGGCATCTCCTGTATGTGCTGTAATAGAGGTGTCTCCTGTATGTGCTGTAATAGCGAGGTATCTCCTGTATGTGTTGTAATAGAGAGGCATCTCCTGTATGTGCTGTAATAGAGGTATCTCCTGTATGTGCTGTAATAGCGAGGTATCTCCTGTATGTGTTGTAATAGCGAGGCATCTCCTGTATGTGCTGTGACAGAGAGGCATCTCCTGTATGTGCTGTAATAGAGGGGTCTCCTGTATGTGCTGTAATAGAGAGGTATCTCCTGTATGTGCTGTAATAGAGGTGTCTCCTGTATGTGCTGTAATAGAGAGGTATCTCCTGTATGTGCTGTAATAGCGAGGTATCGCCTGTATGTGCTGTAATAGCGAGGCATCTCCTGTATGTGCTGTAATAGAGGTATCTCCTGTATGTGCTGTAATAGCGAGGTATCTCCTGTATGTGTTGTAATAGAGAAGTGTCTCCTGTATGTGCTGTAATAGCGAGGTATCTCCTGTATGTGTTGAAATAGTGAGGCATCTCCTGTATGTGCTGTGATAGAGTTGTCTCCTGTATGTGCTGTAATAGAGAGGTATCTCCTGTATGTGCTGTAATAGTGAGGTATCTCCTGTATGTGCTGTAATAGCGAGGTATCTCCTGTATGTGTTGTAATAGAGAGGCATCTCCTGTATGTGCTGTAATAGAGGTGTCTCCTGTATGTGCTGTAATAGCGAGGAATCTCCTGTATGGGTTGTAATAGAGAGGCGTCTCCTGTATGTGCTGTAATAGCGAGGTATCTCCTGTATGTGTTGTAATAGAGAGGCATCTCCTGTATGTGCTGTAATAGAGGTATCTCCTGTATGTGCTGTAATAGCGAGGTATCTCCTGTATGTGTTGTAATAGCGAGGCATCTCCTGTATGTGCTGTGACAGAGAGGCATCTCCTGTATGTGCTGTAATAAAGAGGCATTTCCTGTATGTGCTGTAATAGAGAGGTATCTCCTGTATGTGCTGTAATAGAGGTGTCTCCTGTATGTGTTGTAATAGAGAGGCATCTCCTGTATGTGCTGTGACAGAGAGGCATCTCCTGTATGTGCTGTGATAGAGAGGCATCTCCTGTATGTGCTGTGATAGAGGTGTCTCCTGTATGTGCTGTAATAGAGAGGTATCTGCTGTATGTGTTGTAATAGAGAGGCATCTCCTGTATGTACTGTAATAGAGAGGTATCTCCTGTATGTGCTGTGATAGAGAGGCATCTCCTGTATGTGCTGTGACAGAGAGGCATCTCCTGTATGTGCTGTAATAGAGAGGCATCTCCTGTATGTGCTGTGACAGAGAGGCATCTCCTGTATGTGCTGTAATAGCGAGGTATCACCTGTATGTGTTGTAATAGAGCGGCATCTCCTGTATGTGCTGTAATAGAGAGGTATCTCCTGTATGTGCTGTGACACAGAGGCATCTCCTGTATGTGCTGTGACAGAGAGGCATCTCCTGTATGTGCTGTAATAGAGAGGCATCTCCTGTATGTTCTGTGACAGAGAGGCATCTCCTGTATGTGCTGTAATAGAGAGGCATCTCCTGTATGTGCTGTGATAGAGAGGTATCTCCTGTATGTGCCGTAATAGAGATGCATCTCCTGTATGTGCTGTAATGGAGGTATCTCCTGTATGTTCTGTAATAGAGAGGCATCTCCTGTATGTGCTGTAATAGAGAGGTATCTCCTGTATGTGTTGTAATAGAGAGGCATCTCCTGTATGTGCTGTAATAGAGAGGCATCTCCTGTATGTGCCGTAATAGAGGTGTCTCCTGTATGTGCTGTAATAGCGAGGTATCTCCTGTATGTGTTGTAATAGAGAGGCATCTCCTGTATGTGCTGTGATAGAGAGGTATCTCCTGTATGTGCTGTAATAGCGAGGTATCTCCTGTATGTGTTGTAAGAGAGAGGCATCTCCTGCATGTGCTGTGACAGAGAAGCATCTCCTGTATGTGCTGTGATAGAGAGGCATCTCCTGTATGTGCTGTAATAGAAAGGCATCTCCTGCATGTGCTGTAATAGAGAGGTATCTCCTGTATGTGTTGTAATAGAGAGGCATCTTCTGTATGTGCTGTAATAGAGAGGGATCTCCTGTATGTGCTGTAATAAATGTGTCTCCTGTATGTGCGGTTATAGCGAGGTATCTCCTGTATGTGTTGTAATAGAGAGGCATCTCCTGTATGTGCTGTGACAGAGAGGCATCTCCTGTATGTGCTGTGATAGAGAGGCATCTCCTGTATGTGCTGTAATAGAGAGGCATCTCCTGTATGTTCTGTAATAGAGAGGTACCCCCTGTATGTGCTGTGACAGAGAGGCATCTCCTGTATGTGCTGTGATAGAGGCATCTCCTGTATGTGCTGTGATAGAGGTGTCTCCTGTATGTTCTGTAATAGAGAGGCATCTCCTGTATGTTCTGTAATAGAGAGGCATCTCGTGTATGTGCTGTAATAGAGAGGTACCCCCTGTATGTGCTGTAATAGCGAGGTATCTCCTGTGTGTGTTGTAAGAGAGAGGCATCTCCTGCATGTGCTGTGACAGAGAGGCATCTCCTGTATGTGCTGTGATAGAGGTGTCTCCTGTATGTGTTGTAATAGAGAGGCATCTCGTGTATGTGCTGTAATAGAGAGGTACCCCCTGTATGTGCTGTGATAGAGGTATCTCCTGTGTGTGTTGTAAGAGAGAGGCATCTCCTGCATGTGCTGTGATAGAGAGGCATCTCCTGTATGTGTTGTAATAGAGGGGCATCTCCTGTATGTGCTGTGATAGAGAGGCATCTCCTGTATGTGCTGTAATAGCGAGGTATCTCCTGTATGTGTTGTAATAGAGAGGCGTCTCCTGTATGTGCTGTAATAGAGAGGCATCTCCTGTATGTGCTGTAATAGATGTGTCTCCTGTATGTGTTGTAATAGAGAGGCATCTCCTGTATGTGTTGTAATGGAGGTGTCTCCTGTATGTGCTGTATTAGAGAGGCATCTCCTGTATGTGCTGTAATAGAGAAGTACCCCCTGTATGTGCTGTATTAGAGAGGCATCTCCTGTATGTGCTGTAATAGAGAGGTACCCCCTGTATGTGCTGTATTAGAGAGGCATCTCCTGTATGTGCTGTAATAGAGAGGTACCCCCTGTATGTGCTGTATTAGAAAGGCATCTCCTGTATGTGCTGTAATAGAGAGGTACCCCCTGTATGTGCTGTATTAGAGAGGCGTCTCCTGTATGTGCTGTAATAGAGAGGTACCCCCTGTATGTGCTGTATTAGAGAGGCGTCTCCTGTATGTGCTGTAATAGAGAGGTACCCCCTGTATGTGCTGTATTAGAGAGTCGTCTCCTGTATGTGCTGTAATAGAGAGGTACCCCCTGTATGTGCTGTATTAGAGAGGCGTCTCCTGTATGTGCTGTAATAGAGAGGTACCCCCTGTATGTGTTGTAATAGAGAGGCGTCTTCTGTATGTGCTGTATTAGAGAGGCATCTCCTGTATGTGCAGTGATAGAGGTGTCTCCTGTATGTGTTGTAATAGAGAGGCATCTCCTGTATGTGCTGCAATGGAGAGGCATCTCCTGTATGTGCTGTAATAGAGAGGCATCTCGTGTATGTGCTGCAATAGAGAGGCATCTCCTGTATGTGCTGTAATAGAGAGGCATCTCGTGTATGTGCTGTAATAGAGAGGCATCTCCTGTATGTGCTGTAATAGAGAGGCATCTCGTGTATGTGTTGTAATAGAGAGGCATCTCCTGTATGTGCTGTAATAGAGAGGCATCTCGTGTATGTGCTGTAATAGAGAGGCATCTCCTGTATGTGCTGTAATAGAGAGGCATCTCGTGTATGTGCTGTAATAGAGAGGTACCACCTGTATGTGCTCTATTAGAGAGGCATCTCCTGTATGTGCTGTAATAGAGAGGTACCCCCTGTATGTGCTGTATTAGAGAGGCATCTCCTGTATGTGCTGTAATATAGAGGTACCCCCTGTATGTGCTGTATTAGAGAGGCATCTCCTGTATGTGCTGTAATAGAGAGGTACCCCCTGTATGTGCTGTATTAGAGAGGCATCTCCTGTATGTGCTGTTATAGAGAGGTACCCCCTGTATGTGCTGTATTAGAGGCATCTCCTGTATGTGCTGTAATAGAGAGGTACCCCCTGTATGTGCTGTATTAGAGAGGCATCTCCTGTATGTGCTGTAATAGAGAGCTACCCCCTGTATGTGCTGTATTAGAGAGGCATCTCCTGTATGTGCTGTAATAGCGAGGTATCTCCTGTATGTGCTGTAATAGAGAGGTACCACCTGTATGTGCTGTATTAGAGAGGCATCTCCTGTATGTGCTGTAATAGAGAGGTACCCCCTGTATGTGCTGTATTAGAGAGGCATCTCCTGTATGTGCAGTAATGTAGAGGTACCCCCTGTATGTGCTGTATTAGAGAGGCATCTCCTGTATGTGCTGTAATATAGAGGTACCCCCTGTATGTGCTGTTTTAGAGAGGCATCTCCTGTATGTGCTGTAATAGAGAGGTACCCCCTGTATGTGTTGTAATAGAGTGGCATCTCCTGTATGTGCTTTATTAGAGAGGCATCTCCTGTATGTGCTGTGATAGAGGTGTCTCCTGTATGTGTTGTAATAGAGAGGCATCTCGTGTATGTGCTGTAATAGAGAGGCATCTCCTGTATGTGCTGTAATGGAGAGGCATCTCCTGTATGTGCTGTAATAGAGAGGTACCCCCTGTATGTGCTGTTTTAGAGAGGCATCTCCTGTATGTGCTGTAATAGAGAGGTACCCCCTGTATGTGTTGTAATAGAGAGGCATCTCCTGTATGTGCTTTATTAGAGAGGCATCTCCTGTATGTGCTGTGATAGAGGTGTCTCCTGTATGTGTTGTAATAGAGAGGCATCTCGTGTATGTGCTGTAATAGAGAGGCATCTCCTGTATGTGCTGTAATAGAGAGGCATCTCCTGTATGTGCTGTAATAGAGAGGCATCTCCTGTATGTGCTGCAATAGAGAGGCATCTCGTGTATGTGCTGTAATAGAGAGGTATCTCCTGTATGTGCTGTAATAGAGAGGTATCTCCTGTATGTGTTGTAATAGAAAGGCATCTCGTGTATGTGTTGTAATAGAGAGGCATCTCCTGTATGTGCTGTAATAGAGAGGCGTCTCCTGTATGTGCTGTAATAGAGAGGTATCTCGTGTATATGCTGTAATAGAGAGGCATCTCGTGTATGTGCTGTAATAGAGAGGTATCTCCTGTATGTGCTGTAATAGAGAGGCATCTCGTGTATGTGCTGTAATAGAGAGGCATCTCCTGTATGTGCTGTAATAGAGAGGCATCTCGTGTATGTGTTGTAATAGAGAGGCATCTCCTGTATGTGCTGTAATAGAGAGGCATCTCGTGTATGTGCTGTAATAGAGAGGCATCTCCTGTATGTGCTGTAATAGAGAGGCATCTCCTGCATGTGCTGTAATAGAGAGGTATCTCCTGTATGTGCTGTAATAGAGAGGCATCTCGTGTATGTGCTGTAATAGAGAGGTAGCCCCTGTATGTGCTGTATTAGAGAGGCATCTCCTTTATGTGCTGTAATAGAGAGGTACCCCCTGTATGTGCTGTTTTAGAGAGGCATCTCCTGTATGTGCTGTAATAGAGAGGCATCTCGTGTATGTGCTGTAATAGAGAGGCATCTCCTGTATGTGCTGTAATAGAGAGGCATCTCGTGTATGTGCTGTAATAGAGAGGCATCTCCTGTATGTGCTGTAATAGAGAGGCATCTCGTGTATGTGTTGTAATAGAGAGGCATCTCCTGTATGTGCTGTAATAGAGAGGCATCTCGTGTATGTGCTGTAATAGAGAGGCATCTCCTATATGTGCTGTAATAGAGAGGCATCTCGTGTATGTGCTGTAATAGAGAGGTACCCCCTGTATGTGCTGTATTATGGAGTTTGCAGATATTCCGCCCACGGCAGAGCAAAGATTCTTATACTTTTTTGACAGACCCTGGAATTCTGCACTAGTCTGAATTCTACATTAGGTCACAAAATGTATCGGACACTGCACTGCTTGAAATCTTCTTCAACCATCGTAATTAGTTTGTGGTTTGATTTATTTACAAGAGAACTTGGTTCTGATTTTATGATGTACTATTAATTATATATCACATATATTGAATTACCATAGCACTTTGAAACACATTGTGTATAGGCGCTATATAAATAAACTATCATATCATATCATATCACAGTCTGAAATCAATCTTTAATTTGCTTTGTAGGTAAGATTGGAGTTTGGAGAATGAATATATGACTAAACTAGAAATGTTTTTGCTCCTGATGAAGGGAAAAGTATTCCCAAAACGCTGTGTGCTCCTTTTAATATGTATTTTGTGGAACCATTTTGTTTATTAAAACTTTGTATGTAATCAACGATTGATCAAATGTAATATTTTGTGAATTTATTGATTAAACTGCTCTCACTTTAAGACTCTATCTCATCAAAATATACTATCTACTTCCTGTCATGGAAATGTTGACGGGTGCACTACCAGTATAGAGGGTGTGCAGGGGATGGGTCCTGACTGGTGCACTACCAGTATAGAGGGTGTGCAGGGGACAGGTCCTGACTGGTGCACTACCAGTATAGAGGGTATGCATGGGATTGTCCTGACTGGTGCACTACCAGTAT
The DNA here is from genome assembly GCF_040938575.1 of Ambystoma mexicanum. Classification (NCBI taxonomy): domain Eukaryota; kingdom Metazoa; phylum Chordata; class Amphibia; order Caudata; family Ambystomatidae; genus Ambystoma; species Ambystoma mexicanum. Next base: position 7,272,622 of record NC_090931.1, on the reverse strand, counting down.
AGAGGGTGTGCAGGGGACGGGTCCTGACTGGGGCACTACCAGTATAGAGGGTGTGCAGGGGACAGGTCCTGACTGGTGCACTACCAGTATAGAGGGTATGCATGGGATTGTCCTGACTGGTGCACTACCAGTATAGAGGGTGTGCAGGGGACGGGTCCTGACTGGGGCACTACCAGTATAGAGGGTGTGCAGGGGACAGATCCTGACTGGTGCACTACCAGTATAGAGGGTGTGCAGGGGACGGGTCCTGACTGGTGCACTACCAGTATGGAGGGTGTGCAGGGGACGGGTCCTGACTGGTGCACTACCAGTATGGAGGGTGTGCAGGGGACGGATCCTGACTGGTGCACTACCAGTATGGAGGGTGTGCAGGGGACGGGTCCTGACTGGTGCACTACCAGTATGGATGGTGTGCAGAGGATGGGTCCTGACTGGTGCACTACCAGTATGGAGGGTGTGCAGGGGACAGGTCCTGACTGGGGCACTACCAGTATAGAGGGTATGCATGGGACTGTCCTGACTGGTGCACTACCAGTATAGAGGGTGTGCAGGAGACGGGTCCTGACTGGTGCACTACCAGTATGGAGGGTGTGCAGGGGACAGGTCCTGACTGGGGCACTACCAGTATAGAGGTTGTGCAGGGGTCGGGTCCTGACTGGTGCACTACCAGTATAGAGGGTGTGCAGGGGATGGGTCCTGACTGGTGCACTACCAGTATAGAGGGTGTGCAGGGGACGGGTCCTGACTGGTGCACTACCAGTATAGAGGGTATGCATGGGACTGTCCTGACTGGTGCACTACCAGTATAGAGGGTGTGCAGGAGACGGGTCCTGACTGGTGCACTACCAGTATTTATTTATTTATTCAAATTTGTATAGCGCGCAAGCAGCCCAGGGGCATTGAGGCGCTGTTACTTGCATGAGCTTAGTTACAGGCATGGTATCAGTAAGAGGCATATTACAGATAGGAACAAGCAAGGTTATCGTTACAGCTTATGCGGTTGGTCAATACAACTTAAGCAGTGGGTCCTATGGTTGGTATTATGCTGCTGCGAGGGACCTTATGAGAAGAGGGTGGTTTTCAGTGCTTTGCGGAAGGCTAGGAGGGAGGGCTCACTGCGGATGGTGGGAGGTAGGGCATTCCAGTGAGTGGGTGCGAGATAGGGGAAGCTGGATCCACCTGCTCTGGATCTTTTTACTAGTGGCACAGAGAGCATGTTGGTGTAGGGTGATCTTGTTGGTCTTGTAGAGGCGACGGAGTGGATTCTTTGTGAGAGGTAATCGGGGGCAGTGAGATGGATGCATTTGTGTGTCAGTGTGAGCGCTTTGAAAATTATTCTCTCCTTTATTGGGAGCTAGTGGGCTAGTTTTCTGGCTTCCGAGATGTGGTCCCTTTTGGCAATACCTTGGGCTGCTCGGAGAGCACTATTCTGGATGACTTGTAGCCTCTCCAAGTTTCCTTTTGAGGTTCCTAGGAAGAGTATGTTGCAGTAGTCTAGCCTGGAGCCGGTGATGGCTCTGGCTATGTTTGTGCAGTTCTCTTTGGAGAGGAAAGGCCTGACTGCGTTGATCAGTTTAGCATGATATGCGGCTGAGGAGGCAATGGCGTTGACTTGTCTGTCCATGGAGAGGTTAGAGTCTAGATAGACTCCAAGAGTTTTGACTGAGTCTGAAACAGGTATTTTGATGGTGTCGATGGTGAAGTGACTGAATTGGGAGTCAAGTTTTTTTAGCGTTTCGGGGGAACCTACCAGTAGGAGTTCTGTCTTGTCAGAGTTGAGGCATAGTCCATTGTCTGCCATCCAGGCTTGGATGGTGTTGTAGAGGTTGTTAAGGGTCATGGAGTCAGTGTCGTAGTTGCCTGTGAGGGTAAGGAGGATCTGGGTATCGTCCGCGTAGTTAGTGTAGGATATACCCATAGCGTCGAGGATGAGGAAGAGGGGTCGTGTGAAGATGTTGTAGAGTGTGGGGGAGAGGCATGAGCCTTGGGGCACGCCAAAGAGTATGGTAGTGGGTGAGGCAGAGGCTAGGTCGGAGAATACTTGCATGGTTCTGTCTTGTAGGAAGGATTTGATCCATGCTGTGGCGTCAGGGGAGAACTTGGCAGTGGAGGAGAGATGATGGCAAAGGACGTCATGATCTACGAGATCGAACGCTGCAGATAAGTCAAGGAGTAGGAGAAGAGCTGATTTGCCCATGTCTCTGGCATCGTCCATTTGGTTTTTCAGGTCAAGTAGGGCGGTTTCAGTCCCATGTCTAGGGCGGAAGCCAGATTGGCGGAGTCCCAGGAGTTTGTTTTCTTCGATGTAGTGCTGAACCTGCAGATAGGCTGCTTTGTCGAGTATTTTGAGGAGGAAAGGGACAGTGGTGATGGGTCTATAGTTGTTGGGGGAGGTGGGATCGAGAGTTGGTTTTTTAAGAGGGGGTGGACCCATGCTTCCTTGAGGGAGGTGGGGACTTTCCCTGTTGCGAAGGAGGCATTAACAAATGCTGTCAGGAAGGGAGCAAGTGCTTCAGTGCAGTCCTTGATGAGAGTGGCTGGGCAGGCATCACCTTTACATTTGGATGCTTTGATGTTCTTCATTATGTTAATGATGTCCTTTTCCTGTATGGATTTGAAGGAGAAGGGTTGGGGAAGGTCTTGGGCTGGTGGTGGGAAAGGGATATGAGTATTGGGCAGGGCTTGTTTGGTAGCTAGTATTTTGCTTTGGGGGCGGCTCAGTTTTGTTAGCATTGCCGTTTGAATTTCGTCGCACCAGGCTTTGTCTTTGGTGAAGTTCTGGGGGGTGGGAGTAGGAGTCTCTAGCTCCCTAAAAATTGCAAAGATTTCTTTTGTGCTGGATTGGGCTTCCGAAATTCTGGATTCAAAAGATTTGGATTTTGCCCGGGTGATAGCTTTTTTGTATGGAGGGTGTGCAGGGGACAGGTCCTGACTGGGGCACTACCAGTATAGAGGGTGTGCAGGGTACGGGTCCTGACTGGTGCACTACCAGTATAGAGGGTGTGCAGGGGATGGGTCCTGACTGGTGCACTACCAGTATGGAGGGTGTGCAGGGGACGGGTCCTGACTGGTGCACTACCAGTATGGAGGGTGTGCAGGGGATGGGTCCTGACTGGGGCACTACCAGTATAGAGGGTGTGCAGGGTACGGGTCCTGACTGGTGCACTACCAGTATAGAGGGTGTGCAGGGGATGGGTCCTGACTGGTGCACTACCAGTATGGAGGGTGTGCAGGGGACGGGTCCTGACTGGTGCACTACCAGTATGGAGGGTGTGCAGGGGACGGGTCCTGATTGGTGCACTACCAGTATAGAGGGTGTGCAGGGGACGGGTCCTGACTGGTGCACTACCAGTATGGAGGGTGTGCAGGGGACGGGTCCTGACTGGTGCACTACCACTATGGAGGGTGTGGAGGGGACGGGTCCTGGCTGGTGCACTACCAGTATGGAGGGTGTGCAGGGGACAGGTCCTGACTGGGGCACTACCAGTATAGAGGGTATGCATGGGACTGTCCTGACTGGTGCACTACCAGTATAGAGGGTGTGCAGGGGGCGGGTCCTGACTGGTGCACTACCAGTATGGAGGGTGTGTAGGGGACGGGTCCTGACTGGGGCACTACCAGTATAGAGGGTGTGCAGGGGACGGGTCCTGACTGGTGCACTACCAGTATAGAGGGTGTGCAGGGGACGGGTCCTGACTGGTGCACTACCAGTATAGAGGGTGTGCAGGGGACGGGTCCTGACTGGTGCACTACCAGTATAGAGGGTGTGCAGGGGACGGGTCCTGACTGGTGCACTACCAGTATAGAGCGTGTGCAGGGGACGGGTCCTGACTGGTGCACTACCAGTATAGAGGGTATGCATGGGACTGTCCTGACTGGTGCACTACCAGTATGGAGGGTGTGCAGGGGACGGATCCTGATTGGTGCACTACCAGTATAGAGGGTGTGCAGGGGACGGGTCCTGACTGGTGCACTCCCAGTATAGAGGGTGTGCAGCGGACGGGTCCTGACTGGTGCACTACCAGTATGGAGGGTGTGCAGGGGACGGGTCCTGACTGGGGCACTACCAGTATAGAGGGTGTGCAGGGGACGGGTCCTGACTGGTGCACTACCAATATGGAGGGTGTGCAGGGGACGGGTCCTGACTGGGGCACTACCATTATGGAGGGTGTGCAGGGGACGGGTCCTGACTGGTGCACTACCAGTATGGAGGGTGTGCAGGGGACGGGTCCTGACTGGTGCACTACCAGTATGGAGGATGTGCAGGGGACGGGTCCTGACTGGTGCACTACCAGTATGGAGGATGTGCAGGGGACGGGTCCTGACTGGTGCACTACCAGTATGGAGGGTGTGCAGGGGACGGGAGTGTCCATCAATTGAGGACACTTTATATTTTGCAACATACTGTGCTGTGTCATCACCTGAGTTTGCATTCTCAGTGGGTGTGTCATGTGTACCTGACACAGTAACATATGCCAGCATTGCATGTACAAATAAAGGTTTAATTGACCTAATGGGAATAACTGCGTTCATATGGAAATCCTATTTTTCATAATTTGAAACATTGCTGCCAGATGTCAGAGTACAGTCGGACAGGGGTCCCTTGAGAAATGGCCCGTTGTGGAGTAAAGACCGGTCCAAGAGAGAGAGAGACACCAACCCATGGCTGGTCAACCCTTCCCCAACACGCCGCTGTGGAGAAGGCCATGGAAGGTTCTCCTGGAAAGGATCAGTCCAAGGTGCCATTGCTGTCTGATTGACTTACCCAGAGGAGCTTGGGGACAGCGGTGAACTGAATAATCTCAGCACTTTAAGATGAGTAGCAAATACCCTGGAGATGGACGGGGATGCAGATTTTATTCATACATTAATAATCAAAATGACTCAGTTGGCAAAAAGGATAACTGATTTATTTTCAGTGTTCTAAAACTGGAAACACAACGAACATCAACGAATTCGCTCGATCCTCTTACTCAACAAATTTCATAAAAAACTCATCAGTGACGTTGACCTACATCACTACGAACGTCATCCTACATGGCAAACTACAAGGACCTAGTGGCAACTGTGATAGGCTCTAAATGAACTAGTATGGGACCGTGAGTGAAAGTAATAGGCCGCTTGACATCAGGAGAGGCAACTAAGCCCTCCCCTCAAAATGGCCACTATGCACGTCACTAAATACACAATGGCCCATTTACTACAAAAACAATAGTACCCTTAATTACGCAGTCCCTTACAATTAGTGGGCACTCTAACCTTCGTCAATTCTTTTCCTCCTACGTCTAGCAGCACGCAGATTGGATTTCCAGGTGCTGGTGAGCTCCCCTAAAACAGAGATTCTCACCAATTAACATATCAATCCATCATCACCTCAGTGGTCTGTTGGCAATCAGGCTTTGAAGCTCGGCCTTGAGTTTGTTCTGTACTGTGGAGAATCAGGGGAGTGAAGGCTCGCTCTGCCCTCATGCGTAGGTGTGAGCATTTTACTTGTCCAACTTCATCCTTCCACGTGACTGAAGACCATGATTTTGAGCTTTTACTGCCTTTAAAATACGTTTTTTTAATAGACCTCTGACATCTTCTTGGTTTGTTCGTGTCTTTGAAAAGGAGGTTTGTTCTTTCCCACGATTTGTATCCACTGCTGGTTGACTTCAGCCTGATAAAACCTTGGCTTCTTGGCTTGGCTTCATGGCTCATCCAGCCTCGCCTTTCCGAGATTAACTTTTAATTCATGTGTTTTCTTAATGCGACACACTGGGAAAAGGCCTTTCCTTTTTAAGTCCAACTCTGCTATAACACGTAGTGGGAACATCCATCTTTTACTCTTTATGCATACATGTATATATTGGCGCATGCCGCAATCTATTCACTATAAAGCCAGCCTCAAGAATGCTTTGTCTACTTGCGTTTCTTTTGCATCTGTACAGGTGTAAACTGTCTTGATATCTTCATCCATTTTATGGCATAAGCTTTTTCACCTTGTCCCAAGATGTCACTTATCCTTGATACTTTCTGGATGCCTTATAGAATATTTGCATTCTCTAAGCTCTGCCTCGCTTCTAGGTACGTCAGCACAGCTTTGTGTGACGTCACCATTCTTCCTTACCATTTATTTACTCTGCTTCTTCCAGAATTTCATTTAAACGGCAGTCATATTTCCTTGTATGCAGGTATGGTTTTCTCAATGGGAACCTTGCCTCCAGGATTCTCCTAGGTATCTGTATTTTCACTGGTACCGCACGGTTTTCACATCCAGGCTCCCAACATATAGGCAATATGGGTGAGGTGGTTAAGGTGGGGGTACTTGGCCCCTCCTCTACAGCAGCTTTTACATAGTCATTGGTTGTGCTCATGGTCCTTGTGGGCCAGACCTTATTTTTCTTAGACCCTAACATCCCGACCAATTATAGGCCGATCACTTCTGTCCCATTCCTCCTAAAATATTAGACAGAGTGGCCTACCTCCAGATCCAAAAACATCTGGAGGACAATAACCTACTTCGGTCTCTGCCAATCTGGTTTCATGCTGAGACATGGCACCGAAACAGCCCTTCTAGATTTAAAAATCCAAATGGATGAAACCAAAGATAAGGGCAAACTGGCCATTCTTCTATTGCTGGACCTCTCTGCAGCATTCGATCTGGTTGATCACCAGATCCTCTCAGAACACCTCTCCACAGCCGCCGCCTTCTCCACAAATGCCTCGAACTGGATTAAATCCTTCCTCTCCAACCGAACCACTAGGGTTTTCGCACCTGCAGCTTCGCCGAGCCAATCCCCATATACTGTGGAGTACCCCAAGGCTCCTGTGTCTCACCAACGCTCTATAATATATTCACAAAGCTCCTCTTTGATCGTCTTGACAACTTGGGTGTCACCTGTACGAACTACGCAGATGACACTCAGGTCTTCATTACGCTCTCGGAGGACTATGAAAAGGAGTCCAACTTGGGTGTCACCTGTACGAACTACGCAGATGACACTCAGGTCTTCATTACGCTCTCGGAGGACTATGAAAAGGAGTCCAACTTGGGTGTCACCTGTACGAACTACGCAGATGACACTCAGGTCTTCATTACGCTCTCGGAGGACTATGAAAAGGAGTCCAACTTGATAAATGACATCTACTTGGAAATTCAGGCTTGTGCCTCAATGACGAGAAGACAGAGCTCCTAATCATTGAATCTCAAGCTCGTCTTAACAAACTAGATCCGCAGTATACAACATTCAGCATTGATGGGAACACTATCCAAGTTGCGAAGGAGGTCAAAACATTAGGGATATACCTAAACTCTACCCTCTCACTTAAGAAATAAGTGAGCGCTACTGCCTCTTCCACCAATCATACCAACAAACCGCTCATTGCGTGCAAATCCTATCTCTCCCCCAACAGCTGCATCACAATAGCCTGTGCTCTAGTCCTGTCTAAGATAGATTACTGTAACACACTCTTCTTGGGCACCACAGAACGGAATCTGAATAGATTACAGGTCATACAGAATAACGCCTTGAGGTCAGCGTTAAACATCCCTAGATCTAACCATATCTCAAGCTTCAGACATGATGCCCATTGACTCCCGGTACGTGACAGAATCTCGCTCCGTAATCTTGTTATCACGCATAAATGCCTGTCTAACTCTGCCCAGAAATACCTTTTGGACAAATTCTCCAGATACAAACCAGCCAAACCAACCAGAGCTGTCTACACTCACTGCCTTAATATCCCATGGTACAAACTTAAAACGGCAGGGGGAACCAGCTTCCCAGTCTTGGCAGCCAAATGTCGGAACTCCCTCGCACATACGATCAGAGCCGAACACTCATTCTGGTCATTCAGAGTTAAAGTTAAGAACTGGCTCTTTGATAGGAAAATGTAACAGGCCTGTGGCCGATCCTTAATCTCCACCGGATAGAACCTAGTCGCTCTGTTTTCATGGCTTTGCCTCTTGCATAGTCGACCAACCTGTAACCAACGGCGACTACTCCTTAATTGCCTTGATTTGTCAGCCCACTAAACCTGTAACCCTCGGTGGGCTAGCAGGGCTTTCTGTCTGTTATGTTTGTATCTGTAACTATGTATCAAGCTCAAGCGCCCAGTAACCTCAAGGTTAGGTGCACGTTACAAATAAATAATCAAAACTAAACTAAATTAAACTACAGCTGCAGCTTCCAGGTTTTTAAATGTCCATCTCCACGGGCAGCAGACATCGTTCCCCACATAACCCCGGGCACAGGACTTTGCAATCAGGATTCTGGGACTTGAGGGAGACAGGGAGGTGTGCCTTTCAGTGGAAGGAGGGTTGGAGGGTTGGTGTTCAGAGTCTATATAATTTTCTGTTGATTTGTTAAAGCACGCCACATAAGGCAAACATTTAAGTTCATTTAGAGGAATATTGACTGATGCTTAATTTGCTTCACACCACCGTGCACGCAGTTCACCACTCCTGCCTGTTACGGGTGCAACGCCAATTTGTGTTCCTAATGCCATGCACGAGACCAACAAGGGTGACAAATGCAATATGAAAGCATGTCATGGAGGCAATCCCTGAGTGTGCTGGAGTGTGCATGGTGGGTGGGAGTGAAGACTGATGCAAAGGGATGAAGTGACCAGGAACTACAGAGGCTTGAGCTGCACCACTTCCAGCACGGACGTGATTTCACCAAAATGCCAGGGGTTGCGGAAGTGATATCGCATGACCTTGACCTCTGATGACAGGAAGTGATGTCATTTGACCCCACCCCGAAGTGACATCACTGGAATAGAAGGAACATGACCTTTCACCCCCTGACAAAAGAGGAAGGGGCATCACATAGTATTGTTCCTAAGTACACAACGAAAAATATGGTTACGATATCACTGTGATGCGATATACATTTCAAATGGATGCTTATTGTATTCTAAATGCTTTTTTGACGTGTTTGTGTGCATTGTGAATTTGAGGTGTTTAAGAACAGACTAAATCAGTGACTCACGTGTGCCTTAAATAAACCTTTAATGAGTCTAGTAATTATTGTATAGAATTTCAGAAGGACCAATTAATTCTTATTCCTATTCTTTCTTATTTAGGGTCACTACTCAAAGTGTTACACGTGTAGAACACCCTGTTTTTTTAAGAGGTCTGAACAAGAAAGCCAGCCACTCCAGAAACAAAGAGCCACATGGCGCTGGCCACAACCCAGGAACATCAATTAAAAAAAAGAAACATCTTTTTAAAAAAATAAAGTGTTTTTAGGGGTAGCAAGGGAGAGCAGAGTTGTAGCAAGGGAGACCTTAGGGGTCGCAGCTGCGACCCCCTGGTCCCCCCAAATGACGTCCCTGACTTCGAGAAGAGTGGGGTCCTCTAGGAACCCGACAGGAGCTCCTTCTCAACCCACCACAAAGAGCGCTGCGGGGTTAGTTCCCAGACCTGTCCACACTGACAACAGAAGGCGGCACACGCCTCCACATACTACACACGTTTGCAAAGACACTTCATCGATAGTAAACTGTCTTCTCTCCCGACAGCTGTTGCGCCAGCTGTTTGGCCTGGAGGGGCTGGGGGCTCGTGGCTTCCCTTGAGTGAGCTTTGTCCCTCATGCATACTCTGCGCCTTCGGCCTGCACTCATTTGAGCTGAGTGCTGATTGCCTTCAGCTGCGCCTCATTAGCAGCATCACAGCGCATCTGAAGTTCCCTGCAAGCATTTCATCCTTAATGCGTTTCCCTGATAGTCCCCGAGCCTCTGTCCTAAAATAACTGTTTAGTTATCCAGGAAAGAAACTATGGCGAGAGGTAATCCCGCGAGACGGGGCATTAATGGCGCGCAGTGTCCGTGCTGTAAACGTAATTGCTGGGCTTTAAGACTGTGTGATGTGGTTCCATGTGAAGTGCACGGGATAATATTCCAGGAATTAACACCTGGCCCGCGATAGCGTGTAACTTCAACCCTCCTAGGAATAGTACTATACACTGGAGGGGTGGATGTGGGGGGTGGAGCGGGTGGGCGCCAGAATCCTCCACTCCTATTGGGTCTACATCAAGGAGGCTCAGCCCCCAGCTGACCTGCTTCCGTGGAGGGGGGGGGGGGGTATTCTAGTACGGATGAAGCCACCCAGCTGGCATGTGCCATCATTCCTTTATTTCTCCACCTCTGCTCCAGCTCCAAGGGTGCTGCGATGCCCCCAGCCGAGAGCCGTTCTGGCCGCCTCACCTCTCCATGCTTGCATATGCCCCCCCTCCCCTCACACTCTCCCGGGCATGGGAGACATTCCCCTCTCTCTTTTTGGGGGCCTCTAGAGTTAGTGGAGGCCTTTTCTCGTCTTCATGGCGCTCCTACTTGCTGGTGCTGTGGTTTCCTCCTCCTTCCATCTCGCTCTTCGCTTCATCACTTCATCACCTCTGCCAGTCCTCAAGGGTGGTTTATCTGAGAAGTCCTCGCTTCATCACCGCAGCCCATCCGCAGGGGTGGTACATTTGCGAGGTCTTCACTTCATCACAACTGCCCGTCCACAGGGGTGGTTCATCTGAGAGCTCTTTGCTTCATCACCGCTGCCCGTCCTCAGGGGTGGTTCATCAGAGAGGTCGTAGCCTCATCACCTCTGCCCGTCCTCAGAGGTGGTAATCTGAAAGATCTTTGCGTTATCGCTGCTGCTTGTCTTCAGGGGTGGTTCATCTGAGAAGTCTTTGCTTCTTCACTGCTGCCTGTCCTCAGGGGAGGTTCATCTAAGAGTCTTTGCTTCATCGCCGCAGCCCATCCTCAGGGGTGGTTCATCAGAGAGGTCGTAGCCTCATCACCTCTGCCCGTCCTCGGGGGTGGTTCATTGGAGAGGTCTTCACTTCATCATCGCTGCCCGTCCTCAGTGGTGGTTCATTTGAGAGGTATTCGCTTCATCACTGCAGCCCCTCCTCAGGAGTGGTTCATTTGAGAGTTATTTGCGTCATCTCCGCAGCCTGTCCTCAGGGGTTGTTCATTTGAGAGGTCTTCGCTTCATCACCACTGCCCGTCCTCAGGGGTGGTTCATCTGAGAGGTCTTCGCTTCATCACTGCAGACCATCCTCAGTGGTGGTTCATTTGAGAGGTCTTCACTTCATCACTGCTGTCTGTCCTCAGGGGTGCTACATGTGAGATGTCTTCATTCATAACCAATACCCGTCCTCATGGGTGGTTCATTTGAGAGATCTTTGCTTCATCGCCGCTGCCTGTCCTCAGGGGTGGTTCACCTGAGAGGTCTTCGCTTCATCGCTGCTGTCCATCCTCAGGGGTGGTTTATCTGAGAGCTCTTTGATTCATCGCCGCTGTCCGTCCTCAGGGGTGGTTCATCTGAAAGGTCTTCGCTTCATCACTGCAGCCCATCCTCAGGGGTGGTTAATTTGAGAGTTCTTCACTTCATCACTGCTGCCCATCCTCAGGGGTATTTCACTGGAGAAGTCTTTCCTGAATCACTGCAGCCAGTCCTCAGGGGTGGTTCATTTGAGAGGTCTTTGCTTCATCACCACTGCCCGTCCTCAGGGGTGGTTCATATGAGAGGTCTTTGCTTCATCGCCGCTGCCCGTCCTTAGGGGTGGTTCATCTGAGAGGTCTTTGCTTCATCACTGCTGCCTGTCCTCAGGGGTGGTTCATGGGAGAGCCCGTTGTTTCATCTCCACTGCCCGTCCTCAGGGGTGGTTCATCTGAGAGGTCTTGGCTTCCACCGATACCCGTCCTCAGGGGTGGTTCATTTGAGTGGTCTTCGCTTCATCGCTACTGCCCATACACAGGGGTGGTTCATCTGAGAGCCCTTTGCTTCATCGCCGCAGCCCATCCACAGGGGTGGTTCATTTGCGAGGTCTTCACTTCATCACCACTGCCCGTCCTCAGGGGTGGTTCATCTGAGAATTCTTCACTTCATCACAACTGCCCGTCCACAGGGGTGGTTCATCTGAGAGCTCTTTGCTTCATCACCGCTGCCCGTCCTCAGGGGTGGTAATCTGAAAGATCTTCGCGTTATCGCCGTTGCTTGTCTTCAGGGGTGGTTCATCTGAGAAGTCTTTGCTTCTTCACTGCTGCCTGTCCTCAGGGGAGGTTAATCTGAGAGTCTTTGCTTCATCGCTGCAGCCCATCCTCAGGGGTGGTTCATCAGAGAGGTCTTAGCTTCATTGCCTCTGCCTATCCTCAGGGGTGGTTCATTTGATAGGTCTTCACTTCATCATCGCTGCCCGTCCTCAGTGGTGGTTCATTTGAGAGCTATTCGCTTCATCACTGCAGCCCCTCCTTAGGAGTGGTTCATTTGAGAGGTCTTCGCGTCATCTCTGCAGCCTGTCCTCAGGGGTGGTTCATTTGAGAGGTCTTCGCTTCATCACTACAGCCCCTCCTCAGGGGTGGTTCATTTGAGAGGTCTTTGCTTCATCACCACTTCCCATCCTCAGGGGTGGTTCATCTGAGAGGTCTTCGCTTCATTGCTGCTGGGTGGTTCATTTGAGAGGTCTTTGCTTCATCAGTGCAGCCCGTCAACAGGGGTGGTTCATTTGAGAGGTTTTCGCTTCATCAGCGCCACCTGTCTTCATGGGTGCTTCATCTGAGAGGTCTTCATGGCCATTCTACGACCCTGCTACTACTATTTCTGCATGAAGAAAGTCTGTGTCGTTCTTTTGTAGAGTGTCATACTTTTCATATTGCATGTGTTTCCACTGGTGGGATTGACATGTCTCCCAATGTCCTTGTGACACACCCATTACATGATGTCTGTGATTGCTCCAAAGTGGCGGGGACTTGGTAGCTCCCACACTGCTGTCACAACATCATCCACATGCATGTAGTGGAGCAGCCCCCCTACCCCCTATATGTTCCAAGCCTGAGATTGTGCCATGCTTGACACCAGCAGTTGTGACCATACCACAGCGGATATATAGAGGTGGAGCCAAGTTCCCCTACTCAAGGCTCCTACCACATGCTGTCTATATCTTGCAAGCCAGAGTGTGAGACACGTGCAGTACCAGTGAAAATACCGATACCGAAAAGGATCTTGGAAGTAAGATTCCCATTGAGGAAGCCATACAAGCATTCATGACAATATGATGGACATTTGAATTAAATCCCGGAAGAAGTGTGAAAACTGAGGAAAAGAGAAGCCTGCTGGCCTCATACAGAGCAGAGCTGACGCACTCAGAAGAAGCATATAGACATTCTATAGAAAAGAGGGAGAAGAAATGCTACAAGAAATAATGAAGAAGATCTCAAGTCATTTTACAAGTGTCCAGATGCAGTAACGCAAGAAGACAAAGTATTTCTAAAGGCTGGCTATATATAGTGAAAAGACTGCAGCGATGCGCCAACGTATATGCATAGGATGTATGGACTATGGATGATTCCCCAACGCATTTAAGCAGAGCTAGATCCAGTGAAAAGAAAGACTTTCAGTGTGTCGCAGTTGGAAAAGAAATCGACATTCAGAGGTGAATCGAAGAGAGGCTTAGTTGGCCCAGCACCAGGAAGTCAAGGCCACCGTGAGCTTGGATGTTCATGCAGTAGTTACAGAACGTGTAAAAAGAACAAACTCCTGTCTTCGATGAGGATTGAGAATTGAGAACATAGAAGACGTCAGAGGTTCATCATTTAATAGTGTTTTAAATGCAGAAAGACTTTGAAACATGGTCTGCAGTCACGTGGATGGATGAAAATAGATACTGAGTTGAGCTGTATCGAAACCAAGAGACAGAGTATGCCTAAACCCCCTCTTACTCTCAGGCACGGAGAACATTTCCAAGGTCAATGTTCAAAGAGCCAATTGACTGGCAGACTGCAAGAGTGATGATTGATGACAGGCTAATTGGCGGGAAGCTATGGTTATTGATATTGATATTGATATTGTATTTCTATCGCGCTCACACACAAGTGTTTCAGAGTGCGACAAGCCAAGGGAGGGGACCAGGAGAGAACAAAACAACAACCTTACTAGGACCAGTGACATTGAGAACGTGGAAGTGAATGGGAGAGGGGGAGGGGAAAAGTGCATGGAAGGGGGGAGAAGTGGAAAGTGCAGAACAAAGGAGAAACATAAATCATAATAAATAAATAATAAAGCCAACAAAAAGTGGTAGTGCAGCCAATAAGTGGCAAGAGCTGGGTTTAAGGCAGCAGACAGGGTAGGTCTGATAAGTGCAGGAAGAAAATGGGGGGCTGTATGGGTACATATACAGACCCCAGTGCAAGGGGTGGCCCGGAGGCAGTGCAGGAGGGTGGCAGCGTGGGCATGTACCTGGGCCTGGAGGACAGAGGGTGGCCAGGTGCACAGTGCCAAGAGAGACCAGATCAGCAGGGGATAGGGGGGGCGAAGGCAGAAGCAAAGAGGAAGGTCTTGAGGTGCTTACGGAACCGGAGATGGTTCTCCTCAAGTTTTAGTGTGGCAGGGAGGCTGTTCCAGAGGGAGGCCCCAGCCGAAGACAGAGATCTAACCCCCAACTCGTTTCTTTGAAAAATTACTGACCCTGAGTGAGTTAGAGGTAGAGGAGCGAAGAGCTCGAGAGGGGAGGTATTTGTGGAGGGATAGCTGAAGGTATTTTGGACCCAGGCCCCAGAAAGCCTTGTGAACAATGCAGAGAGTTTTGAATTTAATCCTTGCATCTACTGGGGGCCAATGGAGAGATTTCAGAGCTGGAGAGATACGAACCCAGGGCTTGAGGCCAAGGGCAAGTCTTGCAGTCCTGTTCTGGATTAGTTGAGGAGGGCGGAGAGTAGAGGCAGGTAGATTTAGAAAGAGGCTGTTAAAATAGTCCAACCTAGACAGAACCAGAGGTTGGGAGACCATGAGCTTCTGGGGGAGGGAGAGGAAAGGCAGAGTACCTCTGAGGAGGTGCAGTAGGAAGTTTGACTTTTTAGAGACATCAGAAATGTGGGCAGAGAAGGAAAGTGTGGAGTCAAAGATGACCCTGAGGGTCTTAGCCTCGCAGGTGGGGGTAGGAGGAGGGCCATGGGTGGCTGGCCAGACACTGAGGGGAAAGGATGGTGAAGGTGTGCCGATGAGGAGGATCTCCGTCTAGCTGGCATTCAGACAAAGATCATTGGCGGCACACCAATCTTGAATGGTAGTTAGGCAATCAGAGATGAGGGAGGGAGAGGAGGTGGCTGAGGGCAGCCTGAAAATGAGTTGAGTGTCGTCAGCGTAGCACTGGAAATTTGAGCAGAAAATGGCAATGCAGTGGGTGAGAGTTGCCAGGTATTGGTTGAAAAGTCAGGGCGAGAGGTTAGACCCCTGGGGAACACCACAGGTAGAGAGGAAGATAGATGAAAGGAAAGACCCAAGTTGGACCCGGGAGGGTTGATCAGAGAGGAAAGGGGTCAGCCAGGCAAGAGCCTGATCAGTGATACCCAGGTTATCATGGAGACGGTTGATCAGGATGGTATGGTTGACCGGCAGAAGAGAGGACAGGGAGGATGAGGACAGAAGGAATGTTAGAGTCAAGGTTGGAGAGCAGATCTTCACGGATGTTCAGGAGAGCAGTTTCCGTGCTTCAGGCAGCTTTGAAACCAGACTGGTGGTCATGGAGACAGCCAACAGAATTGGAATGAAGGTTAATCTGAGGGTACAACGTTGTTTCATCGCCTGCTGTTTCATCGCCAGGCTTTTAAACGTGCACATTACATTGTATGTGCTTATCGAATTTTTTAGGTGGGGTGGGAAAGGGCAAATAAGGGTTTGGGCGGGTGGGAAGTAGTAAAAAATAAGTGTGGCTGGGAGTTTGCCATGAACACATTTGATGGAATGTGCACGTTTAAAAGCCTGGCAATGAAACAGCAGGCGATGAAATCACATGGAACCAAGCTGAGAGATGGCCAGATTTTCCAGGAGTTTGCCAGAAAGGGAGTAATGGAAATTGGGCAATAGTTAGCCAGACAAGAAGGATCGGCTGTGGGTTTCTTGAGAAGAGGATGCACAAGGGAGTGTTTCAGAGGGGAGGGGAAGGACCCTGAGGCAAAGGTGTGGATGCAAAAATCAGCAAATGCCAGAGCGATGGTGTCAATGTGGTCCTTGATGGTTTTAGAGGAACAGGGATGAACCTGTTTTGACGAGGTTTTCATAGATCGGACTTGTCTAGCGACCTCATCAGGGGAGAAAAGAGAAAGGGACGAGAAGGAGGGTGGCAGGGTGGCTGAAGGAGGGTCAGCAAGCACAGACGAAGAGGGGAGAGGAGGGGCAGGGGTGGAGAGGGTGGACAGGATGTCTTGGCTTTCTGAGATAAAGTGAGAGGCAAGGGCATTGCAAAGAGCCTGGGAGGCAACAGGAGTGGTAGAGACTGCAGCAGGATTCACCAGCTCCTTACAGATTTTTAAGAGTTCGGCCGAGTTGTTAGATGCCACAGAGACATGAGCTTGAATGTGGACTCTCTTCTTGGTGAGGACAGAGAGTCGGTATTGCCTCTGTAGCAGGCGACAGGCCAGTTTGTCAGAGGATGAACAAGAAGCCCTCCATTTCCTCTCAGCCGCCCTACACTTATGTTTAAGTGTAGCTAGGTCAGAGTCATACCAGGAATTGCACTTGGCTTTGGACTTCAAATGGATCCTCATGACAGGGACAAGGGCATCAAGAGTATAAGAAATTGAAGAGCAGAGCATAGACAGGGCTGTGTCAGGATGTGAGACAGCCAGAGGTGGAGGGGGGAGAAGGTGGCGGCGAAAGCCTCAACTGACACATGCTTCATGGGCCGGATGTCCGAGAAGGTAGGTGGCAGTGTTAGGGTAGGCTTGGCTTGGGGGGAAGAGAGGGAGAGATGAGAGGAGAGGAGGGAGTGACCGCTCCAGGAGAGAGGAGTGGTCAGAGGGATGGAGAGGGGGAGGTCAGAGGAGTTCAAGACATCAAGTGTGTGCCCTGCAGAGTGAGTCAGGCCAGAGGGGAGGATGGACAGGGAGAGGGAGTCGCAGAGGTCATGGAAGAGTACAGAGGAGGAAGAAGGAGGGTCTAAATGGATATTGATGTCACTGAGGAAGAGGCCAGGAGGGAGGAGGAGAGATCCGCCCATTCAGAGAGAAATGAGGTGATTTGACCAGGAGGCCAGTAGATGGTAGCCACAGTAAGAGAATGGGTAGGAGAGAGAGAGAGCCTACAGACAAGGCATTCAAAAGAGGAGTAGGTCTGAGTGGGAATGATAGAGGCAGGAATCCACTCAGGAAATATCAGGGCTACCCCCCACCGGACCGGGAGGATCAGGGTGCTGAGAGGATCTTGTAGCCATCAGGGAGGAGAGTGTCAAAGCTCGTAACAGAGCTGGCCGTGAACCATGTCTCAGTAAGACCAAGGACATCAAGGTCTAGTTCTTCAAGGAGGTGGCAGATGTCAGAGGAGTGTTTGACGGCAGAGCAAGAGTTGAGAGTGGCAATATGAAGAAGGTTGCCAGCCTTAAGGACCTTCCGGGGAGGGGTACAGATCAGAGGTACCCCCTGCGGAGGAGAAAGAGCACTAGGAGGGGCAGAGGAGGAGGAGGAGAGAGAGGGCAAGGTAGCCAAGGGGAAGAGGAGGGGACAGCAGGAGATGAGAGGAAATTGGGGAGGTGAGGGAGGTGCCTATCAAAGAGGAGGAGATTGGCCTGAGGCCCTTGGACCATGTTATGTTATGTTATGTTATGTTAAATACATTTATGTAAGCGCACGTACACCTGAAGGCATCTTGGCACTGAGGAAGTGAGGCAAAGAAACCATAGAACCACTAAAAAAAGCAGGGTTTTCAATCTTCGTCGAAAGGCAAGATGATCAGATATGTCTCGCAGTGAGATGTGAAGGCGATTCCATGCTTCAGCAGCGGCAACAGAGAAGGCATGGCCACACCTGCGGGCTAGCCTAAACCGAGGAACAGTCAGCCGGCGGTTGGTGAGAGAACGCAGGGTGCGGGTGGGTTGGTAGGGAGTGAATTTGCTTTGCATGTATTCAGCTCACCTTCCATAGAAGGCTCGGTGGACCATGCACATAGACTTGAACTGGATCCGCTGGGTAACAGGAAGTATGGGTGTCATGTGAGCTCCAAAAGGTGGACGGATAATGGAGCGAGCAGCAGCGTTCTGGAGTAGCTGCAGACGCCCGATGAGCTAGCGGGATTGGGCCAGATATAGTGAGTTGCAGTAGTCCAGAACGCTAAATACCAGAGTGCCAACTACAGGTGCCTGACTGGCCGTAGGAATGAAGGGGAGGACTTTCCAAAGGACCCTGAGTTTAAAGTGGCCCGATTTACAAACTGCTCCCAACTGCTCATCCGTAGTCACAGTGGCTGAGAGGCGTACTCCCAGATTCCTGACTGATGTAACAGGTATCGGGAGGGGGCCTAGCGAAGAGGGCCAGAAATCGACCGTCCAGAACATATGAGGGGTAGCGGTACCCACAACCAGAACTTCGGTTTTAGAACTGTTTAGTTTGAGCCAGTTCATCATCATCCAGATACCTAGCTCTTCCAGGCACTTTTTTAACCTATTGGCCGTTATTGGTTTTGTAAGGTCCAGGCGGACCAATATCTGGGTGTTATCCACGTAAGAGTAAAAGCAAAACCCATGAGATTCAATCAGAAACACTAAGTATCTTATGTAGATATTGAACAAGATAGGGGAAAGTGCCGATCCCTGAGGAACACCGCAGGACAGAGAGACCGGAGCAGAGCAGAAAGGTAGAAGCGACACTGACTGAGAGCGACCGGTCAGAAAGGTTGTGAACCACTTCAGGACCTGGCCAGAGATACCGGCTTCAGAGAGACGGGAAATCAGAAGAGAGTGATCGACGGTGTCATTAAGGTAGACATTAATGATGACTTTAGAGGAGTCGAAGGAAACCATGAGAACGTCCCAGCGAGTGCCACTATTAATGGGAGAGGAGGAGATAGGACAGAGCACAGAGATCAAATGAAGAGTCCATTGATCTGGCAAAGGAACGACAAAAAGGATGTTGGTGAGGGTCCGTCTGGAGGAAGAATTGGAGTAGATGTTGGCGATATGACCAGCCAACCAGTTAGCCTGTTAGCCTGCGTGCTGCTTGCATAGGTGGAATACTTCAGAGGGGTACCAGGGTGCCAACCAATAATAGAGGGATACGTAGTAGAGAGCCCTATAGTCTGTATAACCAATGGGACGTTGTGTATTTGATGACGTTCATAGTGACCTGCACTAGAGAGTATCAGGTAATATTATCTCCACCAATAATATCGCCATATATATGGTCATCGTGAACGGACATAGGCGATATTAGTAGTGGGGATCATTTTGGGGGGAAATGAGAGCAGGGTTGCAGGGGTGTCCCGCGCTCCCTTTAAAATAATATGGGGATTGCAGGGGTGTCCCCCGCAGGTTTAATGGGTTAATATTGCCGCAAAAATATGGCGCCATTCTTGTATGGGGATGTTTTTGCAGGGATATTAACACATGGAACCGACTAGAGGAGGGCTTAGTTGCCCCACCTGATGATAGAGACCCAATCACCTTCCAAACAAGTATGGAACGTATACCTAGAGGTTCCCTGTAATCCTATCACATCCCCAAGTAGGTTTTTGTAGTTTGCAACGTAGATTGATGTCAATGATGACACATTTTCTAGTATGTAAACTATGTTTTTTATGAAATATAAAATGCACTGAGCGAGAAGATCGAGCGAGTTCGTTGATGTTCATTATACTCCCTGTTTTAGATAATTGATATTAAAACAGACTCACTTTGCCAACTTCCTGAGTCAGTTTGATTATTGATGTTTGAGTATATTCTACATCCCCATCTATCTCAAAGTATTGTTACCTCGTCTCAAAGAGCTTGTGTAGGTGCACAAGTTCAGAAATAAGGTACCCTCTAAGAAAGCCCTACCAAATGTATCCCCAAAGAGACGACAATCTGAGGGAGGAATATGAAAAAGAGCAGAAGAGGAGCTGGTGACATCACGAAAGAAGAACGTGGCGCACCGAGAATAATGGCTCAAGAGAATGCATGGACTTCATAGAACCTGATGACGAAGATAAAGAATCGAGTAAACTTTCATATGCAAAAAGAAGATTGCATGTGTGTGACGCACTGCCGAAAATGCAAGCCATTCAAGCTGGTACCAAAGCTGAGGCAGCCAAGGACGATTATCTTTTCTTGAAGGCGGTGAACGTGAGAAACTGAATTATCCCATGTTAAGGTGCAAAGAAAGAACACCAAGTTTTATTCATTTAAGACATTTAAATGCTGCAAAATGGACCAAATCATGGTCTCCTGTCACGTGAGCCAAGGATGGAAATAGAGTTGAGCATGGAGTACTAGAACGACGATAGTGCGTGCTCATACTCCCTTATATTCCCAGAGACAAGAATACTCTGCGAGGCCAAGTTCAAGGACAATTTTCATGGAAGAAGGCATGGGTGATGAGAGATTATGAGCTAATTTGGTGGGGAGGTAGAGTCAAGTCCACATCCTGGCACCTGGGCCTGAGCTTACATGCTGCTAATTGAACCGAATGTTCCATACATGGAACGAGCTTGCCAACCAATTATAGAGGGTCATATATCGAGGGCCTTATAGTTTGAGACCCAATGATATACTGTGTACTTAATAGTGTTAAAGATGACATGTTTTAGAGGTAGGCATAAATTGTCCACCTGACAATAGACGTCCAATCCCAATCCCACACCTTATAGAAAGTATACTTAGATGTTCCCCTTGAGCCTATCACAACCCCTTGCAGGTTTTTCTTATTTGCCAAGTAGTATGACGTCGCGTATGATGTGTTTTTTTGTTAGATATACTGAGAGCTTGAGCGAATGTCCATTGATGTCCATTGTAACTCCATGTTTTAGAACATTGTTAATAAAACAGCAACCTTTGACATCTTCCTGAGTTGGTTTGATTATTTGGTATCAGAGTTATTCTGCATCCACATCCATTGCATGCACGTTATCCAAAGGGCCATATGCTCACATAGTAGCCTTGCAGATGGTTAAAAGATCCAAATTAGTTTGTATCCACAGTTTCGGATGATTAGGCACCCTCCGTCATTAGCCGTAAGATTGTAGGGTTTCTTGTGGAGAGCGGCCAATAGAAATAAACTTGCAAGAAGAAGCAAGACGGTGGGCAGGTCCCCCTTTGATGAAATCCCTGCCCGGTTTCCACGGGTGCTCTGCAGACGGAAGGTGAAATGGTCGGATTGGAGGAGGAGACGATACCGAAGGCCTTGAGTCGATTAACGAACGAATGGTGAGTAGAATAATGGGATTGACAAATGAAGAGGATAGGGTTGTGATAATTTTTGAGTAACAGGGAATATTGTGTGAAGAGAAGATAGCGCCCAGAGTACTAGTTCAAGGGAGTTCTGATGGAGACGTCTTAAACTCCAATGGGATTAGAGTGAAATATATAACACATGAACAGGTTCACATAAGGTGACCTCTCACACCCTGTATAAGGTATTAAGTATAGGCGAGAGAGAAAAAGGTGATCACAGTGTTTATTGATGTGTAAAGTCGACTAGTCTGCATGTTATTTGTTGAGTAAAAATATCGAAGAGCTATAGAAGTTGTGAAGAAATTGAGAAAGAGTTGAGGTGCAGTAGTGATTAAAACCTAGCGAAGTGGTTGGTACCAATCCAAAGGTCGAGAAAGCTAATTAAGAAATTAGAGGCTTGAGCAGCAAATGATGGTGCTTGCTCATATTTGTTGTTTTAAAGGCATTGAAAAAGTGGTGATTTAAGCAAAAGTATAAAGGTTATTTCACAAGTCTGGTAAGTATTGACAGTCAATTGAGACTTGTCATTATGGGAGATACTCCTCTGATGAACATATGCAAGACATTACCAAAGCACATGCCCAAGCTCAAACAGTATAGTGCGAAATGGGTGAAAGGCACGTCATTTAAAATGTTCATGCCATGGCCATAAGGGGGATCGTTGTCAAAGGCGGTATTACAACACAGGACCACATACTTGCATGCTGCGTATATGGGGAAGAAATTAGAGAAAAGGTTAGTGATTCTAGAACTCTGTAAAATGTACCAGGAAGAGAGGGAAGACCCTCCACACGAGGATGCTCAGTCAGCATAAGGAGGAAGGTGTTGAGCCCTCTGCTCTCCTTACCTCGCCTGAAGTAAAAGATGCTAGTACAGAAGAAATAGGGTTGTATCCTCTAAAGGAGTTGAAAGTGGTGGCGGGATACAGTAATCCAATATACGCCCCTCCCCCTTATAGATAGATCACCTCCTTTCTGGGCCCTCGGACTGTCTGGTTGTCTGTGGGTGAGGACAGCTCTGAGCCTGTCCTCCGAACATGCAGTGTCCCCCAGGGCTCCTGCCTGTCACCCACCTTTTTTAACATTTACATTCAGCCTCTGTTGGACGTGCTATATGCCCTGGATGTCCCGTATACAAATGATGCCAATGACAATCAGGTCGTCCTTGAGCTCAGTGGACACTAGAAACAAGATCCAACTGCCATTAATAATATCTACCACGCCGTACAGGCATGGATGGCACGCCGTTCTCTGACACTGAACTGCAACAAAATGGACCTCCTGATAGTAGCCTCTGGAGTGTGCTTGAGTAAACTAGCTCCCGAGTATATACAGCAGAAAGAGCGAGTGCAAATGAATCCACCACAAGGGCAGTCGCAACAAGCCCCCATGTAGACACAGCAGTACCCAAACACAGGACAAGTGCTGACACCCAAGGAGGTGTCACTGTGGTAGGAGGAAATCCTTTCACAGGGATGGGGATGAGCCTCTACCCCCATTAGGACAGCTCACAGGGTGACTTGATGTGTTCAGTACTATCTGTGACACCAGACCCCTAAAAGGAACCAAGGGTGGATGTAACGATAGGAGGTAAATCCTTTTCTTTTCTAATAGACGCTGGGGCTACTCGTTCATGTATACGAGAGGGAAAATGTCCAATGTCGGGAATTGCCATGAATGCTCAAGGGTTCTCTGGAGCTACGAGTTCCTCTTACTGATGAATTAACAGTCTCAATAGGAGAGTCTGACATGTCTGTTCCTTTGTCGTATTCATGACTGGCACTGGTTAATATTTTGAGAAGAGATTTGATGACAAAACTAAACATGACAATTTAATTTACTGATCAAGGGATAGTGTGCTCCACTCCAGGAATACACTATTTAAACGTAGGTGAAGTTATACTGGTGTTCTCAGGGCAAGTGGCTCTGCGAGGCATTTCAGTAGATCCAGAGATTTTTCTGTATGGAGTGAGCATTCCATTGACATGGCTACCTGGCTTAGTGGGAAAAATTGTGAGGCTACCTGACAAGTTTTTCTTTAGAACGCGAATACCTATGGACGAACAGGGGAGACAGACTATCCCTATAGAATTAGAAGCAGCCATAGTACGAAGGGAAATAGCAATGCTCGAAGGAGTAGACGATGAGAGTAGACCATGGAGAACAGTAATAGCTCTCAAGGAAGGGTTCAGATTGACTCACATCACTGATGACGACATGTTTAGGGAAGACCAAAGAGACGATGAAGTGGTGTTCTTTAGGAGCATCACATATGGATAAGAATAGAGAAAAGGGAAATCCCACAGCAAATGGCGATAATACGGCAGCATGCAGCATTTTTTCAGGAAGACTTGCAGAAAGTGCCAAGCGTCCTTTGGACCACAGGCCCTTATCACGTAGGTTTATTGAAGAGACTAGGGGAAGTTAAAATAAACCTTAAGCCAGGAGCGATTTTACCTCGAGCAAGACAGTACCCCATGTCTTGAGAGATGATGATGGTATATTTCAGACCATTTCAGCATTGATGAAACAAGGGATTCTTCTGCCATCGGAATGGTCGTGTAACGCTGCAGTGTATCCGATCAGAAAATCTAAATGAGGGTCATGTGTGACACCGATTAACCAGTTTGTAGATGCAGAGTTTCCTTTAGTTCCTAACCCGGTGACGATATTGTGCAGTATCCCGGTGGAAGCTCCATATTTCACTGTGATCGGTTTGAAGAATGCGTATTTCTCGATCCCATTGCAAAAAGACTCACAAGACTTGACTTCCTTTACGGTCTGCCAAACTCGACTGAAACATATGCATTTGCCCCAGGGGTACTGTCCATCGATATTTAACAGAGTTCTACAGATGGATTTGGGCACATTGATCTTAAAAGTGCGGTGATCCAGTACTTAGATGACATTTTAATTTGTAACACCATGGAAGATGAGTGCAGACAAGATTCTATCCAGTTGATGACTATTCTAGCACACAAGGGATATAAAGTAGACAAGGAGAAGTTACAATACTGCCAAGAAGAGGTGTTATATACAGGTCCATTGATTTCACATGAAGGAAAGAAAGTGACACTTGAAAGAGCTGAGGCGATTATGAAAACCTCAAAGCCAAATACAGTGAAACAGACGCAACCATTTCTGGGGCTATTCAACTATGTTACAGCCTCGGTGTTTGATTACAGTACATATACATGTAGAGGAAAGCCAAATACGCCTACCAAAAGCTCTGCCCCCATGTTGCCTATATGTTGGGAACTGGGCATTGCGACACGTGCAGTACCAGTGAGGAAGCCTGTACCACAAATAATTCTTGAAACAAGGTATCCATTGAAAAAACCCTATATCCGTTCACAAAGAAATGACGCTCTTCTGAACAGGGTCCCGGAAGAAATGTGAAAATGGGTGAGAAAGAGGACTGGTGATGTCATGAAAAGCAGAACTGATGCACCCAGAAAAAACACAAAAGACAAAAAGAACACAGATATTCTATAGGATATGAAGAGTAGGTGTCGAAGACAAGCAGCATTTCCGGATTGAAATGAAGATGCTCATGCAAAAAACACGGAAGAAAATGCAAAGTCATTTTACACTTGTACAGGTGCTGTAACGCAAGCAGACAAAATAATAATGAGGCTGGCTAAATAGTGAATAGATTGCAGCAATGTGCCAATATAAAAACACACAAATGTATAGAATCTGGATGTTGCACAATGCACTTTAGCAAGACTTGAACCCCCTGAATGGAAAGGGCTTGAGTGTGGCGCAGTTGGAAAATAGCAGATGGCAAAGTAGAATTCAAGAAAGGCTGGCTGGCCCAGCACCAAGAGTCGAGGCCACTGTGAGCCGGGTTGTCTGTCAAGAAGCTACATGAACCTGAGAAAGAAGCAAACCTCTGTTTGAGGTGAAATGGAAAAACAATGAAGGAGTCAAGAGTTCATCATTTAATAGCATTATATGCAACGAAGAGCTAGAAAACGTGGTCTTAGACTTTGGGTCCAGCTACACCGAAACCAGAAGATAAGACCATGCCACACACCCTTTTATGCTCAGGCACAGAGAGCTTCAGCAAGGCCCAGTTCAAAGCCTTAATTGAATGGTAGTGATAGATGTTGGGCTAATTGAGTGGGGAGGCATGACCAGACCGACCATCCCAGGAGCTGGGGTAACTAGCTTGCGTGCTGCTAGCAAGTGGAATATTCCAGAAGGGTACAAGCGTGCCAACCAATTGTAGAGGTAATAGCAAAAGGATGGATATCCCATAAACCGTGAACATGGGGAGCATATAAATACAGAAAAACAAGGAAAGGTGCTCACACAGAGGAATGGACAATTTAACCATAAAAAAGTCTAATCTGGTAGGTGGAAGGGAAGATGAGCTCAATCAGTAATTTTCAATATAAAGTCATATTTTATTAGTATGTTAAACACAGTTATATAAAAATAGACACAATGTAAATCATAAAATGTATACAAACATCAAAAAGTTATTAAAAAAAACAATCCACTTTGATACTGCTAGAAATAACCATATATACCAAACATGGGTAGAGAGTTGTCGTAAATAGATGACCCTAAAAAATATCGGTACTAGACATTCCTCTTCATAGTTGGCCAACTTTCCATATTGTATCTGTATTTCATGAAGGCTTTGGCTTCATATCCTTCTAAATACAGAAACATTATGGCCTCGAGTACATAGATATTAATGGCCGAGATGCAAAGTATCATAAAGTGCTGAAACAATATAGAAATAGTGCAAAAGATGCTAACACAAAGTGCTGAGTGCCGACTACAAGTATCTTAGGTAGACTTGTCAAATGTAAGACCCAAAATATCCTGTTTTACATCGTTTTGACGAATAAATATATCTAGTGCACTCAAGGAACTGATATTCGTCTTCCTCGGGACACAAACAACCCAAACAAATGTTTAGCAATCAATAAACAGAAGTAGAGTGGGAATCACATCCAGGCTTCTTCTTGTATGTGAAATCAATTGATTTCCATCTTGAATTGATTTAGAATCAACTATTCTGAAATATAAAGGAAAACAAAGAATAAAAATTACAATTAAAAATCTGACTGAGGCTACGACCCACAACCACCAAATTGAGTTCAATAATATAGACATCAATTAACAGATCAAAATAATTTACCTTGTTAAGTCCAAGTTGGGAATGGAGCACAAGTACTTCATTCGACCGCCCCACCACCAATTAGATAATGGATAATTCATTTGAGAAGACAAAAATAGAGGAACTGGGATGTAGAGGGCCACGTATCAGAGAGCCCTATATTTTGTGTAGCCAATGAATCGTCAGATATTTTGGGACGATGAAGATGACTTGCACTGGAGGAGGGCTTAGTTGTCCACCTGATGTTAGAGACCCAATCACAACCCCCGCCAGTATGGAACATATACCTAGATGTTCCCTATAAGCCTATCACATCCCCAAGTAGGTTTTTGTAGTTCGCCACATAGTGTGACATAAATGATGATGAATGTTTGCTATAATAGTAATATTTTTTATGTGATGCATTGAGATCGTGCTGGTCGACGTCCGTTGATGTCCGTTGTAACTCCCTGTTTTAGATAATGGCAAATAAAACAGTACTAAGTTTTGCCAACTTCGTGAGTCCGTTTGATTATTGATGTATGAGTATGTTCTGCATCCCCATCCATCTCTAAGTATTGCTACCTCGCCTTAAAGGGCCCCAGGACCCGGGGTTCACCCAATACCTCTTTTGCAAGCTTTAAAGAAAGCACAAGTGGATAAATAAAAATAGAATGGGGGAAGGGTTCGAGGAGCTGAAAAAAGCCATTTGTACAACCCCAGTTTTAGAAATTCCCAATTATGCTGAAAATGTTTATTTGTTTCGCTTACAAATGGGACAGTCATGACAGCAGTACTTACACAGAGAATTACATTGGGGCACAAGCCATTAGCATATAACAGTGGGATTTTAGACCCAGTTATGACAGGACCTTTTCCTTTGCAAACAGTCATTGGCAGCTGCCGTGTTTGCAATTGATAAGACTACAAGTGTTGTTATGGGCTGCTCTATGACTCTCTTCGTGGAGCATGCTCTGTTTGCCATTTTAGGGAAACCCAAAGGGACATTGACATCCCAAAAAGCTTCAGAGTTCTGAGGTAATGATTTCAAACCCAACGATTAAGATTGTAAGATGTAAAATAGTCAATCCTGACACATTTGTAGCTGAGCCAATATCAGAAGGCAATCATGTGCATGACGGTGCTAATTATGTTGCATTTTATGACGATATACCCTGTGTGAAGGAAAATGCTTTAGCAGGAGGGGAAATTCTCTTTATTGATGCTTCTTTGAAAATTCATCAAACTAGTGCAGAAAGGCAGTCAGGTGCAGCGGTAGTGAGACATATATTAAATAGAGAATTTGAAGTTGTGGCAAGTGCAAGGCTATGGTCTCATTTTTCAGCGCAAGGATTAGCACGTTCGGAAAGGAGGAGCTACCTCCATGTGGACGGCACTCCAGTGCATGATGCATACTTATTGGACAGGCTTATTAAGGCACTGCAACTCCCAGAGGCCATAGCAGTCGTTAAATGCGCAGCTCATACTGAGCAAACACATTTTATCTCTTGCGGGAACAAAGCTGCAGACGCCAAAAGGGTTGCATATTCCTCAGACATTTTGAGTATCGATACTGAGAATATTAAGGAAAAAGTCGTTATAGCCATGTTAGTGCAAGAAGGGTTTGATAAATTGCTGACGACCCAACTAATGGAGATTCAAGGGCGTGCACCGGAGGAAGGGCAGGAATTATGGAAGCGAAGGCGGTGTTCATTATCCCCCACAGAAGCATTATGGCTACAAGATAGCACTGGAAGGTCGGTGATGCAGTAGCATTATTAAAGCTTGCGCTTGAACAGCTGAATTACCTCGCACATGTAACTAGGGGGGTCTTGCTGCAACTAATGCGTAAGACTGGTTCATTCCAAATTTGTTGGAACACGTTGCACTCTCTATGGTGAATTGCATCGTGTGTCAGAGGTTTACTGCTGGGCATACACTGAGAACAATGAGAGGGGTAATACAGTGACCGAATGGTCCGTTTCAGCATTTAAATATTGGCCATGTCATTATGCTGCAGGTCTGTAATGGATATATTTATTTATTTACAGATGTTTATAGTTCAAATGAACTTTTACAACTGTACACATGTCTTTACATAAAAGTAAAATATCCATATAAATACATATAAACTATCACCATCAATCAAACAAACATTATTGTTTGCCTTCTAAAAATAACAGCATAGCCCTTAGAGACATTCATAAGTTAATAGGACATACATTCTAAATAACTATCAACATTGTTATAAATCATGTCAAAACAGTCACCTACTATTGGTATTCTCAAGGTAATATTCAACAGCAAATGGAAGTGGGGCTAGCTGAGAATAGAGAGCATACGGAAAAGAGATACTACGGAATTACATATTTGTAGATCACTTATTCTAGTTCCACATAGAATGCGCAATAGACCACACATTAAACATGGCAATATGCAACGATTCTAAAGGAGAATTTAACCAATAATGCCAAACATGGATTGTGGAAATGGACCTTATCTGATGAACATATTGACTGTACATGGATGAATATATCTTCTCGAGTGAGGAGCAGTCAGTCCGAATATTCCGTACTGTCTCTACTATCGCAGTATTTTTACCAATATGACAATAGCGTTGGCCAGGCGATATTTGCCACTGGGTGTCATATGTGGCTCTTACTGGTAGTTGGTTCGTCCTCATCACAAGGTGAAACCTTCTTAGCACTGGACTGGGGTAGCATACCAAGTACTTCTGTGGAGTGAGGTAAGTGTAAACAATTCCTTCGAGCTGATGGGAATTATGTAATTTACTCAGATGATAGAAGTTATTTTCCCAGTCTCTTTTCTGTAAATGCTTTTTAAAAGCTGTCTTTACAGCATTGTATCAACCACAGCGAGAACGATCACTGACCAATTGAAATCTGAATATAAATCGATACACATAGAAACATACTTATTATGAGTCTCAGTCTTATGTGCCTGTATAATGTTTGTTCCTATTATGCACAGCATTTGGCTCTCGGGATGGCACAATGCTTTAAGTGGAAGGAGACCTCTTTGCTGTTGAATTAAGGCTTTAAGGGAAGTCATGCCGAGTTCAACACAAATGTATTGGACTGGGTAAGTGGGAGAAGGGCCAGTACAGTACGCCAAAATATGTGGGAGACTCTACGGCCTCCTTAAAGAAAGGATTGCCAAGATTAAATTGACTTTGATGAGGGGATGGCTATATTGCCTACCCCTAGCATTATATGCCCTTCGGAATCAGCCAGGATCAGACCATCACCTCACCCCTCACGAACTAGTGACAGGGAGGCACATGAGAAGGCCTCTTACACCTCCATCTAGGAGTAGAAGTGATGCCCAGAGTGCAGCTAAAACTTTAGGTGATGAGTTGCATGACTATTTGACATCTATGACCTCTAATATCTCTCTCATTTCAGATCAACTCAAGCGCAAGGGGGGTTGGTCTCAGAACACAGAAGAAGACAATTCAACAACCGACCCAGCTCAACTTCTATCGGCAGCTAAGTTATATGTTGGAGACCTAGAGCTTATCAAGAACTTTACCCGAAAGTGACATGAGCCACATTTTAATGGCCCCTTTTGTGTTGAAAATATAACCGCTTCAGCTGTGAAGGTCCAAGGAAGATGAGCGTGGATTCACTTAAGCAACGTAAAAGTCTTCAAAGGTGAGAACCTCCCTCCCACCATTGCTGGTCCAGAAGCAAGGCAAGAGGAAGAATTTCAGCGTGTGTAGACTCGATCGATGACAAAGAAGAAGGACGATAAAGCAACGACCAGTGAATTATACAGACTTAGCTTGTAGGACTTCAAAGACTTATTGAGAATTTTAGTAGGGCAAAAATAAACTTTAGAAACACGTTGACGTATCTAAGTTATGCCTACACATCAATTCTTGATCAGAAATTGGAAACGAGATCAGTATCCATATTCATTTTGTGGTGCATACTTGTTCTAAGCAGTTAAACATATGGTACTTACTGACAGTGATGTTCATCGGCTTGTGCTTGCTGTTTTTATATTTATACTTCAAGCTTATCCTGCTCTTGTCAGAATAGACGTTGATATTCACACTTCTTTTTACAGGATCCTAAAAATGGCCCTGTGATTAGAAGGCTTTTGATTGGAATAATTGAACAAGTTTTACTGTTGCACGTATAAAGAAATTTGACGATTGTATTAAAAATGAGAAATATAGAATCTGGTATGGTTCTAGAGAATGAACCAGTGTGACAAGTACCAGGATGGAGAGAAAGGTGGGTGCCGATGTTTTTGTTCATAATATACGCCTGCACGATTACTCTCTTTGGGCCTCATTACACGGACGGCGGTAAGGGTTAACGGACACCGTTAATGGCAACGGTGACCGTTAACCCTTACCGCCGTACTACGAGGTCCCTTAGCGGGTTGGTGCTTTAACGCCTGCTTTTTGCAGGCGTTAAAAACCAACCCGCTAAGGGACCTCGGAGCTAATTACGGCACCGCAAAATTGCGGTGCTGTAATTAGCGCCTTCCCCATTCCCATAGAGCCCTATGGGGCAGAAATGGGAATGGGGAAGGGCAATGGCGGAAGGGGGATTTACCGCCCCACCGACCTTGGAATGGGGCGGTAAATCCCCTTACCGCCAAGGCGGTGCCGGTAATTTACCGGCATGGTCCAGGGTGCTAATAGCACCCTGGATCACCGCCTTCCGTGTAATGAGGCCCTTTGTCTTTCTGTTCCTATTTTCCACAGTCTCTATTACACTAGTACTTCCACTGAGGTAGAGACTCCAACGGTACTCTCCACTATGCGAACTGCCTTTGACTTGCTTCATCTGTATTACACAACCTTTACATTTGGGAGACATAAGAGAAATGCAGAGGAAGATAATGAAGGGATAAATACCTATCTAGACAACGCAACACACTTGGGTAATAACATGTGGTATCAACACATGAGAAAGGTGGGAGAGAGAACATCTAAGGAGAGTTGCTATGCCTGCACTCTCATACCCTATGTCATGAATGTTCCAGAACACAATGCCAGGTGCCTCGTTCATCTTTCAGCATGTATGACCAGAGGACAATTCCAGGGAAGTTGGGCTACTTTATGATGGAGATGGAAATTGTCATTTCCATTCTAGGATGATTATATCAAGACTTCACAGATGGAAAAGGAACCTGGATGGGAGAGCAAAATACTTGTGTATCCTGCAGAAGGACAGGAAGAGGTGATCATGAAAGACATGAAGAGATTGGAATAACCTGATATAACAGAAATAGCTGGATCACCTGGATGTTGGGAACAAACTCAAGTCTTAGTCGATGGATGAGTGAAGTCCAAGAAGGGATGGGAAGGAGGACTGATGTCCTGTGTAGCTCATCTACTGAAGTCAGAATATGTTCAAGAGGTACAGAGAGTAAACGATCAGTGTTTGAAGTCATGGGCCAAGCATGCCAAACTACTGACATGGGTAGAAGATAAATCAGGTCCAATGGTTGTGATCCCATTGGCGAATGCCACACAGTGCTTCCGAAGAGACGGAAAGAAGCATGTGGAAGATAACATAGGCTGCAAAACTACAGTTGACATTTCCAGAATGGGAGCAGGGACATCCGTCCTGATGGATCGATATTAGGATTGTGGGCCTAGAGCCTACATGAAGCTGCCCAAGGATTGGCGAACAACGTGCTCCTTGGTGCTCATCCATGTTCCAGCATTAGTGATTCCTCAGAGTGACCCGAACATTGGAGAATTTTCCAAAAGTGAATGCCCATTTGAGGAAGAGAAGAGTGCTTGAATTTCTCAATCGAACCAGAAGAGAGAATTACTTCTCAGACAATTAAATAGAAGCATATCATGCCATTCCTTATGAGCACAGGTTGTTCGGCAAGACTGCTTCAATATTTATGACAGTCGTCATGCCTGGGATCCAAAAGATAGCCAATGCTAAGTGGTTGCAGATCACGGGATGGGAGCTCCTGCAGACAATTAACACCACCATAAAGGGATTCAATGCTATAAAAGAAGAGCTGAGGGCCAAACTACTAATAACCCTGCAGAACAGATATGTCCTTGAAGAGTCTGTGCCAAAATCTGGGAATCCTGTTGCACGTTCATACCGTCTCACGATGACAAGAATGGGACCTTGACAGAGGCCGTAACGTTGCTGACGAACCTGCATAATAAGATGGAAGATGAGACAGAGGACATTGCAGATGACGATTGGTTTGCTTCCATATTCTCATGGATTCCGCAGTGGATGGCAAACATCTTCCAGTTTCTTGGAGCAATATTGGTGATGGAGATGCTTCGTTTCTGTGTGATCAGGATAATAATTGCCCTATGTAAGAAGACAGCAAAGAAGGCAGTAGGAATGAAGATTATGATCGATGTCGAATCAGGGTTTGGACCCAAGGAATTCACTGGTGAAGATGTCAGAAAAAACATAGAGGCCAGCATCGTAGCACCTGAAGGAACAGAGTTCCTGTATCCAACCAATCTCATGAAGTACGTAGGACCATGGGTCTATTGTAATCCGAAAGGATGGTGCAACTACATGACCTGGAGTGTGGATGAACATGTTAAATCAGCCAGCACCCTGAGGGGGTGATGAAGATCTGGACTCCGAAGAAACACTTCTTCAAGAGAAAATATCAAGATGTGGAAACTGGTGAAGAGGTGGTCGATGACTGGACCAGAAGTGGGAATGTACAGGAGCTACATGCCCCTGCAGGAAGTCCCGCCCTGCTACTGTCACATATCGCCATAGAAAGTATGGAGGAGATGGTCGATATGGAAGAAGGACTGATTTATTCCATGCAACGCACAACGCGTTCTAGTCTTCCTGTATTAGCCGCCTTAAAGACCAGCAGATGAGAAGCACCTGTGCGTTGCAACTTCCTTACTTTGTACCCGCGAGTAAGTTTGCTTACACTCCCTCTTGTGTTCCCTCCCCGGTTTCTGCTTACCTTGTTTGTTGTTTGCTAGTGGGTTTTGCTCCCCACTCGAACGGCTCCTTGCCTCCTTCCGTTCTGGTCTACTTACCTCTCTGCTTGCGCGGCGTCTGACGCCGTAACCTGTTTGCCTCTCTCTCAGCCCTTCCTGCTACTGCTGTACTCTCTCCTGCGCTGGCCGGTTCCCAAGCTTTCATTGTTTTCTGTAAGCGGTGTCTACCATCGGAACCGTGTGTCCTTTCCTTGTGTTCCATTATCTCTGTGTGTTTACCTCACGCCAGCTGGACCTCTACCCGGACAACAAGCAACCACCTACTACGACACAACCAGTGCATTCTGGTACTTGTAGGCAATACTACTCTCGCCTTCATTCTTACTGGATTCCTCTACGGACTGCATCAGATACCATCCATATCAAGTTCTACCAGGGTTTTTTCATCCAGTTTTTTCTCTGGTTTGGGGTGGGCTCCCTGGAGTCCCCGCTGCAGGGCACAGAGCCTCTTTGGCAAAGTGGACTCTAGGCGAGCCCGTCCTTCTCTCTTCAAATCCAAGAGCAAGATCGAAACCAAGTCCACCAGAACCACCTGAGAGAAAAGAAGATGGAATGTTCTACAGAGGAATCTACTGCATCTACAACAGATTCTTCAGGTGAGGAGGGGGCTAGTGGGGCTAGTTGTGTAGACACTTTAATTGATCAACCTGTCAAACCTGAGAGATTGCAATGCCCGAAAAGAATGGCTAGCCTCGAGCAATATCAGGAAATGGCCAATGCCATACATGCTCTAACTGTGGAAATGCAAAACCTCAGAGCGGATAACGCTGCTTTGAGGCAGCAAGTTCAACAGAGAGAAGACACCAAGGGAGACTTACCTCCTATTTCCCTACCCTGCGGAAAATGTTATGGCAACCCAAAAAAGGTGAAGGAATTCCTTGATGCTTGTACAATACATTTTACCTTTTGCCCTAAAACATATGAGCTGGACAGGGATAGGGTAGGATTTCTGATTTCTAATATGGCAGGTAACTCCCTGTCCTGGGCAGCTCCCTTGGGGACCACTACAGATCCAGCCTTAAACAACTATGGCACCTTTGTAACACATTTGAAAACAAGATTCGAAAGACCCGAAGTCTTCTATTCAACTTTTGAGAATCTACTGGACATACGTCAAGGAACCTTGGACCTACAAACATATGTCACCAACTTTCAGAAAGTAGCAACCGAAGCCGGGTGGCCGGAGACGGCTCAACAGGCCATTTTCTGTCGTGGTCTGCACGAAGACTTAAAAGACGAATTGGCTAGAGTGGCCAGGCCTGCGTCTTTCCAGGAACTAGTGGCTTCGGTTTTGCAGATAGATTATCGAATGACCAAAAAAAGAGCAGAGAAAAAGAGACCCGTTCTTTTTCTGCCTTACCTAGCCTACCCCCAACACCTGAAATGACACCAACTGAAGAACCTATGCAGATAGGAACAGCAAGAAGACCACTTACTGCATGCGAACGAAAGAGACGCAATGATCTCGGGCTGTGCATGTACTGCGGCTCCAATACTCATTTGTTACAGGACTGTCCCGAGTACCTCCCAGAAGACAGGGAAACGAAAGACCCCGACTTTGAACAGGGAAAAGGAAGGGGAAAGTACAATTAATCCCTGTGCATTGGCTCAACCCGCTGTAATTGACAGCAACCGTCTAATGGTGATCAAGATTCTTATTGACTGGAACATTGGAAATCCTGTTGAATCTCTAGCCATGTTGGATTGTGGGGCAGCTGGTAACTTTGTGGACGATAAGTGGGCCATGGAGCATCAGATACCAAGACGCTCCAAGATACAACCTATCCCAGTTGTAGGGGTTGATGGTACCCCGTTAACCTCCAGACCCATCAGTCAAGAGACACAGGAATTAAAGGTCCAGATGTCCAATCACCATGAATATCTATCCTTTGATCTGATAAGAGCAGCACATTTTCCTATTATCTTGGGCATACCATGGCTTCGAAGACACAACCCAAGCATAGACTGGTGTCGGAACTCGGTTGAATTTCAATCCCATTACTGCTGTCAACATTGTTTGATTCCAGAACCTGCAAAGCCGAAAGTACAAACAATGGTATACAGATCCATGAACAGTATCAACTTGATACCTGTCCAATACCAAGAGTATACTGATGTGTTTTTAGACACTCAGCCACAGAATCTTCCACCTCACCGAAAGGAGGATTGCAAGATCGAACTGGTTCCAGATGCAGAAGTACCGTTTGGAAGAATGTTCCCTTTGTCACTACCTGAAAAGGGGGCCCTCAAGGAATACTTAGCCACAAATCTAAAGAACGGACTCATCCATGAATCCTCCTCATCGGCAGGGGCATCCCTTTTCTTTATTTCAAAGAAAGGGACGACCAAACTAAGACCATGTATCGATTACCGAGGACTTAACAGTCTAACCATAAAAGACCGGTATCCCATGCCATTGATGAAAGACATTATAGAGGCTGTCCAAGGAGCCCGGGTTTTCACCAAATTAGATCTTAGGGGAGCGTATCATCTTCTGAGAATCCGTGAAGGAGACGAGTGGAAGACGGCTTTTAAAACACCTCTTGGACATTACGAGTACAGAGTCATGCCCTTTGGTTTAGTGAATGCACCATCCCAGTTCCAACGGTTAATGGAAAAAATATTTGCAGATGTCCTATATTCCTCGGTTGTAGTATATTGGATGATATACTCGTTTTTTCCAACACTCTGGAAGAACACCGCCAACATGTTCAGGAGGTACTACACAGGTTGAGAATGAACAGTCTGTTGGCAAAACCCGAGAAGTGCGTCTTTGAAGCTACAACCGTAACTTACCTAGGGTTTATACTCTCAGCAGACAGCGTGCAAATGGACCCCTCCAAAACACAAGCAATAACTCAATGGCCGGTACCCACATCAGTGAAGGACATACAGAGATTTTTAGGTCTTGCCAACTTTTACTGTAAATTTATATCCAACTTTTCAGAAATCATCTTGCCCATTACTAATCTCTTAAAGAAGGGTGTTAAATTTGTTTGGGACCTAACGACAGAACAAGCTTTCCAAAGACTCAAGACAGCTTTTGTGACTGCTCCCATATTGAGACAACCCGACCAGTCCTTACCTTTCATTGTGGAAACCGATGCTTCAGGCGGTGCAATTGGGGCAGCACTACTGCAAAGGAAGGAGGATGGATTGGAACACCCCATCGCCTACTACTCTCGCACGCTTAGCCCAAGTGAACGAAATTACTCTGTCTTGGAAAGAGAACTCCTGGCTATTAGGCAAGCATGCGAAGAATGGAGACATTTATTACAAGGAACCATTCATCCTTTTGAGGTTCGTACTGACCACCAAAATCTAAAGGTACTCCAGAAGACGGAATGCCGGAATTCCAGACATGCCCGATGGGCCTATTTTTTCTCTCAGTTCAACTTTGTTCTAACATACTTACCAGGAAAGGACAATCCTCTTGCTGATGCTCTCTCACACAGTCAAGGAGACTTTGGAGGTTATCAGGGTCAGGAGATCCTTTTAGCAGGGAAGCGGTTTGTTAATACCCTTAACACTTTTCTGCAACAAGTACAATCTGCCCTGAGAAAGGAAAAGGACCCTCTAAACAAGGGTATGACTCAAAGGGGAGAACTGTTATTCAAAGAAGGTTCGTTGTTTCTGCCTACGACCGACTTACAAGAACAAGCAATGGCCTGGTGTCATGACGTACCATTAGCAGGACACAAGGGACAAAATGCCACTTTAGAATTGGTTTCTAGACAATTCTGGTGGCCCACGATGGCAAAAGATGTCAGGAACTATGTTGCCTCATGTCCTGTATGTGCCCAGAATAGGTACACATATTACAAACCCCTGGGTCTTCTACAGCAGGAAACCCCTCCAAAAGGTCCGTGGCAACACATCTCCACTGACTTCATTGTAGACTTACCCGTTTCTAACGGGTACTCAGCCATCATGGTCACGGTCGATTCATTCAGCAAATTGGCTCATTTCTCACCCTTAAAAGGGTTACCCACAGCGGGCATTACTGTAGAGGTGATTTTGAGCGATGTGGTCAGATTACACTGACTACCCCAGACCATAGTATCAGATCGTGGCTCACAATTCACATCAAAATTTTGGACTGTTCTATGCAAATCTTTAGGAATAAAAAGATCCCTTTCGTCTGGGTTTCATCCGGAAAGCAATGGACAAACTGAACGTCTCAATGCCACTTTAGAACAGTACATCACGTGTTTTTGTAAATCAAGAACAGAGTGATTGGAATCAGCTTCTGCCCATGGCAGAATTTCCCTACAACAACACCAGACATTCTTCTACAGGCATGAGTCCCTTCTCATGCACCTATGGATTCCATCCCAGACACATACCTCTGTTTGGTCAGAATTCTTCTAATGTACCCTCCGTTGATCGGCTCATGAATACTCTGCAATACCTTCACAGGAAGACACGAGCCAACCTTGAGATGGCACTTCATAAGAGCAAGAGGTGGGCGGATCTCAAGAGACAACCCAACCCTGAATGGGAAATTGGTACCAAAGTATGGTTGTCAACCAAATACCTACCCAGGTGGATACACCGAGGCAAGTTATCTCCCCGTTACATTGGACCCTTCCGGATCACTGCTAAAATTAATCCGGTAGCCTTTCGCTTGGCTCTGCCAGCCAAACTACAAAGAATCCATCCGTTGTTTCATACCTCATTACTGAAAGAATACACAGAGGACTTGCACAAAATAAAAATAAAAAAGACAATCGGATTCCGTCAGAAAGAAAGAACCAAGGAATACAAAGTCTCCAGACTCCTTGATTCCAGGTACAAGAATGGCACCTTGCAGTATCTGGTACTATGGAAGGGGTACCCAATGTCTGAGAGCTCTTGGGAACCTATTAGACATATATCAGCACCTCGTCTCATTCAGAAGTTCCATCGACTGCACCCGGGAAAACCAGGAGGGTGTCTACTGAGAAAGGGTCATACTGTCACATATCGCCCATGGAAAGTATGGAGATGGTCGATATGGAAGAAGGACTGATTTATTCCATGCAACGCACAGCACGTTCTAGTCTTCCTGTATTAGACTCCTTAAAGCCCAGCAGATGAGAAGCACCTGTGCGTTGCAACTTCCTTACTTTGTACCCGCGAGTAAGTTTGCTTACGCTCCCTCTTGTGTTCCCTCCCCGGTTTCTGCTTACCTTGTTTGTTGTTTGCTAGTGGGTTTTGCTTCCCACTCGAGTGGCTCCTTGCCTCCTACCGTTCTGGTCTACTTACCTCTCCGCTTGCGCGGGGTCTGATGCCGTAACCTGTTTGCCTCTCTCTCAGCCCTTCCTGCTACTGCTGTACTCTCTTCCACGCTGGGCGGTTCCCCAGCTTTCATTGTTTTCTGTGAGCGGTGTCTACCGTCGGAACTGTGTGTTCCTAACACACGGTCCTTTCCTTGTGTTCCATTATCTCTGTGTGTTTACCGCACGCCAGCTGGACCTCTACCCGGACAACAAGCAACCGCCTACTACGACAACAACCAGTGCATTCTGGTACTTGTAGGCAATACTACTCTTGCCTTCACTCTTACTGGATTTCTCTATGGACTGCATCAGCTACCATCAATATCAAGATCTACCAGGGTTTTTTCATCCAGTTTTTTCCCTGGTGTGGGGTGGGCTCCCTGGAGTCCCCACTGCCGGGCACATAGCCTCTTTGGCAAAGTGGACACTAGGCGAGCCCACCCTTCTCTCTTCAAATCCAAGAGCAAGATTGAAACCAAGTCCACAAGAACCACCTGGAGAGAAAAGAAGATGGAATGTTCTACAGAGGAATCTACTGCGTCTCCAACAGGTTCGTTAGGTGAGGAGTGGGCTAGTGGGGCTAGTTGTATAGACACTGTAATTGATCAACCTGTCAAACCTGAGAGCTATCTCCTGTATGTTGGAAGCCTGAGATTGTGCCATGCTTGACACCAGCAGTTGTGACCATACCACAGTGAATTTTCCAAAGAAGGTATCCTCTAAGCAAGCCCTACCAGATGCATCCCTGAAGAGACGACAATCTGAGGGAAGAACTCCCTGAAGGAATATGAAAAAGAGCAAAAGAGGACTTGGTGACGTCACGAAAGACGAGAATACTGGCTGAAGAGAATCCATGGGCCTTATAGAACATGATGACGAAGTTAAAGAACTGAGTTAACGTTCATAGGCGAAAAGAAGATTGCACGTGTGTGACACACTGCAGAAAATGCAAACTGTTCAATAACTGTACAGATGCTGGAATGCAAGTAAACTAAGTGATCATAGAAGCTGGCTATACATAGTGAATAGACTGCAGGCGAAGCTGGACATCAGTGTCATGAATTTTAGTAAGCCCGGAGCCATGGAGAGGAAAGGCCAAGTACTGTGTTGCAGAAAAAATAAAATGAGATTGTGGGCACAAATGGCGAGGCTGTCTGGCCTGGTGTCTGGCCTGGTACCAAAACTGAGGCAGTCAAGGCCGCTTATCTATTCTTGAAGGCGGTGAACATGAGAAGCTGAATCATCCCTTTTTAAGGTGCAAAGAAAGAACACCAAACATGCCAGGTTTTATTCACTTAAGACATTTAAATGCTGCAAAAGGTCCAAATCGTGGTCTCCTGTCACATGAGCCAAGGATGGAAATAGAGTTGGGCATGATGTTCCAGTACTACGATAGTGTGGGCTCACACTCACATATATTCCCAGATACAAGAATACTCTGCCGGGCCAAGCTCAAAGAATATCTTCATGGCAGAAGGCTTGGGTGATGAGAGATGATGGGCTAGAGGTAGAGTCAAGTCCACCTCCTGGCACCTCGGTCTGAGCTTGCGTGCTGCTAAGTGAAACAAATGTTCCACACATGGCACCAGCGTGCCAACCAATTATAGAGGGCCACGTAACAAAGGGCCTTACATTTTGAGAGCCAATGATATACTTTGTACTTAATAGTGATGAAGATGACATGTTTTAGAGGTAGGCATACATTGTCCACCTGACAGTAGACATCCAATCACAATCCCACCCCTTATAGAAAGTATACTTAGATGGTCCCCTTGAACCGATCACAACCCCTTGCAGGTTTTTCTTATTTCCCACGTAGTATGACAATACGTCTGACATGTTCTTAATATAAAAGGGTGTTTTTTGTGAAATACACTAAGAGCTCGAGCGAACATTGTTGATGTCCGTTATAACTCTCTGTTTTAGATAATTGTTAATAAAACAGCAACCTTCGTCATCTTCCTGAGTTGGTTATTTGGTGTCAGAGTTATTCTGCATCCCCATACATTGCATGCACGTTATCCAAAGGGCCATATGCTCACATGGTAGCCTTGCAGATGGTTAAAAGATCCAAACTACTTTGTCTCCAGAGTTTCGAACGATCGGGCATCCTCTGCCATTAGCCGGAAGATCACAGGGTTTCCTGTGGAGAGCTCCTGTGATTCACACTGTGTTCATTCATACTTGGGTTTTTCTGGAGATTGCAGAATTGAAGCCAGAGTCTGCACAAATCTCCATTAAGTGAAATCACTTTGCTACCCTCTTCATTTTTTTTCTATATCTTCTCCATCTCCTTGTGTTTCTTCAAGCCAGGTTCTAATCCCTCTCTGCCCTTCTATCACCACAGTCTGTATCTGGAGGTAGTGCTTTGCCTTGAGGCACTCTCTTCTGTAGGCCTATAGCTTTCCTTTGCTTCTGTAGTATGTTCAGCATACCTGGAGTTGGCAGAAAAATGAGTGGTGCTGTGATTTTTCAGATGCCAGACAACAGTGCAGTACTGGGTTGGCGCGCACTTGCTGAATTTCGTGCACAATCTTCTTTCTCACCAATTCGATCTGTAGATTGCCATTGTGGAAGGGTAAGCATGGAATCCAAATAAATAATTGAGGTAACATAGCTGGACAGTTCTGCTCAGCCGAGAGCTTTCTCCAGTGGTCTTTCTGCTTGCTTGCTTTTCTCTTCTTTGCATGTCCATGTGGACCCTCCCAGCACGTTCTACCGTGCAATGGTGTAATGGAGAGAGCATAGTTGAATCGCCCACAACAGGAAAAAAAAGAAGGGAGGCCCAGCTTGGTAGATGAAAAAGCTTTGACCAAATGTGCAATGACCTAAACAAGGCTGCTTTAAGCATGCAGAACAAATCATAGGAGCCTCTGATCTTCATCATGCATCACAGGAGCCTCTGGTCTTCATCATGCATCATAGGAGCCTCTGGTCTTCATCATGCATCACAGGAGCCTCTGGTCTTCATCATGCATCACAGGAGCCTCTGGTCTTCATCATGCATCATAGGAGCCTCTGGTCTTCATCATGCATCACAGGAGCCTCTGGTCTTCATCATGCATCATAGGAGCATCTGGTCTTCATCATGCATCACAGGAGCCTCTGGTCTTCATCATGCATCATAGGGTCCTCTGATCTTCATCATGCATCACAGGAGCCTCTGGTCTTCATCATGCATCATAGGAGCCTCTGGTCTTCAACATGAATCACAGGGGCCTCTGGTCTTCAACATGAATCACAGGGGCCTCTGATCTTCAACATGCATCATAGGAGCCTCTGGTCTTCAACATGAATCATAGGGGCCTCTGATCTTCAACATGAATCATAGGGGCCTCTGGTCTTCAACATGAATCATAGGGGCCTCTGATCTTCATCATGCATCACAGGAGCCTCTGGTCTTAATCATGCATCATAAGAGCCTCTGGTCTTCATCATGCATCACAGGAGCCTCTGATCTTCAACATGAATCATAGGAGGGAGAGAAATGGGTAAGTCCCGGGGTTTTTTGTTTAAGGGGGATTGAGCAAAAAAGGGGACTATTCATACAATGTAAACAACAAGAACAATGCTCAATTACCTCTATTTTAGTCCACCTTATAAGCTAGTCAGATAGAAACTAAATCAATTGAGGTGAATAATCTATTTCATTTCCCCACTAAACATATATGTTGACAGACAACTTTGTCATACCAGAGAAATACAGATGTTTAAAACCACATTTTAATCAATAATTAAATTCAATACATAGTGTGGTATATGCTTTCCACAAGACATTACCATCTTACAAATATATTAAAAACAAAGTACATTTGAAAAAGACAATTTAGAAAAAACAATTTAGGCAAAACAAATCCGGAGTGGTGGCACAATGATGCCAATTATGGCTGAGATTAGTCAATGACAGACACGATTATGCATAAACATAAATATTGTTGTTGTTGTCTGTTTTAACAAAGGAGCAAGCTATCAGTGTTCAAACACAAGTTACACAGATGTTTTGTGTAGAAAAGACAACGTTGTTTAAAGTGTCTTGGGGATGTCTACATATGTTTCGGCTAAACAGAATACCGTGAACACATTCCCTGGTGTTCCGCTGTTATTGTTTAAAGCCCTCTTCAGGACAGTGTGTTGTTCTAAAAAATTGACAGTACGTTCAATGCTCCCGTCTCCGTTTGATTGAAATTGAAAAGGAGGCTCTAAAGAAAGAAAAGAAAAGAAATTGAAGTCCTTTTTTGGTTAATTGTCCCCGATTGTGCAAAGTTTCAAAAACAAAGTGATTTTAAAAAAACATTATCTTTGGCTAAATGTATATCTGATCGGGCAATTTGCATGCCCTATATGAGCAGTTTCACTGACCTTTTGATCTTGAGATGGTTGGACTAAAGTATTTGATAGTTTTTTCAGCCCGTAATTTCCTGTATCATAAATTTGTAAATTTGGACAATTTATCCACTTGGTAGCTTCAAATCTGTTTCTCAACAATTCGGAAGACAGATGCTTTTTTGCATTTTATTTTGAGGCTCTAAACCTATTGTGACATAGAGAGAGGGAAGGAAAACAGACACAAGGTTGTCTGATATGTTTTTAAAAAACATTTTGTTTTGTTTTTTTAGAAAAGAAGTTTCTCTTGCAGAGATGCATTAATTAGCATACCTCCTTGCTTAGGCTTCTTCACGGCTTTTTGATGCTGTTTTCTGTTTCTAAAGAAGATTCTGAGGGCCCGCGTGCATCGACTTCAACTTTGTGAACGTCTTCCTGAGGAACAAAGTGAACAGGTGAGTTTGTAATTATATTAGTCCCTGATGGAAAACAAGTTACCATATTTTTGCATGTTTATCTAGCAGCCTGTATTTAGTTACTCAGTAGTCGCTGAATCGATTCTATATTTGTAATACAAGCGGCTATGGTGCAGCGGCATTTGTTTACCTGATAGTTGATCTCGTTTTCAATATTTATGCGTGGGCATCTTTCAGATCTCCGTTCGCGTGCACCTTCGTGGTCAGACAGTTCGAAGGAGCCGCGAGTTATTCCCTGCCATGTTTATGTGGTCAGGTGATCATGTGTAAGCGTGATGACGCACCGTAATGCAGCGTGGTCTAGTGCGTAGTCAGAGTTTGTGATTGGAAGACGTTGAATGTACCGTATTTTGAATATATCTCAGGGCCGCCATCTTGAAGTGGTATGCATGAGCGAGAGTGCAAATTGGAATGCTACTTCACTCAGTAATAGGTGGATGATGCAAACACCAAGATAATTAGTGAATTATTCAGAAATATATATTATTTTATATTGTGTGGATTTGAATTGGTGCCGTCTGATTTTACAATTACTAAAGATTCTGCCGCCGTGAGATGTATTCTAAAACTGGCATATTTCTCAGAGTTATTTTGAGGACGTCGTTTTCCACGCCCCCTACTTAGGGGTTTCGATTCTTGATGCAATCGCTCATGAAATCGATAGTGCATCTCAGCGAGCTTATTTAAGATGTTATATATATCTCATATATATCCGCTTGATATTCACGCCCCCTACTTAGGGGCTTAGATTCATGATGTGACTACATACATATACAAGCCTCTGATCCTGAACATGCATCACAGGAGCCTCAGATCCTGAACATGAATCACAGGAGCTTCTGATCCTGAACATGAATCACAGGAGCCTCTGATCCTGAACATGCATCACAGGAGCCTCAGATCCTGAACATGAATCACAGGAGCTTCTGATCCTGAACATGAATCACAGGAGCCTCTGATCCTGAACATGCATCACAGGAGCCTCTGATCCTGAACATGAATCACAGGAGCCTCTGATCCTGAACATGAATCACAGAAGCCTCTGATCCTGACCATGAATCACAGCAGCCTCTGATCCTGAACATGAATCACAGGAGCCTCTGATCCTGAACATGAATCACAGAGGTCTCTGATCCTGAATATGAATCACAGGAGCCTCTGATCCTGAACATGAATCACAGGAGCCTGTGAACCTGAACATGAATCACACAGGGCTCTGATCATGGACATGAATCACTAGCATGACCTGAGTCGGGAAGTCGTCCCCGAGGACCCCGAGCAC
Source organism: Ambystoma mexicanum (assembly GCF_040938575.1). Taxonomy (NCBI): domain Eukaryota; kingdom Metazoa; phylum Chordata; class Amphibia; order Caudata; family Ambystomatidae; genus Ambystoma; species Ambystoma mexicanum. The sequence goes on along the minus strand of NC_090931.1, from coordinate 7,227,995 downwards.
ATGGCCTTAAAGAAAGTCTCTTCAACGAAGACCCTCTGGCATCACGTTATTGCGTGTGCTCGACTCCTAGCGCGGGTGTTGCTCTGGATTAAACGTGATGCCCCCCCATGCTGTTACTCTGACAAGGTGACCTCGATTGGGCGGGGCCTAATGTATGATGCAATCTTCCCAGGTTGCAAGTGAAAGACCCTACACTACACAGCTCTCAGATCTCTTAACTGGCATAGTCATTTCTGTGGAAATCGATATAATATTGTGACCCCAATCGCATTGTTTGAATGTATGTTGGCCTACGCCAAGTTGTCTAAAGAATACTATGTACATAGGTTCCGCGGCAAGGTCTTGACCTTATTGTATTGTGTAAGCCGCCATCTTGGATCTAGCCGCCATTTTAGGTACTCTTGCAGTGTGGAAGTCACCCTGAATCACAAAATGGAGGCCGAATGACATCTTGAGTAAGACTCCGGCCATGGTGACCTCCGCACACGTGAATAAATAATATGTCCGCAGGCCACTTGTTAGGGTCACGAACTAAGACCTTGTCCTCTCTTTAACCTGTGTGTAAATATGTAACTGTATCAGCGGAACTGATCAAATTATGTAAATTGTGTGTTTGACCTGGCTACGAACCCTAGCCACAGTTCCAAGAATGGTTAACTTGCGAGAGGGCTGGCCAATGCAGGACAAAACGTATAAAAACCCAAGCATCCCGATGATCAGTCTCTCCCACTTTCAGTGCGAACCTTACGTTGAAGGTTCGCGTGTTAGTCAGAGGGCTGAATAGCTATTCGTATGTCAATTGACTTTGGTAACTTTGTAACTTTGAAATAAAGCGCTTTGTATGTCCTTTGTAACCTGTGTTGGTGTGTTTCCTCTTGGGCTTCCTGGCCTCATATCAATTTCTCTGTTTCCACAGTTGGCGCCCGAATAGGGACCCTCAAGATTGATGCCGGATCATTGAAGGTTGACGCAGACTATCGAATCGGGATCGGACGGTGTGATTCTGCGGGCCCGACCGATCGAGACGCGATACCTCGGCAGCGCTGCACGATCCGATCCTTGGGCGATAGTCGTGCGGTCTGACACGGCATCTTGACGAGGGTCCAAATCCGAGGCGGGGAGATTTGCCGAAACCACCGAACGCAGGTAAAAATTCGTTAGTTGAAGTCCTTTGTAAACCGTACGGTCCTCCTTAGGTTTGGTCAGGTGCAGTCGTGACCCGGCTCTTAATTTAACCCTGACAATTTGAATTTGGCGTATTGTATCTGCAGACACAATTATTGGACCAGGTAACACCAATTCTTTGAGAAATGCCTGGGAAATTGTCTAGCTGCTTTAGGGCTCTGTTCCGCAGCGATCGACAATCTTTTGAATTTAGCCGTCCGGCACCACAGGAGGGGTCGCCGGCGTGTACTATGTACTGTAAGTATGGCATTGGTAGTATTGTATTTAATGATATTTGGCACAGACAGACCAGAAATGCCTCCGAATTTCAGTGGCCAATCAATGGTAGTTTTGAGATCCCCCGTATTGAATACTTAGAATCGATCTTGCTTAAGAAAAAGGCTAGGCCAGCAGCCTTTGATGTGTTACAAAATTGGAAAAAGGAAGCATTGCAGCAGCTTAAAAGTAGGGATAAACATGCACGTCGTCATAAAACAAATGCCGAAAAGGCATTGTTGTATGACAAGGAAAAACGATTAGAAGAAGCCCAGAAAATGGATAGAGCTTTCTCGCTCGGGGTCCAGAAAATTTACCCCTCTAAAGATTTCCATGTTTCCGAGGAGTTTATTGAGAAAATATTGAACAAACGGAGGCCTGATTCTTCAGCGCCACCTCCGTATGCTCCTGTTGTGGGCACCTTGCCCGTTCCTGCTATTGTTCCCGTTGCTATTCCTACTCCCCTGCGCAGCCTACTACTCCTAGTTCTTTGGTTGTCGCTCCTCTGTCTATTACACTGCCTCTCTCCCCTGCACCCTTGTTAAGTCCACCTACACGTTTGATTCCTGGGAGTCCCGTGTTCGTTAAAACAGATCCTAGTGCAGGGTCAACAATTGTGACTCGTAGTACTGTTCCTGCGGGCAGGAAACAGGAACTATTTGCTTGGGCTAAGCATTGCATGGAGAAAGGTGATCAAACTGATGCATTTTCAACATTATCTAATTTGCTCGATTTTCCCGAGAAAAATGTTTTTATTGAAGGACTGGGGATTCACTTAGGTGTAATGTGGGGTAGATTGCAGACTTCGGATCTCCCACAAGGGGTGAGAGATCTGAATGCTTTGGCACTTTCGAGGGATACGGAGCAGAAAGTATGTGGACATGTTGATAGGTTGTTTGAGTTTAGGAGGGATTTTGAAAAGTTACAAAACGAGGATGATGAGGACGATAGGATATATGTACAGAAACGGTTCCTTTCGTGCCGGAGATCAGCACCTGAGGAAGTACGAATTTGTACCAAAGACGCGATTCGATGGATCTCGGATTCATTGATACCGCCAGATGAGGTGTATGACACATACAGTCAATACACGGTAGAGATGAAAAGAAAGGTAATCCAAGTGATGGTACAGCACTTACAGGAGGAATGTATAAGGAAGAAGGTTGGTTGCCCCATAGAGTTATTAGGTATTTGTAAAAGAGCTTTTTCGCCCGACACTTCTACAGCTGCTTTAGCGCTCGATTTGGCCCTATTGCTCAGTAAGCGGTCGGAGGTCCCTATATCTCAGTTGCCTATGAGAGAGGTCCCTCCAACCCTTGTCCCAAAAGCAGAAATCCCCGCCGACGCGGCGGCTGGTACTCCCGCGGTGGATATCCCTGCACATTACGTATCGCAGTTTGTTCACATCCCGTTCTCTCGACAGGAAGTGAACACGATTAGACAATCAGTCCCTGATATTAGGAAAAACCCGACAGGGTTTTATAAAGAGATAGAATCCGTCTTACAGTCTTCTGTGTTCACCTTAAGTGACATGGACTTATTGTTTCCAGTGCTTTTGCCAGTTGATGTATGGAAACAGATACGGACAGTAGATGATGTGCCGGGGCTAGGGGATACATGGGTAAATCTGATTAGAATAGATGGGGAACGGCCAGCTGGTGAGAAACCACCCCAGGTAATACTTACCTTACCCGATAGAATAGTTGCTAAACTAAAAACTATAATCCCAGAAAAAAGGATTATTTGGGACAAGCTTACGGCCTGCGTCCAAGGGAAAACTGAAGGTACTACTGAATTCTTTAATAGATTTGAACAGGTGTTCTCTGACTTCAGTGGACAGGATTTAGGCACAGAGTCGGGGAAGAGGTTGTTTGTGGACAAATTTGTACGTGGATTGTTGCCCGACATCCAGTCACAAATTATGTCCTCAGAGAGCGCTTGGCAGGCAAAATCTCAGTCAGAAGTTTTTGCATATGGCTCAGTATTATGAGAATCGGGTTAATAATGAAAAAGAGAAAATCGAAAAAAGAAGGGGCGACTTGAAGACTAAGGTATTGTTGCAGCAAATTGTCAGAAACCCCAGAGGAGGTACGACACAGACTAGAGGTCAGTACATTCCAAGAGGAAATACTCCTCTGAATTCTATAAATATTAATCAGTGTGCTTATTGCCGCCAGGAAGGTCACTGGCGAGCACAGTGCCCTGCCCTTCGTCAGAGGTCAGGAGGCACATTTGGAGATATGGGTAGGCGACCAAGGGGCCGCCCCGGAGCAGGGGGCCCTGATAGGGGTCAGCTTCTACAAGATCCACAACAACCTTTTTCACGGGAAAATCAGACTCCGAGTATGGACTCGAGAAATATATTTGATCACCCTTCTGCTGCCTATCTTTCTGAAGAACTTCCCTTTGACGAAGTTCTGCCTTACTAGGATTGCCCGAAGCAGCGTTTGGAACCTTTACCTATTCCCGTTATTCAGAAGGGCCCCTACGTTGAATTATTGGTGGGGAATAGGAAACACCAGTTCTTGATTGACACTGGAGCACAAAAGTGCTCCATTGACCATTCTAGGGTTCCAAACATCCCACTGTCAGGGCAAACAAACGTTTCTATAGGGTTCTCTGGTATACCAACTGTTTGTCCGGTTTCTGCGCCGGTATCTGTTTCTTTGGGTCCTTTCACAGACCAGTGCCCTTTTCTTCTTACTTCAAACTGCGGAGAAAATTTGCTAGGGTTGAATTTGTTAAAGAAACTAAATGCAGTGATTCATTGTTCCCCTGAGGGAATAAGATTAACAGTTTCACCACAGCAACCCTTTAACTCCCAGTACTTGACCCGACCTCTACCTCCCGAGTTTGACATTGTCCGAGAATGTTTGTGGGCAATAGACGACAATGATGTCGGGATATCGCACATCGAGCCTGTTAAGATAGTCTTGAAACATGGGGTCAAGCTACCGCGCATTCCGCAATATAAAATTTCAATTGAAGGTGAGCGTGCTCTGAAATGCATTGTCTCCGATTTTGTGCATCGTGGAGTGATCGAAGAGATTACAGGTAGCTTATGTAATAGCCCGATCTTGCCAGTATATAAGAAAGGCGACAATGCAATTCCGTACCGGTTTATAATAGATCTTCGTGCTATTAACCGGGTGGTAGCCCCACAATTTCCAATCGTGCCTTATGTAACAACGATCTTAACAATGATCCCTGCTACGGCTACACACTTTAGTGTCGTAGATTTGAAAAACGCCTTCTTTAGTATTCCGATACATGAGGAGAGCAGGTATTTGTTCGCGTTCACCTTGGGGGGACGCTCGTTTACATTCACAAGGGCACCTCAAGGGTATACTGAAAGTCCTAGTATCTATAGTAGAGCCTTAAAGGAGCAGCTCGACACCCTTGAATTGCCACCTACTTGCACGCTGCTTCAATATGTAGACGATTTGCTCTTGGCTGCAGACTCTGAGAAAGCTTGTAAGGAAGGCACTATATTGTTGCTTGTTCATTTAGCTGAAATGGTCACAAAGCTTCACTTAAAAAATGTCAATATTGTTGCCAGGAGGTTGCCTATTTAGGCTACCTCCTGTCAAAGGAGGGGAGAAGATTGACACCTGAACGAATACAACACATTTCTGGCATGTCTGTCCCAAAAACACAGAAGGAAGTCAGAGCCCTGATAGGGATGGCATCCTACTGTAGACTGTGGATCCCGAATTTTGCCCTAGTGGTAAAACCGATGTTGGCTTTGACGAAGAAGGGCATTTCTCTGCCACTGCCATGGGAATCGGAACATCAACGATCATTTGAGCTTCTCAAAACCGCGCTATGTTCAGCACCGGTTCTGGGTACACCAAATTACGATAAGGCCTTTGTGTTGTTTGTGCATGAATGTGATGGATGTGCTTTGTCTGTGTTAACACAGGAACATGGAGGGAAGAATAGGCCGTGCGGCTATTATTCCTCCGACCTCGATCCTGTTGCATGCGCTTTGCCGCGATGTCTGCGCGCTGTTGCTACTGCCGCCGCGTCTGTAAAACAGAGTGAGGGGATGGTCCTAGGGCACGATTTAATTCTGATGGTACCTCACTCTGTTGATATTCTATTGAATAAAACTCAAACGCAACACCTTACCTCTGCCCGGCTGACAAGGTACGAATTAGTCCTATTTGCTCCTCATATCCAAATTAAAAGGTGTTGTGTTCTCAATCCGGCTGATCTCTTACCTCTCCCGCAAAATATTGTTTGCGGTGATGAAGGATCACATGACTGCCTGTATGCCACCGAACAAGAAACAAAGGGGAGGATAGACCTCTCAGATACTCCTTTGGAGAATGCGGAAGAGGAGCTGTTTTGCGATGGCTCCTGCTTCAAACTTCCGAATGGCACATCTACAGCTGCTTATGCAGTTACTACTTTGAACAAGATTGTTGAAACTAAAAGGATTCCGCATAACTCCGCGCAGGCCGCGGAGATTATAGCGTTGACCCGCGCTTGTGAGCTCTCCCAAGGGCATAGAGTCAATATTTATACGGATAGCCAGTACGCCTTTGGGGTGGCTCACAACTTCGGAAAACTGTGGTCGGAAAGAGGGTTTCTGACCTCACATGGGACCAAGATTCAGCATGGTCCCTTAATAGTACAACTACTTTCAGCGCTCTCACTCCCTGAACAATTAGCGATCATGAAATGTGCAGCACATCGCAAGGTCATAGACAATGTGGGCAGAGGAAATGCTTTTGCAGATTTGATAGCTAGACAAACAGCCACAGACCTTAGCACAGACATGTACACCTCAAGGGAAGTGAGAGATGTTTGTATAATAGATGAAGGCATTGGGTCTGTGTGAGACATGCAGACTGATGCCTCAGTTGAAGAGTCTAGGAAGTGGGCTGAAGGCATGGGAAAATTGGATGACGAAGGGTTTTGGGTGGACGCATCCAACGGGAAATGGTTGCTTCCTGATTCTTATGTGTTAGCAATGGTTACAATGGCACACGGTCCAACGCATGTGTGTGCCCAGCAAATTACGAAGATATTACAGCAGGTTTGGGTGAATGATAAAATTTTGGAAACTGCAAAGAGACATGTTCAGAATTGCATGATTTGCCTGCAGCACAATGTGGGTAAAGGGACAGTGACTCCAAGGGGAAGTTTCGGGCCCCCCTCTGTCCCCTTTGAAACCATTCACCTTGATTTTATTGAAATGGAGCCATGTAATAACTTGAAATATGTTCTTGTTATCATTTGTGCTTTTAGCAAATGGGTCGAGGCTTTCCCTGTCAAAGATGCTACCGCTATGACCACCGCAAAGATCCTGGTGAAAGAGTACTTCCCTCGATTTGGGCTCCCGAGGATAATTTGGTCGGACAACGGCCCCCATTTCATCGCAGCCGTAATGTTGAAAATATGTGTTGCCCTAGGGATTGAGAAACGTTTTCATTCAGCTAGGCACCCTCAAAGTGCGGGGTTGGTAGAGAGACACAACGGTATTCTGAAAAACAAGCTTGCAAAAACATGTGCCGACACTAAGCTAAAATGGCCCGACGCTTTACCTATTGTGTTGTTAGCTATGCGCACCACACCCCAGACTGGAACTGGGCTCTCTCCGTTCGAGGTGGTAATGGGAAGGCCTGCTAATATCTGGGGTCTCCCTAAACCTAAAGCCCTGAGGGATGTGGATAATGTATTGCTCATAGATTACTGTAATCAATTGACTAAAAATCTGTATTTCATTTACCACCAGGTGAATGCTGCCCTACCTGTACGGTTTACGGGCCCAGGACACGATATACTACCCGGTAGCTGGATCCTGGTGAAGGCCTACGAGAGGTCTTCCTGTCTTGCGCCTCGCTGGCGCGGACCCTACCAGGTATTATTGGTCACCAGGACGGCAGTGCGGGTGGCAGGAAAGAAGAACTGGATACATGCAACACACGTTAAGAAGATCCCTCACCCGACGCCACACGCTACAGAAGAAACAGAACCCCTCGCTGCTGCTACAATCTCTGATCTCGGAGTAGCAGGCAGCATTGTGAGTGCGTCGGAGAAATTCTCTGAGCCTGAGGAGCTCGGGGAGCCGTCCATTTTGCCTCTGCACTCTCTTGATCAATCACTTCCGGAAAATCTTGTTTCGAGCTCTGCGACTTCCGTCACCACCGACACGACGCTCCCCTCAGGGAGCGACGACACTTTGCTTTCGGATTCAACAAACTTGGGTACCATCAGGTACAACCTTCGACCACGGAAATAGAACTACGGCACGAGTATCGTGCATCTGGAAGGAAAAGAGTGATTGAAGTACGGTTGTCTTTCTTTTTTCGAACAAAAGAAAAGGAGGGTTCTGTTGGCTAGGGTTGGGAAGGACTAAAGAAATCGCGCGGCCGAAGTGCCGCCAGCAACGAACATTGGGGCCGTCGATCGGGATGACCATGATGCCTGCCGCCTTCACCGCTGCTCCCCGTATTGAACTATTAGATAAGGAGGTGACCAAATCGAACAATGAACAATGTGCCTGGGCCCCGAAAACGTACTGTTGTGTTCTCGTTCTGATTATTGTTACTTTTGCAACTGCTGCCGTGGGACTTTGGTATTTTGAAGGAATTTATCCTTTGAAGCCTCTGTTACCGACCAAAATCGTACCAACTGTTTTGACTCCCTCTGTACACCTTCACACTCTGTCCCCTAGGGACTCTCGGCATAGACAGAAATATCATAATAACACTTTGATGATAGTGATGAATGCTACGCATGCTATTTTTAATAAGAGTAATTGTTGGATCTGCACTCACTTACCACAACATGGGAACAAGGGACTGGGATGGTATATACATCCCTTACCTTTAACAACTTCTTGCTATGCCTCTCTTAGAGCACTCTTCTTTGGCCGATGGAATGATAGCATCTCAGGGAACTTCGATGGGACTAATTTGAATGAATTTGAAAAACGTGAATTGACTCCCCTGGGATGCTCGCTTTTCGCAAATAGAAGTAAACCTAACGTCGCTTCTATTAGGCCGTCTGATAAACTATCTTTTCCTTTCCAAAATCTAGTTTCTTTTAAGATGGCTCCGATAGGCAATAAGGATGCCATGCCTCCTTCTTATTCTGTGAATCATAGTCCTGATTCAGTTCCCTTCTGTGTACAAAGAAATGGCACTAGGCCAATGGGAGACTTCGAGCCTTGTGTGAATACTGTAAATTTGACTGGGGAAAATAGGCCTTTGTATGTAGGGGGACCCGTTTATTTTGTTTGTGGTAGTTTAGCTTTTCCCTGGTTGCCCAAGGATTGGCAGGGGACTTGTTATTTAGGGATATTGTTACCAGGTGTATTTATAGCCAGTACCTTAGAGGTATCTAAGGCTCGCCCGCGACGGGATAGTAATGGAGACACCCCTGGACAAGTGTTCGGGGATATAGCCAAATCAGTAGTGCCCTTTTGGGGACAAATAGCAAATTCAGAAAACATTAGGGGATTAGCGAGGGTGTTGGAGAAAACGATCAACCGGACCACGGACATACTTTACAATATGACCTTAGAGCAAAAGGCGATAAGATTGGTAGCACTTCAAAATCGAATGGCATTAGATGTCATTTTAGCCGAACGAGGTGGAGTATGTAAATTAGTGGGGTCCGCTTGTTGTGTTTTCGTACCAGATTCTTCGCCAACAATTTTTAAAGCAATTCAGAATTTACACACTCTCAGTTCTGAAGTCCATATCCCTGTAGGAGACTGGAACCTTAGTACTTGGTTTTGGAATTCTTTACGTTCTTGGGGGTGGAAGGTGCTTTCTGTCATTTTAGGTATTTTAGGGATTCTGTTAGTTCTTTGCTGTTGTTTTCAATGCCTCCCGAGTATATGTGGAATGATGGGGGGATGTTGTGCTCAGGTAATGAGCGCAATAGGGCATAAGATATACACCCCGAAGACAGCATCTAAAGAGTTCATGTTGCAAGAAGTTCTTATGAACAACTTTATGGCTATTGACATTTCGGACAATGATGCGGAACCTATGGATGATAATGCCTTCAGTTATTTTCGAAAGCATTAGGAAATGATGTATTAGCACTTGGCATAGGCCAAAAGGAGGGTCTGTGGAAATCGATATAATATTGTGACCCCAATCGCATTGTTTGAATGTATGTTGGCCTACGCCAAGTTGTCTAAAGAATACTATGTACATAGGTTCCGCGGCAAGGTCTTGACCTTATTGTATTGTGTAAGCCGCCATTTTAGGTACTCTTGCAGTGTGGAAGTCACCCTGAATCACAAAATGGAGGCCGAATGACATCTTGAGTAAGACTCCGGCCATGGTGACCTCCGCACACGTGAATAAATAATATGTCCGCAGGCCACTTGTTAGGGTCACGAACTAAGACCTTGTCCTCTCTTTAACCTGTGTGTAAATATGTAACTGTATCAGCGGAACTGATCAAATTATGTAAATTGTGTGTTTGACCTGGCTACGAACCCTAGCCACAGTTCCAAGAATGGTTAACTTGCGAGAGGGCTGGCCAATGCAGGACAAAACGTATAAAAACCCAAGCATCCTGATGATCGGTCTCTCCCACTTTCAGTGCGAACCTTACGTTGAAGGTTTGCGTGTTAGTCAGAGGGCCGAATAGCTATTCGTATGTCAATTGACTTTGGTAACTTTGTAACTTTGAAATAAAGCGCTTTGTATGTCCTTTGTAACCTGTGTTGGTGTGTTTCCTCTTGGGCTTCCTGGCATAATATCAATTTCTCTGTTTCCACAATTTCTACACAACACAGTAACCTAAATAGAAAAAACCCTAGAAGCAGGTGGGCGGGGGAGGTGGGGGGGCTACGGGTTAGACGATAGCAGAGAAATAAAAAACACAGGTCAGAGAGAGACATCCCAGTGATGACAAACGGATGAGATCATTGGAGTCTTCATCAGTATTGGAGGTGTGTTGGTTCTTTTAGGCCACTATGAAGCACACTTTGCCACCTATCTATCCAGAAGCGGCCAATGCCAGGCGGGGCAGCAGCCTGCACTTCTAGCTGTGCAAGGCACTGACGGGAAGATATAACTCTCTTCCTGCTCCCTAGCCCTATCTCTTTACACCCAAATTGATTTTCCATGGGGCTACACCGCAGAGGATGCCTGTCAGTGATTCCTTCCCCTGCTGGAGACGCGCCCCATAAATCAGGGTCCAAGGAACTGAAGAGCTGGGATCCAGTTCCCCTCAATGATAGCTCCAGTGGGGGCTGTCCCATTAGTCACCCCATCTGCGATGACACGTCATTCAATTACGTACAAACACATTTCAGAACGATCCCCATATCAAATGACACATTGCATAATGACCTGCTCCATCTACACAAACATGCCAAAGTGACCTGCTCCATCTACACACACATGCCAAAGTGACCTGCTCCATCTAGACACACATGCCAAAGTGACCTACCCCATCTACACACACATGCCAAAGTGACCTGCTCCATCTACACAAACATGCCAAAGTGACCTGCTCCATCTACACAAACATGCCAAAGTGACCTGCCCCATCTACACACACATGCCAAAGTGACCTGCTCCATCTACACAAACATGCCAAAGTGACCTGCTCCATCTACACACACATGCCAAAGCGACCTGCTCCATCTACACACACATGCCAAAGCGACCTGCTCCATCTACACAAACATGACCTACTCCATCTACACACACATGCCAAAGTGACCTGCTCCATCTACACAAACATGCCAAAGTGACCTGCTCCGTCTACACACACATGCCAAAGCGACCTGCTCCATCTACACAAACATGACCTACTCCATCTACACACACATGCCAAAGTGACCTGCTCCATCTACACAAACATGCCAAAGTGACCTGCTCCATCTACACAAACATGCCAAAGTGACCTGCTCCGTCTACACACACATGCCAAAGCGACCTGCTCCATCTACTCACACATGTCAGAGTGACCTGCTCCATCTACACAAACATGTCAGAGTGACCTGCTCCATCTACACAAACATGCCAAAGTGACCTGCTCCGTCTACACACACATGCCAAAGTGACCTGCTCCATCTACACAAACATGCCAAAGTGACCTGCTCCGTCTACACACACATGCCAAAGCGACCTGCTCCATCTACACAAACATGACCGACACCATCTACACACACATGCCAAAGTGACCTACCCCATCTACACACACATGCCAAAGTGACCTGCTCCATCTACACAAACATGCCAAAGTGACCTGCTCCATCTACACACACATGCCAAAGTGACCTGCTCCATCTACACACACATGCCAAAGTGACCTGCTCCATCTACACACACATGCCAAAGTGACCTGCTCCATCTACACACACATGCCAAAGTGACCTGCTCCATCTACACAAACATGCCAAAGTGACCTGCTCCATCTACACAAACATGTCAGAGTGACCTGCTCCATCTACACACACATGCCAAAGTGACCTACTCCATCTGCACACACATGCCAAAGTGACCTGCTCCATCTACACAAACATGCCAAAGTGACCTGCTCCATCTACACACACATGCCAAAGCGACCTGCTCCATCTACACAAACATGACCTACTCCATCTACACACACATGCCAAAGTGACCTACTCCATCTACACACACATGCTAAAGTGACCTACTCCATCTACACACACATGCCAAAGTGACCTGTTCCATCTACACAAACATGTCAGAGTGACCTGCTCCATCTACACAAACATGTCAGAGTGACCTGCTCCATCTACACAAACATGTCAGAGTGACCTGCTCCATCTACACAAACATGCCAAAGTGACCTGCTCCGTCTACACACACATGCCAAAGTGACCTGCTCCATCTACACAAACATGTCAGAGTGACCTGCTCCATCTACACAAACATGTCAGAGTGACCTGCTCCATCTACACAAACATGCCAAAGTGACCTGCTCCGTCTACACACACATGCCAAAGTGACCTGCTCCATCTACACAAACATGCCAAAGTGACCTGCTCCGTCTACACACACATGCCAAAGTGACCTGCTCCATCTACACAAACATGTCAGAGTGACCTGCTCCATCTACACACACATGCCAAAGTGACCTGCTCCATCTACACACACATGCCAAAGTGACCTGCTCCATCTACACACACATGCCAAAGTGACCTGCTCCATCTACACAAACATGTCAGAGTGACTTGCTCCATCTACACAAACATGCCAAAGTGACCTGCTCCGTCTACACACACATGCCAAAGTGACCTGCTCCATCTACACAAACATGCCAAAGTGACCTGCTCCGTCTACACACACATGCCAAAGTGACCTGCTCCATCTACACAAACATGTCAGAGTAACCTGCTCCATCTACACAAACATGTCAGAGTGACCTGCTCCATCTACACAAACATGCCAAAGTGACCTGCTCCGTCTACACACACATGCCAAAGTGACCTACCCCATCTACACACACAGGCCAAAGTGACCTGCTCCATCCACACAAACATGTCAGAGTAACCTGCTCCATCTACACACACATGCTAAAGTGACCTGCTCCATCTACACACACATGCCACAGTGACCTGCTCCATCTACACAAACATGTCAGAGTGACCTGCTCCATCTACACAAACATGCCAAAGTGACCTGCTCCATCTACACACACATGCCAAAGTGACCTGCTCCGTCTACACACACATGCCAAAGTGACCTGCTCCATCTACACAAACAGGCCAAAGTGACCTACTCCATCTACACAAACATGCCAAAGTGACCTGCTCCAGCTACACAAACATGCCAAAGTGACCTACTCCATCTACAATAAGAAATTCTGCAATGTGCCCCCACCTCTCCAGTCTCTTGAGCTGAGTGCTACTGTGCCCTTGATAGGCAACGCGATGTTGTAGTCAGGGAGTCTCCGTGTGAGAGGCTCTCCTTTGGGTCCGGCCTTTGGGGTCCTTTGGTTTCCAGTCGCTTGGTCTCAAGAGGTCAGTCATTATAGACTCGGCAGAGCTCCCTCCCAACCCCTCCCAGCCTTTCCCAACCTCCCCCAGCCTTTACAGCCTATCCCAGCATTTCCCAGCCTATCCCAGCCTCTCCAAGCCTGCCAGCCTCTCCCAGCCTATCCCAGCATTCCCCAGCCTTTTCCCGCCTCCCCCAGCCCCCCCTCAGCCTCTCCCAACCTTTCCCAGCCTTTCCCGGCCTTTCCCAGCCTCCCCCAGCCTCTCCCAGCCTCTCGCATCCTCTCTCGGCCTCCTCCAGCCTCTCCCAGCCTTCCACGGCCTTCCCCAGCCTCCCCCAGCCCCCCCAGCCTCCCCCAACCTTTACCAGTCTTTCCCAGCCTCTCGCACCCTCTCTCAGCCTTTCCCAGCCTCCCCAGCCTGCCCAGACTCTCACAGCCTTCCCCAGCCTCTCCCAGCCTCCCCCAGCCTCTCCCAGCCTTCCTCTGCCTCTCCCAGCCTCCCCCAGCATTTCCCAGCCTCTCGCACCCTCTCCCAGCCTCCCCCAGCATTTCCCAGCCTCCCCCAGCCTCTCCCAGCCTTCCCGGCCTCTCCCAGCCTCGCCCAGCCTTTCCCGGTCTTTCACGCCCTTCCCCAGCCTACCCCCAGTCTCTCCCAGCCTTCCTCGGCCTCTCCCAGCCTCCCCCAGCCTCCCCCAGCATTTCCCAGCCTCTCACACCCTCTTGCAGCCTTCCCCGGCCTCTCCCAGCCTTCCTCGGCCTCTCACTGCCTCCCCCAGCATTTCCCAGCCTCTCACACCCTCTCCCAGCCTCCCCCAGCCTTTACAGCCTATCCCAGCATTTCCCAGCCTATCCCAGCCTCTCCAAGCCTGCCAGCCTCTCCCAGCCTATCCCAGCATTCCCCAGCCTTTTCCCGCCTCCCCCAGCCCCCCCTCAGCCTCTCCCAACCTTTCCCAGCCTTTCCCGGCCTTTCCCAGCCTCCCCCAGCCTCTCCCAGCCTCTTGCATCCTCTCTCGGCCTCCTCCAGCCTCTCCCAGCCTTCCACGGCCTTCCCCAGCCTCCCCCAGCCCCCCCAGCCTCCCCCAACCTTTACCAGTCTTTCCCAGCCTCTCGCACCCTCTCTCAGCCTTTCCCAGCCTCCCCAGCCTGCCCAGACTCTCACAGCCTTCCCCAGCCTCTCCCAGCCTCCCCCAGCCTCTCCCAGCCTTCCTCTGCCTCTCCCAGCCTCCCCCAGCATTTCCCAGCCTCTCGCACCCTCTCCCAGCCTCCCCCAGCATTTCCCAGCCTCCCCCAGCCTCTCCCAGCCTTCCCGGCCTCTCCCAGCCTCGCCCAGCCTTTCCCGGTCTTTCACGCCCTTCCCCAGCCTACCCCCAGTCTCTCCCAGCCTTCCTCGGCCTCTCCCAGCCTCCCCCAGCCTCCCCCAGCATTTCCCAGCCTCTCACACCCTCTTGCAGCCTTCCCCGGCCTCTCCCAGCCTTCCTCGGCCTCTCACTGCCTCCCCCAGCATTTCCCAGCCTCTCGCACCCTCTCCCAGCCTCCCCCAGCATTTCCCAGCCTCCCCCAGCCTCTCCAGCCTTCCCCGGTCTCTCCCAGCCTCGCCCAGCCTTTCCCGGTCTTTCACGGCCTTCCCTAGCCTACCCCCCAGCCTCTCCCAGCCTTCCTCGGCCTCTCCCAGCCTCCCCCAGCATTTCCCAGCCTCTCGCACCCTCTCGCAGCCTTCCCCGGCCTCTTCCAGCCTCCCCCAGCCTTCTTCGGCCTCTCACTGCCTCCCCCAGCATTTCCCAGCCTCTCACACCCCCGCCCAGCCTCCGCCAGCATTTCCCAGCCTTCCTCGGCCTCACCCAGCCTCCCCAGCATTTCCCAGCCTCTTGCACCCTCTCGCAGCCTTCCGCGGCCTCTCCCAGCCTCCCCCAGCCTTCCTCGGCCTCTGACTGCCTCCCCCAGCATTTCCCAGCCTCTCGCACCCTCTCCTAGCCTCCCCCAGCATTTCCCAGCCTCCCACAGCCTCTCCCAGCCTCCCCCAGCCTCCCCCGGGCAAAGGGATTCGTGTCTCTCCCTCTTTCCCATTTGTGTGCGTTCTGTTACTCGGCTCAGGTATTTAAATTGCCTCCTGGGCCTCTTGGCTGCAGACACATAAAACAAAGCGAAACTCACGAGCCGTCAGTAACCCTGGGCAGCACATATCAGGGTGGCCTCTCCCGCGAAAGCGCACCCCATCTCTCTGTTATTCATACGGGGGGGACTGTGGAAGCGTCCGCTGCACCCCACCCACCTGCTGGACGAGCACGGGCCACACATGTAATGCACCCGCTTCCTTCCTGCATCGCCCTCGGAGGGTTACCCCAAATGTTCTGCACAGAATGAGCGCGTCGCGTCCGTACATTGAGCGCTGCCGTTCCTCTGTCCAGAGAAGGCAGAAAGGAGACAGAGGTCTGTCCATTGCTAGTTCCTTTCACGTGTTCCCTGAACATTCTGGAGAGATTCACAAAGACTTACCTCTGACTTACACTTGTTCTCTGTGAACCCCCCTCCCCCACTTCATCTCCCCCAGCTCCTAGAGTGCAAAGTCTTCTTCACCATGCGCTTTGGCCGGGAGCCCCCTTCCATAGCACCGTGACCAAAGAGCAGGACCAGTTGCCGAAATAAGCCGGTATAACACTGGGGAAACCATGGCAGCATGGTCCGAGGTGCACATGAACGAACTCCCCAACAGTGGGGGGGGGTGTAAGGGCCTTCCGGGGACTAGGCCAGCCTTAAAGGCCCGGCACGTGCTCCGTCTGTCTGGCCTTAGACCAAGCCTCTCCTTGCAAGGAACGGACGTACTCTTCGTGTCCTGTGTATACTGGTTACTACTTGTATTTTACTTTGGGTATTTCCCGAGTGCTTCCTATCTTTGGGAAGACACAGAGCACTATACACCGAACGTAGCCTTTCTATCGGACCACTAGTCTCTAAGGGTGGCCCTGGCAGCCTGTGGAGGCAGCTGCAAAGCAAAGTGTTACAGCGCAATATTGGCAGAGCCAGCATGGAAAGGTCTTTTAACAGTGGCAATAGTGGCATTTTGGGAGTAGGAGCACCATCCTGTGGTGACAATCCCCTCCTCTTGTGTCCTCTTCTTCTGCTCGTCACTTGGGCGCAACCTTTGACCCCTCGCTTCCTCTCCCCCCACACACCTCTTTTTCTGCTTGCTCTTGCCGCTATGCTTTGTTTAATACTCGGCCTGCTCTCCCTTATGTGTCTTTCCTCTATCAAGCGCCCTCTTTCCTGCTTTTCTCTCGACTTGTTGGACTTCTGGCTTCTCATTTTCTTCCTCTTTGTTCTATCTACAAATCTTATGTTTGTCTCCGTTTTTCTCTTTCTCTGCGTGCCTCGGTTACACCTTCTCTTCTTTCAATATCGCTACTTCTGTTTCTTTTTGAGTCTTGTCTCTTTATGACTTTCTCTCTATTGTCTTTAAGTGCTTCCGTGGCCTCGCTCCACTCTCTCTTTCCTCAGTTATCTCACTCTGTTCCCCTTCCCGGACCCTTCTCTGTTCCTGTGCATCTTATCACTTCGGCCTTAAGCCCCTCTTGCGCCTAAACACTGGAACGCTCTCCCCTTTTCTGTTTGTTCTCCTCCTGCTCTTCGTATTTTTCAGTCTAATCCAAAGGCTCATTTGTTCTCTCCTCTCCCAAATAGTTGAACGTTGCTTCCTGTCCCTTTTTCTGCTGCTTCTATCTGGTTTGCTTTGTTTCTTTCATTGTACTGCTGTCATTTTTGATAGTGTGTACTAGCGCCTCTGGCGTAAAAGCGCTATATAAATACAATAGTGGTTTTATTGAGCACAGCCAATACAAATGTCCTCTTTTAGTGACGACGCATGTGTTACTGAGCACAGTGAACATGAGAGTGTTGTTAAAGTGTCAATCCTGTCATTTTCGGCACAACCAACATGAGTGTGTTGCTAGTGTGCCAAAATTGGAATTGTTGTGTGCAGCCAACATGTGTTTTTACATTGGCAATCCTGGCAAATATTGGCTCAGCCAGAATGGCTATGGCTTTGTACAAAGACAATACTGGCATTATTGGAAAAAGCATAAGAAATGGTGTTATTACATTTACAACAATGGCGCAGGCACTGTAACAATATCTGCTTATACTGCTGATACTGGGATTATTGGGTGCATTAACATGATATTATTACTATTACAGTTTCAGTGCTGACATTATTGGATTGGGCCAATGCAAGTGTGCTCTCACAGTGGTAGTACTGGCATCTATGGGCACAGCCCGCATAAGTGTGTTTTTACAGTGGCAATACTGGCATATATTGTTACATGCATCATTACAATTCCTTCCTACACTGGCCGAGTACTGATACATGGCGGAGGCACATATTCATCAAGTGTGGTTTAGAGGGCCAATGATGGCATATATTGTGGGTCTGGGCAGCATGAAAATGAATTGGAAAATGGTCCTGTGTACTGTTCGTAACCTAGCATAGTTCATTTTTTACAATACAGAATGGATTGTAAATGGTATGACTTCGTAACCAAATTTTCACAAAAGTGTGCAGTAAATTTTTTTTTTTTTTTTTTTTTTTTTTTTTATTACGAGTGTATAATCACCGTGGTGATTTTTACAAGAGGATGAACGAAAAACAACGGAAAACACTCCCCAGTTCCAACAATTATCTGTCAAACTGTCAACTTCTGTGGCCAGGCCCGTTAAGACGGGGGTACATGTGCGAAGATCTGATCCAAAATTTTTGTGGCTGCAATAGACCAAGATGTTCTCAAGCCTCCTATTAGGCGCTCCCACCAGAGCTCTTCCTCCCTCAGATAGGAGTTTTTTAAGTGATGAAGAATGTATGGTGATCTAAATTTGTCAGTACCTGGACATAGTAGTAAAAGGTGCCGTAATGTTTCGCTTTGTTCAATGTTATTACAAAAGCGGCAAGTATTTGTTGTTGAAAGGCCCCTTGTGTACAGAATCTCATTTGTAGGTAGCAAATTTAGCCTCACACGGAGTAGAGTGTTCCTAGTTTTTTTGTCTGGGTGCTTTGTCAGGAAGGGTTGGAGTACATTCAGTTTTCTGTTTGTTGGTGGAAGGTGGCTAGTTATCTTGTACTCAGATGCCTTTTCCAATGTATTTATCCAGTCCAATTCTTCTAGTCGGGTTTTAGTTCTTGTCGGGTTCCCCAGAAGTTCTTCAATCGAGCTGCCGCAGATGTCAAGTTGCTGTAAACACATTTGCTCCCATTTGGACGATAACATGGATTTGCTTGGATTCATCTCTTCATGGACCATCTGGAAAATTGCAGAGGAAGAAGGATCTATTATTTTCCGATATAACATAACTGACGCTCTTTTCACGATTGACTCTAAGGAAGAGAGGGAAAGTTCACGTCTAATCAGAGCAATCGGAGTAGAAGATGGCATGTTCAGTACTGAGCGCCAGAACTGACTCTCCAGTCTGGCCCATATGAAGTGAGGTAAAGATGGCATGGCCTCGACTCCATAGGTGATGGCCGGGATAACTTTGCCCCTGTAGAATTTAAGTAGTGGCAACAATGAAAAACGTCCGTATTTGTTATCCAGTATTTTTGCTTGCGAGGCTAGAGTTTTCATTTTTTCAGAAAGATGGTGCTGCATCGCTAAGTCATTGGCCGTGGAGTCAATGAGGACTCCAAGATATTTAAATTCAGCCACTTGTTCAATTTTGTTTGTGGCCAGATACTACGAAAAATTCTTCATTTTTGTCTTTTTTGATTCTTTCCAAATACCATTATCTTCGTTTTCTGTTTGTTTACCTCTAGGTCGTTGGCGGCTGTATATGTGATCAATGCAGATAGCTGCCGTTGTAAACCAATTGGGGTCTGGTCCAGCTGAATGAGGTCGTCTGCATACAGGAGTCTCGGGATCTTCTCTTTACCCAGTTCTGGGGGGAATACTCGTGCGCTGATTAGAGAATCTTTATAGTCCCCAAAATAGGACAGAAAAAGGGCTGGTGCTAGTGGGCAGCCTTGTTTAACCCCTCTGTCTGTTGTTATGGATGTCGAGAGTAGGCCGTTGGTATTCAGTCGTACCTGCATTGATGTGGCAGCGTGCAGGGCCTTGATGGGGTTCAGGATCTCCTGAGGGCAGTCCCAACTGGAAAGTTTTCCCCAGAGCTTCCTTCGGTTGACTAAGTCGAAGGCCTGGGACAGATCTATAAATGCCAAAAACAGGTTCCGATTTTTTTCGCGGGCTTTTGCTTTTAAGAGGCTGAGTATAAAGATGTTTATACTAGTTCCTACTCCTTTTTTAAACCCCGATTGAAGAGGGTCATTACAGGGCGCACTTTTTGCCCACTGATTAAAGTGATCCAACAAAAGGGAACCATAAACTTTCCCTATCACATCTAGGAGGGCCACCGGGCGAAAATTTCTAGGGTCGTCCTTCCTTCCTTTTTTGAATATGGGAATAATGATTCCTGAGGTCCAAGTGGGCGGGATTGAGCGAGAGGTAGTGCATTTGTAGAAAATTATGCTCAGCAGGTTTGCCCATTCTTCTGGCGCGGATTTCAAGTTCTCGTTTGACAGACCGTCAGGCCCTGGAGCCCTTGATTTCTTTAGCTTGAGTATTTTGTCCAGAATTTCAGCTCTGTCCGAAAGGTCGACCCACCGCGCTGTCGTCTGGGGATATAAAGGTCCTGCCTCAGAGTCTGGAGATTTGAAGAGTGATGAGTAGAACCCAGTCCATGCTGGTTCCGATATACTGTTTAGCATCATTGTAGATGCCTCCTTAGCTCGTGGGTTAACCAGACTCCAAAAGTCTCTAGAGTTGGATTTTCCAATTTGTTCTAACATGTTTTCAGAGTCTTGTTGGTGTAGTTTTAAGCGGTGGCCCCGTAGCCAGTTTTTATAGGCTCTTGTTGTCTCCTTCATGTAAGCCCTAGTAGCGGGCGAGTTGTTACTTGCAGCCATTCTTTTAGCTCTGCGAAGGATGTTTCGCTGTGCCACCAAAAGCGAGTCAAAAGTATGTGCATGGTAGGTCTGGGTTGTATTGGGCCCCTTCGATCTTTTTAACGAGGCTCTATAAGGTTCCAAAAATGGTCTGTAGTCCACCTTTGCGGCCTCCTTGCTGCTTCCATACAAACAAGTAATTTCTTGAATGTTGGTCCGTGAGATCCTTACCCGGTTGCCTTTTCCTACCGTTCTATTCTTTCAGAGTAATGATCTGTATCTGGTTTTATGGAGGCCCATTTAATGGCCAGCAGGTTGTGATCGCTTTGCTGTGACTGGCAAATGTTGAAATCTATCAACCGGGCTAACAGCAAATCAGAGACGAATATGTAGTCTATTGTTGAGCTGGTCAAACCTCTTTTCCATGTTGGTAGAGAGATAGAGTCAAGAAATGTAGTTGCAGAGTTGAAAAGATGTCTGGCCGTCATCAGCTTCTGCCAGGCTAAGCCTTGTTTACAAGGCTTACTCTGTGCGGGGTCTGTGGTGCTATTATTAGCCAATGGGCACTTGATGTTTAAGTCCCCACATATTATAACATCGCATACCCCAAACTCTAAGTAGACTGAGTCCAATGTGGAGGTTACTATATCAAACAGTGAGGTCTGTTGAATCCTTTTATGGTTCCAATAGATCGACATCACCAACAGGGGGGTGCATGTTTGATGTTCTTCCCCAGCCTCCTTTCGTTGCCACGAGATGAGTACCGCGACGACGTATGGGGTCGTCAAGATGGTTTTGGTTATTTCTAAACCCACACCCATCCGGACTGCGATGATTAGGCCTGATGATGGTCTTCCTTTAGGGCCCGCTAATGCTTCTGAGAAGGCGATCTCGAAACCATCCAATGTTGGTTTGGTTTGTAACCAGACTTCTTGGAGGCATAAGATGTCATAGTCCCCTAAATTGATGTCTCCAGAAGTTGTCAAATGTAAAAACCCTCTTGTGTTCCATGATGCCAGAGTCAGTTGATGTTGGTCTTGGTCAGTGTTTGTAGATTCTGATGGCTATTTCTGTAGGCGTGTGGATAAAGCTTTTGGTAGCCAAGCCCATGAAGACGATTCTAAAGACGGTCTGGTCTGAGTCACTTTTTGGGTCTCTTCTAAGGTTGTGGGAGCCTTTGTGTTAGAAGAGCTACTAGGGGAATTTGCTTTCCCCTGAGGAATAGAGTCGATCGTGTTGGACTTAAGAGTAGCTGGTGGTTTCTTTACGGAATTTTCCTTTGAGTTAGTGCAGTAAAATCCACTCAGGACGAGAAGGCTTGCAGACCCCATCCTCTTGGTTGCTCTCGACCAATTAGTGGGCGCCATTATGCTCCTCATATGAAAAGCTTTATTTATTCATTTAGTTATTTATGTATGAGGCGCCGGTAACCCGCAGGTATTGGGGCGCCAAAACACAGACACAAGACAACAAGAAAAAAATGGGACTTAAGGGAGCAGAAGAAAGATCAACAGGGGCAGCCCAGTGGGACAGAAATGTTTTCAATTGTCGTCTAAAGCAACTCGGGACTCTCTGAGGTCTAAGTTCCATACCTTAGCTGCTTGTACAGGGCAGGATTTACCCATAAAGTAGGTATCCTGGCCATGGCTAATGCGCTGGACCTCAGAGATCTAGTAGATGTATACATGGTCACCAAATTCTTGGTATAATGGGGAGCATCGCCATATAAAGCCTTATGCACAAGCACTGCCACCTTGAATTTCAGTCTAGCATCAACCGGTAGCCAGTGCAGGTCTTGCCGACTCTGCGAGATGTGGTCTTGTCTAGATTTGCCTTTGATGATCCTTACTGCATCATTTTGAATGGCTTTCTTTTGGGCCATACTAGAAGTGAGGTGCCGTAGTCCAATCTGGAAAGAATGGTAGCACAGGCAACAATGGAACAATGCAATTCAGAGAGAAAGGGGTGGAGGTTGTTAAGAAGATGCGAGTAATAGATGCAGTTTTTGATGGTCTGGTTAAAGTGAGAATCAGGGTCTAAGGTGGAATTAAGGTGGAAACCTAAGGTTTTGACTTTCTTAACTACTTTGATCTGGCAGTCGTTGATAGGACAGGCTGCAAATCTAGGGTCAAGTTTAGAGCAGGTGTGAGAGGAGCCGGTTTTATTACTGTTAAGGCACATCCTCTGCTGGTTGGCCACTTGGCCAGCCATGAAACACTTGTGCATAGGCACGTTAGAAATGCCATATCATATCATATCATATTGCCCACCGGGGAGCGGCAGGCTTGGCCGGCCCCCCTTCTTCAAATGCTCATTGCATTATCCCTCGCTGCCATCCATCTGCTCCCTGTGAAGAGTTGTCATCAGGGGTGTTGCTAGGTCTGGAAAAGATCTGGGGCTAAGCTAGTGCTATGCTATGCTTCCTGGCCACACCTTGCACCAGGGACTGTATCTGTACCCATACAGTTCCCCACTTAAACAAAGCATTTTCTGACTGCATTACCCGTGTTTATTGCCTCTATTATCTATTTATTTTTATTTATTATTATGTATATGTTCTTCTCTGCTCCGCACTTTCCACTCTCCCCCTTCCATGCACTTTTCCCCCTCCCCCTCTCCCATGCACTTGCGCGTTTTCAATGTCACTGGGCCTAGTAAGATCGCCGTTTTGTTCTCCCCTGTTCCCCTCCCTTGCCTTGTCGCGCTCTGAAACACTTGTGTACGAGCGCGATATAAATAAATTATCATATCATATCATAGTGTTGGGACTGTCGGGACTCGGGGCTAGCTAGCCTTTTGGTCCTACCACCTGAGGATCTATCCGGGGTTACACCAAAAAGACCTGGGGCTATAGCCCCCTCAGACCCCCCTAGCAACGCCCCTGGTTGTCATCTGCAGCTGCTCCTTTTCCACCAGAGTCTGGGTGCTTTCCTCACTTTGGCGGAGCGTCATGTACTAAAGGTACTTGCCGGAAAATGCAAAATGATATGAGTATAAAGCAACCACTTGCTTTCCAACCCAAATTTGACTATTGAGAAAAATTGAAAAATAAATCTTTGGTCGCTTTGTTTTATCTGCACAACATTTGGTGATTTAATGCCTTGCTTGGCAACGTTTTACTTTGCTGACTGTTGAACCCTCTAAGTGCAATTTACCTTTGTTTGCCATTTTTCGCTGCGATTTTCAAAATTGTTGCCACATTATTTTGCTAACAGTGGCTGCCTCTCTGGGCCTTTCCACCTTCATCTAATCAGTGATTGGCCACTTGGCCAGCCATATTGGCCAACCGGGACCGGCAGGCTTTAGCCAGTCTGTTGTTCTAAGGCTCACTTCTAAGGCCCCTCTCAGCGCCCCTGCCCGCTTACCGAAAAGCTACATGCCGCTATTACAACAGCCTGACCATCCCTGGGTCTGCCAGCTCCCTCAGCTATGTCATTGGACTTCCAAAACTCTCTCACTCCCTCTCTATTGCTATTTTATCCCTCCTTCTGCCTTACCTTTTGGGTTCATTCATTGAGCTTCACTCTACCTTCTTCTTGTTTACAACTGGTTTTCCCTTCATGCTCTCGTCTACGCATTTGCCTATAATCCTAGCTCATTTCGTTTACTCATCGGTGCATTAACAACTGCCTCTCAAGTCAAATTTGGGTGTGTTTGGGAAAGTGAAATTTGGGTGTTTTTGGGAAAGTGAAAATTGCGTCTGTTTGCGAAAGTGAAATTAGGGTGTGTTTCTGTAAATCAAGATTGGCTGTGTTTTTTTTTCACCTTACTTCGGCCCTCAATTGTAACCTGCTAGGCCAGTGACTGCCCATAGCTCTGATCTTACACATTGCTCCTACTGTCTCCTCTCTCTACCTGCCCATGGCATTGTCTGTTTCTCCTATCTATTCCTACTGTTTCTCTATCAACTTTCCTTCCCTTCTCACTAAGTCTGGTAAGAAGAAATTCAAAAAGGATATCTTGGCTTCCACCCTGGTCTTCCCATCGCTGATACCTATTCCAGCGCCTCTGCCAGACAAACCCTCACTGTCATCTTCTTTTTCGTTCCCTCACCAGATCTCTGGACCCCTCATATGAGCTCTATTCTCTGTCGTGTCTCCTCCTCTCCCATTAATGGTGGCACCCGTTGGAAAATCTGTATGGATCTCTTTGACTCCTCCAGAGTCTTCATTAACATCTACCTAAATGGTACCGTCATGGTGCAAGGCCCTCAGGCTAATCTCCTCCTCTTTGATAGGCAGTTCCCTCGCCTCATCAACTTCCTTTCATCTCCCCTACTCTCTTCCCGTGGCTGCCTTGGCCTCCTCCACATCCTCCTCTGCACCATCTCAAGCTTCTCCTACACCTCCGCAGGGCGTACCTCTGCTCTGCACCCCTCCCTGGAAGGTCTTTAAGGCTGGCAACCTTTTCCATCTCGCCACTCTAAATTCTCGCTTGGCTGTTAAACACTCATCTGACATATGTCACCATCTTGAAGAACTCGACCTTGATGTCCTCGGTCTCACCAAGACATGGTTCACCGCCAGCTATGTCACAAGTTTTGACACTCTCATCCCCAAGATCCTCTTAGCCCCCAGATCAAACCGGCCTGGAGGGAGTGTAGCCCTGATCTTTCCTGAGTGGATTCCTGCCTCTATCATCCCCACTCAGACTTACTCTTCTTTTGAATGCCTTGTCTGCAGGCTCTCTCTCTCTCTCTCTCCTAGCCACTCTCTTACTGTTGCTACTCTCTATCGGCCCCCTGGTCAAATCACCTCTTTTCTCTATGAGTGGGCTTACCTCTCCTCCTCCCTCTTGGCCTCAACCACTCAACTTCTCCTCCTTGGTGACCTCAACATCCATCTTGATTCTACCTGTCCCTCATATTCACTTTTTCACGAGCTCTGCAATACACTCTCCCTCTCTATCCTTCACTCCGGACCGACTCACTCTGCTGGTCACACACTTGATGTCTTGATCTCATCCGGCCTCCCCCTCTCTAATCCCCTTTACCACCCCTCTCTCCTGGAGTGATCACTGCCCCCTCTCTTCTCATCTCTCCATCTCCTCTCCCCAAGCCAAGTCCACTCCTAGATTGTCACCCACCTTCTCAGATATCCGGCCCATGAAGCGTGTGTCAGTCGAGGCCTTCGCTGCCATCTTCTCACCCCATCCTTCACTCCAGGCTGACTCACACCCTGACACAGCCCTCTCTCTTCTCTACGCCTCTATTTCTGCTACTCTTGATACTCTTGACCCCGTCATGAGGATCCACTTGAAGTCCAAAGCCAAGTGCAATTCCTGGTATGACTCCGCCCTAGCTACACTTAAACGGAAGTGTAGGATGGTGGAGAGGAAATGGAGAGCTTCTTGCTCATCCTCTGACAAACTGGGCTGCTGCCTGCTCCAAAGGCAATACCGACTCGCTGTCCGCATGAGAAGAGAGTCCACATACAAGCCTGCATCTCTGCAGCATCACACAATTCGACATAACTCTTCAAAATCTGCAAGGAGCTGGCCAACCCTGCTGCAGTCTCTACCCCTCCTCTTCCCTCCCAGGCTCTTCGCAATGCCCTTGCCTCTAACTTGATCTCTAAAACCCGGGACCTCCTGTCCACCCTCTCCTGTGATCCCCCTCCTCCTTCTCGTCTTGATGACCCTTCCTCAGCTACCTCCCCTCCCCCTTTCTCCTCCTTTCCTCTTTTCTCCCCTGATGAGGTTGCTAGACAAGTCTGATCTAGGAAAACATCATCCAAACAGGTCCATCCCTGTTCCTCTAAATCCACTAAGGACCACATTGACACCCTTGCTCCAGCCCTTGCTGATTTCTGCAACCTCTCCTTCACATCTGGCTCTTTACCCTCCCCTCTTAAACACTCCCTTGTGCATCCTCTCCTCAAGAAATCCACTGCTGATCCATCATGTCCAGCAAACTACCATTCAATTTCCATTACTCCCTTTTGGGGTAAGCTACTGGTAAAGCTTGCCATATCTCAGCTTAATTTTAATTACGACTCTGTTGGCTCCCTCCATGACCACCAATCGGGCTTCAGAGCTGCCATAAGCACGGAAACTGCTTTCCTGAACATCCGTGAAGACCTGCTCTCCAACCTCGACTCTAACATTCCCTCTGTTCTTATCTTACTTGATCTCTCGTCTGCGATTGACACGGTCAGCCATACCACCCTGCTCAATTGTCTTTGTGATAACCTGGGTATCACTAATCAGGCTCTGGCCTGGCTGACCTCTTTTCTCTCTGGTCGACCCTCCAGGTTCAACTTGGGTCCTTTCTATCTTCTATCTCCCTCTCCACATGTGGTGTCCCCCAGGGGTCTAACCTCTCGCCCTGGCTTTTCATCCAATACCTGGCAACTCTCGCCTACTGCATCTCCATTTTCTACTCAACTTTCCAGTGCTATGCTGATGACACCTAACTCATTTTCAGGCTTCCTTCAGCCACCTCCTGTCCTTCCCTCATCTCCTATTGTCTAAGAGCCATTCAAAATTGGTGGGCCACCAACGATCTATGTCTAAATGCCAACAAGACCGAGATCCTCCTTATTGGTACACAATCTCCATCCATTCCTCTCACTCTCTGACCAGCCTCCATAGGCCCTCCTCCTACCCCCACCTGCGAGGGTAAGAACCTCAGAGTTATCTTTGACTCTACACTCTACTTCTCCGCACACATCTCTGACGTCTCCAAAAAGTCAAACTTTTTATTGCACCTCCTTAAAGGTACTCTACCTTTCCTTTCCTCTCCTTCCCTCAAAACCTCACTGTCTCCCAAGATCTGGTTCACTCCAGACTGGATTACTGTAACAGCCTCGCCCTAAATCTTCCTGCCTCCACTCTCCGCCCTTTACAACTATTCCAGAACAGGACTGCAAGACTTGTCCTTGGCCTCAAGCCCTGGGATCATATCTCTTCAGCCCTGAAATCCCTTCATTAGCTCCCAGTGGATGCAAGGATTGTGATATGATATGATATGATATGATATGGCATGTGTAACGCGCCTATACACAAGTGTTTCAATTACATTTTAAACCCTCTGCATTGTCCACAAGGCTTTCTAGGGCCTGGGTCCAAAATACCTTCAACTATCCGTCAGTAACTACCTCCCTTCTCGAGTCCTTCGCTCCTCTACTTCTAACTCCCTCGGGGTCAGTCTTTTTGCAAAGAAACGAGCTGGAGGTAAATTGCTTTCTTCTGCAGGTGCCTCTATATGGAACAGCCTCCCGGCCACCCTAAAATTTGAGGAAAACCATCTCTGGTTCCGGAAGTATCTCAAGACCTTCCTCTTTGCCTCTGCCTTTGCCCCCCTTCTTCCCTGTTGATCTATTTCTTCTCATGGCATTGTGTACCTGCCCACCCTCTGTTCTTTCGGACCCAGGTACCTGCCATCCCTGCCACCCTCCTGCACTGCCTCCAGGCCAACCCCTGCACTAGGGCTCAGTATCTGTGCCCATACAGTCCCCCTCCCACTTTTCTTCTGCACTTATCAGATATACCTTATCTGACCAACTTTCACCTGCTACTTGCTGGCTGCACTACCTTTATTTATTTATTTAATATTTATTCTCTTTTTTCTCTCTTCTGCTTTGCACTTTCCACTCCCCCCCACCCCTTACATGCACTTTTCCCTTTTCCCTATTCCATGCACTTGCACTTTCTTAGATGTCACTGGGCCTAGTAAGATCGCTGTTTTATTTTTTATTCTCCCTTGTTCCCCTCCCTTTGCCTGGTCGCGCTCTGAAACGCTTGTGTATGAGCGCGATATAAATAAAATATCATTTCATTTTCATCCATGATTCAATGTTTTTGTAGATAGTTTGGAGAAGGAGAGAATCCAATTCATGGTCACCGTACAGTTCACGGCTATGTGTCGTCTGCATAGTCTGTGAAAAAGAAATTGAGATTGTCCAACAAGCAGGAGAAAGATGCAAGCTCCCTGCGGGACTCCACATGAAATGTCTGACAACGGTGAAGTAGCGTCACTGCAACATACTCCAGATTTCCTGTGAGAAATAGAAGACTGGACCCATTAAATGCAGTTCTCACTGCATTGGCCGATGTCCCTGAGAGGCCCTCATGTTCCAGCAGATCAAAGGCTGTCGAAACGTCCAAAAGGGCAAAGAGCCCAGCTTTCCCTTTGTCTGAAATGCTGAGCATGGGCGATTGAAGGTCCAAAAGAGCTCTCTCTGTACTGTGGGATGGACGAAAGCCTGATTGCCTGGCGTGCCAGATGTCATTTGTCTCTAGTTGTAGCGTGGAACCCTGATTGCCTGGCGTGCCAGATGTCATTTGTCTCTAGTTGTAGTGTGGCACCCTGCTTGCCTGGTGTGCCAGATGTCATGTGTCTCTAATTGTAATGTGGCACCTAATTGCCTGGAGTGCCAGACGTCATTTGTCTCTAGTTGTAGCGTGGCACCCTGATTGCCTGGCGTGCCAGATGTCATTTGTCTCTAGTTGTAGCGTGGCACCCCGATGCCTGCCATGCCAGATGTCATTTGTCTCTAGTTGTAGCTTGGCACCCTGATTGCCTGGCATGCCAGCTGTCATTTGTCTCTAGTTGTAGCAGGGCACCCTGAATTTGTCTCTAGTTGTAGCAGGGCACCCTGATTGCCTGGCGTGCCAGCTGTCATTTGTCTCTAGTTGTAGCAGGGCACCCTGAGTGGGAAACATGTAAGAATTCGGGGGGTGTGGACTGAACAGCTGTAGGTAGGATATTGTGATGGGTTTGTTCGGGGGGGGGGTGGGGGGGGGTTGTAAAGCTTTACGTTTCCATTGATGGTGTTACAGACTATCACATCAGGGCTGGACTAGCAAGCAGCTGAAACATGCTAGTAAATGGATACTGAAATAGGGGGGGGGCACAAGTGTCACAGACAGGCTTGCCATGAATATTGCATGACATGGAAGTTCAGGAAACAGAGATTCTAGCACTCGTGGAATTGCTTTTATTAAGTGCAACTTAGTTTGCACCTCACAATACAATCTTAATACAAACACCTGAGCACATTAAACACAGTCACACCCACCAATAAAGTCTTGATGAACAGCACAAGTAGAGCATCAGAGCCGTGTCTCAGCTGGACCCCATCCAGACCAATGCAAAGAGCACTGCTCTACTAGAGGATCATGACTTCCTACACTTCCAGGGGATGTGCGAGAAGACTAGACATGCATGTGCAAAGTCGGTCCCACAGAAAACCCCTAAAGGACATCTACATATCCATTGAATCACTAAAAGCGCATCTAAAAAAACAGGCCTCGGTAGCACCTTATTTTAAAACCACGAAATCTATTGCATTTAACAATCTAAGCAGTATGACAGCGTGACAGTCGCAATTCAAGAGCAGCGACAGCCCTTTGCCAAAATGCATCTGTGTTCCACCAGCAACTCCGTCCTCCACACATTTCTCAAAGGAGTGTAAGCATCGCTGCTGCCAATCTGGGCTTTAATGCTAATGTGGGAAGGTTTTCCACAGTTCTCCTTACATTACAATGTGAGCCTTTCTGGACAGCACCCTCCAGCCTGTTCTCACTGGTCAGCAACACGTGTGACCCAAGTCTTAGAAACTGCCTGCGCCAAAGTGAACTGGGCCTTTCGGAACATTACCTGCTGGCAAATGTCCCATGTCAGTTCATAGAGTTATCCCGGGCCTGGATCCAGTCTAGGGGAAAAGGCTTTGCTTTACACTCTGCCGGGGTTTCAAGCAATAGCAGAGGGGACATTTTACACCCATCCATTGTGCGTTCTATTGTGGTCTTTCTGTGGTCGCAGCCTTTCCCATTTCTCTGGATCTGATCTTTCACATCAGCAGGCATCTGTTACTGGCTCAGGCTCTTTCCATCTCTCCCTGGAAAGAGGGGTCCATCCTTTTTAGTTGAAGGCCTCTGAATCGCCCCTTGCTGGAACCCTTTCACTTGACCCTGAGTCGCTACCCAGCTGTCCCCGATGGCTAACGCGTGCTCCTGGCACAGATCTTAGAGGAAGTAGTTGTTATATCCACCTTACGTTCCGCTGCGCGGTGACGTAAGGCGTCATCAATAAAAGCCCCGCCCCCGCTCCGCGGGGCAGTTCCAGGGCAAGGCAGCAACACGTCGGTGCCCGTGTCCTCATTGCTCCCGCCGGATCTGCGCAGCGGGGCCTTGCAGCCTAGGGCCCTGTCATACTGTTTCCCGCCGACGCATCGGAACAGAATCGAGGCAAGTGAAATGAACGGCGCCCGCGAAGCCCAGTAAATTAAGCCCTCGGCAGGGGCACAATTTTTTGAAGCACGGTGGGGGGGCCCATCCCCCACCGGCAGAAAATGGAAAAAATATATATTTTTTTTCTTCTCTTCTTCCTCTCTCCAAATGAAATGGAACAAATTTGGATATCTCCAGAATTTTTCCCGAAGTGGCCATACATCTGACTCCTAGAGGCCCAAGACCAACTGGCAAACGTCCTTGGGCCCACCTAACTGGAAAAGGGATACAAGCAAGAGCATCACGCCAAAACCCCTGTCACACGATCGGAGAGCCAAGCAGGGCCACAGATACCACGGTGAGGGGGCATCGCAACACGTGCGCACAGGCCAGCACCAGACCCATGCACAAGGCGACAGGCAGCTTTACTCCCTGGCCCAGCACGCTATACAGACTGGCCTCAAATTTGTCACCATCCACGCCGCACACATGCCCACAAGGGGGAACATCGATCACACTCGGCCCTTTCGACCCATACACCGACCCTTCATCGGTTGGCCCCCGGAAGCAGCTGTTGTTACAAAAATTCGAGATAGCTATGGGTTGCAAAGACATTACCACGTCAAGGAAAATGAGGTTGCACCTCCTACTGAATGTTGGGGATGAGGTTCTACGCATATTCAACTCGCTGGCAATAGCAGATGGCCTCGACGTCTACCAACAAACCAAGGACACGCTCACGGCCCATTTCATGCCCCAGCTTAATCCAGACTATGAAACATTCATCTTCTGTACTACTATCCAGCTGTAGGACGAGACACTGGATGCCTATCACACCAGGCTACAGAAACTCACGATCTCATGTGAATTTACCAACATTGAAAAGGAGATCCTACGACAGATTATCAATGGGATGCACTCAGAGAAGCTAAGGAGGATGGTGCTTAGCGAAAAAGGCATATCTCTGACCAGGATCCTGGAACTTGGCCGCCAGAGGAAGTTGGCACATGCCAGAGCAGCGCACATGGGCACGACCCTGCAGAAACTCCAACCGGCACTCACAATGGCGACTGTGACCCAAATCACAATCCGCCAATACGCGAGGGAAGGGGCCGGCGGCAACAACACACACTCCAGATGGCAACCAAGAACCCCGGGATCCACGGAATGTGGGTGGTGCGGAGGACCTCGCTACGGTAGATGCAACTGCCTGGCCCAAGGCACCATGTGTGGGGCATGCGGCAGAAAGGACCACTACGCAAAAGTATGCAGATCATCGGGGCTGCCACAACAACCACAAACATCTCAAGACAGAACCTCAACCTCGGGAAAGAAGAAGAAACAAGCCAGTGCTCGCCGAGTCGAGACTGCAAATTTGTCGACCGAGGAGGAAGGGGACGATGTGACACACATCCAGCAAGAGGTTGCAAACGAGCAATGCAGAAAAGGAAAAAAGTGTACCTGGTCTCAGCACTGAACTACGGAGACACCACGCCCAGAAAAAAACTGAGAAGACCAAGAAACTCCACTGCCCATAGTAGGACGATTCCGGACCACACTCAGCAAGGGTGACAAGTCACTGCAGTCCAAAATCTATGTCGTAAACTCCGGAATTGAGTGTCTACTAAGCGGAGATGCGGCTGAGGACCTGGGGCTCATAAGCTTCATCTGTGAGGTGACCGAGACACAAGATATCGACAGCATTCTCGGAAAATACCCGAATCTGCTCAAGGGGATAGGGTGCCTCAAAGGAAAGTCCATCAAGCTCCACATTGATGAGTCTGTCCAACCGCGAGCAGTGTGACACTGAAGGACTCCATTCCACATACGAAACCAGGTGGAGAAAGAGCTCTGTGGACTCGAGAAGGCAGGCATCATCAAAGAGGTCACCGGACCAACTCCGTGGGTGTCACCCATGGTTGTCACAAAGAAACACAAACAGCCAGGAAAAGTGAGGATATGCATTGACATGTGCCTCCCCAATGCGGCAATAAGACGAGAGTGACACATCACCACAACCCTCGACGAAATAGTAGCAGACCTCACCGGATCCAAAATCTTCTCAAAAGTCGACCTCAATGCCGGATACCACCAACTGAAACTCCACAGGGATTCCAGGTACATCACAACGTTCTCACTCACATAGGACTACGCCGATACAAACGGCTCAGCTTTGGGATTTTGTCTGCGGCGGAAGCGTTTCAGCAAACTATCCAGGAGGTGATACGCGGCATCCCGGGGGTACTCAACGTCAGTGATGACATTCTCATTCACGCAGAGAGCAAGGAAGAACATGTACGACGGCTCCACATGCTACTCAACAGGCTAGAGTGTGCAGGTCTCACAATCCACAAGGACAAGTGCGAATTCCTAAAGTAAGAGATCTCGTTTTTTGGGTACACCTTCAATAGCGCAGGCATCTCCGTGGATCCTCAAAAGGTAGAGGACATACAGGCTGCCTCACCCCCTACCACACCAATGGAGGTACACAGTTTTCTAGGGATGGCATCATAACTGCGGAAGGTTAATCCCCAACCTAGCCACACTATCAGAACCTCTGAGGGAACTCATGAAGGCCAGCACGAAATGGGTTTGGAGCCCCACCTGCCAAGAAGCGTTTGAACAAATCAAGGCGTCGCTCTCGGCAGACACCACCATGGCCTACTACAATCCCACATTATTGACTGAACTGTACATTGATGCCAGCCCAGTGGGTTTAGGAGCAATTCTCATTCAAGTGGCCGACACAGGAGAATAAATGCCGATCGCATATGCCTCCCGCACCCTGACACCGACGGAGCAGTGGTATTCCCATATTGAAAAGTAAGCAATTGCAGTGCTGTGGGGTTGCCGCCATTTCCATCTATACCTGTATGGCCGAAAATTCAAGGCCTACACGGACCACAAACCACTCCTCCCTATCTTCACTGGCTCATCATCGCACCCCCCAGCCAGAATAGGAAAGCGGCTCCTGCACCTACAACAATATGACTTTGAGCTGGCATACCAACCAGGCAGTGGAAACCCAGCTGATTTCCTATCCAGGCACCCAAAAGCAGCAACGCCTGGGGAGATACACGTACCGGAAGAAACGGAAGAACATATCTTCCAGGTTGTCCATACGATGAAGCCAAGAGCCATTGGCATCGAAGACATTGTGGAGGCCACACAAGACGACCCATGCTGTGACCTGGTGAAAGACACAATCATCTCTGGTGAATGGAAATCCTTCCTACGGAACATCCACAATCGTACGGCTGAAGCTAAAGAATTCCTCACTGGCATCTTCACAGTAAGACAAGACCTAGCCATCATAGAGGAAGGGCTCATCCTAAGAGTGACCCGAATTGTCATCCCCGCAAGCATGCAGGAAAGAGTTGTAGCGTTAGCGCACAAAGGTCACCAGGGAATGGTAAGAACGAATGCCTGAATCAGACACTGCGTCTGGTTCCCACACATCGATGAAAAAGTGTAACAGCTCATCACAACATGCCTCCCATACCAAATAACGGGGGCCGAGCCCATACTGTCGGCAGAGCGGGGGTCCTCCAGATGGGACGCCATTAGCATAGACTTCTGCAAGATACAAGAGGGCACACACCTGTTGGTGGCAATCGATGATCACTCAAGGTACCCTGAAGTCAAAATCGTAACATCCACGGCGGCAGAGGTGGACATACCCGCAATGGAAAAAATGTTCACCACCCACGGCCTTCCACGGCGGATTTGAAGTGACAATGGGCCGCCGTTCCAAGGAAAGGAATTCAAGCGGTATCTCACTGACCTCAACATTCACTACCATCACATAATGCCCAGATGGCCGCAGGCCAATAGTGACATGGAAAAATGTATGCGCACAATCAACAAAGTTCTATCTCGCATCAACTCAAGCCCCTGGAGAGTGGCCCTATACTGATTCCTGAGGAATTGCAGAGTAACTCCCCACAGCACAACGGGGATACCACCGGTGGACATAATGTATGGAACCATAATCAACTCATTGATTCCACAGCATCCGAACAGGGGTACGGACACATATGACCGAGATCGCACTGAACAAAGGAGGACCGTGGCAAACGAACACATGAGCACTAAGAGGAACGCCAAGAGGTCCCATCACTGAGTCGGTGACCAGGTGGTAATGGTGAGAAACCTATCCAAGTCAAAGCTGACACCCAGTATGACTCAGTCCCATTGACCATAACACAAAGGCACGGGACTATGATAACAGCCAAGAAGGGACAAAGAGAAGTCACTAGAAACGCGTCTTGGTTCAAAACAGTATCAAGATATCTGTGGACAGACGGAGAGCCGCAACCAGTGGAAGAAGAAATCCTACAAACAGAAGAGGAGCGATAGAATCAGGAAGACGAAGCGACCCTGGACGGCAGAGTGGAAGAGCCACTGAGCGAACCAGTGCTGGATGCACCGAATAATGAAGGTGAGCAACCCAATGGGAGTCAGGGGACAGCGCCAAGGGGTGGACGGTATGCTCTAAGAACTGCGCCCAGGCCCCCTGAAAGACTCAAAGACTATGAGTGGTAGAAGACCAGCGCTTGAGGCTACCGAACTCACTGTTTGTAGTATTGTTGGTTAATGTTTTTGTTGGGAAAAAAGGAGGAATGTTATATCCGCCTTACGTCTCGCTATGCGGTGACGTAAGGCGACATCAATAAAAGACCCGCCCCTGCTCCACGTGGGCAGTTCCGGGGCAAGGCAGCAACACGTCAGTGTCCGTGTCCTCATTGCTCCCGCCGGAGCTGCGCAGCGGGGCCTTGCAGCCTGGGACCTTGTCATACTGTTTCCCGCTGATGCATCAGCCGGGGAACAGAATCTAACAGTAGTATACCCAGTAACTCTAATAACCCATTGGCCAGAAACTAGGCTTGGGTGACAAGCAGGAAGTGGTGCCCCCTGCACAGGGCACAGAGCCAGCCTTAATGGACATCAGAATGGCCAACCACTGCCTCTAATCATGACCGCCTTTCAGCTGAGTTTGAGAGCCCGGACCACTACCTCCTCCTTCAGACCGTGGCTGCGGTGGCCAGGGCGCCACCTGCGTTGGTTCAGTCTTGACCTATCAAATGAATATATTAGACTCCGTGTGAATGGATGGGAAGCGCCTCCTCCAGGCTAGACTGCAGAGGGCCGCAGGGTCCTGTGTGTTACCAGCCTTGTTACTCCATGTCTGCACCGGGCCTCTTGCGATCCGCTCGCCACTATAGAGAGTGGTTACGCTTCTCAGCTGTAGGGTGTGCTGGGAGCCATGGCTTTCATATTGTCATCCATCCCTGACACTCTCAACATGGGCGACCAATGGCGACCATTGGCTGCGCCTAAATGACTTACAAACTGAATTGGACATTATTGCCTTGACTAAATGAGGGGCCGTGTTTCCCCTTTTATTTCAATCTACTAACATCTCCTGAAACCAACTCCCAACTCCCAGGGTCCTGTTTGATCCCAGATACAATCACCTGCAGAGGAACTATCAGGCCTTTTCTGCCTAGCACATTATAAATGTCACATCATATCAAAAGGATCCATTGCTATAGCCGTTGCAGCACCGATATCTTCTATAGCATATCACCAGGTTTGTAATTGGTTATTTTATTGCCTATATATAACGCGCTGAACACCCAGAGGTTTCTAAACACAGAGCTGGGGATCGAACCAGTGTTGCTCGGCACCGTCTTGCTTCCATGGCGAGCGCGTTACCCCTTTGCTATCCTCCCGAGACTGGCTTCCCGCACCTTTTCCAGTGTCTGACCTGGCAGCTGCGTGCCTCGTGTTCTTATATCTTAAATCCCTCCACTGCTGCCAGCGCAGCACAGACCACATGAAACGTTATCTACAATACTCCCTCTCAATACAGATCCAAGAAGGTGAAATGTCTCTCCTGGGGCCTGAGACAGGAGCATAAGTTGGTTCGTTTAGAAACAGGCAGAACACATGAGTGGTTGAGCTCCCTCCGGGGGCAAGGGCACCGGCGCATCAGAGCTCAGCACAAGGCAAGACTTAGACACGGAATTCAGTGCAATCGCCAACAATGAACCGCAAGTAACACAAACATTCGAGCCCAATGATAACATGTAACACACCAGCAGCTGCCAGACTCCGGCTGCAGAGTTCAAATCAACCAAGACGTGCTAATGATCCACGAAAATAAAACAGGAAAGTCCTTTCAAAATGGAGGAGTTCCATGGCCCCGCTTTCAGGAGTTTTCTAAATCTGAGGCACGAAGGTTAGAAGGTGACGGACAGCAGCACCCGAAAAAGAATGTTTAGACGCAAATATACATCTGTGAATTCAGAAGCTTCAAGTCCAAGCAAAACATGACTATGGAGGCCTCTCACACCCCCAGAGATGCCTCTCACACCCCCAGAGATGCCTCACACCCCAGAGATGCCTCTCACACCCGCAGAGGTGCCTCTCACACCCCAGAGATGCCTCTCACACCCGCAGAGATGCCTCTCACACCCCAGAGGTGCCTCTCACACCCCCAGAGATGCCTCTCACACCCGCAGAGATGCCTCACACCCCAGAGATGCCCCTCACACCCGCAGAGATGCCTCACACCCCAGAGATGCCTCTCACACCCACAGAGATGCCTCACACCCCAGAGATGCCTCTCACACCCCCAGAGATGCCTCTCACACCCGCAGAGATGCCTCACACCCCAGAGATGCCCCTCACACCCGCAGAGATGCCTCACACCCCAGAGATGCCTCTCACACCCACAGAGATGCCTCACACCCCAGAGATGCCTCTCACACCCGCAGAGATGCCTCTCACACCCCAGAGGTGCCTCTCACACCCCCAGAGATGCCTCTCACACCCGCAGAGATGCCTCACACCCCAGAGATGCCCCTCACACCCGCAGAGATGCCTCACACCCCAGAGATGCCTCTCACACCCACAGAGATGCCTCACACCCCAGAGATGCCTCTCACACCCGCAGAGATGCCTCTCACACCCCAAAGGTGCCTCTCACACCCGCAGAGATGCCTCACACCCCAGAGATGCCTCTCACACCCACAGAGATGCCTCACACCCCAGAGGTGCCTCTCACACCCCCAGAGATGCCTCTCACACCCGCAGAGATGCCTCACACCCCAGAGATGCCCCTCACACCCGCAGAGATGCCTCACACCCCAGAGATGCCTCTCACACCCGCAGAGATGCCTCACACCCCAGAGATGCCTCTCACACCCGCAGAGATGCCTCTCACACCCCAGAGATGCCTCACACCCCAGAGATGCCTCTCACACCCGCAGAGGTACCTCTCACACCCCAGAGATGCCTCTCACACCCGCAGAGATGCCTCCGCCCGCAGAGATGCCTCACACCCCAGAGATGCCTCTCACACCCCAGAGATGCCTCTCACACCCCAGAGATGCCTCTCACACCCGCAGAGATGCCTCTCACACCCGCAGAGATGCCTCACACCCGCAGAGATGCCTCTCACACCCGCAGAGATGCCTCTCACACCCCAGAGATGCCTCTCACACCCGCAGAGATGCCTCTCACAACCCAGAGATGCCCCTCACACCCGCAGAGATGCCTCACACACCACAGAGATGCCCCTCACACCCGCAGAGGTGCCTCTCACACCCCAGAGATGCCTCTCACACCCGCAGAGATGCCTCTCACACCCCAGAGAAGCCCCTCACAGCCGCAGAGATGCCTCACACCCCAGAGATGCCTCTCAAACCCGCAGAGATGCCTCTCACACCCCAGAGATGCCTCACACCCCAGAGATGCCTCTCACACCCGCAGAGGTACCTCTCACACCCCAGAGATGCCTCTCACACCCGCAGAGATGCCTCCGCCCGCAGAGATGCCTCACACCCCAGAGATGCCTCTCACGCCCCAGAGATGCCTCTCACACCCGCAGAGATGCCTCTCACACCCGCAGAGATGCCTCACACCCGCAGAGATGCCTCTCACACCCGCAGAGATGCCTCTCACACCCCAGAGATGCCTCTCACACCCGCAGAGATGCCTCTCACACCCCAGAGATGCCCCTCACACCCGCAGAGATGCCTCACACACCACAGAGATGCCCCTCACACCCGCAGAGGTGCCTCTCACACCCCAGAGATGCCTCTCACACCCGCAGAGATGCCTCTCACACCCCAGAGATGCCCCTCACAGCCGCAGAGATGCCTCACACCCCAGAGATGCCTCTCAAACCCGCAGAGATGCCTCTCACACCCCAGAGATGCCTCTCACACCCGCAGAGATCCCTCTCACACCCCAGAGGTGCCTCTCACACCCCCAGAGATGCCTCTCACACCCGCAGAGATGCCTCTCACACCCCAGAGATGCCTCTCACACCCGCAGAGATGCCTCACACCCGCAGGGATGCCTCACACCCGCAGAGATGCCTCTCCCAAAGTCGACTCTTCATACAACGAGAGATGGCATTACAAGTCTGGAAGGAATATAAAATGCGCAGGTTTGACTGATCTTAGGGTTAGGGACGGGAGGGGGGTGCAGATTTAACTTTCATATGGACACGAGAAATGAGAGGCAGCCGAGAATAAAGCAGAGAGCTGGGCATCAGCAGAGGGAGAGAACTCACAAGCAGAGAGCCAGGGGATCAGCAGAGGGAGAGAACTCACAAGCAGAGAGCCAGGGATCAACAGAGGGAAAGAACTCACAAGCAGAGAGCCAGGGATCAGCAGAGGGAGAGAATTCACAAGCAGAGACCCCGGGGATCAGCAGAGGGAGAGAACTCACAAGCAGAGACCCCGGGGATAAGCAGAGGGAAAGAACTCACAAGCAGAGAGCCAGGGATCAGCAGAGGGAGAGAACTCGCAAGCAGAGACCCCGGGGATCAGCAGAGGGAGAGAACTTGCAAGCAGAGAGCCTGAGATCAGCAGAGGGAGAGAACTCACAAGCAGAGAGCCAGGGATCACCAGAGGGAGAGAACTCACAAGCAGAGACCCCGGGGATAAGCAGAGGGAGAGAACTCG
This sequence comes from Ambystoma mexicanum, assembly GCF_040938575.1. Classification (NCBI taxonomy): domain Eukaryota; kingdom Metazoa; phylum Chordata; class Amphibia; order Caudata; family Ambystomatidae; genus Ambystoma; species Ambystoma mexicanum. The sequence goes on along the minus strand of NC_090931.1, from coordinate 7,188,530 downwards.
CAAGCAGAGACCCCGGGGATCAGCAGAGGGAGAGAACTCGCAAGCAGAGATCCCGGGGATCAGCAGAGGGGGAGAACTCGCAAGCAGAGAGCCAGGGATCAACAGAGGGAGAAAACTCACAAGCAGAGAGCCAGGGATCAACAGAGGGAGAGAACTCACAAGCAGAGAACCTGAGATCAGCAGAGGGAGAGAACTCGGAAGCAGAGAGCCTGAGATCAGCAGAGGGAGAGAACTCGCAAGCAGAGACCCCGGAGTTCAGCAGAGGGAGAGAACTCGCGAGCAGAGAGCCCGAGGATAAGCAGAGGGATAGAACTCTCAAGCAGAGAACTGGGCATCAGCAGAGGAAGAGAACTCACAAGCCGAGAGCCAGGGATCAGCAGAGGGAGAGAACTCACAATCAGAGAGCCCGAGGATAAGCAGAGGGAGAGAACTCACAAGCAGAGACCCCGGGGATCAGCAGATGGAGAGAACTCACAAGCAGAGAGCCAGGGATCAACAGAGGGAGAGAACTCACAAGCAGAGACCCCGGGGCGCAGCAGAGGGAGAGAACTCGCAAGCAGAGAGCCTGAGATCAGCAGAGGGAGAGAACTCACAAGCAGAGACCCCGGGGATCAGCAGAGGGAGAGAACTCACAAGCAGAGACCCCGGGGATAAGCAGAGGGAGAGAACTCGCAAGCAGAGACCCCGGGGATCAGCAGAGGGAGAGAACTCACAAGCAGAGACCCCGGGGATCAGCAGAGGGAGAGAACTCACAAGCAGAGACCCTGGGGATCAGCAGAGAGAGAGAACTCGCAAGCAGAGACCCCAGGGATCAGCAGAGGGAGAGAACTCACAAGCAGAGAGCCTGAGGATAAGCAGACGAGAGAACTCTCAAGCAGAGAACTGGGCATCATCAGAGGGAGAGAACTCACAAGCAGAGAGCCAGGGATCAGCAGAGGGAGAGAACTCGCAAGCAGATACCCCGGGGATCAGCAGAGGGAGAGAACTCACAAGCAGAGAGCCCGAGGATAAGCAGAGGGAGAGAACTCTCAAGCAGAGAACTGGGCAAGGGCAGAGGGAGCAAACTCACAGGCAGAGAGCCAGGGATCAGCAGAGGGAGAGAACTCGCAAGCAGATACCCCGGGGATCAGCAGAGGGAGAGAACTCACAGGCAGAGAGCCTGAGATCAGCAGAGGGAGAGAACTCACAAGCAGAGAGCCCGAGGATAAGCAGAGGGAGAGAACTCTCAAGCAGAGAACTGGGCATCAGCAGAGGGAGAGAACTCACAAGCAGAGACCCTGGGGATCAGCAGAGGGAGAGAACTCACAAGCAGAGACCCCAGGGATAAGCAGAGGGAGAGAACTCGCAAGCAGAGAGCCAGGGATCAACAGAGGGAAAAAACTCACAAGCAGAGAGCCAGGGATCAGCAGAGGGAGAGAACTCGCAAGCAGAGACCCCAGGGATCAGCAGAGGGAGAGAACTCACAAGCAGAGACCCCAGGGATAAGCAGAGGGAGAGAACTCGCAAGCAGAGAGCCAGGGATCAACAGAGGGAAAGAACTCACAAGCAGAGAGCCAGGGATCAGCAGAGTGAGAGAACTCGCAAGCAGAGAGCCAGGGATCAACAGAGGGAAAGAACTCACAAGCAGAGAGCCAGGGATCAGCAGAGGGAGAGAACTCGCAAGCAGAGATCCCGGGGATCAGCAGAGGGAGAGAACTTGCAAGCAGAGAGCCTGAGATCAGCAGAGGGAGAGAACTCACAAGGAGAGAGCCAGGGATCACCAGAGGGAGAGAACTCACAAGCAGAGACCACGGGGATAAGCAGAGGGAGAGAACTCGCAAGCAGAGACCCTGGGGATCAGCAGAGGGAGAGAACTCGCAAGCAGAGAGCCTGAGATCAGCAGAGGGAGAGAACTCACAAGCAGAGACCCCGCGGATAAGCAGAGGGAGAGAACTCACAAACAGAGAGCCAGGGATCAACAGAGGGAAATTACTCACAAGCAGAGAGCCAGGGATCAACAGAGGGAGAGAACTCGCAAGCAGAGAGCCAGGGATCAACAGAGGGAGAGAACTTGCAAGCAGAGACCCCGGGGATCAGCAGAGGGAGAGAACTCGCAAGCAGAGAGCCTGAGATCAGCAGAGGGAGAGAACTCGCAAGCAGAGACCCCGGGGATCAGCAGAGGGAGAGAACTCACAAGCAGAGACCCTGGGGATCAGCAGAGAGAGAGAACTCGCAAGCAGAGACCCCAGGGATCAGCAGAGGGAGAGAACTCACAAGCAGAGAGCCAGGGATCACCAGAGGGAGAGAACTCACAAGCAGAGAACCAGGGGATCAGCAGAGGGAGAGAACTCGCAAGCAGAGAGCCAGGGATCAACAGAGGGAAATAACTCACAAGCAGAGAGCCAGGGATCAGCATAGGGAGAGTACTCGCAAGCAGAGACCCCGGGGATCACCAGAGGGAGAGAACTCGCAAGCAGAGAGCCTAACGTCAGCAGAGGGAAAGAACTCACAAGCAGAGAGCCAGGGATCAGCAGAGGGAGAGAACTCGCAAGCAGAGACCCTGGGGATCAGCAGAGGGAGAGAACTCGCAAGCAGAGAGCCAGGGATCAGCAGAGGGAGAGAACCTGCAAGCAGAGACCCCGGGGATCAGCAGAGGGAGAGAACTTGCAAGCAGAGAGCCTGAGATCAGCAGAGGGAGAGAAGTCACAAGCAGAGAGCCAGGGATCAGCAGAGGGAGAGAACTTGCAACCATAGAGCCCGAGGATAAGCAGAGGGAGAGAACTCACAAGCAGAGAGCTGGGCATCAGCAGAGGGAGAGAACTCACAAGCAGAGAGCCAGGGATTAACAGAGGGAAAGAACTCACAAGCAGAGAGCCAGGGATCAGCAGAGGGAGAGAACTCGCAAGCAGAGACCGCGGGGATCAGCAGAGGGAGAGAACTCGCAAGCAGAGAGCCTGAGATCAGCAGAGGGAGAGAAGTCACAAGCAGAGAGCCCGGGGATCAGCAGAGGGAGAGAACTCACAAGCAGAGAGACAGGGATCAGCAGAGGGAGAGAACTCACAATCAGAGAGCTCGGGGATAAGCAGAGGGAGAGAACTCACAAGCAGAGAGTCTCAGGATAAGCAGAGGGAGAGAACTCGCAAGCAGAGAGCCTGAAATCAGCAGAGGGAGAGAACTCACAAGCAGAGAGCCCGGTGAACTGGAGGCTTCCAGCCCTTTAAGATGAGTTGCAATACCCTGGAGGTAGATGGGGATGCAGATTTTATTCATACATCAATAATACAGATGACACAAATAGTTTGGCAAAAGTTTGTCTGTTTTAATGCAAGTAATTAAAACAGGGAGTACAACGAACATCAGCAATCGCTCGATACTCTGACTCTAACTCATTTAAGAAAAAACAGCATTTGTTATAGACCAAATGTGTCACTACTGATGTTTAGACCTGCGTCACTACCAACGTCATCCTACGTGGCAAACTTCAGAAACTTATTGGGAAGTGGGATAGGTCCTAAGTGAATAACTAAGCATAGGTTCTATATCTGTATGGAGTAACGGAGAGAGGTAATAGGATAGTTAACATCAGGTGGGGCAACTAAGCCCTACCCTCAAAATGGCCACTATGAACATCACTAAATGTACAACGTCTACTTGGCTACAAAACTATAGGACCCCAAACTATGTGGCCCCTTAGAATTGGTTGGGTACCAACCCCTGTCAGTAATTTTCCACCTATGTGAGCAGCACGCAGACCGAACAACCAGGTGCGGGTGAGCTTGTCTTGATACCGGCTTCCCACCAATTAAAAATGTGATCCATCATCACCTCAACAGTCCAGTGTCAATTAGTACTTTGAAGTTGGCCTTGAGTCTGTACTGTTCTCTGAGACTTTTTAAGGAGCATGGGTACTATCCAGCTTCCGTGCGTAGGTGTTATATTCTCATCCGTCAAACTTTCTTCCATCACGTGACTGGACACCACGAATTGAGCCTTTTCGTGTATACGATTTTATTCTTCAATAGTCCTCTGATGTCTTTTGTTTTTGCTTGACCTTCTTGAACATGAGCTTCTGTTATTTCACGTTAGTTGTATCTAATGTCAGCCAATTCCAGTTTGATAAGACCTTGGCTCTCTTGGCGCAGTCAACTCCTTAGCAGAGCTTTTATTCTGTTTAATTCAATTGCTTTTTGTAACTGCGACACTGAACGGAGGCCTTCCTTGTTGTTCAAGACTGCTTTATACGTAGTGGAAACATTAATTCTTTATTTAATTCATATGTATCTATGAGGTACATAGGTGTATGTTGGCGCTTGCCGCAGTCTAATCTATTTAAGCATGTGACTAGCTCCATGATCACTTTGCTGCTTGTGTTTCATTGCATCTGTACACTTTTAAACTAACTACGTTTCTTCATCAGATTTGTGGCAAAAGTGTCTTTATCTTGATCCCAAGATGTCACTTATCCTCAGGAATTCTTTGTTCCTTATAAATCGTCTGCCTCTCCGGTCTGGTTATCCTTCTATATGGGTGTCTATTCAGCTTTGTATGACGTTACCATTCATCCTGGTCATTCAGTTTCTTTATTTCATCATGAATCCCGTTCAAATGGCCATCATATTGTCTTGGATGCACATATGGTTTCCTTAATGGGTACTTTACCTCTCATATTCTCTTAGGTATAGGCACTCTTATGCGTACCACATGGAGCCCACGCTCTACTCTTTGCTAGTTTATCTGTTCAGTATATGTCACATACTTTGGTTCATATGTCTCAGGAAATGTAGGTGGGGCAGGTGGAGTGGGGGTACTTGGCTCTTCCTCTAAACTTCCCATGTGGGCAATTTATCGACCACTCTCACATTGTCTTCTATTCCTAGACATCCTGGTCTGAAGAAGTGCCTATTAGGAACTCATATTTGTATGACCCCTTTCAGGCATCCTGCTGTCTTCACGTGCTCATCCTTGTTCCATGTCACGAGCGTGCACAGTCCACTTGGACTGCAGTAGATCCATCTTCCCACATATTTCCTGTGATCCTTGGATACAAGAACTTTGTCCCCTCTGGTGCATGAATACTGGTCTTAACGAAATCTTTGATTTCCTCATATGTCAGATCATTGGGATTCCATGTTTGTTCAACATCAATCATGATTTCCATCCTTATGGCTTTCTCTGCTGTCTTCTTGCATTGTGTGATTATTATCTTGATCACACAGAATCCAAGCATTACTAATAATAATAAAGCTCCTTAAACTAGAACATATCTGCCATCCATTGGGGAACCCATGAGAAGAGTGATCCAAACCAGCTATCATCAGTAATGTCTTCAACCTCTTCTATCATCTGGCCATTGAGCTTCGTCAGCATGTCTATGACCTCTGTCAATGTTCCATTCTCGTCATCATGAGAAGGTATAAATGTGCAACAGGATTCTCCAATTTTGGCACAAAAACCTAAATCCATAGCTGTGATCATGTCCAGGACATACCTGTTCTGGAATGTCATCAGTCGTATGGCTCTCATCTCTTCTCTGATTGCATTGAATCCCTTTATGGTAGTATTAATCGTCTGCAGTAATTCCCATCTAGTGATCTGAAGCCACTTGGCTTTGCTCCGACCTGGATCCTAAGCATGAAAATCATTGCGAACACTGATGAGGTCTGGCTGAACAGCCTGTGTTCTTACGGAATGGAGTCAAAAGCTTCTATTGATTTGGCTGAAAAGTAGTTCTCTCTCTTTATTCGGTGCATCAGCTCCACAGATCTTTTCCTCCTCAGATGTGCATCTGCTTTTGGGAAGCTATCAATATTTAGGTCACCATTAGGAATCACTAATGCAGGAACATGGACATTCACTAATGTGCAAATTCTTCCCAATCTTTTGGCAGTCTGATATAGGCTTTGGATCCACATGCCCAATAATGATCCATAATTACTGCTGTTCCAATATTCATTCCTGGTGTATCAAAGATTCGTCCAAAGTGCTGATTTCCCCCCATTTTTCTTGTACCATTGTTCCTGAATCACAGTTTAGAACTGTGCAATGGTACTATCTGCATGGGTCCTCCTCTGTCTTCGACCCATGTCAGGAGTTTTACAAGTTTTGGCCATAATTGCTTGCATAACATTTGTGCATTTTCAATTTTTGGTTATTATTACCCATGCTCTGCAAATTACTACTCTTTCTTCCCAGTCATCTGGTGATAGGACAGTTCTGTAACGCTCACCTGATTCCCGTAGAGGCGCCGGTCTTGACTGGGCGTATACCGTATCTTCAAAGGTGATGTGTCACACACGGCTGGCTCTTTGGGCTGGACCTCTGTGCACTGTATGTCTGACTCGAAGGGTAAGATGTCTGCAGATAGAAAATATGGGATTAAGGAACTGGGTTATTGAATGTCTCTCTCTTCTTCCCTTTCTCTTCTCCTGTAGAACCCCAAAGGTTAACGCTCTCACCTTAGGTAAGTGAACGCCGTGCTCTCCATCTGCCTCGGGGCAGGGTGCTGTAACCAGTTTCTTCACTGGATAAGGGGAGCAGGCCTCTTGACTTCAGAGGACTGCTGTCCGTCGTTTACTGCACGAACGGTAAGTTTCGAGTAATTCTAATGTCTTTAAAGTCTTTAGTAATGATGTTTCTTGTTTTGCAGGGTTCCGGCGATGGCGGATGACGGGCTGAAGTGAGTTGAAGATGGAGCCCGTGTGATGAATAGAAGCGCCTGGAAGCACGTAAGTAAGCGCTTGTTGCCTGCTTCACGATGCGCTCTAACTGTCTTTTTATTTTGCAGGTACAAGTTCGGAGCGGCTGCAGGGTGCCGGAATACCCACTGGGTTAGATGTGGAAAGGAGTAATGGCACGTGAGTATTAAAGTTCCCCAATGTCTTTAAACGCACCTTGTTTTGTCTTTCAGATGCGGGATGCAGCGCCAAAGGCCTCCGGAGCGTGCGAAGAGTTGGTAAGCTTTTGTCTTTCAGATGCCGGAATGCAGTGTGAAGACCTCCGGAGCGCACGAAGAGTAGGTAAGCCTTTGTCTTTCAGATGCCGGAATGCAGCGCGAGGCGTTGGTGACAGCCGATGGACCAGGTAAGTGAAGAGCTGTCACTGAAGACCGTAATGCTAACCTGTTCTTTCTTGTCTTTATAGGTGTTGCTGAAGACTGTATTCAGGATGGTAAGCCTTTTTCCTTAGGCCCAGGATCAGATGCAGAAGACACGATGAGCGTTCTGCTGCAGAGGATGCAGAATAACGCAAAGCAAGATTCATCCATCGGGTGTGGTTTAAATAGCCTCCTGTAGTGCTTAGGTGTCTCCTTCCACAGCCACGCCTAGATAAGAAAAGAGTTCCTGCTTTCCAGAAGAGTTCCAGTGTTCTGAATCTAGGGAGTGGCTTCTGCCCCACCCAACAGGAAAAGTAGTTCCAAACAGAAGAGGATCAGAGGCTCAACTGGCAGGCAAGTAAGCAGCATGGTCTGCTGCAGGTAAGTCCACCCAAGCATTATGAGCCCGGCGCTTCCAGCGCTGGGACTGGGCATATTTATGAGCCTGGTGCCACTGGCGCCAGGACTGGGTCCAAAAGGTCCCAATTGGGACTGGTTGGCACTCGGAACCTGGGTTATGGATCTGCTTCCAAGGGAGTTGGGAAAACCCTGACCTTTTGGAAGCAGAGATCATGACAGTACCCCCCCTCAAGGCCCCTCCCAAACCGGGCTTCTCCGGGGGTTTTGGCTTGTCAGGAAATGTTCTGTGAAATCTTTTGATTAGGCGAGGAGCGTGGACATATTCAGCAGGTTCCCAGGATCTCTCTTGGGGGCCGTAGCCTTTCCAGTCAATTAGGTAAAATAGTTTAGATTTGGAGATCTTGGAGTCCAGAATGCTTTTGACTTCAAACTCGAGTTCTCCATCAACTAGGATAGGTTGTGGAGATTTAGTTAGTCGGGTTTGAGGTTGCACGGGTTTTAATAGAGAGACGTGGAAGACCGGATGTATCTTCATGTGCGGGGGCAAGTCCAACTTGACCGCTACTGGGTTTACTATGGTAGTGATGGAATAGGGACCAAGGTATCTTGGGTTGAATGTGCGTGGCCCTTTTAGAGGTAGATATTTGGTGGATAACCAGACTTGATCCCCTACTTGATATTGAGGGGCTTCCTTCCGATGTTGATCTGCTCCTTTCTTGTATTGTTCTTTATCCCTTTGAAGGTGAGAAACAGCTTCCTTAAAGGCTTGGGTGATTGTAGAATGCAGGTAGTCTACTGCTGGTGTTTCAAGATCTTGGAGGGGATCCAACTCCGAGGTTCGAGGGTGACTGCCGTACAAAAGAAAAAACGGAGTTTTCCCAGTTCCCGAATGGACAGAGTTATTGTAGGCATATTCGGCTATCCAAAGGATGTCTTTCCAAGTTTTTTCAGTTTGTTGCAACATGCAGCGTAAATACTGTTCCAGAGTTTGATTGGTCCTCTCGGTTTGTCCGTCGGTCTGAGGGTGGTGACTGGTCGATAGTCTCACATCAATTTGAGCCGACCGACAGCAACTTCGCCAAAAATGAGAAATAAATTGACTACCTCGATCCGAAATTAGAACCGAAGGAAAACCGTGCAGTCGGACGATGTTTTCGAGAAATTCTCGGGCCAGAGTTGCTGCTGTTGGCAAGCCTTTGAGCGGAATGAAATGCGCCATCTTGGAGAATAAGTCCACGATTACTAGAATCGTATTGTATCCGGAGCATGGAGGTAGATCGGTGATGAAGTCCATAGAAAGCGTATGCCAAGGGCGAGGTGGGATGTCAATAGGGCGTAAGAGGCCTGCTGGTCTTTCCTTTTGACTCTTGTTTTGGGCGCATACTCCACAGGACATTATAAAGTCTCTGATATCTTTTTTCCAAGACGGCCACCAGAAGTAGCGCTTGATCTTTTCTGAGGTCTTGGCCATACCGGGATGTACTTCCATTAAAGAATCGTGATAACAAGAGATTACTTTTTTCTGTAAATCTGTGCTGGGTAGGTATAATCGTTCTTGGAAATACAATAAGTTGTCCTTTACTGCAAAGTCCTTTCCCTGCAGATGCCAATTCTGTATGTCTGCTGGAGTTACAAGTTGCCTGGCTTTATCCTTAACTTCCTCTATGGATTCTGTGGCGATTACACCCAGAATTCTTTGTTCGGGAATGATTGGTACAGGTTTAGGGTTGATCAAGTGTTCTTCCACTCCCATCTGAGAAAGGGCATCAGCTTTACCGTTCTTTGTACCAGGTCGATAGGTAATTATGAAGTCAAACTCGGCAAAGAATAATGCCCAACGGAGTTGTCTAGAGGATTGGGCTTTTGCGGTTTTCAAATATTGCAGGTTTCGGTGATCCGTAATCACAGTAACGGTGTGTCGGGCCCCCAGCAGATAATGCCACCAAGCCTTAAAGGCAGACTTGATAGCCAGAAGTTCCTTGTCAGTAATCGTGTAATTGATTTCAGGAGGCGAGAATTTGCGGGACCAAAATGCCACGGGATGCAACTGATTGGTTACCGGGTCCTTTTGTGATAGAACTGCCCCATGGCAAGGCTTGAAGCATCAGTTTCCACGATGTAGGGGAGTTCGGGGCGAGGGTGTTTTAAGATTGGTGCAGAGATAAATTTAGTCTTCAAATCCTGGAAAGCTTGTTCCGCCTCGGTAGACCATTCAAAACGTTTGTTTTTCTTTAACAAGGCAGTGATGGGCTGGACTATTCGAGAGAATTCGGGGATAAACCTGCGGTAAAAGTTAGCGAAGCCTAACATGCTTTGCACACCTTTTACGGAGGATGGTGATGGCCATTTGAGAACTGCATCGACCTTCTTTGAATCCATACGCACTCCGCCAGGTGATAATATGAATCCCAAGAATTCAACTTCAGTCACGTTGAAAACACATTTTTCCAACTTAGCGAAAAGTTTGTGTTGACGCAATCTTTCGGGGACCATTTTCACATGTTTCCGATGTTCAGATTCCGATGAAGAATAAACGAGGATGTCGTCAATGTAAACAACAACACACACATCTATGAGCTCTCTGAGGACATCGTTCATAAAATATTGAAAGGCGGCCGGGGCATTGCAAAGTCCGAAGGGCATGACCTGATATTCAAATAGCCCATACTTGGTGCGGAAGGCCGTCTTCCATTCATCGCCCTCTTTTACTCGTACCAAGTGGTAAGCTCCTCTAAGATCCAGCTTTGTATATATGCATGCTTTTCTGACTTGGTCCAGGAGTTCAGGGATCAAAGGTAACGGATATCTATTCTTAACGGTGATCTGGTTCAGGGAGCGATAATCTATACAAGTTCTAAGGTCTCCTTCCTTTTTTGGAACGAAGAACAAAGCTGAAGAAGCAGGGGACTTGGAAGGACGAATAAACCCATTTGCCAGGTATTGATCCAGGTATTGTCGAAGGTGAAGGTTCTCAGGCTCGGTGAGGGCATAAATTCTACTACAAGGAGGAGTAGATCCAGGTATCAGGTCTATCTGGCAGTCATAAGACCTATGAGGAGGTAGAGAGTTAGCCTGATCCTTCCTGAAAACATCTTGGTATTCTAGGTATTCGGGAGGTAACTGGGGAGTCTCTGAAGAAATTGCTGCCAGTGCAACACCAGGTGGAGGGTGACAAGTAGAGACACATTCTGGAAACTGGACCGTTCTTGCTCGCCAATCGATCAGAGGATTGTGTTTCTCTAACCAAGGTATTCCTAGAATAATCTGAAACTGAGGGGCCTTGATCACATCGAACACAATCTTCTCATGGTGTCCATCTTGACTTACTAGCGTCACCTTTTGAGTGGTATGCGTTACTGGCCCGGAGGCTATCTCCGTACCATCCACCGTAGTAATGACGTCCTTTACAGCCTTGGGACAAAGAGTTAGATTCATCCTCAAAACCATTTCATGATCCACATAATTGCCGATGGCACCGCTGTCGACGTAAGCTTCAATTGCATGTAATCGATCCAGATTATCAGGGCTAATGAGGACCACAGGTATCACGAAATGCGAGGTCACGGAACTGGTTTTCACGCTCGGCAAGAGGACCTCTATTCTTGTCGGGCGAGGTCGTTTCCCTGCTCAGAGTTTGTAACTTTGGTAACTGCAGCTCCTACTGCCTTCTTGGCAGGTTTCACCGGACAGTCTCGAAGAAAGTGCCCTGAGTTTCCGCAATAGAGGCATAATTGCAACTGTTTTCTCCTTTCCCGCTCCTTTTGTGTTAGAGGACCTTTCAGACCCCCTATTTGCATGGGTTCCCCGGAGTCTACTCCTTTGGAAGGAGTTGGCGGTTTGGAAAATACTCGAGCATCAAACTTGGAACGATCGGCCTTCCTGTTCTGCAGTCTGTGATCTATTTGAACGACTAAGTCTATATAGTCCGAACAATCTTGTGGGGGATTCACTACTTGGGCTAACACATCTTTGAGCTCTCCACGTAGACCTCTATAAAACAGCGTAATCCTTTTGTCCTCAGGCCATTGAGTTTCCACTATCAGTCTGTTGAAAGACGCAATATAAGCCAAAAGGTCTTGATTACCTTGTCGCAACGAAAGAAGCTCATTGTCCAAGGCCTGCCCCTGTGAATGTCTTGCGAACAGTTTTTCCATACTGAGCTGAAAAGCTTGAAAATCATGGAGGACCGGATCATCTTGATTTACTAGAGGGATCGACCAGTCTGCCGCATTGCCACTAAGGTACGAAAGCACGAAAGCTACTTTAGCTTGATCAGTTGGAAAGGCTGCTGGCCGGCATAAGAAATGCAACCGGCACTGATTGATAAATACTGCAAACCTCTTTGGGTCACCAGAAAATCGTTCGGGCGGAGCCAGAGGTACATTCCCAGGTAGGTTGATCTGCACTGGATTCATAGAGGATGTAGAAGGAAGATTTCCCCCAGATGCGGGTAACGGGGTCTGTCCGGCTTGTGACTGTAGCAATTGTCTAGCGAGATCATCTGTTCGCTCCTCGGAAATAATCAGTTCCCTTCTTAGAGCGTTAGTTTCCTGACGGGCTGCATGCACTTCTGCCCTTAGTTCCCCAAGTAACTGGGCTAGCTGGTCGGTATCCGAGGTTTCCATAGCGCCTGGACGGGAGTTTTGTGGTAGGCTTTGCGTTCTGTAACGCTCACCTGATTCCCGTAGAGGCGCCGGTCTTGACTGGGCGTATACCGTATCTTCAAAGGTGATGTGTCACACACGGCTGGCTCTTTGGGCTGGACCTCTGTGCACTGTATGTCTGACTCGAAGGGTAAGATGTCTGCAGATAGAAAATATGGGATTAAGGAACTGGGTTATTGAATGTCTCTCTCTTCTTCCCTTTCTCTTCTCCTGTAGAACCCCAAAGGTTAACGCTCTCACCTTAGGTAAGTGAACGCCGTGCTCTCCATCTGCCTCGGGGCAGGGTGCTGTAACCAGTTTCTTCACTGGATAAGGGGAGCAGGCCTCTTGACTTCAGAGGACTGCTGTCCGTCGTTTACTGCACGAACGGTAAGTTTCGAGTAATTCTAATATCTTTAAAGTCTTTAGTAATGATGTTTCTTGTTTTGCAGGGTTCCGGCGATGGCGGATGACGGGCTGAAGTGAGTTGAAGATGGAGCCCGTGTGATGAATAGAAGCGCCTGGAAGCACGTAAGTAAGCGCTTGTTGCCTGCTTCACGATGCGCTCTAACTGTCTTTTTATTTTGCAGGTACAAGTTCGGAGCGGCTGCAGGGTGCCGGAATACCCACTGGGTTAGATGTGGAAAGGAGTAATGGCACGTGAGTATTAAAGTTCCCCAATGTCTTTAAACGCACCTTGTTTTGTCTTTCAGATGCGGGATGCAGCGCCGAAGGCCTCCGGAGCGTGCGAAGAGTTGGTAAGCTTTTGTCTTTCAGATGCCGGAATGCAGTGTGAAGACCTCCGGAGCGCACGAAGAGTAGGTAAGCCTTTGTCGTTCAGATGCCGGAATGCAGCGCGAGGCGTTGGTGACAGCCGATGGACCAGGTAAGTGAAGAGCTGTCACTGAAGACCGTAATGCTAACCTGTTCTTTCTTGTCTTTATAGGTGTTGCTGAAGACTGTATTCAGGATGGTAAGCCTTTTTCCTTAGGCCCAGGATCAGATGCAGAAGACACGATGAGCGTTCTGCTGCAGAGGATGCAGAATAACGCAAAGCAAGATTCATCCATCGGGTGTGGTTTAAATAGCCTCCTGTAGTGCTTAGATGTCTCCTTCCACAGCCACGCCTAGGTAAGAAAAGAGTTCCTGCTTTCCAGAAGAGTTCCAGTGTTCTGAATCTAGGGAGTGGCTCCTGCCCCACCCAACAGGAAAAGTAGTTCCAAACAGAAGAGGATCAGAGGCTCAACTGGCAGGCAAGTAAGCAGCATGGTCTGCTGCAGGTAAGTCCACCCAAGCATTATGAGCCCGGCGCTTCCAGCGCTGGGACTGGGCATATTTATGAGCCTGGTGCCACTGGCACCAGGACTGGGTCCAAAAGGTCCCAATTGGGACTGGTTGGCACTCGGAACCTGGGTTATGGATCTCCTTCCAAGGGAGTTGGGAAAACCCTGACCTTTTGGAAGCAGAGATCATGACAAGTTCCCCAAATCTGCATCTGACCTCTATTTTTCCATCTGTGGATGTCTTCTGTAGAGTGTCCTGAAACGTTCACCTTTTTATTCAGTTCTCTTCTCATTCCTGTTCCTTTTTCTCCAGGTTTTTCATATCTGATCACAATGTTTTTTGTCTTGGCATTGTTTCTTGTCATTATGTCTTGAACATAGTCGTCTTCATTCGGATCTGTTCCTTCAGTTGCCCATTTGAGAGAGGCTGTTCAACCCACATACTGGTACTACAGAAAGCTAGGTGTACGATGCAGTGTGCAGTTAGGACATTTACTTCAATAGCTATGAAGATCTATGACTTCCCCATGCTGTATGGTAGGAGTGCACATACAAAGCATTCTTCATCTTGCAAACTTCTTCCAACTTCTTTCATGTGTTGGTACCATATGTTATTTCCCAAGTATGCTGTGCTTTCCAGATAGTAATTTAATTCATAATTATCTTCTTGGGTACTTATTTTAGTTCTCAAAGTCTTCATATAGTTTTTTTATAACCACATTTCTGAATGCATCAGTATAACTTCTTCTAGCTGGTCGAATTGCAGGAACATCCATCCAGGTTCCCTGCATAGAAGAAAGTTCCTCAAGTCTTTCTTTATTCATCTGTCTTTTTCTGGCAATGGCCATATAGATTCTGCTATCATCTCTGCATGTGATGTTTCTCTGGGACTTGTGCTTGGGCTTCTTGTTATTGGATCAGATGTGTCTACATGTGTTATCTGTGTAGGCCCAAACTTTTTCAACCCCTTACTTTGCCTTTTCCGCCGACCCTGTCTCTGGCGTTCAAAGCAGTGTTTGTAGAAAGTGCTGCTTGTGATGTATTGCTAATAACATCCATTTCGAGCTCAGGTATCTGCCATTTTTTTCTTGGGACAGGAATGACTATGTATGGTCTAGGCTGCCTTGTAGTTGCTACGCTTACCTTTTCCTTTGGCTCAGAAACATATACAGGAGTCCTTACATCACGTGCTCCTATATAAAAAGCAGTTCCTACTGTCAGTGAAAGCGATATGAGTATAAATATAATACATGTGCAGAGGTGTCAGTAGTAAGTAAGTCTGCAGCATCTGCTTCTGGGACAGTATGTACATCTGTCCTCACGGGGCAACACAATATTGCTATTTTGGTTCCCTATCTGGAACATTTGATGCTAAGGAAGGAAAAACATTTTTTTAATGGTTCTGCATTTTTAAATTTGTTCAAGTAGCTGTTGTCTTCTTTCAGTATCTGTCCTTGATCTGCTTTCTGGATGCCTTATGAAGGGTTTTTATCCTTTTCTTTCTGGAACCAGTTTTTTCATCAATCAGGATGCAACTGTTCCTTCATCATGAAGAAAAATGTTTGCAGCAAGCTTCTATGAAATCTGCTTCATTTACTAGATCCCAATCAATGCCTCTAATCTGCTTCAGTCCAGATGAGATGTTGCTTCCCTGTCAGCATGAACAAAGAGTGTTGTCCTTCATTAAATTATTTGATCTGTCCCTCGGAGGACATTTTCTAAACAGCTCTGTGATTTCTTTCAGAATAGATTGCCAGCTGGATGATGATTCCTTCCAGGATCACATTCAAATTTGCAGTATTTCTTGGATCTCTTAAGAAAGCTACAATGTCTGTGTGTCTTCCAACAAGATGCGGGTATTCTTCAATTAGTCAATTAGACGAAAGAACACCACAGTGACCAGTTTATGTGCTGTGTCAGGTGATTGAGGCATTTGTGTTTTATTCGCTGAAATCAGGCAACTTCAAAAACTCTTCAGTGATGATTTTGAGCAAACTTCTAATGATCTTTTCATTGTCAGGATTACCAATAAAAGCTGGAATGCGGCAAGTTCTCCCCACAAATGTAGGATAAGAACGTAACACCCACTCAAGATACGTAAGCACAAACCTAGAAAGGTCATCACTGGGTAACACCATGAGTAACACCGAACAAGAGCTATGTATAAAAGGAATCAGGGTATTTCCAATTGCTCTGACCACGATAAAAATTTGGCATATCTTTATTCTTGGCAAGGCTTAAGTGTGCCTTAGTCCAAAGTCAATAAACTACTGTGGTTTTTTAAGCGTATAGATCTTCTTTTACTCTTCAACTATGATGCACAGAGTGTTAGAATGTGTCCTTTTCCTCTTTAATTATAGCTCAAAAAGGGGGAGTGTCCAAATTAAACCGCAGTTCAATCAAAGAGTTCTTCACGCTTTCTGCTTGTCGGGTAATGCGTCCTTCTTTCTTGTCATGGATCTCATCTGCACATGCTGTGGTTCTTTCCCAATGTTTGCAGCTTCTTCACGGTGGGGTGTAAGCAGAGGGGTCTCTCTGGCGTAGATCTTGATATCTCCCAGGAAGATCCAAGCTCGCCTACCCTGCAATTTGAGAGCAGGTGGCATCACATCCTCAACGATAAATGAACCGGGGCTCGTGCCACTTTTTCCTTGTATGGTTACGTATCAGGACTTTATCTCCTGGATTCTTGGACATAGAAATTAGGGAGTTTGGATTGATGAAGCATCTCCTTCTGTGTTCTGTACTGCCTTACACCCTCGTCTCTGCAACTGTCCTGAAATTACAGAAAAACTAGATGTTAAACAGTTCAAGTAGTTTTGCAATTCAAGTCCTAAAATTTCTGACATTGGCTGAGCATCACTTCTAACTCGGCATGGAGGCATTAAAGGTATCCTTATTCGCCTGCCCGTCACAATCTCGTGTGGCGTAAAATGGTCGTAAGAACCTGGTTGGTTCCTCAATGCATACAATGCCAGTGGAAGGCAGTGCAACCACCCTTTCTTCAAAGTAAGCTTCAATTTAGCTATTCTTTCTTTTAACAGGCCATTGAGCTTTTCACAGATACCGACCGTTTCCATGTGGATGATAAGCTGAAGAAAACTTGTGTTTTATACCAAGCAACGCAGTAATCTGTACGAAAACTGTATTAACAAAGTGAAGACCATTATCCGACCGCATTACTTTGCACACTCCCCATCTTGGAAACACTTTGCGCACTAAAAACTTAGCTGCACAGGTGGAGCCTGGATACATACATGGATCTGCCTCTATCCATCTAGAAAAAGGACACACTACAACTAATAGGTATCTATATTCATTACAAACGTGTATCATGTCGACATAGTCGATATGCAAGTGCTGAAAAGGGCCATTGGATCTTGGGATGACCCCCCCCACTATGCGCAGTATATGCCCAGCCGTGAATTGTTGGCAAATAATACAATTTACCATAAAAAATGCAACATGCTCCATTAGGTTGGTACAAACCAATCCTCAGTAATAGTTATAGCAAGATTCTCCAAAGTTGTATGCATTGGGTGGTGTAGCTGTTCTAGCGCTACCCTTAGTAAGGCTATAGGCGTCACTGGTTTACCAGTACTATCTTGTCACCACAATCCTTCAGAGGGGTTTAAACAACACCCTCTTTGTTTCCACAAAGTATTTTCTTCTTGCGGTGCCTCTCCTTGAAGCTCCACTATCGGTGTTTTAGGCATATGATTGTTTCCCTCATCCATAATCGACATCACAGTCATTCTTTCATTTACATTCATGGTTTGGATATTCATCATCCCTATATCTGTATTTGCTATGCGCTTGGCTTCAGCGTCTGCTGCTTGATTTCCACATGAGATAAAAATCTCTCTCTTTCGTGTGAGCTGAACATTTAATGACTACTATGCTCAGCGGGAGTTGTAGTGCCTTAATGAGCCTGTCCAATAAGGCTGCATGCTGCACTGGCATGCCATCCGCTCGGAGGTAGCGTGCTAATTCTGCGCACACCGTCGACATCACAAAGGTGGAGTTGCTGTACACTGTTACTTCCTGGTCTGCGTGATTCTCGACTGTGATTATCAATGCCAATAATTCGGCAGCTTGCACTGAATAATGTGATGGCAATCGATTACTCATGAGCACTCGAAATTCTTCATTTGCCATGTGTTTCACTACCACGGCGCCTGTATATCTTTGCCCATCATTTTGATCGGTTCTTGAGAATCCATCAATAAAGACAATCTCTACCCCTGCGAGTGCATTCTCCTTTACTCTAGGGAGCTCATCACAGAACTCTTCATAGTTCACACAATTGTGTATAGGCTCTCCTTCGGTAATTGGCTCAGCTATAAACATTGCTGGGTTCACTATTTTACATCGAACTATGTTAATCGTTGGAGTTGATATGATTACTTCATAGGCAGAAGCCTTTTGAGTAGTTAACGTGCCTTTCGGTTTTTCTAAAATCACAATACCCCTGGGGCAGCCTCATGCTTTTTAATCGTGTTTGTCTAAAAGTAAACAATGTTGAGCCTTTGTTCAATGGGATTGAGAAGAACGCATTTTTCAAGTCAATCACCGTGAAATATCGTGCATCAACGGGTATATTACATAGAATTGTAGACGGGTTCGGGACTAGAGGGAACTCAGCCTTTACAATTTTGTTTATTGGGCAAAGATCTTGTATTAGTCTCCAAGATCCTCCTTTAGATTTCTTGATAGGATAAACTGACGTATTACATGGTGACTCTGATGTCACTAAGATATCTTGGTCCATCTTGGCGGAAATTGTTTTAAAAATGCCTCCATCTGCCTCTCGAGACATAGGATATTGCCGTGCTCGAGGCATCATTGCTCCTGGTTTCAATTTAATCTTCACTTCCCCAACTCCTTTTAGTAAGCCTACATCATAGGGGCCAGTAGTCCATAACGAAATTTTCACTTTCGCCATGTCTTCATCAAAATAT
This sequence comes from Ambystoma mexicanum, assembly GCF_040938575.1. Classification (NCBI taxonomy): domain Eukaryota; kingdom Metazoa; phylum Chordata; class Amphibia; order Caudata; family Ambystomatidae; genus Ambystoma; species Ambystoma mexicanum. The sequence goes on along the minus strand of NC_090931.1, from coordinate 7,170,211 downwards.
TCAGGACGCTTCTTGGCTAGCATCATTCTCTGTGGAAATTCTCTCTTAATTGCCTTGACCCAATAAGTAATGCACATTTCAAATATCACAAAATCGTCAGATCTGTCATCTCCAAACAAGTCTTCATCAGTGACATCAGTCATTCTGCAGCCTTCCTCAATGGCAATTATTGTGCTCTGTCTACCCTTATCATCAGTTGCATCAAGCAAAGCCATATTTTCTCTGACTTATAGCTCATAGGTATCTGTGGCCTAAATAGAAACTCATCTGTTATTCTCATGGTTCTGCTTACTAGGCCTGGCAGCCATGTTAACAAAATACATATCCCATAATGGAACACTTCGGGTTCCAACGGTTTTGCTCTAGGCGCTATTTGTCCTGCATATGCCCTAATCATTTCGCATACTTTTAGATGTTGAGCATACTATGCCATCGTCTGTAAACAAAATGGTCATGTTCATTTTTGTCATTAAATCTCATACTAAAATGTTGACAGGTGTTTGCCTCGAGAAAAGCAGTGACACTTTCATATCTCATTCTCCTATGGAGACTGGTAATTCTTTTGTAAAAGGAACATGACTTGTTGCTCCTGTAAAGCCCTGACTATTCATCGCATCGCCAGACATTGAAAATGTGCCCTCACGTATGCACGAGCGTGTTGCACCCGTGTCCACTAAGAAGGAAAAAGCTTTGCCACCTATATTTACGTCTACCCTTGGTTCCTCATGAGGATTCGGCATTATAGATAGGACTGAACACATCAGGTCTCCCAGTGAGCTGTCCTATTTCTGGTACAGTCTCACTCCATCACCCGTGAATGGATTTCCTCCATCAACAGTAACACCTCCTATTCTATGTGTCATAGATGGTTCTGTGTTCGTATTCTGCTGAAGTTGCATAGGAGATTGCTGTGACTGTCCTTGAGGGGGATTGTTTGTTACTTATTGTGACTGCAAGCCATGCTGCATTCTCGGCGCTTGCTGCTGCATTGTTTGATCTTGCGCAAAACCATTTCCACCCTGCTGCGAATATGCAGGTGGATTTGGTGTTCCCTGTCTTGAAAATTGATCATTCTTACCATCCCTTGGCTTCTACACACACAAGCTACATGTCCTGTTACTCCACATGTCCAACATACAAGAGGTTATCTTCCCATCTGTCCATATTGTATGTTCTGATTACCATTTTGCATATTGTGAAACCCGTGTTGCCCATTCTGAAAACCTCCTTGACTATTCTGCTAATACCCCTGATTACCTTGCCAACCTCTCCCTTGATATCCCCTTCCTCGTGGAGCATATCCATTATTTGTCTGCTCTAACTGTCATTGGTTATTTCCTTGTGGCATGTGTAATGCCTGCTGCAAATTTGTACTGCCCACGTTAGTTAACATTGCCCCTTCAATGGTGTACTTAGATAACCTTTTCTGAGCTAACTTTGCTTCTTCACCTTTTCGTGCATTGTCCTTTTTGCGATTCCTTTCCTGCAGGAGTCTGCAATAATGTGCAATGGTTAACTGGATTTCAGACCATGGTTTTGATTCTATCCACATTAATTCCTGAGCTGTTTCTGCACCTGTTCAGGCAGCCCGTGGTATAATATATGATAAAATACAGGTATAGACTTGCCCCAAGCCTCACGTGTGTCAAGCGCCCATGCGTCTTGAAAACTTTGAACATAAAGCAATGGGTCCTCTCCCTCCTTCATTATTCTTGTCATTATAGCTCCCATATCGGACGTATCCGGATATAGTACTCTTAGCGCTTTCCAAATTGCTGCCCTACAATTATTAAATGGTGCTCCATCATGCACGGTGTTGACTGTAGCCAAACCAGCTTAACCTGCCCATGTCCATACGTCATCAGCTCTCTCAACAAGTATGGCGATCAGAAGACCTTTAATATTCCATATAGCTAATGTATTCCCTCCTGTAATTTTTTCTAACTCATGTGTCCATTTTCCAGTGCCGGAAGTTAAATTCGGGAGCTTACATTTAAAATGTTCTCTGTCCATCTGGGGCCATGGTATATATTGCGGCCTGGCCCCCTCCTCCCTTTTCTAGCAAGGGGAACTGTGACGCTCCAAACTCATTCTCATCTCTCATCATTTGTCGATTTACCACTGGAGTAATATTCCCATATCGCCGTCTACCTGGCAATGATCTTAGCCTACTTACATAAGGCGGGGACTCCCCTCTCTGACCATGGGGTTTCCCTTTATGTTGATCTGACTGAGTCAGTTGCTCTGATGCCTTGGACATAGGTATTTCTAAATCCGACCATTTTACTCCCTTATCCATATGTGAATATCCCTCCGGACCACATGTGTCACTTCTCTTGGGAAGGTCTCCCTTTCTTCGTCTGATACTTCTTGTGCCCAACTCGTGAAACTCCTCTCATCATCATCTCTATTTAATGTTAGTCTGTCTAAAGACAGATCTTTATGTCTCGCACTGCAGGAGACTTCCTCTGTGTCGTACACCTGAGTGCTCTCGAGACGGTCATTTTTTCCCTTCCCTTGTGATTCTTTCTGGGCTTGCATTTCATGGTAAACTTTATTAATCGTATCCCCAATGCTTCACAAGTCAAATTTGTCTTCTAGATTTACCATAGACGTACCTGGTAATGACTCGGACTCAGGAAATAATTCCTCTATGTCTTTCCATGCTACCCATGGATTGGGATTTCTTACTTCCCTTTCCAAATACTCGAGATCTTGTGCTCTCTGTCTTCTTTTACGTTCCATGTCATTATCGACTTCTCTGCGCTTTCTCACTTCCTCTTGTACTCTATCTTCCTCTTTCTTTTTCAAATCCCTTCATTCATATGCCCTTCCTATTTCCTCATCTTTTTGTCTCTGTATCCTTTTCTCTCTTATCCTTTCCTGTTCATCATCTTCTATTCTTTTCTCTCTTAGTCTTTCTTGTTCATCGGCTGATCTCCTTTTATTATCACGTTTTCTTTGCTCTTCTGCTTCTTCTTGCTTTTTAGCTGGCTCATCTTGATATAACTGTTCTTGTCTTTGTCTATCTTTTCTTTTAGCTCCTTCGTCTCTCAATCGTTCCTCCCTCTCTTTGTCCTTTCTGTCTTGTTTGTCTTGATCTCCCCTTTGTCTTATATCTTAGATGCCTTTACCATAGAGTTTAAGTAAAATCTGTACTCCCATCCATTCGTTCTGTACGAGCGATATCTCATCAGTTTTATCCTTATCTCCTTTTCATCTCTTTATTTCTCTCCTTATATCTAGAGATGTGCTTGCTCAATCACTTCCTTCCTTATCACGTCTCTCCTTGTCACTCGGGACTTTGGAGGTTACATCTATCTGGGCGTCTTTATCTGGGCCCTCGTCACTACTTTACGTAGGTGACTCGTATGATGGATTGCTATATGCCGTTGCTGCTTTAAGTTCTCTTAATGGGTATAACCCTTCAACTTTCTTAATCTCGTCTTTCATTTCAGACGGGCCGGGCGGAGCATAAGACTCTTCATCACCCTCCTTGGATATATTGACTATCCAATCTAGAGGAGGTGCCTCCTCCTTCTCATGTCCATACATTTTCCAAAGCTCTAGACTCGCTAGGCACTTTTCTAACTTTTTTTCCTGTGTACGCAGCATGCAACTATGTCGTCATATGATGCAGAACTGCTCTCGATAATGACCCGCCTTGCGGCCATGGCATAAGCATTTTGTCTGCTGTCCCTTTAACCCATTCTGCAGGGTATTGGTTAAGTTTAAGCGCATGCTTCTGTAGCTGTTTGCACAGATGCACCAATGGTGTAACTTCTTCCATTTCTAACCTTTACTTTTTTCTTTGCTACCACTTTGCTTATGCTTTAGTTACAGCCTTCAGTTTTATGTTTCAATTAACATACACTTATGAGCAAGCACCAAGCGTTGCAAGCACCAATCCCATCAAAATACAATTTTTTACTTTAATCCTGGTAAAAAACAACCATCAAAATGTAACCTTAAAGCAATCAATTTTCACGTCTTAAACTTCACGTTTTTTTTCTCTTGCTTAAAACATTTTTTTTTTTTCAACTCTGACATAATCACACCTTACAACCACATAAAACAAAACAGACAGACTTGACCGGCCACATGTACGTACCACTCACAATCTTCTTTAAGCCTCGTCTTGTCTTCTAGATCTGCTCCGATTGGAACTTAAGCTAATTCCTTTGAAAAAAGTCTTGAAACAATCTCGTCTTCTACATGTCCCACGTCAAGGGGCTCTGAATTAAAGCTTCTTTAAAGTCTAGGAACAGAGCGTATCCTCATAGCGTGGCTACACCTCATGACTATTTTTCCTCATATATTACTTGACCATACGCAAGTCAATATCGTTTTCCCCATATACATATATATCATATACTCTTACTCTTGCATTATATGTTATCCCGCTTCCCTGCTTTACTCTCTGCAATTATCCCTTTGCCCCACTCTTTGGTCTATTCACTCACCTTTCACGTGTTTTTCGTCTTCGGGCCCTTGGCATCACTGCCTTTGTTACTGCCTCTTCTAGCCGCTTTTCGATCCGCTTCTCGTAGATGTGGGAGGGGTTTCTATCCTAACATAGGGGCCCCGTCAAACCTTTCCTTGCAAGGATCTTTTCCTATTCTAACCACTATCTACAGGTAACTTCACGTCCTGTCAGCCGAATGGCAAAGGTTGTGTGATATTGCCGAGATTCAAAAATTACTTATGTCGACGGACGATGGTATCTTATCTTGATATTGATATTGATAATTTATTTCTATCGCGCTCGTACACAAGTGTTTCAGAGCGCGACAAGGCATGGGAGGGGAACAGGGGAGAACAAAACAGCGATCTTACTAGGCCCAGTGACATTGAGAATGCGCAAGTGCATGGGAGAGGGGGAGGGGAAAAGTGCATGGAAGAGGGGAGAAGTGGAAAGTGCGAAGCAGAGGAGAAACAGATAAATAACAATAAATAAATAATAAAGGCAAACAACAGTGGTAATGCAGCCAGCAATTTGCAAGTGCTAGGTTTAAGGCAGCAGACAGGGTAGGTCTGATAAGTGCAGGAAGAAAAAGGGAGGGGGTCTGTATGGGTACAGATGCAGACCCCAGTGCAAGGGGTGGTCCGGAAGAAGTGCGCGAGGGTGGCAGGGTGAGCAGGTACCTGGACACGGAGGACAGAGGGCGGCCAGGTGCACGGTGCCAAGAGAGAACAGATCAGCAGGGGAGGGGGGAAGCAAAGGCAGAAGAAAGGAGGAAGGTCTTGAGGTGCTTCCGGAACCGGAGATGGTTCTCCTCAAGTTTAGGAGTGGCAGGGAGGCTGTTCCAGAAGGAGGCCCCAGCCGAGGACAGAGATCTACCCCTAGCTCGTTTCTTTGAAAAACGACTGACACTGAGGGAGTTGGTGGTAGAGGAGCGAAGAGCTCGAGAGGGGAGGTATTTGCAGAGGGATAGCTGAAGGTATTTTGGACCCACGCCTGAGAAAGCCTTGTGGACAATGCAGAGGGTTTTGAATGTAATCCTTGCATCCACTGGGAGCCAATGGAGAGATGTCAGAGCTGGAGAGATACGATCCCAGGGCTTGAGGCCAAGGACAAGTCTCACAGTCCTGTTCTGGATTAGTTGCAGAAGGTGGAGAGTAGAGGCAGGTAGATTTAGAAAGAGGCTGTTACAATAGTCCAAGCTAGAAAGAACCAGAGCTTGGGATACCATGAGCTTATGGGGGAAGTAGAGGAAAGGCAGAGTACCTCTGAGGAGGTGCAGTAGGAAAATTGACTTTTTAGAGACCTCAGAGATGTGGGCGGAGAAGGAAAGGGTGGAGTCAAAGATGACCCCGAGGTTCTTAGCCTCACAGGTGGGGGTAGGAGGAGGGCCAAGGGAGGCCAGCCAGAGAGTGAGGGGAAAGGATGGTGAAGGTGTGCCGATGAGGAGGATCTCAGTATTTCTGGCATTCAAAGATCATTGGCGCACACCACTCCTGAATGGCATTTAGGCAATCTAACCATCAATCTCTGCTACCAAGTGAACTGGAGACTTCCAGCCCTTTAAGATGAGTAGCAATACCCTGGAGGTAGATGGGGATGCAGATTTTATTCATACATCAATAATACAGATGACACAAATAGTTTGGCAAAAGGTTGTCTGTTTTAATGCAAGTAATTAAAACAGGGAGTACAACGAACATCAGCAATCGCTTGATACTCTGACTCTAGCTCATTTAAGAAAAAACAGCATTTGTAATAGACCAAATGTGTCACTACCAACGTCATCCTACGTGGCAAACTTCAGAAACTTATTTGGAAGCAGGATGGGTCCTAAGTGAATAACTAAGCATAGGTTCTATATCTGTATGGAGTAACGGAAAGAGGTAATAGGATAGTTAACATCAGGTGGGGCAACTAAGCCACCCCCTCAAAATGGCCACTATGAACGTCACTAAATGCACGACGTCCCATTGGCTACAAAACTATAGGACCCCAAACTACGTGGTCCCTTAAAATTGGTTGGCTACTAACCCCCGTCAGTAATTTTCCACCTACGTGAGCAGAACGCAGACCAAACAACCAGGTGCGGGTGAGTTTGTCTTGACACCAGCTTCCCACCAATTAAAAATGTGATCCATCATCACCTCAATGTTCCAGTGTCAATTGGTACTTTGAAGTTGGCCTTGAGTCTGTACTGTTCTCTGAGAATTTTTAAGGAGAATGAGTACTATCCGACTTCCGTGCGTCGGTGTTATATTCTCATCCATCCAACTTCCTTCCATCACGTGACTGGACACCACGAATTGAGCCTTTTCGTGTATTTGATTTTATTCTTCAATAGTCCTCTGACGTCTTTTGTTTTTGTTTGACCTTCTTGAACAGGAGCTTCTGTTCTTCCACGTTAATTGTATCTAATGTCAGCTGTTAAGACTGATTTCCTATACTCTGGCCTGGTGGACAGATGTATAGAAGGCCAACCTATATTGTGACAGGGACAACTCTGGGAAGCTGTAGCCAAACCAGTTGAAGGTAGCAGTAACAGGCGGCCTAGGCTAAGATCTTCAGAGGGGTGAGAGTGTAAAGGGTTACAGGCCACAATGAGGTCACACAATGGGAGTCACAAATTACACTTAGACAGGATGTATAAAAATGCAGTAATTTAATTATGGCCAAACACACGATAAGAAAAATCACTACAAGCAGGTAGACTTATCAACCAATACCATCAAACTAAAATATGTATATACAGTCACAGGTTCAAGTGCATAATACAAATCAAAATACTCCTGCAAGGGAATTAATAGGTGAGTATCACACACAAAAAGGTCCACAGAGAGGGTACCTAACTAATATTGTCCAACCCTAAGTTGCCTGGGGCCTTGTGCCCTATTGCTCAGGATACAAAGACACAGCACTCAGGAGGCAGGAGAAAATGTAAGTAGTGTCTCTGGGGTGCAGTGATGGATTCTTAGAGCCAGGGTTCCAAGATAGACAAGTGCCCAAAATTACCCCCAATAGTTAGAAGTCTTGCCAAGGCAAGTATTGGTAAAGCCAATAGGTTTAGGATCAAGGATATTATAAGTCCATTGACTTATAATGGGAGTGAAGGGGTATGTTAAAAGCTCAGTAACTTACCCCCTCACTCTGAATCTTCCCAAGACTTTCCAGAAAAAAACAAGGGTGTCCTGGCTTGTTTTTCCCACTGAATTCCGCGGTCCTCGATTTTCACGGATTGCAGGTTGGAGTGATTCTCCGGTTAGGATATTTTGCTGGTGCAAGGACTATTGATGAAGAAATGCAGAAACAAACAATGCAGCACCCTTCTCGGGACTGGGGGTGGGTCAGAAAAGCAGGTTTCGGACCGTAAACTCCGCGCATAACGATGCAGCAGGACTCAGTAGCTGTGGTCGGACTTTCCGGTCTTTCTCAGTTCCCCTTGGTGCTAGGATTTCGCAGAGGGTGTCATTGCAGTGGCAGCTGAGAGTGCCAAGTTTCAGGTGGAAACTCGGAACGGCAACGAAGATAACCCGGCAGCCCAAAAACAAAGCTGGTCAGCCACAGGACGATTCCCGGGCACTTCCGAAAGGCGTTTTTTGTGCTGGGCACTGAGTAGGCTTCGGGAATGGATCGTCCCTCCACTCCTGGGGTCGTAGCACCTTCGCAGGCCTACTGGAGATCACGAGACAGACAGGGCTGCACCAGGACTGCAGCAGAAGTTGGTTGCCAGACCTCCTTTCAGACAGGTTACAGGTTTCTTTGCTGGACGGATTCTTGGCTTCTTAAGGTTCTTCCAGGATCTCTGAGAATTGCATGCAGGGGTCTCTTCTTATCCTAAAACCCAGGTAGGAGTCGAAACTCCCACTAGCCAATGGCAGAACTAGCCCACACAAACCCCCCAGTGGTCCAATCAGGACCACTGGTGGAAACACTCATGCATACCACTCAGACACACAGAAACCAGTATGTGGATTAGGGTCAGAAGACCCAGCCCACATCCTGCCTGCAAACACACATAGCCCTCCAGTAGCCTGCCAAAAGATGCTGCTTTCCCGGGCACTGGAAGTCCTTATAAGGATCGTTCTGGCCTCTGAGGCCAGGAAGAAGGCTAAACAACAAGATGCAAAAAGAATGGGCGAAAAAACCTCATGGCGCGGCCATGTTTGACTAATAGCCACAGTAAGTAGCCAAACGCGGTAAACGCGGTTAAGCTAAAACAAAATTCCCCAAAAAGTGGGGAAAAGTCACTGCTGCCACCAGTCCATCTTTTAAGCACCTCAGAATAACCAAACAATCCTTTGAGTGTTAGACTAGGGCAACACAAAAATGAACCCCATTGCACTGCAGTGTAAGCTGCTGTGTGCAATGATAAAAAGTTACCACAAGTGATACAAAAGTAACCACAAGTAGCAACATAGTCACCGGACTAAGGGAACCACTGTTTCCCAGTACTGATGGCCTTAAGGACATATCAGTTTCCCCATAACAAGTGAGCAAAGGCCAGTACAGTGAAGCTTAAGGCTTCACTGTACTGCAAGAAGTACAGGTCAGATTGAAAAATAAAAGCAAAAAGTTCAGGGGTTCCATAAAGATGGAAAGAAAGGTGCAGTAAAGAGAATCTTTCCTAACATCAGCCAATTCCAGTTTGATAAGTCCTTGGCTTTCTTGGCTCAGTCAACTCCTTAGCTGAAATATATTCTGTTCAATTCAATTGCTTTTTGTAGCCGCAACAGTGAAATGAGGCCTTCCTTGTTATTCAGTACTGCTTTATACGTAGTGGAAACATTCATTCTTTATTTAATTCATATGTATCTATGAGGTATATAGGTGTATGTTGGCGCTTGCCGCAGTCTAATCTATTTAAGTATGTGGCTAGCTTCATGATCACTTTGCTGCTTGCGTTTCATTGCATCTGTACATGTTTAAACTAACTAAGTTTCTTCATCAGATTTGTGGCATAAGTCTCTTCATCTTGATCCCAAGATGTCACTTATCCTCTGTACTTCTTTGTTCCTTGTAAATCGTCTGCCTCTCTGGACTGGTTATCCTTCTATATGGAGTCTATTCAGCTTTGTATGACGTCACCATTCATCCATTTAGTTTCTTTGCTTCGTCAGGAATCTCGTTCAAATGGCCATCATATTGTCTTGGATGCAGGTATGGTTTCCTCAATGGGTACTTTACCTCCCATATTCTTTTAGGAATAGACACTCTTATGCGTACAGCACGGAGCCCACGCGCTACTCTTTGCTAGTTTATCTGTTCAGTATATGTCACATACTTTGGTTCATATGTCTCAAGCAATGTAGGCGGGCAGGTGGAGTGGGGTACTTAGCTCCTCCTCTACACCGGGGATAAGCAGAGGGAGAGAACTCACAAGCATAGAGCCCAGGGATCAGCAGAGGGAGAGAACTAACAAGCAGAGACCCCAGGATCAGCAGAGAGAGAGAACTCACAAGCAGTGAGCCCAGGGATCAGCAGAGGGAGAGAACTCACAAGCAGAGACCCCGGGGATATGTAGACGGAGAGAACTAACAAGCAGAGACCCCAGGGATCAGCAGAGGGAGAGAACTCACAAGCAGAGAGCCGGGGATCAGCAGATGGAGAGAACTTACAAGCAGAGCGCCGGGGGTCAGCAGAGGGAGAGAACTCACAAGCAGAGAGATGGGGATCAGCAGAGAGAGAGAACTCACGAGCAGGGAGCCGGGGGTCAGCAGAGGGAGAGAACTCACGAGCAGGGAGCCGGGGGTCAGCAGAGGGAGAGAACTCACGAGCAGGGAGCCGGGGTCAGCAGAGGGAGAGAACTCACAAGCAGGGAGCTGGGGTGAGCAGAGGGAGAGAACTCACGAGGGAGAGAACTCACAAGGTGGGAGCCCGGGGATCAGCAGAGGCAGAGAACTCACAAGCAGAGCGCCGGGGGTCAGCAGAGGGAGAGAACTCACAAGCCGAGAGATGGGGATCAGCAGAGAGAGAGAAGTCACGAGCAGGGAGCCGGGGGTCAGCAGAGGGAGAGAACTCACGAGCAGGGAGCCGGGGGTCAGCAGAGGGAGAGAACTCACGAGCAAGGAGCCGGGGTCAGCAGAGGGAGAAAACTCACAAGCAGGGAGCTGGGGTGAGCAGAGGGAGAGAACTCACGAGGGAGAGAACTCACAAGGTGGGAGCCCGGGGATCAGCAGAGGGAGAGAACTCACGAGCAGGGAGCCGGGGTCAGCAGAGGGAGAGAACTCACAAGCAGAGCGCCGGGGTGAGCAGAGGGAGAGAACTCACAAGCCGAGAGATGGGGATCAGCAGAGAGAGAGAACTCACGAGCAGGGAGCCGGGGGTCAGCAGAGGGAGAGAACTCACAAGCAGGGAGCCGGGGGTCAGCAGAGGGAGAGAACTCACGAGCAGGGAGCCGGGGGTCAGCAGAGAGAGAAAACTCACGAGCAGGGAGCCGGGGTCAGCAGAAGGAGAGAACTCACAAGCAGGGAGCCGGGGTGAGCAGAGGGAGAGAACTCACAAGGTGGGAGCTCGGGGATCAGCAGAGGGCGAGAACTCAGCAGAGGCCCAGAAGATTCTGGCACCCCCTCTGATTAGCCATGTATTCCTCTGCAGTTACTACAGCACTTTAGCACCTGTAGGTGCACTGTCTTTATCATAACACAACAGGACCTGTCATTGTATGAAACGTTTCTCCTATTTATTCTTGACATTCGCAGATCCATGAATGCCCCCTGGTCCTCATTGCTTATGAAGTTGGTTTGTTCACAGCCAACTTGTTTAAAAGCGTCCCCTAATAAAATGTTGGCCCCCTCGGCCCCCACTTAGCACATATGGTGCTCACTGTTCAGGGGGAGCTGCTTCCTTCCCCACTCGTTCTTCCAGGGAACGCTCAGCCAATCCCGAGGCGCTGATATTCAAGTCGGTGGGTGTTTGCTCGAGGGTCATTCTCCCGCCAGCGCCATGAGGCGGATGTGTCATGGACCATGGTGGGGTGCCGTCTCCCCACCCCAAGGCTGAATAGTCTGGCACCAGGTCAGGCTCCAGGCACGACAAGGGAAGTGCACTTATACGTGCAAGCGCGGCTCAGAGCGGAGGAGACCGTGTGGGGAAAGAAGGGAACTGCACTTTGCGCACCACTTACATGACGAGGAAACAGGAGGTGAACGTCACAAGGGCTATTGCGAAAGCGCGCTCACTGCCAAGGGGGTGCACTCAATGGAGAAAGCGCGCTCACTGCCAAGGAAGTGCACTCAATGGAGAAAGCGCGCTCACTGCCAAGGGAATGCACTCAATGGAGAAAGCGCGCTCACTGCCTAGGAAATGCACTCAATGGAGAAAGCGCGCTCACTGCCAAGGGAGTGCACTCAATAGAGAAAGCGCGCTCACTGCCAAGGAAGTGCACTCAATGGAGAAAGCGCGCTCACTGCCAAGGGAATGCACTCAATGGAGAAAGCGCGCTCACTGCCTAGGAAATGCACTCAATGGAGAAAGCGCGCTCACTGCCAAGGGAGTGCACTCAATAGAGAAGGAGTGCACTCAATGGAGAAAGCGCGCTCACTGCCTAGGAAATGCACTCAATGGAGAAAGCGCGCTCACTGCCAAGGGAGTGCACTCAATAGAGAAGGAGTGCACTCAATGGAGAAAGCGCGCTCACTGCCAAGGGAATGCACTCAATGGAGAAAGCGCGCTCACTGCCAAGGGAGTGCACTCAATAGAGAAAGCGCGCTCACTGCCAAGGAAGTGCACTCAATGGAGAAAGCGCGCTCACTGCCAAGGGAATGCACTCAATGGAGAAAGCGCGCTCACTGCCAAGGGAATGCACTCAATGGAGAAAGCGCGCTCACTGCCAAGGAAGTGCACTCAATGGAGAAAGCACGCTCACTGCCAAGGAAATGCACTGAATAGAGAAAGCGCATTGCACTCACTACCAAGGAAATGCACTCAATGGAGAAAGCGCGTTCACTGCCAAGGATATGCACTCAATGGAGAAAGCACACTCACTACCAAGGAAGTGCACTCAATGGACGGGAGAAGAAAGTGCCATTCCAGGGGGTCCTGGATGGAGGCATTCGTGTGCTTTTAGTTCCGGGGCAAGGTTGGCCCTTTCACCCAGTACAAGCATTGATTACCTCCCCCTGCCCCACTTGCGCCCACCATCCACCACCAGCACCCCTCAAATGTTCATTGAATGCGCATCAGACGCCAGGAGGGGAACATTAATGCAAACCTAAATGCAATGGGAGCAGAGGACGTATCTCTCTATTTAATACACAGACACCTGAATTATTTTAATAGTTCTTTTATATCGCCTGAGACCGGTTTAAAAAAAATATACAAATATCTACTTTATTATTATTCAACAGACATTTCCAGCGAAACTACTAAATACAACCCACCCTGTAAAGGAATGCAGAGGACAGACAGTTTCAAGAAGGAAAAAGGATGCACTCTGGATACTGACAGGAGGGAAGTTGGTGAAGTAATTAATCGCAAGAGTTCAAGGATACTTGGATTCAACACAAAGGGAGCAATGGTTCGTAAAATGTCACCAGGGGCCTTTGGAGAAGGACCAGGGGGCCAAGACCAGAATGTACCTTGCGCCTGAAGAAGTTCTTGGTGCTCGACAGGGTCGAGTCAGTTTCAAGGTGCATTGCAGCTTCTGCGACAGAGTTCAAGGCAGGAAACAGCTGGATGGCCCAAAGCTGAGGCGAGTGTTGCAGGCAGCCGTCTTGTCCTTGGTCTGATTCAGAGACTCTCTGGCACTTCCTACCTATGATGTTTGCTGCAGAGCCTAGCAGGGCACGCTGTGTGCTGGCTGGGTACCATTTCTGGAGCTGCTGGACGGGTCCTCTGAATTCAGTATCTCCCTCTGTTCCCTGAGAAAGATTTAGGGGAGGGATCTTGCTTCCCTCAAAGGATATCCGGGTCTTTCTTCACCGGCGGAAGATGTAAGGCAGACTGTACCTTCAGCCACGGTCCAAATCAGTTCTTCTTGTTGCTCCTTGCAAAGTCATCAGATGATCTGCCCAAAAGAGGCGCTCAGCCCTATTTTAAAGCCAAATGGGCCACAATGATTGGTGTAGGCTAAGCCTTCCTTAATGAACCAATCCTGGGTCCTCACCATCAATCTCCTGTATGCATGAGTTCATAACCAGAGTGCTTTCCAACAGAAAAGGTAAAGCGGTGAAAACATGTAATACGAAGTCCCACCCATGGTCCTGTCTGTTGTGGATCAAAGGGTCTCTCTAGTTAATTAAGCTCTCTGTGGTTCCTGATTAAAGTGACAAGTTTCCTTTGACGCTGTGGTGAGAACAGACTTTTTGTCTCCATCAAATCACATACTCTTTCTCTCTGAATGGGGTCCCCCTGCAGGGGTTGCCTACTTTAAACACATATACCAGACATGACAGCTCACTGTCATTGATACTTTAAGGCAGGAGCTGGCTTTAGGTTGACACAGTGCATAGGAAAGGGGTGTAGCGGTTCCCTGATATGATAATGATATGATATGTCATTTATTACCAGCCTGCACACAAGTGATTCTAGGCGTGACAAAACAAAGGAGGGAAGACAGAGAGAGGACAAGACAAATGATCGTACTAGGCCATGTGTCATTCAGATCGTGCAAGTGCGCCAACGAAAAGTGCGTGGTGAAGGGAGAAGGGAAGTGGGAGTGCAATCAGGGCAGCATGGCTCAGAGTAAATGCAGTCAGGGCAGCGTAGCTCTGTGTAAGTGCAAGGAGGCAGGATACTGTAGAGGTTACAGTTACATCCCCAAGTGCATAGTAGGCCCAAAGACAGCGCAGGGGAGACAGATCATGAAGAAGCCTGGTACCCAGTGAGACTCTGAGGGTAACCAAGCAAGCAGTCGGCAGCGCAGACAGGTGGTCAGCAAGGGAGGGAGAGAGAGAAAGCAGAGGAGAAAAGGAAGGCCTTGAGCTGCTTCCGGAACTTCAGGTGGTCCTGCTCAAGTTTGATAGGGGCAGGGAGGCCATTCCAGAGGTAGGCACCTGCAGAGCAGAGAGATTTACCCCCACACTCCGCCTGGAAAAGGGTCTGACCCTCAGACAGTTGGAGGTAGCTGAGCAAAGGGCACAAGAAGGAAGGTATTTTGGAAGAGGGAGTTGGATGCAGTGTGGGCCCTGACCCCAGAAGACCTTGTGGATGATGCAGCAAGCCTTGAACGTGATCCTTGCAACCACCGGGAGACAGTGGAGAGATGTCAGGGCTGGAGAGATACAGTCCCTGGGCTTGAAGCCAAGGACACATCCCACAGTCCTGTTTTGGATTAGTTGTAGAGGGCAGAGAATATAGGAAGGTAGATTGAGAATGAGGCTGTTGCAGTAGTCCAGCCTAGGGAGAAGCAGGGCTCTGCAGACAGTGAGCTTCTGGGAGAAAGTGAGAAAAGGAAGAATACCTCTGAGGAGGTGCAGCTGGTAGTGGGCCTTCTTGGCAAGGTCATAAATGTGAGGAGAGAAGGAGAGAGTGGAGTCGAAGATGACACCAACGTTTTTTTGCTTCCAGGAAGATGAAAGAATAGGACCCAAGGAGGGCAGCCAGCGTGAGAGAGAGAAAGTGGGAGAAGGCACAATGTCCTGAGTTTTAGTGGTGAAGTGAGAAGCCCGAGCCGTAAAGAGGGCCTGGGAGGGGACAGGAGAGGTGGGGACTGCAGTAGGATTGGCCCGCTCCTTGCAGATTTTGAAGAGCACAGCCGTGTTGTAAGAGGCTGCAGAGACGCAGGCTTGGATGTGGACTCTCTTCTTGGACAGGACAGAGAGTCTGTATTACCTTTGGAGCAGGCGGCAGGCCAGTTTGTCAGAGGATGTGCCAGAGACCCTCCACTTCCTCGTAGCCACCCTACACTTGCGTTTCAGGCTTGCGAGGTCAGAGTCATACCAAGAGTTGCACTTGGATTCTCCTGACAGGGGCAAGGATGTCCAGAGTGTTGGAGATAGAAAGATGCAGGTTAGAGAGGGCTGTGTCAGAGTGTGAGTGAGCTGCAGGTGTAGGAGAGCAGAGAAAGTAGAGGCAAAGGCTTCCACTGACACATGCTTCATGGGTCCAATGACTGAGAAGGTAGGTGGTAGTGCTGGGGTAGGCTTTGCCTCAGGGACACACAGTGTCAAATGGGAGGAGAGCAGAAAGTGGTCAGTCCAAGAGAGAGGAATGGTGAGAGGGTTAGAGAGGTGGAGGCCTGAGGAGATGAAAACATCCAAGGTGTGTCCCTCAGAGTGTGTCAGACTAAAGGGTAGAATGGAGACAGAGTGTTGCAGAGGTTGCAGAAGATGATGGATTTGACTAATCCAGGTGGATGTTGAGGTCTCTGAGAAGGAGAGTTGAGAGGTAGAGGCAAGGAGAGAAGAAGATAGGTCAGCCCACTCTTAAAGGAAGAGGGCAACCTGGTAGATGGTGGCCACAGTCAGAGAGATGCCAGGAGAGATAGAGAGCCTGCATACCAGGCATTCATAGGAGGAGCAGGCCTGCATAGGAATGACAGAAGGAGGGACCACTCTGGAAAGATTAGAGCTACTGCACCTCCGGGTTGATTGGTTCTGGGCTCAGAGAGGATCTTGTAGCCAGCAGGGACTCATGACAGAGCTGGCCATGAACCATGTCTCGGTAAGAGTGAGGACATCCAGGTCAAGTTCTTCGAGGATGTGGCAGATGTCAGAGGAGTGTTTGACAGCAGAGCGAGAGTGGAGCAGGTTGCCACATTTAAAAGACTTCTGGGGGGGTTTACAGGCTTTAGGCATACCCAGTGGAGGAGGTGGAGCACCTGAGATCCGACAGAAGTGGTAACAGAAGGTGGCATAGTAGCCGGAGAGATGGAGGAAGGTGCCAGAGAGGCAGCCGAAGAAGGAGATGGTGGAGGAGCCAGAGAGGGGCTAATAGGAGTAGCAGGAGAAGGAAGGAAGTTGATAAGATGCGGGAGACGCCTATCAAAATGGAGGCGATTGGGCTGAGGGTCCTGTACCAAGGTGGTGGCATTCAGCTGGACATTAATGGTGGTTTTTGTTAGGACTTGGGACTTTTTAATTTTAACCAGGAGAGAGTGAGACTTTTTCTCACTCTCTCATGTGTTTTTACCTGATTTGGATTTTGTGTCTGACAAATTCCATAGGCATCTACTTTTTGTATGGTGACACGCAGCACCTTCAGTGCAGTGTCACAGAGAAATCCTTTAGATTTCCCTTAAGGTTTAAATACATTTTCTTGTGTGAACCACTGTTCCCAAGAATAGTAAAGTGAAATTGATTGACTCCTTGTAGGTAAAGCACACACTACCTTATGTGGAGTGCTGGGGAGTTATCTAGTAGCCCCTTATCCTACTTTCTCATGTAACATTTTATGTTACCCTCGCTACTTCAAATGGCTTTCTGGGCAAACTCTTGGAAAAGCGGCCATGTCCCAGCTCAATATTCACACTGAATCTGTTGGCTTTCTCCATGATCATCAGTCTGGCTTCAGAGCTGCCAGAAGCATGGAAACTGCTCTCCTGAACATCCGTGAAGACCTGCTCTCCAACCTTGATTCCAACACCCCCTCTGTCCCCATCCTACTCGATCTCTCTTCTGCCTTTGACACGATCAACCATGCCAACCTGCTCAACCATCTCCATGGTAACCTCGGTATCACTGGTCAGGCCCTGGCGTGGCTGACTTCTTTCCTCTCTAATCGACCCTCCCAGGTTCAACTTACGTCCTTCCCCTCCCCCATCTCTATCTCGACCTGCAGTGTTCCCCAGGGGTCTAACCTCTCTCCCTGGCTGTTCAGCCAATGCCTGGCACCACTTGCCCACCACATTGCCGCACTCTGCCCCAACTTCCAGTGCTCTGCGGACGACACTCAGCTCTTTTTCAGGCTCACCTCTGCCACCTCTTCTCCCTCTCTCATCTCTGACTGCCTGTCTGCCATTCAGGAGTGGTGTGCCACCAAAGATCTCTGCCTTAATGGCAGTAAGACTGAGATTCTCCTCATTGGAACACCCGCTCCCTCCTTTCCTGTCACTCTCTGGCCGGCTTCCCTTGGCCCTCTTCCTGCTCCCACCTGTGAGGCTAAGAACCTCTGGGTCATCTGCGACTCCACGCTCTCCTTCTCTCCTCACATCTGTGACGTATCTAAGAAGTCACACTACAGCTGCACCTCCTCAGAGGTGTTCTTCCTTTCCTCTCCTTCCCCCAGAAGGTCACTGTCTCCAGAGCTCTGGTTCTCTCTAGGCTAGACTATTGCAACAGCCTCTTTCTAAATCTGCCTGCTTCTACTCTCCGCCCTCTGCAACTCATCCAGAACAGGACTGCGAGGCTTGTCCTTGGCCTCAAGCCCAGGGATCGTATCTCTCCAGGACTGAAATCTCTGCACTGGTTCCCAGTAGCTGCGAGCATTTAGTTCAAAACCCTCTGCATTGTCCACAAGGCCTTCTGGGCCTGGGATCTCAATACCTTCTCTTCCTAAATATCTTCCTCTCAAGCTCTTTGCTCATCCGCCTCCAACTCCCTCAGGGTCAGTCGCTTCTCCAAGCAACGAGTTGGTGGTAGATCTCTTTCCTCGGCTGGGGCCTCTCCCTGGAACAGCCTCCCTGCCTCCCTGAAACTTGAGGAGAATCATCTATGGTTCCGGAAGCACCTCCAAACCTTTCTCTTTGATTCTGCTTTCTCTCCTCCTCTCCCCTGCTGACTTCCTGGCAGAATTTGAAACTGCACTGGTTACCTGGCCACCCTCTGATTTCTGGCCCAGGTCCCCTTCCACGCCAGTTGCACACCTGCACTGCCTTCCTGGCATTCCCCGCACTTAGGGACTGTTTTCTATATCCATACAGTTCCACTACCAGCACTTCACACCTGATGTCTGCACTTATACTTGCACTGGCCACCAGCTGGCCGTACTTACTTATAGTTTATTATTCTTATCCCATGTACTACACTTTCCCCCCCTCCCCTTTCCCATGCACTTGCGCGATCTGAATAACACCTGGCCTAGTAGGATCGTTGTCTGTCTTCCCTCTGTTCCCCCACCCTTGCCTCGTCACGCCTTGAAACATTTGTGTATAGGCGCACTATAAATGCTGTATCATATCTACCATTATGCTTTTCTACCGCAGGCTGAATCCTCCGCTGCAGTATATCACCCATGGGCGACCATTGTGTCAAAATGGCCCGGTCTTCTTATTGCCATTTTCTGTTTGTGAGGTCTTTCTTGGGTCTTACTCTGTGTGTTGAGACAGATTTGAGCCCTTTGTTTGTCTTGCCTCTGGCGGGCTTCAGCCATGAAACCCGTCTCTGGCTCCAGTGTGTCTGGAAGGACAGGATGTGAGGGAGGGTCCCAAAACTCCCCTGTCCTTTGTCTGTAGGAATGCCTGAATGCAACTAGTCCTGATTGGCTGGCTGGTTGTCCTTGCAGGCTGTGTGATTGACAGTCTAGGCTGTGCATGAATGGGAGAAACCTGCTTAAAAAGCGAGGGTTTTAGGACTACTGGCAGAGTCCACGACTAGGAAAAACACCCAATGAAGAAACCATGAACAAAGCTTGCTGCCTCCTTCTGTACCTTTGAATTGCCCGGTGAAGCCCTGCTGCTGTGCTGAACTCCCTTTTCACCTCGACAGAGAAACTCAGGAAGGAGCGACTTCTCCCCTTGGGTTAGTGTGACCAACTAACCCTGAGACGAACTCCACTGGACCACCATCCCTGACTTGCTGTCCCTCTCCATTGCTTTGGAAGCCCAATTCCAGGGGTCGAGTGTCCGTAGTCGAGTGCAACGTCTTCCGCGGAACAAATCCAGATAGAACCTCCAGGAGACTCCTAAGGACCATCCAGAAGCAGGACCTCCAGATCCAGAGTCCCCTCACCAGAGTGCAGGACAAAGGGAGCAAAGGGAGTCCAACTGGTGTCCAAGACCGCAACGGTGCTGTTTGCTAAGCGCAGACACCGCGAAGTGCAGCTGAACTGAAAAGAGCCCGTAGCTGCCAACAACCTCCCAAGTACCGCTGCAGGATTCCTCCAGACATCCTCCCTCATGTCCCCATGACTGAGGCTCAGGAACCATGGTCTGCACCGCTGTAGCAAGACGGAATCCAGCTGGGCCACTCTTCTTCAAACCAGAGGTACTGTTTAGACTTGGGGTACTTGCCTCATTGCCTTTAGCAGTGCTCGTCTCAGTTGAGACCTGCAGTGGCTTATGTTTTAGAGTTTCCACTCCCCTCCCCACAGACTTAACAGCTTGTGACCCTACAAGTGACTTTTCTACAAACTCTCTAACTTTGTGCAAGACTTTGATCTAAGAAGTGCATCAGATCCATAGACTGGGTCCCAAATGACTTTGGCGGTCCTGGCTCCCTGAAGACTCTTCTAGCCCATTGATTTTGATACTTTTTGTCCCTCATAGGTGGTAGCTTGTTGTGAACTGTTACTGCTTGGAAAGGCTTATCTAGCTTTCATTGGAAGAGTTAGTTGTCCTCACATATACTGAGAAACTGTCTAACCTTTTTCTATCCCTAACCTTTCCTTTCTGCAACCTCAGAATCTGCAAAGTATACTGGTGAGATATATAAATGCCATTACTGTCCTTATGATTGAAGTCATCTCACGGTGTACGAATTGTGTAAGAAGCATATCCAAAGATTATACACTAACTTGTTTTGATCCTGCAAAGTAATTTTAAAGTATAGTTACACTGTTACAACGAATTGCCTTTTTAAAGAAATCTCATTTAAAACTTGATGTTAATTTAATAAATAACTATTTATAACTGAAACCTTGAGTGTAAGTGTTGCTTGACAACTTGTATTTATGTATTTCATTTACCCCTCCTGAGATAGGCCTGGCTGCTCAGTCATGCTCCCAACATGTGTAGTACAGACCTACACCAAAAGATGGGTTACCTAATACCAAGCAGGTAAGTGTTGTGTAGTCTCACCCAGTGTGGCTGCACCAATTCTTACCGAACACTGGTGGCAGGCGGTGGGATAGATGTAGAGTGGATACATTGACTATTTGTTGTACTTGTGCCCAACTAAACCAGCCACAAGGATAAGCTCCATCAAAAAGATAAACAACTGTTACATCCCAAATATGGATGACTTTTTTGAGTCAGCCCTGACTTGCCGGGCAGTAGAACAACTGAAAGATATGTGCAAAACCAGGGTCTGACTCTGAAACGAAAACAATGTGAATTGATTGTAAGGTTGTTAAATCACCAAAGCTTGGGCAGTAGACCTGTAACACCTACTCACCCAAGTAATGTAGAAGATAATGATGAGGGTGCTAGTTAGAGTCAAACTCCAATCAGCAAGAGGAGTCAGAGAAGGGACCCACCCTCTTCCACAGCCTGACCCTGTACCTCAGTCACTTCCCGTTGTGACCCCACAAGGTCCACATCTAAGCCCAGAATATATTTCACTTGAGAGACTAAGATTAGAGTTGGAGCCAAGTAACTGGATGTGCAATCTGAAAACAAACATCAAGAGTGAAGCTAAGAGAAAGAGAAATGCAGCATGATTCGACTTTCCTAAAAGAGGGAAAAAGGCCTCGTTTTTCAACACAAACAGTAATGAAAAACACCCAGATTTGTATTTCCTAAAAGAGGGTAAACGGCCTAGTTTTTTCAACACAAACAGCAATGCAAACAACAGTCTTTGTTTTAGCATCTGCATTCCAGTGGAGCTGGTGAGGGAATCACATCAGGCCAGCTCCGTCAGCAGGTGGGGCATGGGCACTGTCTCTCGTGTTCTGTCTGTATTAATGGTCACCATGGTCTGAGATGACTGCCCACATGCATGTATATGTGTGTACAGTTACACTTTGATGCGTGTCCATTGTTTTGGTGGCTGCACTTCACAATTGACGCAATAAATGGAAGTGATTGTGCAGCACTTGTACCACTTTAGTGATTGGCAGTATTTCCATCATTCTAGATGTAAATGACGGCATGCATTCTCTGTGCATCTGCACTCTGTGTATTTTGGTTCTGCAACAATTGCCTCACTGGCCATGATGTTGTCTCCTTACTGCCATCCTTCTACTCTCCTTACCCCATGTTTCCTACGGGGTCCTGCAGGTGTCCTCGCTGTCCACACCACTCTCTGACCTGTGCCACTATTCCACATGTAACACACATGTCCATTGTCAGGTCTACTCATTCAAAGCTGCTCTGCTTCACGGTGTAGCCTCTGGTGACACAGTTCTGGACATTTCTGTACATTGACTCCACAGGACAGGTCTATCACACTTGTTGAATGTATGGTTGTACAGATATGTGCATGTGTACTCCTAATGTACAGCTCCTGTGGAACCCAACCAGGTGACTGTTGTGCATTGTTTGTGTCTGTATGTTCTCTACACCAGGATTTATGGCATGGTTTTATGATTACCCTATGTGTTCGTCTCTTCTGGCACTGTGAGTGACTGCACAGTGTGTGAGAACTTCTGGGCCCATTCATGTGTTATATTGTCCACTCCCCACAGCTTGGCTTTAACTGCTGTCCCTGGGGGAGTTGCCAGTGCACCCTGGGATCCATGCACACTTACTGGGATGGTCTCACACAGCGTGTGTGGTCAGTTGGAGAGTGAGTGAACAGCAGCATGTTGGCCTGAGGTCCATTTACAGTGGTGTCCAACAAGGGGATTGTTGGGTGGTGCAGGATATGGTTATGTGGTTGTAGGCACCTCTTTGTGGGGATGTTGCATACAGGGATCTGTTTCTGCTTTCCATGCCATGCCTGTTGTTTCTTTGATGTAGAGCTGCAGATTGACCTTCACAGGTGGCCATTCTTTGCCAGTCTGCCCTTCTCCATCACACACTTTTGTCCTTCCCCGCTCACTACATGTGCTACTTTCCCATGTATGTACCTTTCAGGCTCTCTGACCAGGCTGCTTCTGGCAAAGATGTTCATGTGTCTGTCTTCCTTTCTTCAACAAATTCTCTCTGCCCTCAACCACTGTGATGTCAGACATTTCCATCCTCATCTCCCCACCAGCCAGTCTCCTCCTTGCACTGCTTTTCACCTGTACCCCTCTCTCTCTCGTGCTGCACTTCACTGCTAGGCAAACGTCACTCTGTGTCCTGTCTGCCTCTTGTGCTCTGTCATCCATCATCACTGGGTGGTCCATGCCTACTTCCTTTTTCTATACAGGAGTTTTCACAGGTGTCCAGTATCTTTATGTTGATGCAATGCATGTCTTTGCGATTTCAAAAGGTTTTTTCATGTGGGATGCAGTGGATGAGAGCCAGGTGGGTACTCTGTGCAGGTGAGTGAAGGGTACTCAGGGTGGCACTTGAGTTGTCAGTGGTGACAGGGAGTCGGGCACTGTGTGGGGTTGTTTTTCTTTTACTTGCACTGGGTCGAACAGGTCCAGCTTCATGGGTGCATGTGACACATGGCGATGGGAGGCGTGTATGTCTCTGCATGATGTTTTCTCAAGACACTCAGTGTGCCACTCGTTGTGGGGTCATAGTTGTGAGGGAGGCTGTGACTGTAGGGGCTTTTTGGTGAGTTGTCATCATGGTGGCAGGCTTGGCTGTATGTGTGCTGAGACACATGGTGAGGCTAGAGATGGGATGGGTTTTCTTGTGGTTTTTACATGTGTCTTGACTGCCACATGGCATACCAATCAATTTGTTTTTACTAGTCATGTCTACCCATGCAGGCAGTCCAATCTTAGGCCTGTTGCCTCTTCTGGTGGTGCTGTCCCAAGGCAATTCCACACACAGAATAGCATTGATGGCCTTTTGTGGGATGTCATATTTACCACAGACACCAGCCACACACCATTGGACAGGGGCTGTTATTTGCCACGGTGAACATGTACCATACACGGCACAGCAGCAGAATTTGTGAGCCCTGTTGACAGCTGGTCAGTGCATCTCAGCACTCCCTTCAGTTCCAGGCACATTGGACTCCATTCAATCCAGAGCCTGTGAAGTCTGCTTTCCCTTTCTCTTTCCTGTTGCCTGCTCCCTTTTGTGTGGTAGAGTCATTGGCCTCTGTTTCTCATTCCTTTCTCATGTCTGCTTGTCTCTTTCATGCCAGTTGCCTCTGACATCGTGAATGACTGCTGCCTTCTGCGGGATCCTGTCTTCTATGCAATTGCTGATATTTTTGCATCACATTGTCTTGGACTTTGCATCATCTGGCTCCCCTGCCAGTGTTTACTGCACGCTCCCAGTGCCACATCGTGGCATGGGCAATACTTCTAAGGTGATCCTGGGTTTACAGCCAACCTCTCAGCGGTCTCTTTTTGGGAGTCCGCTCAGTGTCATGCTGACCGTGGCTGGATCAGAGTGCTCACAATGTCCCATCACCATGAGAATAGGTAAGTGTTACGTGGTCCTTCACTGCATGACACTCAGCGGGGCGGCAGGAGCTGTCCTTGGAACTGTGGAGTACTGGTTATACACGACGAATGTAATGTTTAACGTAGATACACTTCATTAATTTAATCCCACAGCCTACCGAGCAATTCTGATGAAACTGAACAGTTGAACTAAACGTTAAGGCTCTTAGAATAAGCCCTGAAAAATGCATAGGCTTAAGAGCCACAATATTTGATTCAGGAAACTGTTCTGCCATTAAAGAGCCGATCTCTACATCGGCTTGAAACACTTAGATTAACGTGTCTGTTAAGAAACTTGGTTTACAACAGCGTGTATGATTCTTACTTTAAGACAACACAGTGGATTAAAGAATGAACGCATCGAATGACAAGAATAATGAGATTGTGATAAAGAACATTATGAACCATTAGCTCCTTTTTTCTGAGCATTGTGGGAGCATTGCACACCACTGGGTGGTTACACATGGTTTTTGTGTTTTGCAAGTTGTTTGGATCCTTGTGTCATAGGATCGTCATTAAGCCCGATAGCTCTTTAAAATATTACGTAACTAAAGACCCTCTTTTTTTAATTAAGAAGAAACATAGCTTATTGGATTGTGGTGCGCTTCTTCTTTTCCTCTATTTGTTTGGCCCCTAAGGAATAGACGCCATTTTTTTTATTATCGGTCATGTTGTATTTCAGCTCATACATTGCCTATGTTATGTTTGTCTTGTTTTTATGGTGCAAGCGATAGTCATTGTGTATAAATGCACGTTTAGTGTTCGTGTTTTTTCATGGGGAGTGCATATTTGCTTCGTGTCTATTGCATGCATGTGCGTCGGTCTAACAGTGAGTTTGCTTACTCTTGCCAGCTCCGGTTACATCAGGTCCATTTCATCCTGTATCAGGGTGGATAGGGCCAGTATGGTCGCCTTAATGCACAGCCTTTCTCACCCACATGATATTGAGGTGGGGGAGGGGCCGTAGCCATGCATGATGTATTCATCTGCCTGTCAACACCATCTCTTTACTCTTTTATGCAAATAAGAAATGACTCATCTTTGGTTCTTTCCTAAACTAATAACTGTCTTAAGTCATGCTCTGGATCAAATAGCACAGCCCCAGGCCAGGTGAAAGCCCACCTGAATGTGCAGGACTCCTGGCCTCTTTGAAACTAAGAATCTAAGAATATAGGTCTATCGAGCAGAAATCAGAACACATGGATAATCCAATCCCACATTGCTATACCACTCCCTACGAATATACGTGGCTAGTCAAACGATGCACGCACCACCGGTGTCAGCTGCTAATTTTACACCTCTGAAAATCTTTGAGGTAATTTATCTGAACTCTTAGGACACGATTCATGTCATTTTTTGCACGGTTCAAAGTGACTTTGCACTGCCGACACAAACCCTGATTCATGGAACTGTACAAAGTGTAATTCTGAAGTGCAAAGCCATGCATTGTCATTTTTGCAGTACAAAATGACTTTGCTCGGACTTTGCACTGCAAAATACAATTTGCACAGTCCCATGAATCAGTGTTTGTGTCGGCAGTGCAAAGTCACTTTGAACCGTGCAATAAACTCCATGAATCTGGCCCAAAGTGAGAGAGAGTACTGAGTGTAAAATACATATCTGGTGGCCAGACATTCCTACCTTGGGGTTTCCCTCCTTTGGTCCAGTAAGTGCAGTGAGGGATTCACCAAACACACGGGAAGAGTGCGCGCACCTGTTTTTTTTTTGTTTATTTATAAGAATGAATTTTGGGAGAACAACCACTGAAAATATGTGGAGCCATTCCCGCACATATTTTCCATGCTCACCGCACAGCAGAAAAATAGTCTTGTACTCTGGGAGGACACAGCTTACCAGCGCCACCCTCCCCTGTCATCTGTAGCTGATACCTGACAGCCGTGGGCATGTCTAAAGCCTTTGGCCGTGGGCAGACTGATTAGAATGTCAAGGCCCCCTGGATCTGAATCTGCATTGTCAAACCTTGCTGGTGGCAGCGAATACTGAAGAATGTTAATTAGCAGGCCTCAGGGAAGTCCTGAGTGCAGGAAGTGACAATGGAGACCCGACTACGACAACTCTTTGTAATACAATGTGTCAACTTGGTACTAACACCCCTCCTTGGTATGAAAGGGAAGTGAATGTTCGGTCTGGAACCACTCCTTTCAGAGCAGGGAAGTATGTGAATTGTAGGAAACGAAAGTCTGCCTCCAACCCCCTACTTCAAAGGAGGCCCATGTTGTGATCAAGCGATGGTAGGGCTCAGTTAATTAGGGAGACACTTTGATGTACAGCAGACAGAAAGATGGGTGGGACTTATACGTATATGTTGTCATCCTTCCCATGTCTGTTGTCAAGCGCCCTGGTTCTGACCTGAAGCATCACTGAAGATTGTTGGGAGAGACCCAGGATTGGCTCAATTAAGTTAGACTTGGACTACACCAATCCCTGGGCCACATTTGGCTTTAAAAGAGGGCTGAGCCCTCATTGATCAGATCATCTGAAGACTTTGCAAGGAGTAAGAAGAAGGACTCATTTGTACCCAAGCTGAAGGTTCAGTCTACCTTACATCTTCTGCCAGTGAAGGAAGGCCAGGAGTTCCAGGAGGGAAGCAATATCCCTCCCCTAAACATCTCCCAAGGAACAGAGGGAGATACTGGTCTCAGAGGACCCCTCCAGAAGCTCCAGAACCGGTACCCAGCCAGCCGACGGTGCCCTGCTAGGTTTCCGACAGCAAGCTTTCTAGGTGGGACGAGCCAGAGAGTCTCTGGACAAAGGATAGGGCTGTTGCCTGCTAACACCCTCCTGAGCTGTGGGCCTTCGGCCTTGAAAAGACACGAGTCCTGCAAAGAAGCTAGAAGGAGTGCCACACAAGCATCATCCAGCATCTATCTTTTTAAGGATAATTTTGAGACAGTGGAGTCCCCGAACCGCATCCGGCTGCACCGCTGACTGTTTTCACGCCGCAGTCAACAGAGCCGTCCGAGATGCCTCAACCAGCATTCCAGATCTGCCAACCAGTACAGAGTCAACGATTCTTGGACCCGAGTCGCCACGCCCAACAGCCTGCAGACATCCATCCAGCCTTGCTTG
The DNA here is from genome assembly GCF_040938575.1 of Ambystoma mexicanum. Lineage (NCBI taxonomy): Eukaryota > Metazoa > Chordata > Amphibia > Caudata > Ambystomatidae > Ambystoma > Ambystoma mexicanum. The sequence continues at coordinate 7,143,351 of NC_090931.1, read as the reverse complement.
CCGAATTGCCTGCCACCTGGTAATCGCAGCTGTCTCACACCACTAACTCCGTCTCAAGGGCTGCGAAGTGCCCTGGAACCGCCTCGACGCTGTTGAGCACCAAGAACTTCTTTAGCACCAGGACAATGATCTTTCTAGGCCCAGTGACATTAAGAACGTGCAAGTGCATGGGAAAGGAAAAAGTAGGAAAGTATGAGGGAAGGGGAGAAGTGGAGAGTGCAGCACAAGAAGAGAGCAGAATAAATAGTAAGTGCAATAAATAAATAAATAAATGCACTAAATAAATTAATACCGGCAGAGGCAAGTGTGTGGTTTGTCAGTTAGGGTATATCTGATAAGTGCAGAAGAAAAAATAGGGGACTGTATGTGTACAGATACAGATCCCAGTGCAAGGGGTGGCCTGGAGACAGTGCGGGAGGGTGGCAGGATGAGCAGGTACCTGGACCCAAAGGAAAAAAGGTGGCCAGGAACATGGTGCATAGGGAGAAAAAACAGATCAGCCGGGGAGAAGAAGGGCAAAGGCAGAAGCGAAGAGGATGGTTTTAAGGTGCTTCCGGAACCGTAGATGGTTCTCCTCAAGTTTCAAGGTCGATGGGAAGCTGTTCCAAAGGGAGGCCCCCGCCGAAGACAGATTTCTACCCTCAGCTTGTTTATAAGAAAAACGACTGACCCTGATGGAGTTAGTAGTAGAGGAGTGAAGGGCTTGAGAGGGGAGGTATTTACAGAGGGATACTTGAAGGTATTCTGGACCCATGCCCCAGAAAGCCTTGTGGACAATACAGAGGGTTTTAAATATAATCCTTGCATCCACTGGGAGCCAATGAAGGGATTTCAGAGCTGGAGAGATACGATCCCAGAGCTTGAGGCCAAGGACAAGTCTCGCAGTCCTGTTCTGGATTAGTTTCAAAGGGCAGGGAGAGAAGGCAGGTAGATTAAGAAAGAGGCTGTTACAGTAGTCCAACGTAGAGAGAACCAGAGCTTGGGAGACAAGGAGCTTCTGGGATAAGGAGGGGAAAGGCCTCGCAGGTCAGGGTAGGAGGCCAGCCAGAGAGTGAGGGGAAAGGATGGTTAAGGTGTACCAATGAGGAGGATATCAGTCTTGTTGGCATTTTGACAGAGATCATTGGCAGCACACCAATTTTGGATGGCGATTAGGCAGTCGGAGATGAGAGAAGGAGAGGAGGTGTCTGAGGGAAGCCTCAAGATGAGTTGGGTGTCATCAGCATAGCACTGGAAGTTAGAGCAGAACATGGAAATGAGTAAGCGAGAGTAGCTAGGTATTGGTTGAAAAGCCAGGGTGAGTGGTTAGACTACTGGGGAACACCGCAGGTAGAGAGGGAGATAGAGGAAAGGAAGGCACCAAGTTGTACCTGTGAAGGGCTATCATAAAGGAAAGAGCTCAGCCAGGCCAGAGCATGATCGGTGATACCACTGTTGTCACAGAGAAATTGAGCAGGATGGTATGGTTGACGTGTCGAAGGCAGAAGAGAGATCAAGTGGGATGAGGACAGAGGGAATGTTAGAGTCAAGGTGGGAGAGCGCGTCTTCACGGATGTTCAGGAAAGCAGCTTCCATGCTTCTGGCAGCTCTGAAGCCAGATTGGTGGTCATGGAGAGAGCCAACAGAGTCGGAGTGAAGATTAAGCTGTGAGATGGCCAGCTTTTCCAGGAGCTTCCCCAAAAGGGAGTAATGGAAATTGGGTGATAGTTAGCCAGACAGGAGGGATCGGCTGTAGGTTTCTTGAGGAGGGGATGCAGAAGGGAGTGCTTGAGAGGGGAGGGGAAAGAGCCAGAGACAAATGAATGGTTATACAAATCGGTGAGTGCCGGTGCAAGAGTTTTGATGTGGTCGTTAATGGTTTTAGAGGAACAGGGAAGAACCTGTTTTGATGCGGCTTTCAAAGATCGGACTTGTCTAGCAACCACATCGGGTGAGAAAAAAGGAAAGGAGGGGAAAGAAGGGGGGTGTTGGAGGGAGGGTGAGCAGACTGGGAAGGAGAGGGGAGAGGAGGGGGGGCGGAGAAGAGGGTGGACAGGATGTCCTGAGTTTTAGAGTTAAAGTGAGAGGCAAGGGAGTTGCAAAGAGGCTGGGAGGCGAGAGTAGGGGTAGAGACTGCAGCAGGGTTTTTCAGCTCCTTGCAGATTTTAAAGAGTTCGGCAGAGTTGTTTGATGCCACAGAGATTTGGGCTTGAATGTGGCCTCTCTACTAAGAGTGAACAGCAAGCCGGTATTGCCTTTGGAGTAGGCGGCAGTCCAGTTTGTCAGAGGATGAACATGAAGCCCTCCATTTCCTCTCACCACTCTACACTTCCCTTTAAGTGTAGCTAGGTCAGAGTCATACCAGGAATTACACTGGTTTTGGACTTAAAACGGATCCTCATGACACGGGCAAGAACATCAAGAGTAGCAGAAATAGAAGAATAGAGTCAGGATAGGGCTGTGTCAGGGTGTGAGTCTGCCAGGGGTGGAGGGGGGAGAATAGGTGGCAGCAAAAGCCTCAACTGACACATGCTTCATGGGCCGGATGTCTGAGAAGGTGGGTGGCAATCTTGGGGAAGGCTTAGCTTGGGGGGAGGAGATGGAAAGATGAGAGGAGAGGAGGCAATGATCACTCCAGTAGAGAGGAGTGGTGAGGGGAGTAGAGAGGGGGAGGCCAGAGGAGATCATGACATCCAGTGTGTGACCAGCAGAGTGAGTCGGCCGGAGGGGAGGATAGAGAGGGAGAGTGACTCACAGAGGTCATGAAAGAGCACAGATGAGGAACAGGGAGTATCAAGATGGATGTTGAGGTCACCTAGGAGGATGAGTTGAGTGTTTGAGGCCAGGAGAGAGAAGGAGAGGTCTGCCCACTCAGAGAGAAAATAGGTTGTTTGTCCAGGGGGGCGGTAGAGAGTAGCAGCAGTGAGAGAGTGGCTAGGAGAGAGTGAGAGCCTGCACACAAGACATTCAAAAGAAGAGTAGATCTGAGTGGGGATGATAGAGGTAGGAATCCACTCAGGGAAGATCAGGGCTACACCCCTTGCAGGCTGGTTGGATCTGAGGGTGGAGAGGATCTTGTAGCCGTTTGGGAGTAGAGTGTTGAAACTCGTGACAGAGCTGGCCGTGAACCAAGTCTCGTAAGACCGAGGACATCAAGGTCTAGTTCTTCTAGGAGGTGGCAGATGTCAGAGGAGTGTTTGACAGCTGAGCGGGAGTTGAAAGTGGCAAGATGAAGAAGGATGCCAGCCTTAAAGACCTTCCGGGGAGGAGTACAGATCAGAGGTACGCCCTGCAAATGTTTGGAGGTAGCTTGAGATGGGGTAGAGGCAGAAGAAGAAGAGGGCAAGGTAGCCAAGGGAGGAGAGTAGGAGACAGCTGGAGATAAGAGAAAGTTGATGAGGCGGGGGAACCACCTATCAAAGAAGAGAAGGAGATTGGCCTGAGGGCCTTGCACCATGACAGTGCCATTCAGGTAGACATTAATGATGACTCTGGAGGAGTCAAGCGAGTCCATGAGGACTTCCCAGCGGGTGCCACCATTAATGGGAGAGGAGGCGACAGGACAGAGCAAAGAGATCATGTGAGGGGTCCATAGATCAAGCGAAGGAACAAAAAAGAGAATGCCAGTGAGGGTAATAATTGTATGTCATTGAGTAATAATTGTATTTTCACTATGTTGTAACTAACCAACGATCCATGACCTTGCAGAGATAAGCTTGCCGTTCCATCCACGTTGCCAAAAATTGGACAAGGAGGTTTATGATTGACTTGTGTTTCCAATCTATTCGGGTCCCTTCTGGTGTACTCTAGGTGTGGGGATGATTGATGGTTTAGAAACCGATATTCATCCCTGGAGCACTGGTGCCCCAGAAGTTGATTTGTTCCAAGTGCCACAGTGCCACCTTTTGAACACTCTTACTGCACCCAGTAAAACTGAATGTTCTATCGCACTTGCAAGTCCTGTCCTCCGTCAGTTTTTATTTGCCACTGTCTTATGTAAGGCAGACAAATGAAAAGAATTGCCCTACTGAGATTGAGAACATAGAAGAATCGTCTGCTGCGTGGAAACAAATCGGATGGTGTTGACTGCTGGTTCCAATGGCGGTGTGGGTGGGGGGCATATTGTTGGAGCAATTCTATGTTCAGCCACAAGACTTGGGCATCTGTCCTTGGGCAGTAACGACAGATAAGAAAGCTGGCTTCTTATGGAACTCCCGTCATTAGATGCCCCTCAATTTGGCACTTTACCAAGGTGCTATGCTTTCTTTCAAGTTCTAAGAACAAGTATATCCGCCCTGAATGCCCATAAACTATCTCTGTAGACCCTGCATGCGGACACAGTTAGGTTTAGGCAGCCCATTGGCTGCTGCTGAGACCTCAGCTTCAATGAAAGGCACTTAGTCACAGGACTTTACTGGGAAAGGTCCAGTATAGCTTAAAGAGGCTTCTGCACAAGGATGCTAGGCTTCTGCTGACACATCTTTTTATTTGTTTATTTAATTATTTGTATATGGTCTATAAAAACCTTTACAAAAAAAGAACCATACAAACGATACAATATTTACTAAATATTTATAAATACATCATGTCAACAATACCAAAACAAACGTTTTTTAAAAATAAAATTCCATCTCATCACATCCATATACCATAACACATTTTCATTATTTAATCCTACTCTATTTTACAAAAGCTAAAACTCTTAACTTCAATGACATCGAGTCCCTGTGTAACAAATGTAACCAAAACTGACATCTTTGGATCCATTTCGTATTTACCAAATCTTTAAAATATCCTGTTAGGCAAGAGTTCTGGACACAAAACCAACAAATGAAATAATGATTCAATTTCCCGTGGCTTTTAACAATGTATGGATGTACCATTTACCTCTTCTCTTTGATTACGGATGGCATTTATTTAATTCGTTTTCAAAACATTGTATCTAAACTTCATAAACCCCATTTCCTCCTTCTTGCTTAGGGAATTTATACAAGTAGGACTCCATTGCGCCCTGAATGTTTTGTGGTGATACCACATGAGCATAAATCCGACAGTCCAGTATCTCCAATCTATTCCTCTCCCAATCCATGTTCCTGTTCATTTTGTTTACCTTAGTCGGGTTCGTTTTTAGTATATATAGGGAGAGTCCCAGATTTCCCAGAATAATCCCTTAGCCCCTTCACGAAGCCTGTCGTGTCATTTTTTTCCCAGCAATTCATATAGCGACCCCCCAGCCAAATTCTCAGACTTTCTCGGGAGGCATAGTTTTTTCCAAGCAAGTAGACTAGCAATAGATTGCAACCCCATCTCATATCGAATGACCTGCAGCAGTAAATAAAGAATAGATCCCCATATCGTACTTTCAATATCTCTATATTTTGCCTCCATTTCTTTTGGCCCAAATTCTAGCCCATAGCAGATACTAGCAAGAGCTTTGCTCTTATACAATTCCCTAAATGGTATGAGTAAGAATTTCCCAAATTTCCGATCAATTTGCTTCATTTGATTTATCATCCCCCTTGCTTTTGATTTTAAGTAATTTTTGTAAAATAGTTTCCGGTATCTTGCCACAATGGGATACCCTAGGAATTGCAAATTGTCCTTTACTGGCAGCACACTGTTATCCCAGATCCAATTTAGTTTCCGCACCCTGTTCTCCTTCCCTTTGGCCATTAGCTGGATTGATCTTTAATTCCATAGATGACATATAATCCCCAAAGGCTACAATTATTCTTTGGAGACCCACCGGCGTGGTGTCTATCAGCAAAAAATCATCGGTATATGCTGCCCAACTTACTTTAAATGCACCAATTTTAGGTGAAGCCAAAGTATTTTTATCTGGCCCTCCCCCGACATCACCACATAAAGATTGTATAATGTGTGCCCCAACATGCACCCTTGCCATATTCCTCGCCACGTTTTGCATTCCCTTGATAATAGGCCTTCAGAATTTAATATAATCTGTACACTTGAATCTTTATTTAGATATATCACCATACTCAATAATCCCTTCGGCATTCCATAGTGATCCAATCTTCGACAATAAATGCCTGTTAACCATGTCAAACGCTTTGCTTATGTCCATTGAGGCCAAATATATTACCAAGTGTGTTGACACCCAGGCCAAATTCTGAAGACAGCTCACCAATAGTCCCCCACAATCCGTGCCAATATATTTACGAAAACCCATTTGCCTATAGTCCCGTATATTATTGGTCACACTCCATTCATCTGTGTGCTACAGCACAATCAAAGCAAAAATGTTAGCATCCACGTCCTTTATTGAGATGGTTCTATAATTTGATGGTAACAATCTCAAACCCTTCTTAAATATAGGAACCACATACGTTATTTTCCATGAATCTAGTGTCATATGGGTATTCAATATGTTACTAAATTCAATCCGTAGAATCTTAGCCCACAACCCCGAATTTTGCTTTAATGTTTCATTGGTTAGTTTATTTGGTCCTGCCGCTCTTGATGGATTGGAATGCTTGATTTTTGCTTCAATATTGTTCACAGAGATGTCTAAGGACCACCCTTGGTCCAGTTCCCCACTGTCATAACTATCATCATTGCATTTAAAGGCCTCCTCTAAGTATTGAATCCAAATCTCCTCTCCTATAGGGTTACTTACTAATAATCCATTTTTTTATCTGATTTGTTTAATTAGCTCCCAGAAACCCCTTGAATGTTTGCCTTTAATGCTTTCTATCATTCTTTGTCCGTCAACCTGAGCCTGTCTAATGCGTTTAAACTTCAAGCAGTTTTTATATCTTTGTCTTAATAGACGGATAGTCTCTCCTTTACTCAACTCGTTCCCCTTAGCCTTTTGAGTTTTTCTAATCTCTCTATGCAGTGCATTTTTCCTTTCCTTTACTTCTATATTAACACATGCCTGTTTTGTGGACTAGATTGATCATTTGTACTTCCTTTTGACGTAATTGCCTCAAAAAGTGGTTCCAGATACTCTGACATCCCCTTTATAGAGTATCTTTCCACTTTCTCTTCCAATGGGTTTAAACCGAATTTCCTCAACATGATAGAATTAAATCTACTCACTTTCTTATCCGAATATCTCAATCGGTATCCCCTGTTATTAACCCTTAAATCTCTCTAATTACAATCCAAGACTGCACAATTAGGCCCCCAATCCAATTCAACACACAGTTGGGCATGGTCACTGACTTCTGTCTGTTTAATTTCATATGTGTGTGTACTAGTAAACAGATTACCTGACATAAATATGTGATCTACCTCCAACGACAGTCCCTTTGCCGCCCATATCGGTCTCTCATTCTGTAAATGGACCAACCCCCATGTTTCTGCAAAATTAAGCCACAAACCCCCTTCTGTTGTTTTTTTTCATACCTCATTACCTGTGCATAGTCCAACATGAGACAGTTAATTTTGTCTATATCATCAATATTACAACTAGCATTCAGGTATCCGGCTAAAATCACTTCACCGCCCTCATGCGCGGAATACCATTCTTCCAATTTCTGGTTTAATTTATCTATCAATGTTTCCAAATGAAGATGATCCGTCTTATATACATTAATTAATAAAATGGGTACTATGCCATTTGCCCCCTTTAGGTTCACCCCATACCCATAATGTTATCACTTATTCTCCATTCTTCACTTCTATTTTAAGCCCATCCCCCTCTTTACTGCTGTTGTAACCCCACCCTTAGGCCTCCCCTTCCCCCCTGTACAGCCCACATGCTTATCATATCGTATCCATCCCATGTTAATTTCGCTGTAGCCCCGGTTTCTTGGCGAAATATTACATTGTTGTCTTTGATTTCTTTACATATTTTTGTGTTATCCAACAGATGTTTATTCCCCCTAGAATTCCAATTTAGAATGTTCAATGTGCTGTTCCCTTTAAAGCGGCTGACTCAGGGATTTCACTGGTGCAATTGATTCTTTAAATGTGAGTGCGGCCCTTTTCCACCGCTCTGCGTTGGTCTCCAATCCTCACCAGTCCCTCTAAACGTGTCTTTGTAATCAACGTCCCCCTCTCCTTGATTTCATCATATTTGTAAATCTCATTATTGAAAATCGCAATGTCATGACCATATTTTTTAAAGCTTAAGACTTCTTTCATTATTATATTGCTTACCAAAGGGGATTGTGTTATTAATCTCACATAATCCCACCTCTGTGGATGTATAAAATCCACCAGTTGGATATCAGCCGATGTAATCAATCTTAGGGCCGGGATTTCTTCAAATAAGGCCAGGATACCCATCCTATGCAGCGAGTTCGGGCCCCCCCTTATCAAATAGGTAACTCAAAATCAGATTGGGTGTCTCTGGTTGTTTTGGAGGTTCTTAATTTGTATGTTAAATTACCGCCCTTCCCCATCATACTTTTCCCCAAAACTTTCCCCCTCCCCCATCTGATTGATTTGCATTATCAGACAAATTCATGCCTACCTTTCCCTTTCCTTGCTCACTGCTTCCTTCCCCCTTTCTTCCCCCCTCCTTTGTTTCCATTGCTCCTTACCTTGCTCACCCCCCCCTTCCACCACCCCATCACCCTCTTTTCTTTCCCCTTGTGGCTCTCTCACAGTTGTTTACTTTAGTATATATCTCACTATATTTATTTACATCAGCTTCAGAAAAAGGGAGGCTTTTCCTGTTCTCGTCCCCTAACCCCTGTACCTCCTCTATCTCTACCCCTTTCCCTTGTCTTCTGTCTTCCAACCCCCCTCCTCTACCCTAGAACTATGTACTCCTTTTAAAGTCACATTTTGCAGTCCTGCACTTTGACCCTTTTCTACATACCAAACACTTCCCGCACTCATCCGTTGAGTCGAGTAGTGGGGCCTCAGGAGTCTATTCTAGAGGTGTGAAGGTTGATTAAATATCCCACACAATTGCACGCCTTTGTCTACCTTGTTTGGAATTCTTTCCCCATAACTCTCAGGTTTTTTTCTTTTTTAATACATCTACAAGCCTCTTTTCGGCATTCGAATAATCCTTCTGCTTTAAACCACCCTTTTTGTTCTTCATAGGTCCTTCGCTTCTGGTGATCTTTTCCTCCTTATTGTCTCCCAGAACTCCCTCTTCCTCCAGGATAGCCCGTTCAGCATTTAGGCCCCTTCCGACATTACGCAAAAACTTGAGAGAGGAGGCCTTCGCAATTTTGTTTTCTGCCGCCTTTAACATTCTAATTTTTCTTTTTCCATTTTCCATGTATTTTTTGATATAACAGTACAAAGGGGTTCTTCATCTTCCCGTTCTTTCCTTATCTCTCCTGGTCCCTCATCATGCACCACAATTACCTCCCCAATCCCTTCCTCTCCTACTTCCATTTCTCCTACCAAAACACTCTGCATTCCCTTTCCCCTCCCCTCCACCTTATCTGAACTTCTAGATTTAGTCGCTTGCTCTACTTTCACCAGTCTCTCCATGATTGTTCCTTTAGTTCCTTCTTTACCCAGGATCTCATTTCCGGCAATGTCAATAGTATCAACTTTCTATTTGAATTCCCATTACTCAGATCTCGCCCTTCCTCTTCATTGTCTACCTCAACCTCCTTCCCTAAGTCAACTGGTTTTTACCAACCTTGCCATTTGGGTTATTACCCCTTTTGAGAATATCGGAGGGATATAAAACAAAGAATTGTACTGATCTCCCATCCCCTCCACCCCTGCTCTCACCTCCCCCTTTCCACATCTCACCTGCTCTGACCCCTCCCCCTCTTCATATAATGACTGTGAGTGGCCCAGCACTCCTCCCCCACACCCCTCCCTCCGCTTCTGTCTCCCGAATGACTTCAATCGATTGAACATCCGTTCCCTCCACCTCTCCCATATCACCTTCTAATTCCTCCATCACGGGTTCATGACCGGATGATTGGGGGAGAGGCATTGCTAGTGCTCGGGCTAACGTGCTCCTCATGGTTGTAAAAAACAGGGTAGCAAGAACTGTATCCTTCCTTGAGCTAATAATTATTTTCCTTATTCCTTATATCCTTACAGTAACTTACCCTCTTTTCCTCTTATATCTTATCTCTATTGCTCAGAAAAGCGATTAAATACTTTCTTTGCTTTATTCCTTGTCTGCTCAACCTTTGGCTTTCCCCAGGTTTCAGTATATGTTAGCCTTGCAATCTAACACATGATATCAGAAAGTGATAACATTCCAAGCAGGCAAACCCTTAACGCTGCTCCGTAGCTTGTAAAGTCTGCTCTCGTGAGTGCAATCCACTCAGACTTATGATAACCTCTTGTATAAACAATGCCCCTCAGGCATGCACTAACCTCTCGTATAAACAATGCCCCTCAGGTACGCGCTAACCTCTTGTATAAACAATGCCCCTCGGGCATGCGATAACCTCATGTATAAACAATGCCCCTCTGGCACGTGCTAACCTCTCGTATAAACAATGCCCCTCAGCTACGTGCTAACCTCTCGTATAAACAATGCCACTCAGGCACACGATAACCTCTTGTATAAACAATGCCCCTCAGGCACGTGCTAACCTCTCGTATAAACAATGCCCCTCAGGCATGCGCTAACCTCTTGTATATACAGTGCCACTCATGAACACGCTAACCTCTCGTATAAACAGACAGTACCACTCAGGCATGCGCTAACCACTCGTATAAAGAATGCCCCTCAGGCACCTGACAACCTCTCGTATAAACAATGCCCATCAGGCACCTGATAACCTCTCGTATAAACAATGCCACTCAGGCACGCGATAACCTCTCATGTAAACAATGCCCCTTAGGCACATGCTAAACTCTCGTATAAACAATACCCATCAGGCACCTGAAAACCTCTCGTATAAACAATGCCAGTCAGGCACGCGATAACCTCTCATGTAAACAATACCCCTTAGGCACGTGCTAAACTCTCGTATAAACAATACCCATCAGGCACCTGATAACCTCTCGTATAAACAATGCCCCTCAGGCATGCGTTAACCTCTCATGTAAACAATGCCCCTTAGGCACGTGCTAACCTCTTGAATAAACAATGCCACTCAGGCACGTGCTAACCTCTCGTATAAACAATGCCACTCAGGCACGTGCTAACCTCTTGTATAAACAATGCCACTCAGGCACGCGATAACCTCTCATGTAAACAATGCCCCTTAGGCACGTGCTAACCTCTCGTATAAACAATGCCCCTCAGGTACGCGCTAACCTCTAGTATAAACAATGCCACTCAGGCACGCGATAACCTCTCGTATAAACAATGCCCCTCAGGCACGTGCTAACCTCTTGTATAAACAATGCCCCTCAGGCACGCGCTAACCTCTTGTATATACAGTGCCACTCATGAACACGCTAACCTCTCGTATAAACAGACAGTGCCACTCAGGCATATGCTAACCACTCGTATAAAGAATGCCCCTCAGGCACCTGATAACCTCTCGTATAAACAATGCCCATCAGGCACCTGATAACCTCTTGTATAAACAATGCCCCTCAGGCACGCGATAACCTCTCATGTAAACAATGCCCCTTAGGCACGTGCTAAACTCTCGTATAAACAATGCCCAAAAGGCACCTGATAACCTCTCGTATAAACAATGCCCCTCAGGCATGCGTTAACCTCTCATGTAAACAATGCCCCTTAGGCACGTGCTAACCTCTTGTATAAACAATGCCACTCAGGCACGCGATAACCTCTCGTATAAACAATGCCACTGAGGCACGTGCTAACCTCTTGTATAAACAATGTCACTCAGGCACGTGCTAACCTCTCGTATAAACAATGCCGCTCAGGCACGTGCTAACCTCTTGTATAAACAATGCCACTCAGGCACGCAATAACCTCTCGTATAAACAATGCCCTTTAGGCACGTGCTAAACTCTCGTATAAACAATGCCCATCAGGCACCTGATAACCTCTCGTATAAATAATGCCACTCAGGCACGCGATAACCTCTCATGTAAACAATGCCCCTTAGGCACATGCTAAACTCTCGTATAAACAATACCCATCAGGCACCTGATAACCTCTCGTATAAACAATGCCAGTCAGGCACGCGATAACCTCTCATGTAAACAATGCCCCTTAGGCACGTGCTAAACTCTCGTATAAACAATACCCATCAGGCACCTGATAACCTCTTGTATAAACAATGCCCCTCAGGCATGCGTTAACCTCTCATGTAAACAATGCCCCTTAGGCACGTGCTAACCTCTTGAATAAACAATGCCACTCAGGCACGTGCTAACCTCTCGTATAAACAATGCCACTCAGGCACATGCTAACCTCTTGTATAAACAATGCCACTCAGGCACGCGATAACCTCTCATGTAAACAATGCCCCTTAGGCACGTGCTAACCTCTCGTATAAACAATGCCCCTCAGGTACGCGCTAACCTCTAGTATAAACAATGCCACTCAGGCACGCGATAACCTCTCGTATAAACAATGCCCCTCAGGCACGTGCTAACCTCTTGTATAAACAATGCCCCTCAGGCACGCGCTAACCTCTTGTATATACAGTGCCACTCATGAACACGCTAACCTCTCGTATAAACAGACAGTGCCACTCAGGCATATGCTAACCACTCGTATAAAGAATGCCCCTCAGGCACCTGATAACCTCTCGTATAAACAATGCCCATCAGGCACCTGATAACCTCTTGTATAAACAATGCCCCTCAGGCACGCGATAACCTCTCATGTAAACAATGCCCCTTAGGCACGTGCTAAACTCTCGTATAAACAATGCCCATAAGGCACCTGATAACCTCTCGTATAAACAATGCCCCTCAGGCATGCGTTAACCTCTCATGTAAACAATGCCCCTTAGGCACGTGCTAACCTCTTGTATAAACAATGCCACTCAGGCACGCGATAACCTCTCGTATAAACAATGCCACTGAGGCACGTGCTAACCTCTTGTATAAACAATGTCACTCAGGCACGTGCTAACCTCTCGTATAAACAATGCCGCTCAGGCACGTGCTAACCTCTTGTATAAACAATGCCACTCAGGCACGCAATAACCTCTCGTATAAACAATGCCCTTTAGGCACGTGCTAAACTCTCGTATAAACAATGCCCATCAGGCACCTGATAACCTCTCGTATAAACAATGCCCCTCAGGCATGCGTTAACCTCTCATGTAAACAATGCCCCTTAGGCACGTGCTAACCTCTCGTATAAACAATGCCCCTCAGGTACGCGCTAACCTCTCGTATAAACAATGCCACTCAGGCACGCGATAACCTCTCGTATAAACAATGCCCCTCAGGCACGTGCTAACCTCTCGTATAAACAATGCCCCTCAGGCACGCGCTAACCTCTTGAATATACAGTGCCACTCATGAACACGCTAACCTCTCGTATAAACAGACAGTGCCACTCAGGCATACGCTAACCACTCGTATAAAGAATGCCCCTCAGGCACCTGACAACCTCTCGTATAAACAATGCCCATCAGGCACCTGATAACCTCTCGTATAAACAATGCCCCTCAGGCATGCGCTAACCTCTTGTATATACAGTGCCACTCATGAACACGCTAACCTCTCGTATAAACAGACAGTACCACTCAGGCATGCGCTAACCACTCGTATAAAGAATGCCCCTCAGGCACCTGACAACCTCTCGTATAAACAATGCCCATCAGGCACCTGATAACCTCTCGTATAAACAATGCCACTCAGGCACGCGATAACCTCTCATGTAAACAATGCCCCTTAGGCACATGCTAAACTCTCGTATAAACAATACCCATCAGGCACCTGAAAACCTCTCGTATAAACAATGCCAGTCAGGCACGCGATAACCTCTCATGTAAACAATACCCCTTAGGCACGTGCTAAACTCTCGTATAAACAATACCCATCAGGCACCTGATAACCTCTCGTATAAACAATGCCCCTCAGGCATGCGTTAACCTCTCATGTAAACAATGCCCCTTAGGCACGTGCTAACCTCTTGAATAAACAATGCCACTCAGGCACGTGCTAACCTCTCGTATAAACAATGCCACTCAGGCACGTGCTAACCTCTTGTATAAACAATGCCACTCAGGCACGCGATAACCTCTCATGTAAACAATGCCCCTTAGGCACGTGCTAACCTCTCGTATAAACAATGCCCCTCAGGTACGCGCTAACCTCTAGTATAAACAATGCCACTCAGGCACGCGATAACCTCTCGTATAAACAATGCCCCTCAGGCACGTGCTAACCTCTTGTATAAACAATGCCCCTCAGGCACGCGCTAACCTCTTGTATATACAGTGCCACTCATGAACACGCTAACCTCTCGTATAAACAGACAGTGCCACTCAGGCATATGCTAACCACTCGTATAAAGAATGCCCCTCAGGCACCTGATAACCTCTCGTATAAACAATGCCCATCAGGCACCTGATAACCTCTTGTATAAACAATGCCCCTCAGGCACGCGATAACCTCTCATGTAAACAATGCCCCTTAGGCACGTGCTAAACTCTCGTATAAACAATGCCCAAAAGGCACCTGATAACCTCTCGTATAAACAATGCCCCTCAGGCATGCGTTAACCTCTCATGTAAACAATGCCCCTTAGGCACGTGCTAACCTCTTGTATAAACAATGCCACTCAGGCACGCGATAACCTCTCGTATAAACAATGCCACTGAGGCACGTGCTAACCTCTTGTATAAACAATGTCACTCAGGCACGTGCTAACCTCTCGTATAAACAATGCCGCTCAGGCACGTGCTAACCTCTTGTATAAACAATGCCACTCAGGCACGCAATAACCTCTCGTATAAACAATGCCCTTTAGGCACGTGCTAAACTCTCGTATAAACAATGCCCATCAGGCACCTGATAACCTCTCGTATAAATAATGCCACTCAGGCACGCGATAACCTCTCATGTAAACAATGCCCCTTAGGCACATGCTAAACTCTCGTATAAACAATACCCATCAGGCACCTGATAACCTCTCGTATAAACAATGCCAGTCAGGCACGCGATAACCTCTCATGTAAACAATGCCCCTTAGGCACGTGCTAAACTCTCGTATAAACAATACCCATCAGGCACCTGATAACCTCTTGTATAAACAATGCCCCTCAGGCATGCGTTAACCTCTCATGTAAACAATGCCCCTTAGGCACGTGCTAACCTCTTGAATAAACAATGCCACTCAGGCACGTGCTAACCTCTCGTATAAACAATGCCACTCAGGCACATGCTAACCTCTTGTATAAACAATGCCACTCAGGCACGCGATAACCTCTCATGTAAACAATGCCCCTTAGGCACGTGCTAACCTCTCGTATAAACAATGCCCCTCAGGTACGCGCTAACCTCTAGTATAAACAATGCCACTCAGGCACGCGATAACCTCTCGTATAAACAATGCCCCTCAGGCACGTGCTAACCTCTTGTATAAACAATGCCCCTCAGGCACGCGCTAACCTCTTGTATATACAGTGCCACTCATGAACACGCTAACCTCTCGTATAAACAGACAGTGCCACTCAGGCATATGCTAACCACTCGTATAAAGAATGCCCCTCAGGCACCTGATAACCTCTCGTATAAACAATGCCCATCAGGCACCTGATAACCTCTTGTATAAACAATGCCCCTCAGGCACGCGATAACCTCTCATGTAAACAATGCCCCTTAGGCACGTGCTAAACTCTCGTATAAACAATGCCCATAAGGCACCTGATAACCTCTCGTATAAACAATGCCCCTCAGGCATGCGTTAACCTCTCATGTAAACAATGCCCCTTAGGCACGTGCTAACCTCTTGTATAAACAATGCCACTCAGGCACGCGATAACCTCTCGTATAAACAATGCCACTGAGGCACGTGCTAACCTCTTGTATAAACAATGTCACTCAGGCACGTGCTAACCTCTCGTATAAACAATGCCGCTCAGGCACGTGCTAACCTCTTGTATAAACAATGCCACTCAGGCACGCAATAACCTCTCGTATAAACAATGCCCTTTAGGCACGTGCTAAACTCTCGTATAAACAATGCCCATCAGGCACCTGATAACCTCTCGTATAAACAATGCCCCTCAGGCATGCGTTAACCTCTCATGTAAACAATGCCCCTTAGGCACGTGCTAACCTCTCGTATAAACAATGCCCCTCAGGTACGCGCTAACCTCTCGTATAAACAATGCCACTCAGGCACGCGATAACCTCTCGTATAAACAATGCCCCTCAGGCACGTGCTAACCTCTCGTATAAACAATGCCCCTCAGGCACGCGCTAACCTCTTGAATATACAGTGCCACTCATGAACACGCTAACCTCTCGTATAAACAGACAGTGCCACTCAGGCATACGCTAACCACTCGTATAAAGAATGCCCCTCAGGCACCTGACAACCTCTCGTATAAACAATGCCCATCAGGCACCTGATAACCTCTCGTATAAACAATGCCCCTCAGGCACGCGATAACCTCTCATGTAAACAATGCCCCTTAGGCACGTGCTAAACGCTCGTATAAACAATGCCCATCAGGCACCTGATAACCTCTCGTATAAACAATGCCCCTCAGGCATGCGTTAACCTCTCATGTAAACATTGCCCCTTAGGCACGTGCTAACCTCTTGTATAAACAATGCCACTCAGGCACGCGATAACCTCTCGTATAAACAATGCCACTCAGGCACGTGCTAACCTCTTGTATAAACAATGCCACTCAGGCACGTGCTAACCTCTCGTATAAACAATGCCACTCAGGCACGTGCTAACCTCTCGTATAAACAATGCCCATCAGGCACCTGATAACCTCTCGTATAAACAATGCCCCTCAGGCACGTGCTAAACTCTCGTATAAACAATGCCCATCAGGCACCTGATAACCTCTCGTATAAACAATGCCCCTCAGGCATGCGTTAACCTCTCATGTAAACATTGCCCCTTAGGCACGTGCTAACCTCTTGTATAAACAATGCCACTCAGGCACGCGATAACCTCTCGTATAAACAATGCCACTCAGGCACCTGATGACGTCTCGTATAAACAATGCCCCTCAGGCACGTGCTAACCTCTTGTATAAACAGTGCCACTCAGGCACGCGCTAACCTCTTCTATAAACAATGCCCCTCAGGCACCTGATGACGTCTCGTATAAACAATGCCCCTCAGGCACGCGATAACCTACCACCTAGCGTTCACTTTCAAACTCTGTTCTCACACAGTCAGTTGCTCTGTACTCCTGAATGTTACTACGTGTAGTTACTTGCAAAGGATCCCCCAGGTGTAAAGATATCTTCGTGACGCCTGTGACTATTTCCGCTGACTATCAGCAGTAACTTTCCGCGTCACCGTTGCTTCTAGTGTCACTCCCCTCGTGCAATCTGCCATTTGCTACTTTCCACCTATTACCACGAGAACTTGTTCAACACACTTGCTTCATTCGCGGTCTTTGAAACTTAGTTTCTCATAATTTGACTCAAGCAAACCACGGCAAACAAGCACAGGAAGCCTTTCACCTTTATAAGCCCCTTTGCTGGTCTTCACGTCCGCACCCTTTCACTGTGACTTCAGCAGTGCTTTCACTGGCTCGATACATTCCCTGATTCCTCACATTATAACGTACACATTTGCTTTCCAGCGCAGATTTACCTTATTATCTGACATTACGCTTATTACACTGTAACTTCCCAGGGTCCCCTTGCGCCCCCGCCGCACCAGCCGGACAGGCACTTCTAGGCACTTCTTGGTCCGCGCGCACGTGTGCCTACTGGAAGTGAAATGAGGCTGGTGGGAATCAATATATTAGCTCTCCTTATAAGTCCACTGGCTATTATATCAGGCTATACAATTGTCCTGATCCTCTGAACACACCGTGAGATATAAAGTCTCATCTATATAGTTAGTCCAATACAAAAATAGCGGCGAGACTGCCCACGAAGGGCGGAGTCTTCAGGCAGCGTTGCAGGCCCTTCTGGCCACTTCTTGGTGACACGGCCCGCATGGCATTCCTGGGCCACACTGGGACTCTCCACTGAGTCACTGCTGGCGGCGGCGGCTTCACTGCGAGCCCTGGACCCGCACTTCTGCAGTGTGGGGGGGTGTGCTCACATTGGCACCCGGCCTGGGCACAAGGTCATGCCCGTCTGGATTGGGTCCCTCTCCCGTTACCTACGCGCCCCCCACCCCCCCCCTCTTTAAATGGTATGAGCCGCGTAATGTCGATGCTGCACGCGGCGTCTTTCCTGGCTCTGGGGCAGGTCTTATGACCCGAGTAGGCCCCCCTCCGTTGCTGGATGGAGGTGCCCGGTTATCCCCGTGGCATATCGCCCATGCGTGCTGGCAGGAGTGTGTAGTGTGATGTCTGCCGCCGGTGGTGATGCAGGCGGCAGCAGGAGGGTGAGATGGGCCCTCGGCTGAGGCCGGCGCGGGCCGCGGCATGCAGGGCGCAGCGCTGCAATCAGACACACGACTACTCGCTGGGTTGCATAAACCCGGACTGGCGGAACCCGCCAGTTCCGGTGATTCCTTTATTTCCGCCTCCCCCTTCCGTGTCACGTGACCTTCCACGTCAGGGCACGTGACACCACATTTAGGGCAATGCCCAAAAGGACAGTGTGCTCCAGTTCGGTGGGCAGCCAGAGCAGGCCGAGGTCCCAATGCTCTGACCAGCCGATGGCTTTGCCCAAGTCACTGAGCCAAAGGCACTCAGTGTCCACAACTGTTCCCAAGTCTATAAAAGCTGCCACTTCGTATATTTGCCACCGTGCGGCCGCGGAGATGTGTGGGGCCAACACTGCAGATTTACACAGAACTGTCCAGTTTATGACGTCAAAGGCTAGTCCAGTAGCAAAGTCGCACACAATACAGGTTGTGATGCATTTAATGGACTGAAGCTTAGCTTGCATCTTGGACACAGGACTATTTAAACTATTGTTTTTACGGCTGTTCAAGGCAAACACGCCTTAGCTTGTCTGAGAGTTAATGTTAATAAACTGCTAAACGTGAGGCAAGCGGCCTGAAGGCAGCGGGTATCACGGATGTGCTCGTCCCGGCTCCCGGCTCCATGACACAGCCTTCAGAAAGCAGACGCCTGACCTTTTTACCCCGAGTGAGGAAGACATCGGCGGACAGGTTCCCACTGTCCCCCCAGAGACGGGGTGGCCTATGGAGACAGAAAGCGAGAGCATTAAACTCGCCCGCAGCCTCCCCAGACCCCCAGAGCCAGGGGTCTCTGCTTGCACGGCGGATGCGCCCCCTCGCAGCCCCCTCCAAGGCGCGCATAGCTTCCCAAACCACTCTACACTCCTTGCCAAATACACCATTACACCGCGCCCAGTGTAACGTGGCCTGCTATCAGCCAATCCGCGGCCAGACTTGCCTGTCTTCCTGTATGCAATGTGTGCAACTTGCAAGAAGGGTAAGGTACCCGAATGTGAGCATTAAAACCAGGGAACCCTCTGGAAACGCAAGCTCTGCACATCACAAAAAGGAACCGTGCAAAGTATGTCTGCAGCAGCACTACTGAGAAGAGGGTGTCACGGAGTCTGCGCTGAGCAGCTAGCACGCGGCCAGACTAGGCGGTGTCTACAGGAATAAATGGGAGTTTATGTGCGCTGAGCAGGTAGCACGCGGCCAGACTAGGCGGTGTCTACAGGAATAAATGGGAGTTTATGTGCGCTGAGCAGGTAGCACGCGGCCAGACTAGGCGGTGTCTACAGGAATAAATGGGAGTTTATGTGCGCTGAGCAGGTAGCACGCGGCCAGACTAGGCGGTGTCTACAGGAATAAATGGGAGTTTATGTGCACTGAGCAGCTACCATGAGGCAAGATAGGCTGGTGTCTACAGGAATAAATGTGAGTTTATATACGCTGAGCAGCTACTATGAGGCAAGATAGGCTGGTGTCTACAGGAATAAATGTGAGTTTATGTGCACTGAGCAGCTACCATGAGGCCAGACTAGGCGGTGTCTACAGGAATAAATGTGAGTTTATGTGCACTGAGCAGCTACCATGAGGCAAGATAGGCTGGTGTCTACAGGAATAAATGTGAATTTATGTGCACTGAGCAGCTACCATGAGGCAAGATAGGCTGGTGTCTACAGGAATGCACGCAAGTTTATGTGCACTGAGCAGCTACCATGAGGCAAGATAGGCTGGTGTCTACAGGAATGCACGCAAGTTTATGTGCACTGAGCAGCTACCATGAGGCAAGATAGGCTGGTGTCTACAGGAATAAATGTGAGTTTATGTGCGCTGAGCAGCTACTATGAGGCAAGATAGGCTGGTGTCTACAGGAATAAATGTGAGTTTATGTGCGCTGAGCAGCTACCATGAGGCAAGATATGCTGGTGTCTACAGGAATAAATGTGAGTTTATGTGCACTGAGCAGCTACCATGAGGCAAGATAGGCTGGTATCTACAGGAATGCACATGAGTTTATGTGCACTGTGCAGCTACCATGAGGCAAGATAGGCTGGTGTCTACAGGAATAAATGTGAGTTTATATGCACTGAGCAGCTACCATGAGGCAAGATAGGCTGGTGTCTACAGGAATGCACACGAGTTTATGTGCACTGAGCAGCTACCATGAGGCAAGATAGGCTGGTGTCTACAGGAATGCACGCAAGTTTATGTGCACTGAGCAGCTACCATGAGGCAAGATAGGCTGATGTCTACAGGAATAAATGTGAGTTTATATGCACCGAGCAGCTACCATGAGGCAAGATAGGCTGGTGTCTACAGGAATGCACGCAAGTTTATGTGCACTGAGCAGCTACCATGAGGCAAGATAGGCTGGTGTCTACAGGAATGCACATGAGTTTATGTGCACTGAGCAGCTACCATGAGGCAAGATAGACTGGTGTCTACAGGAATAAATGTGAGTTTATGTGCACTGAGCAACTATAGCACAGGGCAAGATAGGCTGGTGTCTACAGGAATGCACGCAAGTTTATGTGCACTGAGCAGCTACCATGAGGCAAGATAGGCTGGTGTCTACAGGAATGCACGCAAGTTTATGTGCACTGAGCAGCTACCATGAGGCAAGATAGGCTGGTGTCTACAGGAATGCACGCACGTTTATGTGCACTGAGCAGCTACCATGAGGCAAGATAGGCTGGTGTCCACAGGAATAAATGTGAGTTTATGTGCACTGAGCAGCTACCATGAGGCAAGATAGGCTGGTGTCTACAGGAATGCACGCAAGTTCATGTGCACTGAGCAGCTACCATGAGGCAAGATAGGCTGGTGTCTACAGGAATGCACGCGAGTTTATGTGCGCTGAGCAGCTACCATGAGGCAAGATAGGCTGGTGTCTACAGGAATAAATGTGAGTTTATGTGCGCTGAGCAGCTACTATGAGGCAAGAAAGGCTGGTGTCTACAGGAATAAATGTGAGTTTATGTGCGCTGAGCAGCTACCATGAGGCAAGATATGCTGGTGTCTACAGGAATAAATGTGAGTTTATGTGCACTGAGCAGCTACCATGAGGCAAGATAGGCTGGTATCTACAGGAATGCACGTGAGTTTATGTGCACTGTGCAGCTACCATGAGGCAAGATAGGCTGGTGTCTACAGGAATAAATGTGAGTTTATATGCACTGAACAGCTACCATGAGGCAAGATAGGCTGGTGTCTACAGGAATGCACGCAAGTTTATGTGCACTGAGCAGCTACCATGAGGCAAGATAGGCTTGTGTCTACAGGAATGCACGCAAGTTTATGTGCACTGAGCAGCTACCATGAGGCAAGATAGGCTGGTGTCTACAGGAATAAATGTGAGTTTATGTGCGCTGAGCAGCTACCATGAGGCAAGATATGCTGGTGTCTACAGGAATAAATGTGAGTTTATGTGCACTGTGCAGCTACCATGAGGCAAGATAGGCTGGTGCTACAGGAATGCACGTGAGTTTATGTGCACTGTGCAGCTAGCACAAGGCCAGATATGCTGGTGTCTACAGGAATGCACGTGAGTTTATGTGTGCTGAGCAGCTACCATGAGGCAAGATAGGCTGGTGTCTACAGGAATAAATGTGAGTTTATATGCACTGAGCAGCTATCATGAGGCAAGATAGGCTGGTGTCTACAGGAATGCACGCAAGTTTATGTGCACTGAGCAGCTACCATGAGGCAAGATAGGCTGGTGTCTACAGGAATGCACGCAAGTTTATGTGCACTGAGCAGCTACCATGAGGCAAGATAGGCTGGTGTCTACAGGAATAAATGTGAGTTTATATGCGCTGAGCAGCTACCATGAGGAAAGATAGGCTGGTGTCTACAGGAATGCACGCGAGTTTATGTGCACTGAGCAGCAGCCATGAGGCAAGATAGGCTGGTGTCCACAGGAATAAACGTGAGTTTATATGGACTGAGCAGCTACCATGAGGCAAGATAGGCTGGTGTCTACAGGAATAAATGTGAGTTTATATGGACTGAGCAGCTACCATGAGGCAAGATAGGCTGGTGTCTACAGGAATGCACGTGAGTTTATGTGTGCTGAGCAGCTACCATGAGGCAAGATAGGCTGGTGTCTACAGGAATAAATGTGAGTTTATATGCACTGAGCAGCTACCATGAGGCAAGGTATGCTGGTGTCTACAGGAATAAATGTGAGTTTATATGCACTGAGCAGCTACCATGAGGCAAGATAGGCTGGTGTCTACAGGAATGCACGCAAGTTTATGTGCACTGAGCAGCTACCATGAGGCAAGATAGGCTGGTGTCTACAGGAATGTACGCAAGTTTATGTGCACTGAGCAGCTACCATGAGGCAAGATAGGCTGGTGTCTACAGGAATAAATGTGAGTTTATGTGCACTGAGCAACTACCATGAGGCAAGATATGCTGGTGTCTACAGGAATAAATGTGAGTTTATGTGCACTGATCAGCTACCATGAGGCAAGATAGGCTGGTGTCTACAGGAATGCACGTGAGTTTATGTGCACTGTGCAGCTACCATGAGGCAAGATAGGCTGGTGTCTACAGGAATGCACGTGAGTTTATGTGCACTGTGCAGCTAGCACAAGGCCAGATATGCTGGTGTCTACAGAAATGCACGTGAGTTTATGTGTGCTGAGCAGCTACCATGAGGCAAGATAGGCTGGTGTCTACAGGAATGCACGTGAGTTTATGTGCACTGTGCAGCTAGCACAAGGCCAGATATGCTGGTGTCTACAGGAATGCACGTGAGTTTATGTGTGCTGAGCAGCTACCATGAGGCAAGATAGGCTGGTATCTACAGGAATAAATGTGAGTTTGTGTGAGCTGAGCAGCTACCATGAGGCAAGATCGGCTGGTGTCTACAGGAATAAATGTGAGTTTATGTGCACTGAGCAGCTACCATGAGGCAAGATCGGCTGGTGTCTACAGGAATAAATGTGAGTTTATATGCACTGAGCAGCTATCATGAGGCAAGATAGGCTGGTGTCTACAGGAATGCACGCAAGTTTATGTGCACTGAGCAGCTACCATGAGGCAAGATAGGCTGGTGTCTACAGGAATGCACGCGAGTTTATGTGCACTGAGCAGCTACCATGAGGCAAGATAGGCTGGTGTCTACAGGAATAAACGTGAGATTATGTGGACTGAGCAGCTACCATGAGGCAAGATAGGCTGGTCTCTACAGGAATAAATGTGAGTTTATATGCACTGAGCAGCTACCATGAGGCAAGATAGGCTGGTGTCTACAGGAATAAACGTGAGTTTATGTGGACTGAGCAGCTACCATGAGGCAAGATAGGCTGGTATCTACAGGAATGCACGTGAGTTTATGTGCACTGTGCAGCTACCATGAGGCAAGATAGGCTGGTGTCTACAGGAATAAATGTGAGTTTATATGCACTGAGCAGCTACCATGAGGCAAGATAGGCTGGTGTCTACAGGAATGCACGCAAGTTTATGTGTACTGAGCAGCTACCATGAGGCAAGATAGGCTGGTGTCTACAGGAATGCACGCAAGTTTATGTGCACTGAGCAGCTACCATGAGGCAAGATAGGCTGGTGTCTACAGGAATAAATGTGAGTTTATGTGCGCTGAGCAGCTACCATGAGGCAAGATATGCTGTTGTCTACAGGAATAAATGTGAGTTTATGTGCACTGAGCAGCTACCATGAGGCAAGATAGGCTGGTGTCTACAGGAATGCACGCGAGTTTATGTGCACTGAGCAGCTACCATGAGGCAAGATAGGCTGGTGTCTACAGGAATGCACGCGAGTTTATGTGCGCTGAGCAGCTACCATGAGGCAAGATAGGCTGGTGTCTACAGGAATAAATGTGAGTTTATATACGCTGAGCAGCTACTATGAGGCAAGATAGGCTGGTGTCTACAGGAATAAATGTGAGTTTATGTGCGCTGAGCAGCTACCATGAGGCAAGATATGCTGGTGTCTACAGGAATAAATGTGAGTTTATGTGCACTGAGCAGCTACCATGAGGCAAGATAGGCTGGTATCTACAGGAATGCACGTGAGTTTATGTGCACTGTGCAGCTACCATGAGGCAAGATAGGCTGGTGTCTACAGGAATAAATGTGAGTTTATATGCACTGAGCAGCTACCATGAGGCAAGATAGGCTGGTGTCTACAGGAATGCACGCAAGTTTATGTGCACTGAGCAGCTACCATGAGGCAAGATAGGCTGGTGTCTACAGGAATGCACGCAAGTTTATGTGCACTGAGCAGCTACCATGAGGCAAGATAGGCTGGTGTCTACAGGAATAAATGTGAGTTTATGTGCGCTGAGCAGCTACCATGAGGCAAGATATGCTGGTGTCTACAGGAATACATGTGAGTTTATGTGCACTGAGCAGCTACCATGAGGCAAGATAGGCTGGTGTCTACAGGAATGCACGTGAGTTTATGTGCACTGTGCAGCTACCATGAGGCAAGATAGGCTGGTGTCTACAGGAATGCACGTGAGTTTATGTGCACTGTGCAGCTAGCACAAGGCCAGATATGCTGGTGTCTACAGAAATGCACGTGAGTTTATGTGTGCTGAGCAGCTACCATGAGGCAAGATAGGCTGGTGTCTACAGGAATGCACGTGAGTTTATGTGCACTGTGCAGCTAGCACAAGGCCAGATATGCTGGTGTCTACAGGAATGCACGTGAGTTTATGTGTGCTGAGCAGCTACCATGAGGCAAGATAGGCTGGTGTCTACAGGAATAAATGTGAGTTTATATGCACTGAGCAGCTATCATGAGGCAAGATAGGCTGGTGTCTACAGGAATAAATGTGAGTTTATGTGCACTGAGCAGCTACCATGAGGCAAGATAGGCTGGTGTCTACAGGAATGCACGTGAGTTTATGTGCACTGTGCAGCTACCATGAGGCAAGATAGGCTGGTGTCTACAGGAATGCACGTGAGTTTATGTGCACTGTGCAGCTAGCACAAGGCCAGATATGCTGGTGTCTAAAGAAATGCACGTGAGTTTATGTGTGCTGAGCAGCTACCATGAGGCAAGATAGGCTGGTGTCTACAGGAATGCACGTGAGTTTATGTGCACTGTGCAGCTAGCACAAGGCCAGATATGCTGGTGTCTACAGGAATGCACGTGAGTTTATGTGTGCTGAGCAGCTACCATGAGGCAAGATAGGCTGGTGTCTACAGGAATAAATGTGAGTTTATATGCACTGAGCAGCTATCATGAGGCAAGATAGGCTGGTGTCTACAGGAATGCACGCAAGTTTATGTGCACTGAGCAGCTACCATGAGGCAAGATAGGCTGGTGTCTACAGGAATGCATGCAAGTTTATGTGCACTGAGCAGCTACCATGAGGCAAGATAGGCTGGTGTCTACAGGAATAAATGTGAGTGTATATGCGCTGAGCAGCTACCATGAGGCAAGATAGGCTGGTGTCTACAGGAATGCACGCGAGTTTATGTGCACTGAGCAGCTACCATGAGGCAGGATAGGCTGGTGTCTACAGGAATAAACGTGAGTTTATGTGGACTGAGCAGCTACCATGAGGCAAGATAGGCTGGTGTCTACAGGAATAAATGTGAGTTTATGTGGACTGAGCAGCTACCATGAGGCAAGATAGGCTGGTGTCTACAGGAATGCACGTGAGTTTATGTGTACTGAGCAGCTACCATGAGGCAAGATAGGCTGGTGTCTACAGGAATAAATGTGAGTTTATGTGGACTGAGCAGCTACCATGAGGCAAGATAGGCTGGTGTCTACAGGAATAAAAGTGAGTTTATGTGCACTGAGCAGCTACCATGAGGCAAGATAGGCTGGTATCTACAGGAATGCACGTGAGTTTATGTGCACTGTGCAGCTACCATGAGGCAAGATAGGTTGGTGTCTACAGGAATAAATGTGAGTTTATATGCACTGAGCAGCTACCATGAGGCAAGATAGGCTGGTGTCTACAGGAATGCACGCAAGTTTATGTGCACTGAGCAGCTACCATGAGGCAAGATAGGCTGGTGTCTACAGGAATGCACGCAAGTTTATGTGCACTGAGCAGCTACCATGAGGCAAGATAGGCTGGTGTCTACAGGAATAAATGTGAGTTTATGTACACTGAGCAGCTACCATGAGGCAAGATATGCTGGTGTCTACAGGAATAAATGTGAGTTTATGTGCACTGAGCAGCTACCATGAGGCATGATAGGCTGGTGTCTAAAGGAATGCACGTGAGTTTATGTGCACTGTGCAGCTACCATGAGGCAAGATAGGCTGGTGTCTACAGGAATGCACGTGAGTTTATGTGCACTGTGCAGCTAGCACAAGGCCAGATATGCTGGTGTCTACAGAAATGCACGTGAGTTTATGTGTGCTGAGCAGCTACCATGAGGCAAGATAGGCTGGTGTCTACAGGAATGCACGTGAGTTTATGTGCACTGTGCAGCTAGCACAAGGCCAGATATGCTGGTGTCTACAGGAATGCACGTGAGTTTATGTGTGCTGAGCAGCTACCATGAGGCAAGATAGGCTGGTGTCTACAGGAATAAATGTGAGTTAATATGCATTGAGCAGCTATCATGAGGCAAGATAGTCTGGTGTCTACAGGAATGCACGCAAGTTTATGTGCACTGAGCAGCTACCATGAGGCAAGATAGGCTGGTGTCTACAGGAATGCACGCAAGTTTATGTGCACTGAGCAGCTACCATGAGGCAAGATAGGCTGGTGTCTACAGGAATAAATGTGAGTTTATATGCGCTGAGCAGCTACCATGAGGCAAGATAGGCTGGTGTCTACAGGAATGCACGCAAGTTTATGTGCACTGAGCAGCTACCATGAGGCAAGATAGGCTGGTGTCTACAGGAATAAACGTGAGATTATGTGGACTGAGCAGCTACCATGAGGCAAGATAGGCTGGTCTCTACTGGAATAAATGTGAGTTTATATGCACTGAGCAGCTACCATGAGGCAAGATAGGCTGGTGTCTACAGGAATAAACGTGAGTTTATGTGGACTGAGCAACTACCATGAGGCAAGATAGGCTGGTGTCTACAGGAATAAATGTGAGTTTATGTGGACTGAGCAGCTACCATGAGGCAAGATAGGCTGGTGTCTACAGGAATGCACGTGAGTTTATGTGTGCTGAGCAGCTACCATGAGGCAAGATAGGCTAGTGTCTACAGGAATAAATGTGAGTTTATATGCACTGAGCAGGTACCATGAGGCAAGATAGGCTGGTGTCTACAGGAATGCACGCGAGTTTATGTGCACTGAGCAGCTACCATGAGGCAAGATAGGCTGGTGTCTACAGGAATGCACGTGAGTTTATGTGTGCTGAGCAGCTTCCATGAGGCAAGATAGGCTGGTGTCTACAGGAATAAATGTGAGTTTATATACACTGAGCAGCTATCATGAGGCAAGATAGGCTGGTGTCTACAGGAATAAATGTGAGTTAATATGCATTGAGCAGCTATCATGAGGCAAGATAGTCTGGTGTCTACAGGAATGCACGCAAGTTTATGTGCACTGAGCAGCTACCATGAGGCAAGATAGGCTGGTGTCTACAGGAATGCACGCAAGTTTATGTGCACTGAGCAGCTACCATGAGGCAAGATAGGCTGGTGTCTACAGGAATAAATGTGAGTTTATATGCGCTGAGCAGCTACCATGAGGCAAGATAGGCTGGTGTCTACAGGAATGCACGCAAGTTTATGTGCACTGAGCAGCTACCATGAGGCAAGATAGGCTGGTGTCTACAGGAATAAACGTGAGATTATGTGGACTGAGCAGCTACCATGAGGCAAGATAGGCTGGTCTCTACTGGAATAAATGTGAGTTTATATGCACTGAGCAGCTACCATGAGGCAAGATAGGCTGGTGTCTACAGGAATAAACGTGAGTTTATGTGGACTGAGCAGCTACCATGAGGCAAGATAGGCTGGTGTCTACAGGAATAAATGTGAGTTTATGTGGACTGAGCAGCTACCATGAGGCAAGATAGGCTGGTGTCTACAGGAATGCACGTGAGTTTATGTGTGCTGAGCAGCTACCATGAGGCAAGATAGGCTGGTGTCTACAGGAATGCACGTGAGTTTATGTGTGCTGAGCAGCTTCCATGAGGCAAGATAGGCTGGTGTCTACAGGAATAAATGTGAGTTTATATACACTGAGCAGCTATCATGAGGCAAGATAGGCTGGTGTCTACAAGAATGCACGCGAGTTTATGTGCACTGAGCAGCTACCATGAGGCAAGATAGGCTGGTGTCTACAGGAATGCACACGCGTTTATGTGCACTGAGCAGCTACCATGAGGCAAGATAGGCTGGTGTCTACAGGAATAAATGTGAGTTTATATGCACTGAGCAGCTACCATGAGGCAAGATAGGCTGGTGTCTACAGGAATGCACGCGAGTTTATGTGCACTGAGCAGCTACCATGAGGCAAGATAGGATGGTGTCTACAGGAATAAATGTGAGTTTATATGCACTGAGTAGCTACCATGAGGCAAGATAGGCTGGTGTCTACAGGAATGCACGTGAATTTATGTGTGCTGAGCAGCTACCATGAGGCAAGATAGGCTGGTGTCTAGAGGAATGCACGCGAGTTTATGTGCGCTGAGCAGCTACCATGAGGCAAGATAGACTGGTGTCTACAGGAATAAATGTGAGTTTATGGGCGCTGAGCAGCTACCATGAGGCAAGATAGGCTGGTGTCTACAGGAATAAATGTGAGTTTATGTGCGCTGAGCAGCTACCATGAGGCAAGATAGGCTGGTGTCTACAGGAATAAATGTGAGTTTATGTGTGCTGAGCAGCTACCATGAGGCAAGATAGGCTGGTGTCTACAGGAATAAATGTGAGTTTATGTGTGCTGAGCAGCTACCATGAGGCAAGGTAGGCTGGTGTCTACAGGAATGCACGTGAGTTTATGTGTGCTGAGCAGCTACCATGAGCCAAGATAGGCTGGTGTCTACAGGAATAAATGTGAGTTTATGTGTGCTGAGCAACTACCATGAGGCAAGATAGGCTGGTGTCTACAGGAATGCACGTGAGTTTATGTGCACTGAGCAGCTACCATGAGCCAAGATAGGCTGGTGTCTACATGAATAAATGTGAGTTTACGTGCGCTGAGCAGCTACCATGAGGCAAGATAGGCTGGTGTCTACAGGAATAAATGTGAGTTTATTTGCGCTGAGCAGCTACCATGAGGCAAGATAGGCTGGTATCTACAGGAATAAATGTGAGTTTATGTGCGCTGAGCAGCTACCATGAGGCAAGATCGGCTGGTGTCTACAGGAATAAATGTGAGTTTATGTGCACTGAGCAGCTACCATGAGGCAAGATAGGCTGGTGTCTACAGGAATAAATGTGAATTTTTGTGTGCTGAGCAGCTAGCATGCGGCAGGATAGTACGGTGTCTACAGGAATGCACGTGAGTTTATGTGCACTGTGCAGCTACCATGAGGCAAGATAGGCTGGTGTCTACAGGAATGCACGTGAGTTTATGTGCACTGTGCAGCTAGCACAAGGCCAGATATGCTGGTGTCTACAGGAATGCACGCAAGTTTATGTGCACTGAGCAGCTACCATGAGGCAAGATAGGCTGGTGTCTACTGGAATAAATGTGAGTTTATGTGCGCTGAGCAGCTACCATGAGGCAAGATATGCTGGTGTATACAGGAATACATGTGAGTTTATGTGCACTGAGCAGCTACCATGAGGCAAGATAGGCTGGTGTCTACAGGAATGCACGTGAGTTTATGTGCACTGTGCAGCTACCATGAGGCAAGATAGGCTGGTGTCTACAGGAATGCACGTGAGTTTATGTGCACTGTGCAGCTAGCACAAGGCCAGATATGCTGGTGTCTACAGAAATGCACGTGAGTTTATGTGTGCTGAGCAGCTACCATGAGGCAAGATAGGCTGGTGTCTACAGGAATGCACGTGAGTTTATGTGCACTGTGCAGCTAGCACAAGGCCAGATATGCTGGTGTCTACAGGAATGCACGTGAGTTTATATGCACTGAGCAGCTACCATGAGGCAAGATAGGCTGGTGTCTACAGGAATAAATGTGAGTTTATATGCACTGAGCAGCTATCATGAGGCAAGATAGGCTGGTGTCTACAGGAATAAATGTGAGTTTATGTGCACTGAGCAGCTACCATGAGGCAAGATAGGCTGGTGTCTACAGGAATGCACGTGAGTTTATGTGCACTGTGCAGCTACCATGAGGCAAGATAGGCTGGTGTCTACAGGAATGCACGCAAGTTTATGTGCACTGAGCAGCTACCATGAGGCAAGATAGGCTGGTGTCTACAGGAATAAATGTGAGTTTATGTGCACTGAGCAGCTACCATGAGGCAAGATATGCTGGTGTCTACAGGAATAAATGTGAGTTTATGTGCACTGTGCAGCTAGCACAAGGCCAGATATGCTGGTGTCTAAAGAAATGCACGTGAGTTTATGTGTGCTGAGCAGCTACCATGAGGCAAGATAGGCTGGTGTCTACAGGAATAAATGTGAGTTTATATGCACTGAGCAGCTATCATGCGGCAAGATAGGCTGGTGTCTACAGGAATGCACGCAAGTTTATGTGCACTGAGCAGCTACCATGAGGCAAGATAGGCTGGTGTCTACAGGAATGCACGCAAGTTTATGTGCACTGAGCAGCTACCATGAGGCAAGATAGGCTGGTGTCTACAGGAATAAACGTGAGATCATGTGGACTGAGCAGCTACCATGAGGCAAGATAGGCTGGTGTCTACAGGAATAAATGTGAGTTTATATGCACTGAGCAGCTAACATGAGGCAAGATAGGCTGGTGTCTACAGGAATAAACGTGAGTTTATGTGGACTGAGCAGCTACCATGAGGCAAGATAGGCTGGTGTCTACAGGAATAAATGTGAGTTTATGTGGACTGAGCAGCTACCATGAGGCAAGATAGGCTGGTGTCTACAGGAATGCACGTGAGTTTATGTGTACTGAGCAACTACCATGAGGCAAGATAGGCTGGTGTCTACAGGAATAAATGTGAGTTTATATGCACTGAGCAGCTACCATGAGGCAAGATATGCTGGTGTCTACAGGAATAAATGTGAGTTTATGTGCACTGAGCAGCTACCATGAGGCAAGATAGGCTGGTATCTACAGGAATGCACGTGAGTTTATGTGCACTGTGCAGCTACCATGAGGCAAGATAGGTTGGTGTCTACAGGAATAAATGTGAGTTTATATGCACTGAGCAGCTACCATGAGGCAAGATAGGCTGGTGTCTACAGGAATGCACGCAAGTTTATGTGCACTGAGCAGCTACCATGAGGCAAGATAGGCTGGTGTCTACAGGAATGCACGCAAGTTTATGTGCACTGAGCAGCTACCATGAGGCAAGATAGGCTGGTGTCTACAGGAATAAATGTGAGTTTATGTGCACTGAGCAGCTACCATGAGGCAAGATATGCTGGTGTCTACAGGAATAAATGTGAGTTTATGTGCACTGAGCAGCTACCATGAGGCAAGATAGGCTGGTGTCTACAGGAATGCACGTGAGTTTATGTGCACTGTGCAGCTACCATGAGGCAAGATAGGCTGGTGTCTACAGGAATGCACGTGAGTTTATGTGCACTGTGCAGCTAGCACAAGGCCAGATATGCTGGTGTCTACAGAAATGCACGTGAGTTTATGTGTGCTGAGCAGCTACCATGAGGCAAGATAGGCTGGTGTCTACAGGAATGCACGTGAGTTTATGTGCACTGTGCAGCTAGCACAATGCCAGATATGCTGGTGTCTACAGGAATGCACGTGAGTTTATGTGTGCTGAGCAGCTACCATGAGGCAAGATAGGCTGGTGTCTACAGGAATAAATGTGAGTTTATATGCATTGAGAAGCTATCATGAGGCAAGATAGGCTGGTGTCTACAGGAATGCACGCAAGTTTATGTGCACTGAGCAGCTACCATGAGGCAAGATAGGCTGGTGTCTACAGGAATGCACGCAAGTTTATGTGCACTGAGCAGCTACCATGAGGCAAGATAGGCTGGTGTCTACAGGAATAAATGTGAGTTTATATGCGCTGAGCAGCTACCATGAGGCAAGATAGGCTGGTGTCTACAGGAATGCACGCGAGTTTATGTGCACTGAGCAGCTACCATGAGGCAAGATAGGCTGGTGTCTACAGGAATAAACGTGAGATTATGTGGACTGAGCAGCTACCATGAGGCAAGATAGGCTGGTCTCTACAGGAATAAATGTGAGTTTATATGCACTGAGCAGCTACCATGAGGCAAGATAGGCTGGTGTCTACAGGAATAAACGTGAGTTTATGTGGACTGAG
Source organism: Ambystoma mexicanum (assembly GCF_040938575.1). Classification (NCBI taxonomy): domain Eukaryota; kingdom Metazoa; phylum Chordata; class Amphibia; order Caudata; family Ambystomatidae; genus Ambystoma; species Ambystoma mexicanum. The sequence goes on along the minus strand of NC_090931.1, from coordinate 7,110,699 downwards.
CAGCTACCATGAGGCAAGATAGGCTGGTGTCTACAGGAATAAATGTGAGTTTATGTGGACTGAGCAGCTACCATGAGGCAAGATAGGCTGGTGTCTACAGGAATGCACGTGAGTTTATGTGTGCTGAGCAGCTACCATGAGGCAAGATAGGCTAGTGTCTACAGGAATAAATGTGAGTTTATATGCACTGAGCAGGTACCATGAGGCAAGATAGGCTGGTGTCTACAGGAATGCACGCGAGTTTATGTGCACTGAGCAGCTACCATGAGGCAAGATAGGCTGGTGTCTACAGGAATGCACGTGAGTTTATGTGTGCTGAGCAGCTTCCATGAGGCAAGATAGGCTGGTGTCTACAGGAATAAATGTGAGTTTATATACACTGAGCAGCTATCATGAGGCAAGATAGGCTGGTGTCTACAAGAATGCACGCAAGTTTATGTGCACTGAGCAGCTACCATGAGGCAAGATAGGCTGGTGTCTACAGGAATGCACACGCGTTTATGTGCACTGAGCAGCTACCATGAGGCAAGATAGGCTGGTGTCTACAGGAATAAATGTGAGTTTATATGCACTGAGCAGCTACCATGAGGCAAGATAGGCTGGTGTCTACAGGAATGCACGCGAGTTTATGTGCACTGAGCAGCTACCATGAGGCAAGATAGGATGGTGTCTACAGGAATAAATGTGAGTTTATATGCACTGAGTAGCTACCATGAGGCAAGATAGGCTGGTGTCTACAGGAATGCACGTGAGTTTATGTGTGCTGAGCAGCTACCATGAGGCAAGATAGGCTGGTGTCTAGAGGAATGCACGCGAGTTTATGTGCGCTGAGCAGCTACCATGAGGCAAGATAGACTGGTGTCTGCAGGAATAAATGTGAGTTTATGGGCGCTGAGCAGCTACCATGAGGCAAGATAGGCTGGTGTCTACAGGAATAAATGTGAGTTTATGTGCGCTGAGCAGCTACCATGAGGCAAGATAGGCTGGTGTCTACAGGAATAAATGTGAGTTTATGTGCGCTAAGCAGCTACCATGAGGCAAGATAGGCTGGTGTCTACAGGAATAAATGTGAGTTTATGTGTGCTGAGAAGCTACCATGAGGCAAGGTAGGCTGGTGTCTACAGGAATGCACGTGAGTTTATGTGTGCTGAGCAGCTACCATGAGGCAAGATCGGCTGGTGTCTACAGGAATAAATGTGAGTTTATGTGTGCTGAGCAACTACCATGAGGCAAGATAGGCTGGTGTCTACAGGAATGCACGTGAGTTTATGTGCGCTGAGCAGCTACCATGAGCCAAGATAGGCTGGTGTCTACATGAATAAATGTGAGTTTACGTGCGCTGAGCAGCTACCATGAGGCAAGATAGGCTGGTGTCTACAGGAATAAATGTGAGTTTATTTGCGCTGAGCAGCTACCATGAGGCAAGATAGGCTGGTGTCTACAGGAATAAATGTGAGTTTATGTGCGCTGAGCAGCTACCATGAGGCAAGATCGGCTGGTGTCTACAGGAATAAATGTGAGTTTATATGCACTGAGCAGCTATCATGAGGCAAGATAGGCTGGTGTCTACAGGAATGCACGCAAGTTTATGTGCACTGAGCAGCTACCATGAGGCAAGATAGGCTGGTGTCTACAGGAATGCACGCGAGTTTATGTGCACTGAGCAGCTACCATGAGGCAAGATAGGCTGGTGTCTACAGGAATAAACGTGAGATTATGTGGACTGAGCAGCTACCATGAGGCAAGATAGGCTGGTCTCTACAGGAATAAATGTGAGTTTATATGCACTGAGCAGCTACCATGAGGCAAGATAGGCTGGTGTCTACAGGAATAAACGTGAGTTTATGTGGACTGAGCAGCTACCATGAGGCAAGATAGGCTGGTATCTACAGGAATGCACGTGAGTTTATGTGCACTGTGCAGCTACCATGAGGCAAGATAGGCTGGTGTCTACAGGAATAAATGTGAGTTTATATGCACTGAGCAGCTACCATGAGGCAAGATAGGCTGGTGTCTACAGGAATGCACGCAAGTTTATGTGTACTGAGCAGCTACCATGAGGCAAGATAGGCTGGTGTCTACAGGAATGCACGCAAGTTTATGTGCACTGAGCAGCTACCATGAGGCAAGATAGGCTGGTGTCTACAGGAATAAATGTGAGTTTATGTGCGCTGAGCAGCTACCATGAGGCAAGATATGCTGTTGTCTACAGGAATAAATGTGAGTTTATGTGCACTGAGCAGCTACCATGAGGCAAGATAGGCTGGTGTCTACAGGAATGCACGCGAGTTTATGTGCACTGAGCAGCTACCATGAGGCAAGATAGGCTGGTGTCTACAGGAATGCACGCGAGTTTATGTGCGCTGAGCAGCTACCATGAGGCAAGATAGGCTGGTGTCTACAGGAATAAATGTGAGTTTATATACGCTGAGCAGCTACTATGAGGCAAGATAGGCTGGTGTCTACAGGAATAAATGTGAGTTTATGTGCGCTGAGCAGCTACCATGAGGCAAGATATGCTGGTGTCTACAGGAATAAATGTGAGTTTATGTGCACTGAGCAGCTACCATGAGGCAAGATAGGCTGGTATCTACAGGAATGCACGTGAGTTTATGTGCACTGTGCAGCTACCATGAGGCAAGATAGGCTGGTGTCTACAGGAATAAATGTGAGTTTATATGCACTGAGCAGCTACCATGAGGCAAGATAGGCTGGTGTCTACAGGAATGCACGCAAGTTTATGTGCACTGAGCAGCTACCATGAGGCAAGATAGGCTGGTGTCTACAGGAATGCACGCAAGTTTATGTGCACTGAGCAGCTACCATGAGGCAAGATAGGCTGGTGTCTACAGGAATAAATGTGAGTTTATGTGCGCTGAGCAGCTACCATGAGGCAAGATATGCTGGTGTCTACAGGAATACATGTGAGTTTATGTGCACTGAGCAGCTACCATGAGGCAAGATAGGCTGGTGTCTACAGGAATGCACGTGAGTTTATGTGCACTGTGCAGCTACCATGAGGCAAGATAGGCTGGTGTCTACAGGAATGCACGTGAGTTTATGTGCACTGTGCAGCTAGCACAAGGCCAGATATGCTGGTGTCTACAGAAATGCACGTGAGTTTATGTGTGCTGAGCAGCTACCATGAGGCAAGATAGGCTGGTGTCTACAGGAATGCACGTGAGTTTATGTGCACTGTGCAGCTAGCACAAGGCCAGATATGCTGGTGTCTACAGGAATGCACGTGAGTTTATGTGTGCTGAGCAGCTACCATGAGGCAAGATAGGCTGGTGTCTACAGGAATAAATGTGAGTTTATATGCACTGAGCAGCTATCATGAGGCAAGATAGGCTGGTGTCTACAGGAATAAATGTGAGTTTATGTGCACTGAGCAGCTACCATGAGGCAAGATAGGCTGGTGTCTACAGGAATGCACGTGAGTTTATGTGCACTGTGCAGCTACCATGAGGCAAGATAGGCTGGTGTCTACAGGAATGCACGTGAGTTTATGTGCACTGTGCAGCTAGCACAAGGCCAGATATGCTGGTGTCTAAAGAAATGCACGTGAGTTTATGTGTGCTGAGCAGCTACCATGAGGCAAGATAGGCTGGTGTCTACAGGAATGCACGTGAGTTTATGTGCACTGTGCAGCTAGCACAAGGCCAGATATGCTGGTGTCTACAGGAATGCACGTGAGTTTATGTGTGCTGAGCAGCTACCATGAGGCAAGATAGGCTGGTGTCTACAGGAATAAATGTGAGTTTATATGCACTGAGCAGCTATCATGAGGCAAGATAGGCTGGTGTCTACAGGAATGCACGCAAGTTTATGTGCACTGAGCAGCTACCATGAGGCAAGATAGGCTGGTGTCTACAGGAATGCATGCAAGTTTATGTGCACTGAGCAGCTACCATGAGGCAAGATAGGCTGGTGTCTACAGGAATAAATGTGAGTGTATATGCGCTGAGCAGCTACCATGAGGCAAGATAGGCTGGTGTCTACAGGAATGCACGCGAGTTTATGTGCACTGAGCAGCTACCATGAGGCAGGATAGGCTGGTGTCTACAGGAATAAACGTGAGTTTATGTGGACTGAGCAGCTACCATGAGGCAAGATAGGCTGGTGTCTACAGGAATAAATGTGAGTTTATGTGGACTGAGCAGCTACCATGAGGCAAGATAGGCTGGTGTCTACAGGAATGCACGTGAGTTTATGTGTACTGAGCAGCTACCATGAGGCAAGATAGGCTGGTGTCTACAGGAATAAATGTGAGTTTATGTGGACTGAGCAGCTACCATGAGGCAAGATAGGCTGGTGTCTACAGGAATAAAAGTGAGTTTATGTGCACTGAGCAGCTACCATGAGGCAAGATAGGCTGGTATCTACAGGAATGCACGTGAGTTTATGTGCACTGTGCAGCTACCATGAGGCAAGATAGGTTGGTGTCTACAGGAATAAATGTGAGTTTATATGCACTGAGCAGCTACCATGAGGCAAGATAGGCTGGTGTCTACAGGAATGCACGCAAGTTTATGTGCACTGAGCAGCTACCATGAGGCAAGATAGGCTGGTGTCTACAGGAATGCACGCAAGTTTATGTGCACTGAGCAGCTACCATGAGGCAAGATAGGCTGGTGTCTACAGGAATAAATGTGAGTTTATGTGCACTGAGCAGCTACCATGAGGCAAGATATGCTGGTGTCTACAGGAATAAATGTGAGTTTATGTGCACTGAGCAGCTACCATGAGGCATGATAGGCTGGTGTCTACAGGAATGCACGTGAGTTTATGTGCACTGTGCAGCTACCATGAGGCAAGATAGGCTGGTGTCTACAGGAATGCACGTGAGTTTATGTGCACTGTGCAGCTAGCACAAGGCCAGATATGCTGGTGTCTACAGAAATGCACGTGAGTTTATGTGTGCTGAGCAGCTACCATGAGGCAAGATAGGCTGGTGTCTACAGGAATGCACGTGAGTTTATGTGCACTGTGCAGCTAGCACAAGGCCAGATATGCTGGTGTCTACAGGAATGCACGTGAGTTTATGTGTGCTGAGCAGCTACCATGAGGCAAGATAGGCTGGTGTCTACAGGAATAAATGTGAGTTAATATGCATTGAGCAGCTATCATGAGGCAAGATAGTCTGGTGTCTACAGGAATGCACGCAAGTTTATGTGCACTGAGCAGCTACCATGAGGCAAGATAGGCTGGTGTCTACAGGAATGCACGCAAGTTTATGTGCACTGAGCAGCTACCATGAGGCAAGATAGGCTGGTGTCTACAGGAATAAATGTGAGTTTATATGCGCTGAGCAGCTACCATGAGGCAAGATAGGCTGGTGTCTACAGGAATGCACGCAAGTTTATGTGCACTGAGCAGCTACCATGAGGCAAGATAGGCTGGTGTCTACAGGAATAAACGTGAGATTATGTGGACTGAGCAGCTACCATGAGGCAAGATAGGCTGGTCTCTACTGGAATAAATGTGAGTTTATATGCACTGAGCAGCTACCATGAGGCAAGATAGGCTGGTGTCTACAGGAATAAACGTGAGTTTATGTGGACTGAGCAACTACCATGAGGCAAGATAGGCTGGTGTCTACAGGAATAAATGTGAGTTTATGTGGACTGAGCAGCTACCATGAGGCAAGATAGGCTGGTGTCTACAGGAATGCACGTGAGTTTATGTGTGCTGAGCAGCTACCATGAGGCAAGATAGGCTAGTGTCTACAGGAATAAATGTGAGTTTATATGCACTGAGCAGGTACCATGAGGCAAGATAGGCTGGTGTCTACAGGAATGCACGCGAGTTTATGTGCACTGAGCAGCTACCATGAGGCAAGATAGGCTGGTGTCTACAGGAATGCACGTGAGTTTATGTGTGCTGAGCAGCTTCCATGAGGCAAGATAGGCTGGTGTCTACAGGAATAAATGTGAGTTTATATACACTGAGCAGCTATCATGAGGCAAGATAGGCTGGTGTCTACAGGAATAAATGTGAGTTAATATGCATTGAGCAGCTATCATGAGGCAAGATAGTCTGGTGTCTACAGGAATGCACGCAAGTTTATGTGCACTGAGCAGCTACCATGAGGCAAGATAGGCTGGTGTCTACAGGAATGCACGCAAGTTTATGTGCACTGAGCAGCTACCATGAGGCAAGATAGGCTGGTGTCTACAGGAATAAATGTGAGTTTATATGCGCTGAGCAGCTACCATGAGGCAAGATAGGCTGGTGTCTACAGGAATGCACGCAAGTTTATGTGCACTGAGCAGCTACCATGAGGCAAGATAGGCTGGTGTCTACAGGAATAAACGTGAGATTATGTGGACTGAGCAGCTACCATGAGGCAAGATAGGCTGGTCTCTACTGGAATAAATGTGAGTTTATATGCACTGAGCAGCTACCATGAGGCAAGATAGGCTGGTGTCTACAGGAATAAACGTGAGTTTATGTGGACTGAGCAGCTACCATGAGGCAAGATAGGCTGGTGTCTACAGGAATAAATGTGAGTTTATGTGGACTGAGCAGCTACCATGAGGCAAGATAGGCTGGTGTCTACAGGAATGCACGTGAGTTTATGTGTGCTGAGCAGCTACCATGAGGCAAGATAGGCTGGTGTCTACAGGAATGCACGTGAGTTTATGTGTGCTGAGCAGCTTCCATGAGGCAAGATAGGCTGGTGTCTACAGGAATAAATGTGAGTTTATATACACTGAGCAGCTATCATGAGGCAAGATAGGCTGGTGTCTACAAGAATGCACGCGAGTTTATGTGCACTGAGCAGCTACCATGAGGCAAGATAGGCTGGTGTCTACAGGAATGCACACGCGTTTATGTGCACTGAGCAGCTACCATGAGGCAAGATAGGCTGGTGTCTACAGGAATAAATGTGAGTTTATATGCACTGAGCAGCTACCATGAGGCAAGATAGGCTGGTGTCTACAGGAATGCACGCGAGTTTATGTGCACTGAGCAGCTACCATGAGGCAAGATAGGATGGTGTCTACAGGAATAAATGTGAGTTTATATGCACTGAGTAGCTACCATGAGGCAAGATAGGCTGGTGTCTACAGGAATGCACGTGAATTTATGTGTGCTGAGCAGCTACCATGAGGCAAGATAGGCTGGTGTCTAGAGGAATGCACGCGAGTTTATGTGCGCTGAGCAGCTACCATGAGGCAAGATAGACTGGTGTCTACAGGAATAAATGTGAGTTTATGGGCGCTGAGCAGCTACCATGAGGCAAGATAGGCTGGTGTCTACAGGAATAAATGTGAGTTTATGTGCGCTGAGCAGCTACCATGAGGCAAGATAGGCTGGTGTCTACAGGAATAAATGTGAGTTTATGTGTGCTGAGCAGCTACCATGAGGCAAGATAGGCTGGTGTCTACAGGAATAAATGTGAGTTTATGTGTGCTGAGCAGCTACCATGAGGCAAGGTAGGCTGGTGTCTACAGGAATGCACGTGAGTTTATGTGTGCTGAGCAGCTACCATGAGCCAAGATAGGCTGGTGTCTACAGGAATAAATGTGAGTTTATGTGTGCTGAGCAACTACCATGAGGCAAGATAGGCTGGTGTCTACAGGAATGCACGTGAGTTTATGTGCACTGAGCAGCTACCATGAGCCAAGATAGGCTGGTGTCTACATGAATAAATGTGAGTTTACGTGCGCTGAGCAGCTACCATGAGGCAAGATAGGCTGGTGTCTACAGGAATAAATGTGAGTTTATTTGCGCTGAGCAGCTACCATGAGGCAAGATAGGCTGGTATCTACAGGAATAAATGTGAGTTTATGTGCGCTGAGCAGCTACCATGAGGCAAGATCGGCTGGTGTCTACAGGAATAAATGTGAGTTTATGTGCACTGAGCAGCTACCATGAGGCAAGATAGGCTGGTGTCTACAGGAATAAATGTGAATTTTTGTGTGCTGAGCAGCTAGCATGCGGCAGGATAGTACGGTGTCTACAGGAATGCACGTGAGTTTATGTGCACTGTGCAGCTACCATGAGGCAAGATAGGCTGGTGTCTACAGGAATGCACGTGAGTTTATGTGCACTGTGCAGCTAGCACAAGGCCAGATATGCTGGTGTCTACAGGAATGCACGCAAGTTTATGTGCACTGAGTAGCTACCATGAGGCAAGATAGGCTGGTGTCTACTGGAATAAATGTGAGTTTATGTGCGCTGAGCAGCTACCATGAGGCAAGATATGCTGGTGTATACAGGAATACATGTGAGTTTATGTGCACTGAGCAGCTACCATGAGGCAAGATAGGCTGGTGTCTACAGGAATGCACGTGAGTTTATGTGCACTGTGCAGCTACCATGAGGCAAGATAGGCTGGTGTCTACAGGAATGCACGTGAGTTTATGTGCACTGTGCAGCTAGCACAAGGCCAGATATGCTGGTGTCTACAGAAATGCACGTGAGTTTATGTGTGCTGAGCAGCTACCATGAGGCAAGATAGGCTGGTGTCTACAGGAATGCACGTGAGTTTATGTGCACTGTGCAGCTAGCACAAGGCCAGATATGCTGGTGTCTACAGGAATGCACGTGAGTTTATATGCACTGAGCAGCTACCATGAGGCAAGATAGGCTGGTGTCTACAGGAATAAATGTGAGTTTATATGCACTGAGCAGCTATCATGAGGCAAGATAGGCTGGTGTCTACAGGAATAAATGTGAGTTTATGTGCACTGAGCAGCTACCATGAGGCAAGATAGGCTGGTGTCTACAGGAATGCACGTGAGTTTATGTGCACTGTGCAGCTACCATGAGGCAAGATAGGCTGGTGTCTACAGGAATGCACGCAAGTTTATGTGCACTGAGCAGCTACCATGAGGCAAGATAGGCTGGTGTCTACAGGAATAAATGTGAGTTTATGTGCACTGAGCAGCTACCATGAGGCAAGATATGCTGGTGTCTACAGGAATAAATGTGAGTTTATGTGCACTGTGCAGCTAGCACAAGGCCAGATATGCTGGTGTCTAAAGAAATGCACGTGAGTTTATGTGTGCTGAGCAGCTACCATGAGGCAAGATAGGCTGGTGTCTACAGGAATAAATGTGAGTTTATATGCACTGAGCAGCTATCATGCGGCAAGATAGGCTGGTGTCTACAGGAATGCACGCAAGTTTATGTGCACTGAGCAGCTACCATGAGGCAAGATAGGCTGGTGTCTACAGGAATGCACGCAAGTTTATGTGCACTGAGCAGCTACCATGAGGCAAGATAGGCTGGTGTCTACAGGAATAAACGTGAGATCATGTGGACTGAGCAGCTACCATGAGGCAAGATAGGCTGGTGTCTACAGGAATAAATGTGAGTTTATATGCACTGAGCAGCTAACATGAGGCAAGATAGGCTGGTGTCTACAGGAATAAACGTGAGTTTATGTGGACTGAGCAGCTACCATGAGGCAAGATAGGCTGGTGTCTACAGGAATAAATGTGAGTTTATGTGGACTGAGCAGCTACCATGAGGCAAGATAGGCTGGTGTCTACAGGAATGCACGTGAGTTTATGTGTACTGAGCAACTACCATGAGGCAAGATAGGCTGGTGTCTACAGGAATAAATGTGAGTTTATATGCACTGAGCAGCTACCATGAGGCAAGATATGCTGGTGTCTACAGGAATAAATGTGAGTTTATGTGCACTGAGCAGCTACCATGAGGCAAGATAGGCTGGTATCTACAGGAATGCACGTGAGTTTATGTGCACTGTGCAGCTACCATGAGGCAAGATAGGTTGGTGTCTACAGGAATAAATGTGAGTTTATATGCACTGAGCAGCTACCATGAGGCAAGATAGGCTGGTGTCTACAGGAATGCACGCAAGTTTATGTGCACTGAGCAGCTACCATGAGGCAAGATAGGCTGGTGTCTACAGGAATGCACGCAAGTTTATGTGCACTGAGCAGCTACCATGAGGCAAGATAGGCTGGTGTCTACAGGAATAAATGTGAGTTTATGTGCACTGAGCAGCTACCATGAGGCAAGATATGCTGGTGTCTACAGGAATAAATGTGAGTTTATGTGCACTGAGCAGCTACCATGAGGCAAGATAGGCTGGTGTCTACAGGAATGCACGTGAGTTTATGTGCACTGTGCAGCTACCATGAGGCAAGATAGGCTGGTGTCTACAGGAATGCACGTGAGTTTATGTGCACTGTGCAGCTAGCACAAGGCCAGATATGCTGGTGTCTACAGAAATGCACGTGAGTTTATGTGTGCTGAGCAGCTACCATGAGGCAAGATAGGCTGGTGTCTACAGGAATGCACGTGAGTTTATGTGCACTGTGCAGCTAGCACAATGCCAGATATGCTGGTGTCTACAGGAATGCACGTGAGTTTATGTGTGCTGAGCAGCTACCATGAGGCAAGATAGGCTGGTGTCTACAGGAATAAATGTGAGTTTATATGCATTGAGAAGCTATCATGAGGCAAGATAGGCTGGTGTCTACAGGAATGCACGCAAGTTTATGTGCACTGAGCAGCTACCATGAGGCAAGATAGGCTGGTGTCTACAGGAATGCACGCAAGTTTATGTGCACTGAGCAGCTACCATGAGGCAAGATAGGCTGGTGTCTACAGGAATAAATGTGAGTTTATATGCGCTGAGCAGCTACCATGAGGCAAGATAGGCTGGTGTCTACAGGAATGCACGCGAGTTTATGTGCACTGAGCAGCTACCATGAGGCAAGATAGGCTGGTGTCTACAGGAATAAACGTGAGATTATGTGGACTGAGCAGCTACCATGAGGCAAGATAGGCTGGTCTCTACAGGAATAAATGTGAGTTTATATGCACTGAGCAGCTACCATGAGGCAAGATAGGCTGGTGTCTACAGGAATAAACGTGAGTTTATGTGGACTGAGCAGCTACCATGAGGCAAGATAGGCTGGTGTCTACAGGAATAAATGTGAGTTTATGTGGACTGAGCAGCTACCATGAGGCAAGATAGGCTGGTGTCTACAGGAATGCACGTGAGTTTATGTGTGCTGAGCAGCTACCATGAGGCAAGATAGGCTAGTGTCTACAGGAATAAATGTGAGTTTATATGCACTGAGCAGGTACCATGAGGCAAGATAGGCTGGTGTCTACAGGAATGCACGCGAGTTTATGTGCACTGAGCAGCTACCATGAGGCAAGATAGGCTGGTGTCTACAGGAATGCACGTGAGTTTATGTGTGCTGAGCAGCTTCCATGAGGCAAGATAGGCTGGTGTCTACAGGAATAAATGTGAGTTTATATACACTGAGCAGCTATCATGAGGCAAGATAGGCTGGTGTCTACAAGAATGCACGCAAGTTTATGTGCACTGAGCAGCTACCATGAGGCAAGATAGGCTGGTGTCTACAGGAATGCACACGCGTTTATGTGCACTGAGCAGCTACCATGAGGCAAGATAGGCTGGTGTCTACAGGAATAAATGTGAGTTTATATGCACTGAGCAGCTACCATGAGGCAAGATAGGCTGGTGTCTACAGGAATGCACGCGAGTTTATGTGCACTGAGCAGCTACCATGAGGCAAGATAGGATGGTGTCTACAGGAATAAATGTGAGTTTATATGCACTGAGTAGCTACCATGAGGCAAGATAGGCTGGTGTCTACAGGAATGCACGTGAGTTTATGTGTGCTGAGCAGCTACCATGAGGCAAGATAGGCTGGTGTCTAGAGGAATGCACGCGAGTTTATGTGCGCTGAGCAGCTACCATGAGGCAAGATAGACTGGTGTCTGCAGGAATAAATGTGAGTTTATGGGCGCTGAGCAGCTACCATGAGGCAAGATAGGCTGGTGTCTACAGGAATAAATGTGAGTTTATGTGCGCTGAGCAGCTACCATGAGGCAAGATAGGCTGGTGTCTACAGGAATAAATGTGAGTTTATGTGCGCTAAGCAGCTACCATGAGGCAAGATAGGCTGGTGTCTACAGGAATAAATGTGAGTTTATGTGTGCTGAGAAGCTACCATGAGGCAAGGTAGGCTGGTGTCTACAGGAATGCACGTGAGTTTATGTGTGCTGAGCAGCTACCATGAGGCAAGATCGGCTGGTGTCTACAGGAATAAATGTGAGTTTATGTGTGCTGAGCAACTACCATGAGGCAAGATAGGCTGGTGTCTACAGGAATGCACGTGAGTTTATGTGCGCTGAGCAGCTACCATGAGCCAAGATAGGCTGGTGTCTACATGAATAAATGTGAGTTTACGTGCGCTGAGCAGCTACCATGAGGCAAGATAGGCTGGTGTCTACAGGAATAAATGTGAGTTTATTTGCGCTGAGCAGCTACCATGAGGCAAGATAGGCTGGTGTCTACAGGAATAAATGTGAGTTTATGTGCGCTGAGCAGCTACCATGAGGCAAGATCGGCTGGTGTCTACAGGAATAAATGTGAGTTTATATGCACTGAGCAGCTATCATGAGGCAAGATAGGCTGGTGTCTACAGGAATGCACGCAAGTTTATGTGCACTGAGCAGCTACCATGAGGCAAGATAGGCTGGTGTCTACAGGAATGCACGCGAGTTTATGTGCACTGAGCAGCTACCATGAGGCAAGATAGGCTGGTGTCTACAGGAATAAACGTGAGATTATGTGGACTGAGCAGCTACCATGAGGCAAGATAGGCTGGTCTCTACAGGAATAAATGTGAGTTTATATGCACTGAGCAGCTACCATGAGGCAAGATAGGCTGGTGTCTACAGGAATAAACGTGAGTTTATGTGGACTGAGCAGCTACCATGAGGCAAGATAGGCTGGTATCTACAGGAATGCACGTGAGTTTATGTGCACTGTGCAGCTACCATGAGGCAAGATAGGCTGGTGTCTACAGGAATAAATGTGAGTTTATATGCACTGAGCAGCTACCATGAGGCAAGATAGGCTGGTGTCTACAGGAATGCACGCAAGTTTATGTGTACTGAGCAGCTACCATGAGGCAAGATAGGCTGGTGTCTACAGGAATGCACGCAAGTTTATGTGCACTGAGCAGCTACCATGAGGCAAGATAGGCTGGTGTCTACAGGAATAAATGTGAGTTTATGTGCGCTGAGCAGCTACCATGAGGCAAGATATGCTGTTGTCTACAGGAATAAATGTGAGTTTATGTGCACTGAGCAGCTACCATGAGGCAAGATAGGCTGGTGTCTACAGGAATGCACGCGAGTTTATGTGCACTGAGCAGCTACCATGAGGCAAGATAGGCTGGTGTCTACAGGAATGCACGCGAGTTTATGTGCGCTGAGCAGCTACCATGAGGCAAGATAGGCTGGTGTCTACAGGAATAAATGTGAGTTTATATACGCTGAGCAGCTACTATGAGGCAAGATAGGCTGGTGTCTACAGGAATAAATGTGAGTTTATGTGCGCTGAGCAGCTACCATGAGGCAAGATATGCTGGTGTCTACAGGAATAAATGTGAGTTTATGTGCACTGAGCAGCTACCATGAGGCAAGATAGGCTGGTATCTACAGGAATGCACGTGAGTTTATGTGCACTGTGCAGCTACCATGAGGCAAGATAGGCTGGTGTCTACAGGAATAAATGTGAGTTTATATGCACTGAGCAGCTACCATGAGGCAAGATAGGCTGGTGTCTACAGGAATGCACGCAAGTTTATGTGCACTGAGCAGCTACCATGAGGCAAGATAGGCTGGTGTCTACAGGAATGCACGCAAGTTTATGTGCACTGAGCAGCTACCATGAGGCAAGATAGGCTGGTGTCTACAGGAATAAATGTGAGTTTATGTGCGCTGAGCAGCTACCATGAGGCAAGATATGCTGGTGTCTACAGGAATACATGTGAGTTTATGTGCACTGAGCAGCTACCATGAGGCAAGATAGGCTGGTGTCTACAGGAATGCACGTGAGTTTATGTGCACTGTGCAGCTACCATGAGGCAAGATAGGCTGGTGTCTACAGGAATGCACGTGAGTTTATGTGCACTGTGCAGCTAGCACAAGGCCAGATATGCTGGTGTCTACAGAAATGCACGTGAGTTTATGTGTGCTGAGCAGCTACCATGAGGCAAGATAGGCTGGTGTCTACAGGAATGCACGTGAGTTTATGTGCACTGTGCAGCTAGCACAAGGCCAGATATGCTGGTGTCTACAGGAATGCACGTGAGTTTATGTGTGCTGAGCAGCTACCATGAGGCAAGATAGGCTGGTGTCTACAGGAATAAATGTGAGTTTATATGCACTGAGCAGCTATCATGAGGCAAGATAGGCTGGTGTCTACAGGAATAAATGTGAGTTTATGTGCACTGAGCAGCTACCATGAGGCAAGATAGGCTGGTGTCTACAGGAATGCACGTGAGTTTATGTGCACTGTGCAGCTACCATGAGGCAAGATAGGCTGGTGTCTACAGGAATGCACGTGAGTTTATGTGCACTGTGCAGCTAGCACAAGGCCAGATATGCTGGTGTCTAAAGAAATGCACGTGAGTTTATGTGTGCTGAGCAGCTACCATGAGGCAAGATAGGCTGGTGTCTACAGGAATGCACGTGAGTTTATGTGCACTGTGCAGCTAGCACAAGGCCAGATATGCTGGTGTCTACAGGAATGCACGTGAGTTTATGTGTGCTGAGCAGCTACCATGAGGCAAGATAGGCTGGTGTCTACAGGAATAAATGTGAGTTTATATGCACTGAGCAGCTATCATGAGGCAAGATAGGCTGGTGTCTACAGGAATGCACGCAAGTTTATGTGCACTGAGCAGCTACCATGAGGCAAGATAGGCTGGTGTCTACAGGAATGCATGCAAGTTTATGTGCACTGAGCAGCTACCATGAGGCAAGATAGGCTGGTGTCTACAGGAATAAATGTGAGTGTATATGCGCTGAGCAGCTACCATGAGGCAAGATAGGCTGGTGTCTACAGGAATGCACGCGAGTTTATGTGCACTGAGCAGCTACCATGAGGCAGGATAGGCTGGTGTCTACAGGAATAAACGTGAGTTTATGTGGACTGAGCAGCTACCATGAGGCAAGATAGGCTGGTGTCTACAGGAATAAATGTGAGTTTATGTGGACTGAGCAGCTACCATGAGGCAAGATAGGCTGGTGTCTACAGGAATGCACGTGAGTTTATGTGTACTGAGCAGCTACCATGAGGCAAGATAGGCTGGTGTCTACAGGAATAAATGTGAGTTTATGTGGACTGAGCAGCTACCATGAGGCAAGATAGGCTGGTGTCTACAGGAATAAAAGTGAGTTTATGTGCACTGAGCAGCTACCATGAGGCAAGATAGGCTGGTATCTACAGGAATGCACGTGAGTTTATGTGCACTGTGCAGCTACCATGAGGCAAGATAGGTTGGTGTCTACAGGAATAAATGTGAGTTTATATGCACTGAGCAGCTACCATGAGGCAAGATAGGCTGGTGTCTACAGGAATGCACGCAAGTTTATGTGCACTGAGCAGCTACCATGAGGCAAGATAGGCTGGTGTCTACAGGAATGCACGCAAGTTTATGTGCACTGAGCAGCTACCATGAGGCAAGATAGGCTGGTGTCTACAGGAATAAATGTGAGTTTATGTGCACTGAGCAGCTACCATGAGGCAAGATATGCTGGTGTCTACAGGAATAAATGTGAGTTTATGTGCACTGAGCAGCTACCATGAGGCATGATAGGCTGGTGTCTACAGGAATGCACGTGAGTTTATGTGCACTGTGCAGCTACCATGAGGCAAGATAGGCTGGTGTCTACAGGAATGCACGTGAGTTTATGTGCACTGTGCAGCTAGCACAAGGCCAGATATGCTGGTGTCTACAGAAATGCACGTGAGTTTATGTGTGCTGAGCAGCTACCATGAGGCAAGATAGGCTGGTGTCTACAGGAATGCACGTGAGTTTATGTGCACTGTGCAGCTAGCACAAGGCCAGATATGCTGGTGTCTACAGGAATGCACGTGAGTTTATGTGTGCTGAGCAGCTACCATGAGGCAAGATAGGCTGGTGTCTACAGGAATAAATGTGAGTTAATATGCATTGAGCAGCTATCATGAGGCAAGATAGTCTGGTGTCTACAGGAATGCACGCAAGTTTATGTGCACTGAGCAGCTACCATGAGGCAAGATAGGCTGGTGTCTACAGGAATGCACGCAAGTTTATGTGCACTGAGCAGCTACCATGAGGCAAGATAGGCTGGTGTCTACAGGAATAAATGTGAGTTTATATGCGCTGAGCAGCTACCATGAGGCAAGATAGGCTGGTGTCTACAGGAATGCACGCAAGTTTATGTGCACT
This sequence comes from Ambystoma mexicanum, assembly GCF_040938575.1. Classification (NCBI taxonomy): domain Eukaryota; kingdom Metazoa; phylum Chordata; class Amphibia; order Caudata; family Ambystomatidae; genus Ambystoma; species Ambystoma mexicanum. The sequence continues at coordinate 7,094,446 of NC_090931.1, read as the reverse complement.
GAGCAGCTACCATGAGGCAAGATAGGCTGGTGTCTACAGGAATAAACGTGAGATTATGTGGACTGAGCAGCTACCATGAGGCAAGATAGGCTGGTCTCTACTGGAATAAATGTGAGTTTATATGCACTGAGCAGCTACCATGAGGCAAGATAGGCTGGTGTCTACAGGAATAAACGTGAGTTTATGTGGACTGAGCAACTACCATGAGGCAAGATAGGCTGGTGTCTACAGGAATAAATGTGAGTTTATGTGGACTGAGCAGCTACCATGAGGCAAGATAGGCTGGTGTCTACAGGAATGCACGTGAGTTTATGTGTGCTGAGCAGCTACCATGAGGCAAGATAGGCTAGTGTCTACAGGAATAAATGTGAGTTTATATGCACTGAGCAGGTACCATGAGGCAAGATAGGCTGGTGTCTACAGGAATGCACGCGAGTTTATGTGCACTGAGCAGCTACCATGAGGCAAGATAGGCTGGTGTCTACAGGAATGCACGTGAGTTTATGTGTGCTGAGCAGCTTCCATGAGGCAAGATAGGCTGGTGTCTACAGGAATAAATGTGAGTTTATATACACTGAGCAGCTATCATGAGGCAAGATAGGCTGGTGTCTACAGGAATAAATGTGAGTTAATATGCATTGAGCAGCTATCATGAGGCAAGATAGTCTGGTGTCTACAGGAATGCACGCAAGTTTATGTGCACTGAGCAGCTACCATGAGGCAAGATAGGCTGGTGTCTACAGGAATGCACGCAAGTTTATGTGCACTGAGCAGCTACCATGAGGCAAGATAGGCTGGTGTCTACAGGAATAAATGTGAGTTTATATGCGCTGAGCAGCTACCATGAGGCAAGATAGGCTGGTGTCTACAGGAATGCACGCAAGTTTATGTGCACTGAGCAGCTACCATGAGGCAAGATAGGCTGGTGTCTACAGGAATAAACGTGAGATTATGTGGACTGAGCAGCTACCATGAGGCAAGATAGGCTGGTCTCTACTGGAATAAATGTGAGTTTATATGCACTGAGCAGCTACCATGAGGCAAGATAGGCTGGTGTCTACAGGAATAAACGTGAGTTTATGTGGACTGAGCAGCTACCATGAGGCAAGATAGGCTGGTGTCTACAGGAATAAATGTGAGTTTATGTGGACTGAGCAGCTACCATGAGGCAAGATAGGCTGGTGTCTACAGGAATGCACGTGAGTTTATGTGTGCTGAGCAGCTACCATGAGGCAAGATAGGCTGGTGTCTACAGGAATGCACGTGAGTTTATGTGTGCTGAGCAGCTTCCATGAGGCAAGATAGGCTGGTGTCTACAGGAATAAATGTGAGTTTATATACACTGAGCAGCTATCATGAGGCAAGATAGGCTGGTGTCTACAAGAATGCACGCGAGTTTATGTGCACTGAGCAGCTACCATGAGGCAAGATAGGCTGGTGTCTACAGGAATGCACACGCGTTTATGTGCACTGAGCAGCTACCATGAGGCAAGATAGGCTGGTGTCTACAGGAATAAATGTGAGTTTATATGCACTGAGCAGCTACCATGAGGCAAGATAGGCTGGTGTCTACAGGAATGCACGCGAGTTTATGTGCACTGAGCAGCTACCATGAGGCAAGATAGGATGGTGTCTACAGGAATAAATGTGAGTTTATATGCACTGAGTAGCTACCATGAGGCAAGATAGGCTGGTGTCTACAGGAATGCACGTGAATTTATGTGTGCTGAGCAGCTACCATGAGGCAAGATAGGCTGGTGTCTAGAGGAATGCACGCGAGTTTATGTGCGCTGAGCAGCTACCATGAGGCAAGATAGACTGGTGTCTACAGGAATAAATGTGAGTTTATGGGCGCTGAGCAGCTACCATGAGGCAAGATAGGCTGGTGTCTACAGGAATAAATGTGAGTTTATGTGCGCTGAGCAGCTACCATGAGGCAAGATAGGCTGGTGTCTACAGGAATAAATGTGAGTTTATGTGTGCTGAGCAGCTACCATGAGGCAAGATAGGCTGGTGTCTACAGGAATAAATGTGAGTTTATGTGTGCTGAGCAGCTACCATGAGGCAAGGTAGGCTGGTGTCTACAGGAATGCACGTGAGTTTATGTGTGCTGAGCAGCTACCATGAGCCAAGATAGGCTGGTGTCTACAGGAATAAATGTGAGTTTATGTGTGCTGAGCAACTACCATGAGGCAAGATAGGCTGGTGTCTACAGGAATGCACGTGAGTTTATGTGCACTGAGCAGCTACCATGAGCCAAGATAGGCTGGTGTCTACATGAATAAATGTGAGTTTACGTGCGCTGAGCAGCTACCATGAGGCAAGATAGGCTGGTGTCTACAGGAATAAATGTGAGTTTATTTGCGCTGAGCAGCTACCATGAGGCAAGATAGGCTGGTATCTACAGGAATAAATGTGAGTTTATGTGCGCTGAGCAGCTACCATGAGGCAAGATCGGCTGGTGTCTACAGGAATAAATGTGAGTTTATGTGCACTGAGCAGCTACCATGAGGCAAGATAGGCTGGTGTCTACAGGAATAAATGTGAATTTTTGTGTGCTGAGCAGCTAGCATGCGGCAGGATAGTACGGTGTCTACAGGAATGCACGTGAGTTTATGTGCACTGTGCAGCTACCATGAGGCAAGATAGGCTGGTGTCTACAGGAATGCACGTGAGTTTATGTGCACTGTGCAGCTAGCACAAGGCCAGATATGCTGGTGTCTACAGGAATGCACGCAAGTTTATGTGCACTGAGCAGCTACCATGAGGCAAGATAGGCTGGTGTCTACTGGAATAAATGTGAGTTTATGTGCGCTGAGCAGCTACCATGAGGCAAGATATGCTGGTGTATACAGGAATACATGTGAGTTTATGTGCACTGAGCAGCTACCATGAGGCAAGATAGGCTGGTGTCTACAGGAATGCACGTGAGTTTATGTGCACTGTGCAGCTACCATGAGGCAAGATAGGCTGGTGTCTACAGGAATGCACGTGAGTTTATGTGCACTGTGCAGCTAGCACAAGGCCAGATATGCTGGTGTCTACAGAAATGCACGTGAGTTTATGTGTGCTGAGCAGCTACCATGAGGCAAGATAGGCTGGTGTCTACAGGAATGCACGTGAGTTTATGTGCACTGTGCAGCTAGCACAAGGCCAGATATGCTGGTGTCTACAGGAATGCACGTGAGTTTATATGCACTGAGCAGCTACCATGAGGCAAGATAGGCTGGTGTCTACAGGAATAAATGTGAGTTTATATGCACTGAGCAGCTATCATGAGGCAAGATAGGCTGGTGTCTACAGGAATAAATGTGAGTTTATGTGCACTGAGCAGCTACCATGAGGCAAGATAGGCTGGTGTCTACAGGAATGCACGTGAGTTTATGTGCACTGTGCAGCTACCATGAGGCAAGATAGGCTGGTGTCTACAGGAATGCACGCAAGTTTATGTGCACTGAGCAGCTACCATGAGGCAAGATAGGCTGGTGTCTACAGGAATAAATGTGAGTTTATGTGCACTGAGCAGCTACCATGAGGCAAGATATGCTGGTGTCTACAGGAATAAATGTGAGTTTATGTGCACTGTGCAGCTAGCACAAGGCCAGATATGCTGGTGTCTAAAGAAATGCACGTGAGTTTATGTGTGCTGAGCAGCTACCATGAGGCAAGATAGGCTGGTGTCTACAGGAATAAATGTGAGTTTATATGCACTGAGCAGCTATCATGAGGCAAGATAGGCTGGTGTCTACAGGAATGCACGCAAGTTTATGTGCACTGAGCAGCTACCATGAGGCAAGATAGGCTGGTGTCTACAGGAATGCACGCAAGTTTATGTGCACTGAGCAGCTACCATGAGGCAAGATAGGCTGGTGTCTACAGGAATAAACGTGAGATCATGTGGACTGAGCAGCTACCATGAGGCAAGATAGGCTGGTGTCTACAGGAATAAATGTGAGTTTATATGCACTGAGCAGCTAACATGAGGCAAGATAGGCTGGTGTCTACAGGAATAAACGTGAGTTTATGTGGACTGAGCAGCTACCATGAGGCAAGATAGGCTGGTGTCTACAGGAATAAATGTGAGTTTATGTGGACTGAGCAGCTACCATGAGGCAAGATAGGCTGGTGTCTACAGGAATGCACGTGAGTTTATGTGTACTGAGCAACTACCATGAGGCAAGATAGGCTGGTGTCTACAGGAATAAATGTGAGTTTATATGCACTGAGCAGCTACCATGAGGCAAGATATGCTGGTGTCTACAGGAATAAATGTGAGTTTATGTGCACTGAGCAGCTACCATGAGGCAAGATAGGCTGGTATCTACAGGAATGCACGTGAGTTTATGTGCACTGTGCAGCTACCATGAGGCAAGATAGGTTGGTGTCTACAGGAATAAATGTGAGTTTATATGCACTGAGCAGCTACCATGAGGCAAGATAGGCTGGTGTCTACAGGAATGCACGCAAGTTTATGTGCACTGAGCAGCTACCATGAGGCAAGATAGGCTGGTGTCTACAGGAATGCACGCAAGTTTATGTGCACTGAGCAGCTACCATGAGGCAAGATAGGCTGGTGTCTACAGGAATAAATGTGAGTTTATGTGCACTGAGCAGCTACCATGAGGCAAGATATGCTGGTGTCTACAGGAATAAATGTGAGTTTATGTGCACTGAGCAGCTACCATGAGGCAAGATAGGCTGGTGTCTACAGGAATGCACGTGAGTTTATGTGCACTGTGCAGCTACCATGAGGCAAGATAGGCTGGTGTCTACAGGAATGCACGTGAGTTTATGTGCACTGTGCAGCTAGCACAAGGCCAGATATGCTGGTGTCTACAGAAATGCACGTGAGTTTATGTGTGCTGAGCAGCTACCATGAGGCAAGATAGGCTGGTGTCTACAGGAATGCACGTGAGTTTATGTGCACTGTGCAGCTAGCACAATGCCAGATATGCTGGTGTCTACAGGAATGCACGTGAGTTTATGTGTGCTGAGCAGCTACCATGAGGCAAGATAGGCTGGTGTCTACAGGAATAAATGTGAGTTTATATGCATTGAGAAGCTATCATGAGGCAAGATAGGCTGGTGTCTACAGGAATGCACGCAAGTTTATGTGCACTGAGCAGCTACCATGAGGCAAGATAGGCTGGTGTCTACAGGAATGCACACAAGTTTATGTGCACTGAGCAGCTACCATGAGGCAAGATAGGCTGGTGTCTACAGGAATAAATGTGAGTTTATATGCGCTGAGCAGCTACCATGAGGCAAGATAGGCTGGTGTCTACAGGAATGCACGCGAGTTTATGTGCACTGAGCAGCTACCATGAGGCAAGATAGGCTGGTGTCTACAGGAATAAACGTGAGATTATGTGGACTGAGCAGCTACCATGAGGCAAGATAGGCTGGTCTCTACAGGAATAAATGTGAGTTTATATGCACTGAGCAGCTACCATGAGGCAAGATAGGCTGGTGTCTACAGGAATAAACGTGAGTTTATGTGGACTGAGCAGCTACCATGAGGCAAGATAGGCTGGTGTCTACAGGAATAAATGTGAGTTTATGTGGACTGAGCAGCTACCATGAGGCAAGATAGGCTGGTGTCTACAGGAATGCACGTGAGTTTATGTGTGCTGAGCAGCTACCATGAGGCAAGATAGGCTAGTGTCTACAGGAATAAATGTGAGTTTATATGCACTGAGCAGGTACCATGAGGCAAGATAGGCTGGTGTCTACAGGAATGCACGCGAGTTTATGTGCACTGAGCAGCTACCATGAGGCAAGATAGGCTGGTGTCTACAGGAATGCACGTGAGTTTATGTGTGCTGAGCAGCTTCCATGAGGCAAGATAGGCTGGTGTCTACAGGAATAAATGTGAGTTTATATACACTGAGCAGCTATCATGAGGCAAGATAGGCTGGTGTCTACAAGAATGCACGCAAGTTTATGTGCACTGAGCAGCTACCATGAGGCAAGATAGGCTGGTGTCTACAGGAATGCACACGCGTTTATGTGCACTGAGCAGCTACCATGAGGCAAGATAGGCTGGTGTCTACAGGAATAAATGTGAGTTTATATGCACTGAGCAGCTACCATGAGGCAAGATAGGCTGGTGTCTACAGGAATGTACGCGAGTTTATGTGCACTGAGCAGCTACCATGAGGCAAGATAGGATGGTGTCTACAGGAATAAATGTGAGTTTATATGCACTGAGTAGCTACCATGAGGCAAGATAGGCTGGTGTCTACAGGAATGCACGTGAGTTTATGTGTGCTGAGCAGCTACCATGAGGCAAGATAGGCTGGTGTCTAGAGGAATGCACGCGAGTTTATGTGCGCTGAGCAGCTACCATGAGGCAAGATAGACTGGTGTCTGCAGGAATAAATGTGAGTTTATGGGCGCTGAGCAGCTACCATGAGGCAAGATAGGCTGGTGTCTACAGGAATAAATGTGAGTTTATGTGCGCTGAGCAGCTACCATGAGGCAAGATAGGCTGGTGTCTACAGGAATAAATGTGAGTTTATGTGCGCTAAGCAGCTACCATGAGGCAAGATAGGCTGGTGTCTACAGGAATAAATGTGAGTTTATGTGTGCTGAGAAGCTACCATGAGGCAAGGTAGGCTGGTGTCTACAGGAATGCACGTGAGTTTATGTGTGCTGAGCAGCTACCATGAGGCAAGATCGGCTGGTGTCTACAGGAATAAATGTGAGTTTATGTGTGCTGAGCAACTACCATGAGGCAAGATAGGCTGGTGTCTACAGGAATGCACGTGAGTTTATGTGCGCTGAGCAGCTACCATGAGCCAAGATAGGCTGGTGTCTACATGAATAAATGTGAGTTTACGTGCGCTGAGCAGCTACCATGAGGCAAGATAGGCTGGTGTCTACAGGAATAAATGTGAGTTTATTTGCGCTGAGCAGCTACCATGAGGCAAGATAGGCTGGTGTCTACAGGAATAAATGTGAGTTTATGTGCGCTGAGCAGCTACCATGAGGCAAGATCGGCTGGTGTCTACAGGAATAAATGTGAGTTTATGTGCACTGAGCAGCTACCATGAGGCAAGATAGGCTGGTGTCTACAGGAATAAATGTGAATTTTTGTGTGCTGAGCAGCTAGCATGCGGCAGGATAGGACGGTGTCTACAGGAATGCACGTGAGTTTATGTGCACTGTGCAGCTACCATGAGGCAAGATAGGCTGGTGTCTACAGGAATGCACGTGAGTTTATGTGCACTGTGCAGCTAGCACAAGGCCAGATATGCTGGTGTCTACAGAAATGCACGTGAGTTTATGTGTGCTGAGCAGCTACCATGAGGCAAGATAGGCTGGTGTCTACAGGAATGCACGTGAGTTTATGTGCACTGTGCAGCTAGCACAAGGCCAGATATGCTGGTGTCTACAGGAATGCACGTGAGTTTATGTGTGCTGAGCAGCTACCATGAGGCAAGATAGGCTGGTGTCTACAGGAATAAATGTGAGTTTATATGCATTGAGCAGCTATCATGAGGCAAGATAGGCTGGTGTCTACAGGAATGCAAGCAAGTTTATGTGCACTGAGCAGCTACCATGAGGCAAGATAGGCTGGTGTCTACAGGAATGCACGCAAGTTTATGTGCACTGAGCAGCTACCATGAGGCAAGATAGGCTGGTGTCTACAGGAATAAATGTGAGTTTATATGCGCTGAGCAGCTACCATGAGGCAAGATAGGCTGGTGTCTACAGGAATGCACGCGAGTTTATGTGCACTGAGCAGCTACCATGAGGCAAGATAGGCTGGTTTCTACAGGAATAAACGTGAGATTATGTGGACTGAGCAGCTACCATGAGGCAAGATAGGCTGGTCTCTACAGGAATAAATGTGAGTTTATATGCACTGAGCAGCTACCATGAGGCAAGATAGGCTGGTGTCTACAGAAATAAACGTGAGTTTATGTGGACTGAGCAGCTACCATGAGGCAAGATAGGCTGGTGTCTACAGGAATAAATGTGAGTTTATGTGGACTGAGCAGCTACCATGAGGCAAGATAGGCTGGTGTCTACAGGAATGCACGTGAGTTTATGTTTGCTGAGCAGCTTCCATGAGGCAAGATAGGCTGGTGTCTACAGGAATGCACGTGAATTTATGTGTGCTGAGCAGCTACCATGAGGCAAGATAGGCTGGTGTCTAGAGGAATGCACGCGAGTTTATGTGCGCTGAGCAGCTACCATGAGGCAAGATAGACTGGTGTCTACAGGAATAAATGTGAGTTTATGGGCGCTGAGCAGCTACCATGAGGCAAGATAGGCTGGTGTCTACAGGAATAAATGTGAGTTTATGTGCGCTGAGCAGCTACCATGAGGCAAGATAGGCTGGTGTCTACAGGAATAAATGTGAGTTTATGTGTGCTGAGCAGCTACCATGAGGCAAGATAGGCTGGTGTCTACAGGAATAAATGTGAGTTTATGTGTGCTGAGCAGCTACCATGAGGCAAGGTAGGCTGGTGTCTACAGGAATGCACGTGAGTTTATGTGTGCTGAGCAGCTACCATGAGCCAAGATAGGCTGGTGTCTACAGGAATAAATGTGAGTTTATGTGTGCTGAGCAACTACCATGAGGCAAGATAGGCTGGTGTCTACAGGAATGCACGTGAGTTTATGTGCACTGAGCAGCTACCATGAGCCAAGATAGGCTGGTGTCTACATGAATAAATGTGAGTTTACGTGCGCTGAGCAGCTACCATGAGGCAAGATAGGCTGGTGTCTACAGGAATAAATGTGAGTTTATTTGCGCTGAGCAGCTACCATGAGGCAAGATAGGCTGGTATCTACAGGAATAAATGTGAGTTTATGTGCGCTGAGCAGCTACCATGAGGCAAGATCGGCTGGTGTCTACAGGAATAAATGTGAGTTTATGTGCACTGAGCAGCTACCATGAGGCAAGATAGGCTGGTGTCTACAGGAATAAATGTGAATTTTTGTGTGCTGAGCAGCTAGCATGCGGCAGGATAGTACGGTGTCTACAGGAATGCACGTGAGTTTATGTGCACTGTGCAGCTACCATGAGGCAAGATAGGCTGGTGTCTACAGGAATGCACGTGAGTTTATGTGCACTGTGCAGCTAGCACAAGGCCAGATATGCTGGTGTCTACAGGAATGCACGCAAGTTTATGTGCACTGAGCAGCTACCATGAGGCAAGATAGGCTGGTGTCTACTGGAATAAATGTGAGTTTATGTGCGCTGAGCAGCTACCATGAGGCAAGATATGCTGGTGTATACAGGAATACATGTGAGTTTATGTGCACTGAGCAGCTACCATGAGGCAAGATAGGCTGGTGTCTACAGGAATGCACGTGAGTTTATGTGCACTGTGCAGCTACCATGAGGCAAGATAGGCTGGTGTCTACAGGAATGCACGTGAGTTTATGTGCACTGTGCAGCTAGCACAAGGCCAGATATGCTGGTGTCTACAGAAATGCACGTGAGTTTATGTGTGCTGAGCAGCTACCATGAGGCAAGATAGGCTGGTGTCTACAGGAATGCACGTGAGTTTATGTGCACTGTGCAGCTAGCACAAGGCCAGATATGCTGGTGTCTACAGGAATGCACGTGAGTTTATATGCACTGAGCAGCTACCATGAGGCAAGATAGGCTGGTGTCTACAGGAATAAATGTGAGTTTATATGCACTGAGCAGCTATCATGAGGCAAGATAGGCTGGTGTCTACAGGAATAAATGTGAGTTTATGTGCACTGAGCAGCTACCATGAGGCAAGATAGGCTGGTGTCTACAGGAATGCACGTGAGTTTATGTGCACTGTGCAGCTACCATGAGGCAAGATAGGCTGGTGTCTACAGGAATGCACGCAAGTTTATGTGCACTGAGCAGCTACCATGAGGCAAGATAGGCTGGTGTCTACAGGAATAAATGTGAGTTTATGTGCACTGAGCAGCTACCATGAGGCAAGATATGCTGGTGTCTACAGGAATAAATGTGAGTTTATGTGCACTGTGCAGCTAGCACAAGGCCAGATATGCTGGTGTCTAAAGAAATGCACGTGAGTTTATGTGTGCTGAGCAGCTACCATGAGGCAAGATAGGCTGGTGTCTACAGGAATAAATGTGAGTTTATATGCACTGAGCAGCTATCATGAGGCAAGATAGGCTGGTGTCTACAGGAATGCACGCAAGTTTATGTGCACTGAGCAGCTACCATGAGGCAAGATAGGCTGGTGTCTACAGGAATGCACGCAAGTTTATGTGCACTGAGCAGCTACCATGAGGCAAGATAGGCTGGTGTCTACAGGAATAAACGTGAGATCATGTGGACTGAGCAGCTACCATGAGGCAAGATAGGCTGGTGTCTACAGGAATAAATGTGAGTTTATATGCACTGAGCAGCTAACATGAGGCAAGATAGGCTGGTGTCTACAGGAATAAACGTGAGTTTATGTGGACTGAGCAGCTACCATGAGGCAAGATAGGCTGGTGTCTACAGGAATAAATGTGAGTTTATGTGGACTGAGCAGCTACCATGAGGCAAGATAGGCTGGTGTCTACAGGAATGCACGTGAGTTTATGTGTACTGAGCAACTACCATGAGGCAAGATAGGCTGGTGTCTACAGGAATAAATGTGAGTTTATATGCACTGAGCAGCTACCATGAGGCAAGATATGCTGGTGTCTACAGGAATAAATGTGAGTTTATGTGCACTGAGCAGCTACCATGAGGCAAGATAGGCTGGTATCTACAGGAATGCACGTGAGTTTATGTGCACTGTGCAGCTACCATGAGGCAAGATAGGTTGGTGTCTACAGGAATAAATGTGAGTTTATATGCACTGAGCAGCTACCATGAGGCAAGATAGGCTGGTGTCTACAGGAATGCACGCAAGTTTATGTGCACTGAGCAGCTACCATGAGGCAAGATAGGCTGGTGTCTACAGGAATGCACGCAAGTTTATGTGCACTGAGCAGCTACCATGAGGCAAGATAGGCTGGTGTCTACAGGAATAAATGTGAGTTTATGTGCACTGAGCAGCTACCATGAGGCAAGATATGCTGGTGTCTACAGGAATAAATGTGAGTTTATGTGCACTGAGCAGCTACCATGAGGCAAGATAGGCTGGTGTCTACAGGAATGCACGTGAGTTTATGTGCACTGTGCAGCTACCATGAGGCAAGATAGGCTGGTGTCTACAGGAATGCACGTGAGTTTATGTGCACTGTGCAGCTAGCACAAGGCCAGATATGCTGGTGTCTACAGAAATGCACGTGAGTTTATGTGTGCTGAGCAGCTACCATGAGGCAAGATAGGCTGGTGTCTACAGGAATGCACGTGAGTTTATGTGCACTGTGCAGCTAGCACAATGCCAGATATGCTGGTGTCTACAGGAATGCACGTGAGTTTATGTGTGCTGAGCAGCTACCATGAGGCAAGATAGGCTGGTGTCTACAGGAATAAATGTGAGTTTATATGCATTGAGAAGCTATCATGAGGCAAGATAGGCTGGTGTCTACAGGAATGCACGCAAGTTTATGTGCACTGAGCAGCTACCATGAGGCAAGATAGGCTGGTGTCTACAGGAATGCACACAAGTTTATGTGCACTGAGCAGCTACCATGAGGCAAGATAGGCTGGTGTCTACAGGAATAAATGTGAGTTTATATGCGCTGAGCAGCTACCATGAGGCAAGATAGGCTGGTGTCTACAGGAATGCACGCGAGTTTATGTGCACTGAGCAGCTACCATGAGGCAAGATAGGCTGGTGTCTACAGGAATAAACGTGAGATTATGTGGACTGAGCAGCTACCATGAGGCAAGATAGGCTGGTCTCTACAGGAATAAATGTGAGTTTATATGCACTGAGCAGCTACCATGAGGCAAGATAGGCTGGTGTCTACAGGAATAAACGTGAGTTTATGTGGACTGAGCAGCTACCATGAGGCAAGATAGGCTGGTGTCTACAGGAATAAATGTGAGTTTATGTGGACTGAGCAGCTACCATGAGGCAAGATAGGCTGGTGTCTACAGGAATGCACGTGAGTTTATGTGTGCTGAGCAGCTACCATGAGGCAAGATAGGCTAGTGTCTACAGGAATAAATGTGAGTTTATATGCACTGAGCAGGTACCATGAGGCAAGATAGGCTGGTGTCTACAGGAATGCACGCGAGTTTATGTGCACTGAGCAGCTACCATGAGGCAAGATAGGCTGGTGTCTACAGGAATGCACGTGAGTTTATGTGTGCTGAGCAGCTTCCATGAGGCAAGATAGGCTGGTGTCTACAGGAATAAATGTGAGTTTATATACACTGAGCAGCTATCATGAGGCAAGATAGGCTGGTGTCTACAAGAATGCACGCAAGTTTATGTGCACTGAGCAGCTACCATGAGGCAAGATAGGCTGGTGTCTACAGGAATGCACACGCGTTTATGTGCACTGAGCAGCTACCATGAGGCAAGATAGGCTGGTGTCTACAGGAATAAATGTGAGTTTATATGCACTGAGCAGCTACCATGAGGCAAGATAGGCTGGTGTCTACAGGAATGTACGCGAGTTTATGTGCACTGAGCAGCTACCATGAGGCAAGATAGGATGGTGTCTACAGGAATAAATGTGAGTTTATATGCACTGAGTAGCTACCATGAGGCAAGATAGGCTGGTGTCTACAGGAATGCACGTGAGTTTATGTGTGCTGAGCAGCTACCATGAGGCAAGATAGGCTGGTGTCTAGAGGAATGCACGCGAGTTTATGTGCGCTGAGCAGCTACCATGAGGCAAGATAGACTGGTGTCTGCAGGAATAAATGTGAGTTTATGGGCGCTGAGCAGCTACCATGAGGCAAGATAGGCTGGTGTCTACAGGAATAAATGTGAGTTTATGTGCGCTGAGCAGCTACCATGAGGCAAGATAGGCTGGTGTCTACAGGAATAAATGTGAGTTTATGTGCGCTAAGCAGCTACCATGAGGCAAGATAGGCTGGTGTCTACAGGAATAAATGTGAGTTTATGTGTGCTGAGAAGCTACCATGAGGCAAGGTAGGCTGGTGTCTACAGGAATGCACGTGAGTTTATGTGTGCTGAGCAGCTACCATGAGGCAAGATCGGCTGGTGTCTACAGGAATAAATGTGAGTTTATGTGTGCTGAGCAACTACCATGAGGCAAGATAGGCTGGTGTCTACAGGAATGCACGTGAGTTTATGTGCGCTGAGCAGCTACCATGAGCCAAGATAGGCTGGTGTCTACATGAATAAATGTGAGTTTACGTGCGCTGAGCAGCTACCATGAGGCAAGATAGGCTGGTGTCTACAGGAATAAATGTGAGTTTATTTGCGCTGAGCAGCTACCATGAGGCAAGATAGGCTGGTGTCTACAGGAATAAATGTGAGTTTATGTGCGCTGAGCAGCTACCATGAGGCAAGATCGGCTGGTGTCTACAGGAATAAATGTGAGTTTATGTGCACTGAGCAGCTACCATGAGGCAAGATAGGCTGGTGTCTACAGGAATAAATGTGAATTTTTGTGTGCTGAGCAGCTAGCATGCGGCAGGATAGGACGGTGTCTACAGGAATGCACGTGAGTTTATGTGCACTGTGCAGCTACCATGAGGCAAGATAGGCTGGTGTCTACAGGAATGCACGTGAGTTTATGTGCACTGTGCAGCTAGCACAAGGCCAGATATGCTGGTGTCTACAGAAATGCACGTGAGTTTATGTGTGCTGAGCAGCTACCATGAGGCAAGATAGGCTGGTGTCTACAGGAATGCACGTGAGTTTATGTGCACTGTGCAGCTAGCACAAGGCCAGATATGCTGGTGTCTACAGGAATGCACGTGAGTTTATGTGTGCTGAGCAGCTACCATGAGGCAAGATAGGCTGGTGTCTACAGGAATAAATGTGAGTTTATATGCATTGAGCAGCTATCATGAGGCAAGATAGGCTGGTGTCTACAGGAATGCAAGCAAGTTTATGTGCACTGAGCAGCTACCATGAGGCAAGATAGGCTGGTGTCTACAGGAATGCACGCAAGTTTATGTGCACTGAGCAGCTACCATGAGGCAAGATAGGCTGGTGTCTACAGGAATAAATGTGAGTTTATATGCGCTGAGCAGCTACCATGAGGCAAGATAGGCTGGTGTCTACAGGAATGCACGCGAGTTTATGTGCACTGAGCAGCTACCATGAGGCAAGATAGGCTGGTTTCTACAGGAATAAACGTGAGATTATGTGGACTGAGCAGCTACCATGAGGCAAGATAGGCTGGTCTCTACAGGAATAAATGTGAGTTTATATGCACTGAGCAGCTACCATGAGGCAAGATAGGCTGGTGTCTACAGAAATAAACGTGAGTTTATGTGGACTGAGCAGCTACCATGAGGCAAGATAGGCTGGTGTCTACAGGAATAAATGTGAGTTTATGTGGACTGAGCAGCTACCATGAGGCAAGATAGGCTGGTGTCTACAGGAATGCACGTGAGTTTATGTTTGCTGAGCAGCTTCCATGAGGCAAGATAGGCTGGTGTCTACAGGAATAAATGTGAGTTTATATACACTGAGCAGCTATCATGAGGCAAGATAGGCTGGTGTCTACAAGAATGCACGCGAGTTTATGTGCACTGAGCAGCTACCATGAGGCAAGGTAGGCTGGTGTCTACAGGAATGCACACGCGTTTATGTGCACTGAGCAGCTACCATGAGGCAAGATAGGCTGGTGTCTACAGGAATAAATGTGAGTTTATATGCACTGAGCAGCTACCATGAGGCAAGATAGGCTGGTGTCTACAGGAATGCACGCGAGTTTATGTGCACTGAGCAGCTACCATGAGGCAAGATAGGATGGTGTCTACAGGAATAAATGTGAGTTTATATGCACTGAGTAGCTACCATGAGGCAAGATAGGCTGGTGTCTACAGGAATGCACGTGAGTTTATGTGTGCTGAGCAGCTACCATGAGGCAAGATAGGCTGGTGTCTAGAGGAATGCACGCGAGTTTATGTGCGCTGAGCAGCTACCATGAGGCAAGATAGACTGGTGTCTACAGGAATAAATGTGAGTTTATGGGCGCTGAGCAGCTACCATGAGGCAAGATAGGCTGGTGTCTACAGGAATAAATGTGAGTTTATGTGCGCTGAGCAGCTACCATGAGGCAAGATAGGCTGGTGTCTACAGTAATAAATGTGAGTTTATGTGCGCTGAGCAGCTACCATGAGGCAAGATAGGCTGGTGTCTACAGGAATAAATGTGAGTTTATGTGTGCTGAGCAGCTACCATGAGGCAAGGTAGGCTGGTGTCTACAGGAATGCACGTGAGTTTATGTGTGCTGAGCAGCTACCATGAGGCAAGATCGGCTGGTGTCTACAGGAATAAATGTGAGTTTATATGCGCTGAGCAGCTACCATGAGGCAAGATAGGCTGGTGTCTACAGGAATGCACGCGAGTTTATGTGCACTGAGCAGCTACCATGAGGCAAGATAGGCTGGTGTCTACAGGAATGCACGCAAGTTTATGTGCACTGAGCAGCTACCATGAGGCAAGATAGGCTGGTGTCTACAGGAATAAATGTGAGTTTATATGCGCTGAGCAGCTACCATGAGGCAAGATAGGCTGGTGTCTACAGGAATGCACGCGAGTTTATGTGCACTGAGCAGCTACTATGAGGCAAGATAGGCTGGTGTCTACAGGAATAAACGTGAGATTATGTGGACTGAGCAGCTACCATGAGGCAAGATAGGCTGGTCTCTACAGGAATAAATGTGAGTTTATATGCACTGAGCAGCTACCATGAGGCAAGATAGGCTGGTGTCTACAGGAATAAACGTGAGTTTATGTGGACTGAGCAGCTACCATGAGGCAAGATAGGCTGGTGTCTACAGGACTAAATGTGAGTTTATGTGGACTGAGCAGCTACCATGAGGCAAGATAGGCTGGTGTCTACAGGAATGCACGTGAGTTTATGTGCACTGAGCAGCTACCATGAGGCAAGATAGGCTAGTGTCTACAGGAATAAATGTGAGTTTATATGCACTGAGCAGGTACCATGAGGCAAGATAGGCTGGTGTCTACAGGAATGCACGCGAGTTTATGTGCACTGAGCAGCTACCATGAGGCAAGATAGGCTGGTGTCTACAGGAATGCACGTGAGTTTATGTGTGCTGAGCAGCTTCCATGAGGCAAGATAGGCTGGTGTCTACAGGAATAAATGTGAGTTTATATACACTGAGCAGCTATCATGAGGCAAGATAGGCTGGTGTCTACAAGAATGCACGCAAGTTTATGTGCACTGAGCAGCTACCATGAGGCAAGATAGGCTGGTGTCTACAGGAATGCACACGCGTTTATGTGCACTGAGCAGCTACCATGAGGCAAGATAGGCTGGTGTCTACAGGAATAAATGTGAGTTTATATGCACTGAGCAGCTACCATGAGGCAAGATAGGCTGGTGTCTACAGGAATGCACGCGAGTTTATGTGCACTGAGCAGCTACCATGAGGCAAGATAGGATGGTGTCTACAGGAATAAATGTGAGTTTATATGCACTGAGTAGCTACCATGAGGCAAGATAAGCTGGTGTCTACAGGAATGCACGTGAGTTTATGTGTGCTGAGCAGCTACCATGAGGCAAGATAGGCTGGTGTCTAGAGGAATGCACGCGAGTTTATGTGCGCTGAGCAGCTACCATGAGGCAAGATAGACTGGTGTCTACAGGAATAAATGTGAGTTTATGGGCGCTGAGCAGCTACCATGAGGCAAGATAGGCTGGTGTCTACAGGAATAAATGTGAGTTTATGTGCGCTGAGCAGCTACCATGAGGCAAGATAGGCTGGTGTCTACAGGAATAAATGTGAGTTTATGTGTGCTGAGCAGCTACCATGAGGCAAGATAGGCTGGTGTCTACTGGAATAAATGTGAGTTTATGTGTGCTGAGAAGCTACCATGAGGCAAGGTAGGCTGGTGTCTACAGGAATGCACGTGAGTTTATGTGTGCTGAGCAGCTACCATGAGGCAAGATCGGCTGGTGTCTACAGGAATAAATGTGAGTTTATGTGTGCTGAGCAACTACCATGAGGCAAGATAGGCTGGTGTCTACAGGAATGCACGTGAGTTTATGTGCGCTGAGCAGCTACCATGAGCCAAGATAGGCTGGTGTCTACATGAATAAATGTGAGTTTACGTGCGCTGAGCAGCTACCATGAGGCAAGATAGGCTGGTGTCTACAGGAATAAATGTGAGTTTATTTGCGCTGAGCAGCTACCATGAGGCAAGATAGGCTGGTGTCTACAGGAATAAATGTGAGTTTATGTGCGCTGAGCAGCTACCATGAGGCAAGATCGGCTGGTGTCTACAGGAATAAATGTGAGTTTATGTGCACTGAGCAGCTACCATGAGGCAAGATAGGCTGGTGTCTACAGGAATAAATGTGAATTTTTGTGTGCTGAGCAGCTAGCATGCGGCAGGATAGGACGGTGTCTACAGGAATGCACGTGAGTTTATGTGCACTGTGCAGCTACCATGAGGCAAGATAGGCTGGTGTCTACAGGAATGCACGTGAGTTTATGTGCACTGTGCAGCTAGCACAAGGCCAGATATGCTGGTGTCTACAGAAATGCACGTGAGTTTATGTGTGCTGAGCAGCTACCATGAGGCAAGATAGGCTGGTGTCTACAGGAATGCACGTGAGTTTATGTGCACTGTGCAGCTAGCACAAGGCCAGATATGCTGGTGTCTACAGGAATGCACGTGAGTTTATGTGTGCTGAGCAGCTACCATGAGGCAAGATAGGCTGGTGTCTACAGGAATAAATGTGAGTTTATATGCGCTGAGCAGCTACCATGAGGCAAGATAGGCTGGTGTCTACAGGAATGCACGCGAGTTTATGTGCACTGAGCAGCTACCATGAGGCAAGATAGGCTGGTTTCTACAGGAATAAACGTGAGATTATGTGGACTGAGCAGCTACCATGAGGCAAGATAGGCTGGTCTCTACAGGAATAAATGTGAGTTTATATGCACTGAGCAGCTACCATGAGGCAAGATAGGCTGGTGTCTACAGGAATAAACGTGAGTTTATGTGGACTGAGCAGCTACCATGAGGCAAGATAGGCTGGTGTCTACAGGAATAAATGTGAGTTTATGTGGACTGAGCAGCTTCCATGAGGCAAGATAGGCTGGTGTCTACAGGAATAAATGTGAGTTTATATACACTGAGCAGCTATCATGAGGCAAGATAGGGTGGTGTCTACAAGAATGCACGCGAGTTTATGTGCACTGAGCAGCTACCATGAGGCAAGGTAGGCTGGTGTCTACAGGAATGCACACGCGTTTATGTGCACTGAGCAGCTACCATGAGGCAAGATAGGCTGGTGTCTACAGGAATAAATGTGAGTTTATATGCACTGAGCAGCTACCATGAGGCAAGATAGGCTGGTGTCTACAGGAATGCACGCGAGTTTATGTGCACTGAGCAGCTACCATGAGGCAAGATAGGATGGTGTCTACAGGAATAAATGTGAGTTTATATGCACTGAGTAGCTACCATGAGGCAAGATAGGCTTGTGTCTACAGGAATGCACGTGAGTTTATGTGTGCTGAGCAGCTACCATGAGGCAAGATAGGCTGGTGTCTAGAGGAATGCACGCGAGTTTATGTGCGCTGAGCAGCTACCATGAGGCAAGATAGACTGGTGTCTACAGGAATAAATGTGAGTTTATGGGCGCTGAGCAGCTACCATGAGGCAAGATAGGCTGGTGTCTACAGGAATAAATGTGAGTTTATGTGCGCTGAGCAGCTACCATGAGGCAAGATAGGCTGGTGTCTACAGGAATAAATGTGAGTTTATGTGTGCTGAGCAGCTACCATGAGGCAAGATAGGCTGGTGTCTACAGGAATAAATGTGAGTTTATGTGTGCTGAGCAGCTACCATGAGGCAAGGTAGGCTGGTGTCTACAGGAATGCACGTGAGTTTATGTGTGCTGAGCAGCTACCATGAGGCAAGATCGGCTGGTGTCTACAGGAATAAATGTGAGTTTATGTGTGCTGAGCAACTACCATGAGGCAAGATAGGCTGGTGTCTACAGGAATGCACGTGAGTTTATGTGCGCTGAGCAGCTACCATGAGCCAAGATAGGCTGGTGTCTACATGAATAAATGTGAGTTTACGTGCGCTGAGCAGCTACCATGAGGCAAGATAGGCTGGTGTCTACAGGAATAAATGTGAGTTTATTTGTGCTGAGCAGCTACCATGAGGCAAGATAGGCTGGTATCTACAGGAATAAATGTGAGTTTATGTGCGCTGAGCAGCTACCATGAGGCAAGATCGGCTGGTGTCTACAGGAATAAATGTGAGTTTATGTGCACTGAGCAGCTACCATGAGGCAAGATAGGCTGGTGTCTACAGGAATAAATGTGAATTTTTGTGTGCTGAGCAGCTAGCATGCGGCAGGATAGTACGGTGTCTACAGGAATGCACGTGAGTTTATGTGCACTGTGCAGCTACCATGAGGCAAGATAGGCTGGTGTCTACAGGAATGCACGTGAGTTTATGTGCACTGTGCAGCTAGCACAAGGCCAGATATGCTGGTGTCTACAGGAATGCACGCAAGTTTATGTGCACTGAGCAGCTACCCTACCATGAGGCAAGATAGGCTGGTGTCTACAGGAATAAATGTGAGTTTATGTGCGCTGAGCAGCTACCATGAGGCAAGATATGCTGGTGTCTACAGGAATACATGTGAGTTTATGTGCACTGAGCAGCTACCATGAGGCAAGATAGGCTGGTGTCTACAGGAATGCACGTGAGTTTATGTGCACTGTGCAGCTACCATGAGGCAAGATAGGCTGGTGTCTACAGGAATGCACGTGAGTTTATGTGCACTGTGCAGCTAGCACAAGGCCAGATATGCTGGTGTCTACAGAAATGCACGTGAGTTTATGTGTGCTGAGCAGCTACCATGAGGCAAGATAGGCTGGTGTCTACAGGAATGCACGTGAGTTTATGTGCACTGTGCAGCTAGCACAAGGCCAGATATGCTGGTGTCTACAGGAATGCACGTGAGTTTATGTGTGCTGAGCAGCTACCATGAGGCAAGATAGGCTGGTGTCTACAGGAATAAATGTGAGTTTATATGCACTGAGCAGCTATCATGAGGCAAGATAGGCTGGTGTCAACAGGAATAAATGTGAGTTTATGTGCACTGAGCAGCTACCATGAGGCAAGATAGGCTGGTGTCTACAGGAATGCACGTGAGTTTATGTGCACTGTGCAGCTACCATGAGGCAAGATAGGCTGGTGTCTACAGGAATGCACGTGAGTTTATGTGCACTGTGCAGCTAGCACAAGGCCAGATATGCTGGTGTCTAAAGAAATGCACGTGAGTTTATGTGTGCTGAGCAGCTACCATGAGGCAAGATAGGCTGGTGTCTACAGGAATAAATGTGAGTTTATATGCACTGAGCAGCTATCATGAGGCAAGATAGGCTGGTGTCTACAGGAATGCACGCAAGTTTATGTGCACTGAGCAGCTACCATGAGGCAAGATAGGCTGGTGTCTACAGGAATGCACGCAAGTTTATGTGCACTGAGCAGCTACCATGAGGCAAGATAGGCTGGTGTCTACAGGAATGCACGCGAGTTTATGTGCACTGAGCACCTACCATGAGGCAAGATAGGCTGGTGTCTACAGGAATAAACGTGAGATTATGTGGACTGAGCAGCTACCATGAGGCAAGATAGGCTGGTGTCTACAGGAATAAATGTGAGTTTATATGCACTGAGCAGCTAACATGAGGCAAGATAGGCTGGTGTCTACAGGAATAAACGTGAGTTTATGTGGACTGAGCAGCTACCATGAGGCAAGATAGGCTGGTGTCTACAGGAATAAATGTGAGTTTATATGCACTGAGCAGCTATCATGAGGCAAGATAGGCTGGTGTCTACAGGAATAAATGTGAGTTTATGTGCACTGAGCAGCTACCATGAGGCAAGATAGGCTGGTGTCTACAGGAATGCACGTGAGTTTATGTGCACTGTGCAGCTACCATGAGGCAAGATAGGCTGGTGTCTACAGGAATGCACGTGAGTTTATGTGCACTGTGCAGCTAGCACAAGGCCAGATATGCTGGTGTCTAAAGAAATGCACGTGAGTTTATGTGTGCTGAGCAGCTACCATGAGGCAAGATAGGCTGGTGTCTACAGGAATAAATGTGAGTTTATATGCACTGAGCAGCTATCATGAGGCAAGATAGGCTGGTGTCTACAGGAATGCACGCAAGTTTATGTGCACTGAGCAGCTACCATGAGGCAAGATAGGCTGGTGTCTACAGGAATGCACGCAAGTTTATGTGCACTGAGCAGCTACCATGAGGCAAGATAGGCTGGTGTCTACAGGAATAAATGTGAGTTTATATGCGCTGAGCAGCTACCATGAGGCAAGATAGGCTGGTGTCTACAGGAATGCACGCGAGTTTATGTGCACTGAGCAGCTACCATGAGGCAAGATAGGCTGGTGTCTACAGGAATAAACGTGAGATTATGTGGACTGAGCAGCTACCATGAGGCAAGATAGGCTGGTGTCTACAGGAATAAATGTGAGTTTATATGCACTGAGCAGCTAACATGAGGCAAGATAGGCTGGTGTCTACAGGAATAAACGTGAGTTTATGTGGACTGAGCAGCTACCATGAGGCAAGATAGGCTGGTGTCTACAGGAATAAATGTGAGTTTATGTGGACTGAGCAGCTACCATGAGGCAAGATAGGCTGGTGTCTACAGGAATGCACGTGAGTTTATGTGTACTGAGCAGCTACCATGAGGCAAGATAGGCTGGTGTCTACAGGAATAAATGTGAGTTTATATGCACTGAGCAGCTACCATGAGGCAAGATATGCTGGTGTCTACAGGAATAAATGTGAGTTTATGTGCACTGAGCAGCTACCATGAGGCAAGATAGGCTGGTATCTACAGGAATGCACGTGAGTTTATGTGCACTGTGCAGCTACCATGAGGCAAGATAGGTTGGTGTCTACAGGAATAAATGTGAGTTTATATGCACTGAGCAGCTACCATGAGGCAAGATAGGCTGGTGTCTACAGGAATGCACGCAAGTTTATGTGCACTGAGCAGCTACCATGAGGCAAGATAGGCTGGTGTCTACAGGAATGCACGCAAGTTTATGTGCACTGAGCAGCTACCATGAGGCAAGATAGGCTGGTGTCTACAGGAATAAATGTGAGTTTATGTGCACTGAGCAGCTACCATGAGGCAAGATATGCTGGTGTCTACAGGAATAAATGTGAGTTTATGTGCACTGAGCAGCTACCATGAGGCAAGATAGGCCGGTGTCTACAGGAATGCACGTGAGTTTATGTGCACTGTGCAGCTACCATGAGGCAAGATAGGCTGGTGTCTACAGGAATGCACGTGAGTTTATGTGCACTGTGCAGCTAGCACAAGGCCAGATATGCTGGTGTCTACAGAAATGCACGTGAGTTTATGTGTGCTGAGCAGCTACCATGAGGCAAGATAGGCTGGTGTCTACAGGAATAAATGTGAGTTTATATGCATTGAGAAGCTATCATGAGGCAAGATAGGCTGGTGTCTACAGGAATGCACGCAAGTTTATGTGCACTGAGCAGCTACCATGAGGCAAGATAGGCTGGTGTCTACAGGAATGCACGCAAGTTTATGTGCACTGAGCAGCTACCATGAGGCAAGATAGGCTGGTGTCTACAGGAATAAATGTGAGTTTATATGCGCTGAGCAGCTACCATGAGGCAAGATAGGCTGGTGTCTACAGGAATGCACGCGAGTTTATGTGCACTGAGCAGCTACCATGAGGCAAGATAGGCTGGTGTCTACAGGAATAAACGTGAGATTATGTGGACTGAGCAGCTACCATGTGGCAAGATAGGCTGGTCTCTACAGGAATAAATGTGAGTTTATATGCACTGAGCAGCTACCATGAGGCAAGATAGGCTGGTGTCTACAGGAATAAACGTGAGTTTATGTGGACTGAGCAGCTACCATGAGGCAAGATAGGCTGGTGTCTACAGGAATAAATGTGAGTTTATGTGGACTGAGCAGCTACCATGAGGCAAGATAGGCTGGTGTCTACAGGAATGCACGTGAGTTTATGTGTGCTGAGCAGCTACCATGAGGCAAGATAGGCTAGTGTCTACAGGAATAAATGTGAGTTTATATGCACTGAGCAGGTACCATGAGGCAAGATAGGCTGGTGTCTACAGGAATGCACGCGAGTTTATGTGCACTGAGCAGCTACCATGAGGCAAGATAGGCTGGTGTCTACAGGAATGCACGTGAGTTTATGTGTGCTGAGCAGCTTCCATGAGGCAAGATAGGCTGGTGTCTACAGGAATAAATGTGAGTTTATATACACTGAGCAGCTATCATGAGGCAAGATAGGCTGGTGTCTACAAGAATGCACGCGAGTTTATGTGCACTGAGCAGCTACCATGAGGCAAGATAGGCTGGTGTCTACAGGAATGCACACGCGTTTATGTGCACTGAGCAGCTACCATGAGGCAAGATAGGCTGGTGTCTACAGGAATAAATGTGAGTTTATATGCACTGAGCAGCTACCATGAGTCAAGATAGGCTGGTGTCTACAGGAATGCACGCGAGTTTATGTGCACTGAGCAGCTACCATGAGGCAAGATAGGATGGTGTCTACAGGAATAAATGTGAGTTTATATGCACTGAGTAGCTACCATGAGGCAAGATAGGCTGGTGTCTACAGGAATGCACATGAGTTTATGTGTGCTGAGCAGCTACCATGAGGCAAGATAGGCTGGTGTCTAGAGGAATGCACGCGAGTTTATGTGCGCTGAGCAGATACCATGAGGCAAGATAGACTGGTGTCTACAGGAATAAATGTGAGTTTATGGGCGCTGAGCAGCTACCATGAGGCAAGATAGGCTGGTGTCTACAGGAATAAATGTGAGTTTATGTGCGCTGAGCAGCTACCATGAGGCAAGATAGGCTGGTGTCTACAGGAATAAATGTGAGTTTATATGCACTGAGCAGCTATCATGAGGCAAGATAGGCTGGTGTCTACAGGAATGCACGCAAGTTTATGTGCACTGAGCAGCTACCATGAGGCAAGATAGGCTGGTGTCTACAGGAATGCACGCAAGTTTATGTGCACTGAGCAGCTACCATGAGGCAAGATAGGCTGGTGTCTACAGGAATGCACGCGAGTTTATGTGCACTGAGCACCTACCATGAGGCAAGATAGGCTGGTGTCTACAGGAATAAACGTGAGATTATGTGGACTGAGCAGCTACCATGAGGCAAGATAGGCTGGTGTCTACAGGAATAAATGTGAGTTTATATGCACTGAGCAGCTAACATGAGGCAAGATAGGCTGGTGTCTACAGGAATAAACGTGAGTTTATGTGGACTGAGCAGCTACCATGAGGCAAGATAGGCTGGTGTCTACAGGAATAAATGTGAGTTTATATGCACTGAGCAGCTATCATGAGGCAAGATAGGCTGGTGTCTACAGGAATAAATGTGAGTTTATGTGCACTGAGCAGCTACCATGAGGCAAGATAGGCTGGTGTCTACAGGAATGCACGTGAGTTTATGTGCACTGTGCAGCTACCATGAGGCAAGATAGGCTGGTGTCTACAGGAATGCACGTGAGTTTATGTGCACTGTGCAGCTAGCACAAGGCCAGATATGCTGGTGTCTAAAGAAATGCACGTGAGTTTATGTGTGCTGAGCAGCTACCATGAGGCAAGATAGGCTGGTGTCTACAGGAATAAATGTGAGTTTATATGCACTGAGCAGCTATCATGAGGCAAGATAGGCTGGTGTCTACAGGAATGCACGCAAGTTTATGTGCACTGAGCAGCTACCATGAGGCAAGATAGGCTGGTGTCTACAGGAATGCACGCAAGTTTATGTGCACTGAGCAGCTACCATGAGGCAAGATAGGCTGGTGTCTACAGGAATAAATGTGAGTTTATATGCGCTGAGCAGCTACCATGAGGCAAGATAGGCTGGTGTCTACAGGAATGCACGCGAGTTTATGTGCACTGAGCAGCTACCATGAGGCAAGATAGGCTGGTGTCTACAGGAATAAACGTGAGATTATGTGGACTGAGCAGCTACCATGAGGCAAGATAGGCTGGTGTCTACAGGAATAAATGTGAGTTTATATGCACTGAGCAGCTAACATGAGGCAAGATAGGCTGGTGTCTACAGGAATAAACGTGAGTTTATGTGGACTGAGCAGCTACCATGAGGCAAGATAGGCTGGTGTCTACAGGAATAAATGTGAGTTTATGTGGACTGAGCAGCTACCATGAGGCAAGATAGGCTGGTGTCTACAGGAATGCACGTGAGTTTATGTGTACTGAGCAGCTACCATGAGGCAAGATAGGCTGGTGTCTACAGGAATAAATGTGAGTTTATATGCACTGAGCAGCTACCATGAGGCAAGATATGCTGGTGTCTACAGGAATAAATGTGAGTTTATGTGCACTGAGCAGCTACCATGAGGCAAGATAGGCTGGTATCTACAGGAATGCACGTGAGTTTATGTGCACTGTGCAGCTACCATGAGGCAAGATAGGTTGGTGTCTACAGGAATAAATGTGAGTTTATATGCACTGAGCAGCTACCATGAGGCAAGATAGGCTGGTGTCTACAGGAATGCACGCAAGTTTATGTGCACTGAGCAGCTACCATGAGGCAAGATAGGCTGGTGTCTACAGGAATGCACGCAAGTTTATGTGCACTGAGCAGCTACCATGAGGCAAGATAGGCTGGTGTCTACAGGAATAAATGTGAGTTTATGTGCACTGAGCAGCTACCATGAGGCAAGATATGCTGGTGTCTACAGGAATAAATGTGAGTTTATGTGCACTGAGCAGCTACCATGAGGCAAGATAGGCCGGTGTCTACAGGAATGCACGTGAGTTTATGTGCACTGTGCAGCTACCATGAGGCAAGATAGGCTGGTGTCTACAGGAATGCACGTGAGTTTATGTGCACTGTGCAGCTAGCACAAGGCCAGATATGCTGGTGTCTACAGAAATGCACGTGAGTTTATGTGTGCTGAGCAGCTACCATGAGGCAAGATAGGCTGGTGTCTACAGGAATAAATGTGAGTTTATATGCATTGAGAAGCTATCATGAGGCAAGATAGGCTGGTGTCTACAGGAATGCACGCAAGTTTATGTGCACTGAGCAGCTACCATGAGGCAAGATAGGCTGGTGTCTACAGGAATGCACGCAAGTTTATGTGCACTGAGCAGCTACCATGAGGCAAGATAGGCTGGTGTCTACAGGAATAAATGTGAGTTTATATGCGCTGAGCAGCTACCATGAGGCAAGATAGGCTGGTGTCTACAGGAATGCACGCGAGTTTATGTGCACTGAGCAGCTACCATGAGGCAAGATAGGCTGGTGTCTACAGGAATAAACGTGAGATTATGTGGACTGAGCAGCTACCATGTGGCAAGATAGGCTGGTCTCTACAGGAATAAATGTGAGTTTATATGCACTGAGCAGCTACCATGAGGCAAGATAGGCTGGTGTCTACAGGAATAAACGTGAGTTTATGTGGACTGAGCAGCTACCATGAGGCAAGATAGGCTGGTGTCTACAGGAATAAATGTGAGTTTATGTGGACTGAGCAGCTACCATGAGGCAAGATAGGCTGGTGTCTACAGGAATGCACGTGAGTTTATGTGTGCTGAGCAGCTACCATGAGGCAAGATAGGCTAGTGTCTACAGGAATAAATGTGAGTTTATATGCACTGAGCAGGTACCATGAGGCAAGATAGGCTGGTGTCTACAGGAATGCACGCGAGTTTATGTGCACTGAGCAGCTACCATGAGGCAAGATAGGCTGGTGTCTACAGGAATGCACGTGAGTTTATGTGTGCTGAGCAGCTTCCATGAGGCAAGATAGGCTGGTGTCTACAGGAATAAATGTGAGTTTATATACACTGAGCAGCTATCATGAGGCAAGATAGGCTGGTGTCTACAAGAATGCACGCGAGTTTATGTGCACTGAGCAGCTACCATGAGGCAAGATAGGCTGGTGTCTACAGGAATGCACACGCGTTTATGTGCACTGAGCAGCTACCATGAGGCAAGATAGGCTGGTGTCTACAGGAATAAATGTGAGTTTATATGCACTGAGCAGCTACCATGAGTCAAGATAGGCTGGTGTCTACAGGAATGCACGCGAGTTTATGTGCACTGAGCAGCTACCATGAGGCAAGATAGGATGGTGTCTACAGGAATAAATGTGAGTTTATATGCACTGAGTAGCTACCATGAGGCAAGATAGGCTGGTGTCTACAGGAATGCACATGAGTTTATGTGTGCTGAGCAGCTACCATGAGGCAAGATAGGCTGGTGTCTAGAGGAATGCACGCGAGTTTATGTGCGCTGAGCAGATACCATGAGGCAAGATAGACTGGTGTCTACAGGAATAAATGTGAGTTTATGGGCGCTGAGCAGCTACCATGAGGCAAGATAGGCTGGTGTCTACAGGAATAAATGTGAGTTTATGTGCGCTGAGCAGCTACCATGAGGCAAGATAGGCTGGTGTCTACAGGAATAAATGTGAGTTTATGTGTGCTGAGCAGCTACCATGAGGCAAGATAGGCTGGTGTCTACAGGAATAAATGTGAGTTTATGTGTGCTGAGCAGCTACCATGAGGCAAGGTAGGCTGGTGTCTACAGGAATGCACGTGAGTTTATGTGTGCTGAGCAGCTACCATGAGGCAAGATCGGCTGGTGTCTACAGGAATAAATGTGAGTTTATGTGTGCTGAGCAACTACCATGAGGCAAGATAGGCTGGTGTCTACAGGAATGCACGTGAGTTTATGTGCGCTGAGCAGCTACCATGAGCCAAGATAGGCTGGTGTCTACATGAATAAATGTGAGTTTACGTGCGCTGAGCAGCTACCATGAGGCAAGATAGGCTGGTGTCTACAGGAATAAATGTGAGTTTATTTGCGCTGAGCAGCTACCATGAGGCAAGATAGGCTGGTGTCTACAGGAATAAATGTGAGTTTATGTGCGCTGAGCAGCTACCATGAGGCAAGATCGGCTGGTGTCTACAGGAATAAATGTGAGTTTATGTGGACTGAGCAGCTACCATGAGGCAAGATAGGCTGGTGTCTACAGGAATAAATGTGAATTTTTGTGTGCTGAGCAGCTAGCATGCGGCAGGATAGGACGGTGTCTACAGGAATGCACGTGAGTTTATGTGCACTGTGCAGCTACCATGAGGCAAGATAGTCTGGTGTCTACAGGAATGCACGTGAGTTTATGTGCACTGTGCAGCTAGCACAAGGCCAGATATGCTGGTGTCTACAGAAATGCACGTGAGTTTATGTGTGCTGAGCAGCTACCATGAGGCAAGATAGGCTGGTGTCTACAGGAATGCACGTGAGTTTATGTGCACTGTGCAGCTAGCACAAGGCCAGATATGCTGGTGTCTACAGGAATGCACGTGAGTTTATGTGTGCTGAGCAGCTACCATGAGGCAAGATAGGCTGGTGTCTATAGGAATAAATGTGAGTTTATATGCATTGAGCAGCTATCATGAGGCAAGATAGGCTGGTGTCTACAGGAATGCACGCAAGTTTATGTGCACTGAGCAGCTACCATGAGGCAAGATAGGCTGGTGTCTACAGGAATAAATGTGAGTTTATATGCGCTGAGCAGCTACCATGAGGCAAGATAGGCTGGTGTCTACAGGAATGCACGCGAGTTTATGTGCACTGAGCAGCTACCATGAGGCAAGATAGGCTGGTTTCTACAGGAATAAACGTGAGATTATGTGGACTGAGCAGCTGCCATGAGGCAAGATAGGCTGGTCTCTACAGGAATAAATGTGAGTTTATGTGGACTGAGCAGCTACCATGAGGCAAGATAGGCTGGTGTCTACAGGAATGCACGTGAGTTTATGTGTGCTGAGCAGCTACCATGAGGCAAGATAGGCTAGTGTCTACAGGAATAAATGTGAGTTTATATGCACTGAGCAGGTACCATGAGGCAAGATAGGCTGGTGTCTACAGGAATGCACGCGAGTTTATGTGCACTGAGCAGCTACCATGAGGCAAGATAGGCTGGTGTCTACAGGAATGCACGTGAGTTTATGTGTGCTGAGCAGCTTCCATGAGGCAAGATAGGCTGGTGTCTACAGGAATAAATGTGAGTTTATATACACTGAGCAGCTATCATGAGGCAAGATAGGCTGGTGTCTACAAGAATGCACGCGAGTTTATGTGCACTGAGCAGCTACCATGAGGCAAGATAGGCTGGTGTCTACAGGAATGCACACGCGTTTATGTGTACTGAGCAGCTACCATGAGGCAAGATAGGCTGGTGTCTACAGGAATGCACGCGAGTTTATGTGCACTGAGCAGCTACCATGAGGCAAGATAGGATGGTGTCTACAGGAATAAATGTGAGTTTATATGCACTGAGTAGCTACCATGAGGCAAGATAGGCTGGTGTCTACAGGAATGCACGTGAGTTTATGTGTGCTGAGCAGCTACCATGAGGCAAGATAGGCTGGTGTCTAGAGGAATGCACGCGAGTTTATGTGCGCTGAGCAGCTACCATGAGGCAAGATAGACTGGTGTCTACAGGAATAAATGTGAGTTTATGGGCGCTGAGCAGCTACCATGAGGCAAGATAGGCTGGTGTCTACAGGAATAAATGTGAGTTTATGTGCGCTGAGCAGCTACCATGAGGCAAGATAGACTGGTGTCTACAGGAATAAATGTGAGTTTATGTGCGCTGAGCAGCTACCATGAGGCAAGATAGGCTGGTGTCTACAGGAATAAATGTGAGTTTATGTGTGCTGAGCAGCTACCATGAGGCAAGGTAGGCTGGTGTCTACAGGAATGCACGTGAGTTTATGTGTGCTGAGCAGCTACCATGAGGCAAGATCGGCTGGTGTCTACAGGAATAAATGTGAGTTTATGTGTGCTGAGCAACTACCATGAGGCAAGATAGGCTGGTGTCTACAGGAATGCACGTGAGTTTATGTGCGCTGAGCAGCTACCATGAGCCAAGATAGGCTGGTGTCTACATGAATAAATGTGAGTTTACGTGCGCTGAGAAGCTACCATGAGGCAAGATAGGCTGGTGTCTACAGGAATAAATGTGAGTTTATTTGCGCTGAGCAGCTACCATGAGGCAAGATAGGCTGGTATCTACAGGAATAAATGTGAGTTTATGTGCGCTGAGCAGCTAAGTTGAGGCAAGATCGGCTGGTGTCTACAGGAATAAATGTGAGTTTATGTGCACTGAGCAGCTACCATGAGGCAAGATAGGCTGGTGTCTACAGGAATAAATGTGAATTTTTGTGTGCTGAGCAGCTAGCATGCGGCAGGATAGGACGGTGTCTACAGGAATGCACATGAGTTTATGTGTGCTGAGCAGCTACCATGAGGCAAGATAGGCTGGTGTCTACAGGAATAAATGTGAATTTATGTGCGCTGAGCCGCTAGCATGCGGCAAGATAGGCTGGTGTCTACAGGAATGCACGTGAGTTTATGTGCACTGAGCAGCTACCATGAGGCAAGATACGCGGGTGTCTACAGGAATAAATGTGAGTTTATGTGCGCTGAGCAGCTACCATGAGGCAAGATAGGCTGGTGTCTACAGGAATGCACGTGAGTTTATGTGCACTGAGCAGCTACCATGAGGCAAGATAGACTGGTGTCTACAGGAATAAATGTGAGTTCATGTGCGCTGAGCAGCTACCATGAGGCAAGATAGGCTGGTGTCTACAGGAATGCACGTGAGTTTATGTGCACTGAGCAGCTACCATGAGGCAAGATAGACTGGTGTCTACAGGAATAAATGTGAGTTTATGTGCGCTGAGCAGCTACCATGAGGCAAGATAGGCTGGTGTCTACAGGAATAAATGTGAGTTTATGTGCACTGAGCAGCTACCATGAGGCAAGATAGGCTGGTGTCTACAGGAATGCACGTGAGTTTATGTGTGCTGAGCAGCTACTATGAGGCTAGATAGGCTGGTGTCTACAGGAATGCACGCAAGTTTATGTGCGTTGAGCAACTATAGCACAGGGCAAGATAGGCGGGTGTCTACAGGAATGCACGTGAGTTTATGTGCACTGGGCAGCTACCATGAGGCAAGATAGGCTGGTGTCTACAGGAATGCACGCGAGTTTATGTGCACTGAGCAGCTACCATGAGGCAAGATAGGATGGTGTCTACAGGAATAAATGTGAGTTTATATGCACTGAGTAGCTACCATGAGGCAAGATAGGCTGGTGTCTACAGGAATGCACGTGAGTTTATGTGTGCTGAGCAGCTACCATGAGGCAAGATAGGCTGGTGTCTACAGGAATGCACACGCGTTTATGTGCACTGAGCAGCTACCATGAGGCAAGATAGGCTGGTGTCTACAGGAATAAATGTGAGTTTATATGCACTGAGCAGCTACCATGAGTCAAGATAGGCTGGTGTCTACAGGAATGCACGCGAGTTTATGTGCACTGAGCAGCTACCATGAGGCAAGATAGGATGGTGTCTACAGGAATAAATGTGAGTTTATATGCACTGAGTAGCTACCATGAGGCAAGATAGGCTGGTGTCTACAGGAATGCACATGAGTTTATGTGTGCTGAGCAGCTACCATGAGGCAAGATAGGCTGGTGTCTAGAGGAATGCACGCGAGTTTATGTGCGCTGAGCAGATACCATGAGGCAAGATAGACTGGTGTCTACAGGAATAAATGTGAGTTTATGGGCGCTGAGCAGCTACCATGAGGCAAGATAGGCTGGTGTCTACAGGAATAAATGTGAGTTTATGTGCGCTGAGCAGCTACCATGAGGCAAGATAGGCTGGTGTCTACAGGAATAAATGTGAGTTTATGTGTGCTGAGCAGCTACCATGAGGCAAGATAGGCTGGTGTCTACAGGAATAAATGTGAGTTTATGTGTGCTGAGCAGCTACCATGAGGCAAGGTAGGCTGGTGTCTACAGGAATGCACGTGAGTTTATGTGTGCTGAGCAGCTACCATGAGGCAAGATCGGCTGGTGTCTACAGGAATAAATGTGAGTTTATGTGTGCTGAGCAACTACCATGAGGCAAGATAGGCTGGTGTCTACAGGAATGCACGTGAGTTTATGTGCGCTGAGCAGCTACCATGAGCCAAGATAGGCTGGTGTCTACATGAATAAATGTGAGTTTACGTGCGCTGAGCAGCTACCATGAGGCAAGATAGGCTGGTGTCTACAGGAATAAATGTGAGTTTATTTGCGCTGAGCAGCTACCATGAGGCAAGATAGGCTGGTGTCTACAGGAATAAATGTGAGTTTATGTGCGCTGAGCAGCTACCATGAGGCAAGATCGGCTGGTGTCTACAGGAATAAATGTGAGTTTATGTGGACTGAGCAGCTACCATGAGGCAAGATAGGCTGGTGTCTACAGGAATAAATGTGAATTTTTGTGTGCTGAGCAGCTAGCATGCGGCAGGATAGGACGGTGTCTACAGGAATGCACGTGAGTTTATGTGCACTGTGCAGCTACCATGAGGCAAGATAGTCTGGTGTCTACAGGAATGCACGTGAGTTTATGTGCACTGTGCAGCTAGCACAAGGCCAGATATGCTGGTGTCTACAGAAATGCACGTGAGTTTATGTGTGCTGAGCAGCTACCATGAGGCAAGATAGGCTGGTGTCTACAGGAATGCACGTGAGTTTATGTGCACTGTGCAGCTAGCACAAGGCCAGATATGCTGGTGTCTACAGGAATGCACGTGAGTTTATGTGTGCTGAGCAGCTACCATGAGGCAAGATAGGCTGGTGTCTATAGGAATAAATGTGAGTTTATATGCATTGAGCAGCTATCATGAGGCAAGATAGGCTGGTGTCTACAGGAATGCACGCAAGTTTATGTGCACTGAGCAGCTACCATGAGGCAAGATAGGCTGGTGTCTACAGGAATAAATGTGAGTTTATATGCGCTGAGCAGCTACCATGAGGCAAGATAGGCTGGTGTCTACAGGAATGCACGCGAGTTTATGTGCACTGAGCAGCTACCATGAGGCAAGATAGGCTGGTTTCTACAGGAATAAACGTGAGATTATGTGGACTGAGCAGCTACCATGAGGCAAGATAGGCTGGTCTCTACAGGAATAAATGTGAGTTTATATGCACTGAGCAGCTACCATGAGGCAAGATAGGCTGGTGTCTACAGGAATAAACGTGAGTTTATGTGGACTGAGCAGCTACCATGAGGCAAGATAGGCTGGTGTCTACAGGAATAAATGTGAGTTTATGTGGACTGAGCAGCTACCATGAGGCAAGATAGGCTGGTGTCTACAGGAATGCACGTGAGTTTATGTGTGCTGAGCAGCTACCATGAGGCAAGATAGGCTAGTGTCTACAGGAATAAATGTGAGTTTATATGCACTGAGCAGGTACCATGAGGCAAGATAGGCTGGTGTCTACAGGAATGCACGCGAGTTTATGTGCACTGAGCAGCTACCATGAGGCAAGATAGGCTGGTGTCTACAGGAATGCACGTGAGTTTATGTGTGCTGAGCAGCTTCCATGAGGCAAGATAGGCTGGTGTCTACAGGAATAAATGTGAGTTTATATACACTGAGCAGCTATCATGAGGCAAGATAGGCTGGTGTCTACAAGAATGCACGCGAGTTTATGTGCACTGAGCAGCTACCATGAGGCAAGATAGGCTGGTGTCTACAGGAATGCACACGCGTTTATGTGTACTGAGCAGCTACCATGAGGCAAGATAGGCTGGTGTCTACAGGAATGCACGCGAGTTTATGTGCACTGAGCAGCTACCATGAGGCAAGATAGGATGGTGTCTACAGGAATAAATGTGAGTTTATATGCACTGAGTAGCTACCATGAGGCAAGATAGGCTGGTGTCTACAGGAATGCACGTGAGTTTATGTGTGCTGAGCAGCTACCATGAGGCAAGATAGGCTGGTGTCTAGAGGAATGCACGCGAGTTTATGTGCGCTGAGCAGCTACCATGAGGCAAGATAGACTGGTGTCTACAGGAATAAATGTGAGTTTATGGGCGCTGAGCAGCTACCATGAGGCAAGATAGGCTGGTGTCTACAGGAATAAATGTGAGTTTATGTGCGCTGAGCAGCTACCATGAGGCAAGATAGACTGGTGTCTACAGGAATAAATGTGAGTTTATGTGCGCTGAGCAGCTACCATGAGGCAAGATAGGCTGGTGTCTACAGGAATAAATGTGAGTTTATGTGTGCTGAGCAGCTACCATGAGGCAAGGTAGGCTGGTGTCTACAGGAATGCACGTGAGTTTATGTGTGCTGAGCAGCTACCATGAGGCAAGATCGGCTGGTGTCTACAGGAATAAATGTGAGTTTATGTGTGCTGAGCAACTACCATGAGGCAAGATAGGCTGGTGTCTACAGGAATGCACGTGAGTTTATGTGCGCTGAGCAGCTACCATGAGCCAAGATAGGCTGGTGTCTACATGAATAAATGTGAGTTTACGTGCGCTGAGAAGCTACCATGAGGCAAGATAGGCTGGTGTCTACAGGAATAAATGTGAGTTTATTTGCGCTGAGCAGCTACCATGAGGCAAGATAGGCTGGTATCTACAGGAATAAATGTGAGTTTATGTGCGCTGAGCAGCTAAGTTGAGGCAAGATCGGCTGGTGTCTACAGGAATAAATGTGAGTTTATGTGCACTGAGCAGCTACCATGAGGCAAGATAGGCTGGTGTCTACAGGAATAAATGTGAATTTTTGTGTGCTGAGCAGCTAGCATGCGGCAGGATAGGACGGTGTCTACAGGAATGCACATGAGTTTATGTGTGCTGAGCAGCTACCATGAGGCAAGATAGGCTGGTGTCTACAGGAATAAATGTGAATTTATGTGCGCTGAGCCGCTAGCATGCGGCAAGATAGGCTGGTGTCTACAGGAATGCACGTGAGTTTATGTGCACTGAGCAGCTACCATGAGGCAAGATACGCGGGTGTCTACAGGAATAAATGTGAGTTTATGTGCGCTGAGCAGCTACCATGAGGCAAGATAGGCTGGTGTCTACAGGAATGCACGTGAGTTTATGTGCACTGAGCAGCTACCATGAGGCAAGATAGACTGGTGTCTACAGGAATAAATGTGAGTTTATGTGCGCTGAGCAGCTACCATGAGGCAAGATAGGCTGGTGTCTACAGGAATGCACGTGAGTTTATGTGCACTGAGCAGCTACCATGAGGCAAGATAGACTGGTGTCTACAGGAATAAATGTGAGTTTATGTGCGCTGAGCAGCTACCATGAGGCAAGATAGGCTGGTGTCTACAGGAATAAATGTGAGTTTATGTGCACTGAGCAGCTACCATGAGGCAAGATAGGCTGGTGTCTACAGGAATGCACGTGAGTTTATGTGTGCTGAGCAGCTACTATGAGGCTAGATAGGCTGGTGTCTACAGGAATGCACGCAAGTTTATGTGCGTTGAGCAACTATAGCACAGGGCAAGATAGGCGGGTGTCTACAGGAATGCACGTGAGTTTATGTGCACTGGGCAGCTACCATGAGGCAAGATAGGCTGGTGTCTACAGGAATGCACGCGAGTTTATGTGCACTGAGCAGCTACCATGAGGCAAGATAGGATGGTGTCTACAGGAATAAATGTGAGTTTATATGCACTGAGTAGCTACCATGAGGCAAGATAGGCTGGTGTCTACAGGAATGCACGTGAGTTTATGTGTGCTGAGCAGCTACCATGAGGCAAGATAGGCTGGTGTCCAGAGGAATGCACGCAAGTTTATGTGCGCTGAGCAGCTACCATGAGGCAAGATAGGCTGGTGTCTACAGGAATAAATGTGAGTTTATGTGGACTGAGCAGCTACGAAGAGGCAAGATAGACTGGTGTCTACAGGAATAAATGTGAGTTTATGGGCGCTGAGCAGCTACCATGAGGCAAGATAGGCTGGTGTCTACAGGAATAAATGTGAGTTTATGTGCGCTGAGCAGCTACCATGAGGCAAGATAGGCTGGTGTCTACAGGAATAAATGTGAGTTTATGTGCGCTGAGCAGCTACCATGAGGCAAGATAGGCTGGTGTCTACAGGAATAAATGTGAGTTTATGTGTGCTGAGCAGCTACCATGAGGCAAGATAGGCTGGTGTCTACGGGAATGCACGTGAGTTTATGTGTGCTGAGCAGCTACCATGAGGCAAGATCGGCTGGTGTCTACAGGAATAAATGTGAGTTTATGTGTGCTGAGCAACTACCATGAGGCAAGATAGGCTGGTGTCTACAGGAATGCACGTGAGTTTATGTGCGCTGAGCAGCTACCATGAGGCAAGATAGGCTGGTGTCTACATGAATAAATGTGAGTTTACGTGCGCTGAGCAGCTACCATGAGGCAAGATAGGCTGGTGTCTACAGAAATAAATGTGAGTTTATGTGCACTGAGCAGCTACCATGAGGCAAGATATGCTGGTGTCTACAGGAATAAATGTGAATTTTTGTGTGCTGAGCAGCTAGCATGCGGCAGGATAGGACAGTGTCTACAGGAATGCACGTGAGTTTGTGTGTGCTGAGCAGCTACCATGAGGCAAGATAGGCTGGTGTCTACAGGAATAAATGTGAATTTATGTGCGCTGAGCCGCTAGCATGCGGCAAGATAGGCTGGTGTCTACAGGAATGCACGTGAGTTTATGTGCACTGAGCAGCTACCATGAGGCAAGATACGCGGGTGTCTACAGGAATAAATGTGAGTTTATGTGCGCTGAGCAACTACCATAAGGCAAGATAGGCTGGTGTCTACAGGAATAAATGTGAGTTTATGTGCACTGAACAGCTACCATGAGGCAAGATAGGCTGGTGTCTACAGGAATGCACGTGAGTTTATGTGCAATGAGCAGCTACCATGAGGCAAGATAGACTGGTGTCTACAGGAATAAATGTGAGTTTATGTGCGCTGAGCAGCTACCATGAGGCAAGATAGGCTGGTGTCTACAGGAATAAATGTGAGTTTATGTGCGCTGAGCAGCTACCATGAGGCAAGATAGGCTGGTGTCTACAGGAATGCACGCAAGTTTATGTGCGCTGAGCAACTATAGCACAGGGCAAGATAGGCGGGTGTCTACAGGAATGCACGTGAGTTTATGTGCACTGGGCAGCTACCATGAGGCAAGATAGGCTGGTGTCTACAGGAATAAATGTCAGTTAATGTGCGCTGAGCAGCTACCATGAGGCAAGATAGGCTGGTGTCTACAGGAATAAATGTGAGTTTATTTGCGCTGAGCAGCTACCACGAGGCAAGATAGGCTGGTGTCTACAGGAATGCACGTGAGTTTATGTGCGCTGAGCAGCTACCATGAGGCAAGATAGACTGGTGTCTACAGGAATAAATGTGAGTTTATGTGCGCTGAGCAGCTACCATGAGGCAAGATAGGCTGGTGTCTACAGGAATTAATGTGAGTTTATGTGCGCTGAGCAGCTACCATGAGGCAAGATCGGACTGAGCAGCTACCATGAGGCAAGATAGGCTGGTGTCTACAGGAATAAATGTGAGTTTATGTGCGCTGAGCAGCTACCATGAGGCAAGATAGGCTGGTGTCTACAGAAATAAATGTGAGTTTATGTGCGCTGAGCAGCTACCATGAGGCAAGATAGACTGGTGTCTACAGGAATAAATGTGAGTTTATGTGTGCTAAACAGCTACCATGAGGCAAGAGAGGCTGGTGTCTACAGGAATAAATGTGAGTTTATGTGCGCTGAGCAGCTACCATGAGGCAAGATAGGCTGGTGTCTTCATGAATAAATGTGAGTTTATGTGCGCTGAGCAGCTACCATGAGGCAAGATAGGCTGGTGTCTACAGGAATGCACGTAAGTTTATCCGTGCTGAGCAGCTAGCATGAAGCAAGATCGGCTGGTGTCTGCAGGAATAAATGTGAGTTTATGTGCGCTGAGCAGCTAGCATGCGGCAAGATAGGCTGGTGTCTTCATGAATAAATGTGAGTTTATGTGCGCTGAGCAGCTACCATGAGGCAAGATAGGCTGGTGTCTACAGGAATGCACGTAAGTTTATCCGTGCTGAGCAGCTAGCATGAAGCAAGATCGGCTGGTGTCTACAGGAATAAATGTGAGTTTATGTGCGCTGAGCAGCTAGCATGCGGCAAGATAGGCTGGTGTCTACAGGAATGCACGCGGGTTTATGTGGACTGAGCAACTATAGCACAGGGCAAGATAGGCTGGTGTCTACAGGCATGCACATGAGTTTAAGTGCACTGAGCAGCTACCTTGAGGCAAGATAGGCTGGTGTCTACAGGAATAAATGTGAGTTTATGTGTGCTGAACAGCTACCATGAGGCAAGAGAGGCTGGTGTCTACAGGAATAAATGTGAGTTTATGTGCGCTGAGCAGCTACCATGAGGCAAGATAGGCTGGTGTCTTCATGAATAAATGTGAGTTTATGTGCGCTGAGCAGCTACCATGAGGCAAGATAGGCTGGTGTCTACAGGAATGCACGTAAGTTTATCCGTGCTGAGCAGCTAGCATGAAGCAAGATCGGCTGGTGTCTACAGGAATAAATGTGAGTTTATGTGCGCTGAGCAGCTAGCATGCGGCAAGATAGGCTGGTGTCTACAGGAATGCACGCGGGTTTATGTGGACTGAGCAACTATAGCACAGGGCAAGATAGGCTGGTGTCTACAGGCAAGCACATGAGTTTAAGTGCACTGAGCAGCTACCTTGAGGCAAGATAGGCTGGTGTCTACAGGAATAAATGTGAGTTTATGTGCGCTGAGCAGCTACCATGAGGCAAGATAGGCTGGTGTCTACAGGAATAAATGTGAGTTTATGTGCGCTGAGCAGCTACCATGAGGCAAGATAGGCTGGTGTCTACAGGAATGCACGCAAGTTTATGTGCGCTGAGCAACTACAGCACAGGGCAAGATAGGCTGGTGTCTACAGGAATGCACGTGAGTTTATGTGCACTGGGCAGCTACCATGAGGCAAGATAGGCTGGTGTCTACAGGAATAAATGTGAGTTTATGTGTGCTGAGCAGCTACCATGAGGCAAGATAGGCTGGTGTCTACAGGAATAAATGTGAGTTTATGTGTGCTGAGCAGCTACCATGAGGCAAGATAGGCTGGTGTCTACAGGAATAAATGTGGTTTATGTGTGCTGAGCAGCTACCATGAGGCAAGATAGGCTGGTGTCTACAGGAATAAATGTGAGTTTATGTGCGCTGAGCAGCTACCATGAGGCAAGATAGGATGGTGTCTACAAGAATAAATGTGAGTTTATGTGCGCTGAGCAGCTACCATGAGGCAAGATAGGCGGGTGTCTACAGGAATAAATGTGAGTTTATGTGCGCTGAGCAGCTACCATGAGGCAAGATAGGCTGGTGGCTACAGGAATAAATGTGAGTTTATGTGCGCTGAGCAGCTACCATGAGGCAAGATAGGCTGGTGTCCACAGGAATGCACGTGAGTTTATGTGTGCTGAGCAGCTACCATGAGGCAAGATCGGCTGGTGACTACAGGAATAAATGTGAGTTCATGTGTGCTGAGCAGCTACCATGAGGCAAGATAGGCTGGTGTCTACAGGAATGCACGTGAGTTTATGTGCGCTGAGCAGCTACCATGTGGCAAGATAGGCTGGTGTCTACATGAATAAATGTGAGTTTACGTGCGCTGAGCAGCTACCATGAGGCAAGATCGGCTGGTGTCTACAGGAATAAATGTGAGTTTATTTGCGCTGAGCAGCTACCATGAGGCAAGATAGGCTGGTATCTACAGGAATGCACGTGATTTTATGTGCGCTGAGCAGCTACCATCAGGCAAGATCGGCTGGTGTCTACAGGAATAAATGTGAGTTTATGTGCGCTGAGCAGCTACCATGAGGCAAGATAGGCTGGTGTCTACAGGAATAAATGTGAATTTATGTGCGCTGAGCAGCTAGCATGCGGCAAGTTAGGACGGTGTCTACCGGAATGCACGTGAGTTTATGTGTGCTGAGCAGCTACCATGAGGCAAGATTGGCTGGTGTCTACAGGAATAAATGTGAGTGTATGTGCACTGAGCAGCTACCATGAGGCAAGATAGGCTGGTGTCTACAGGAATAAATGTGAATTTATGTGCGCTGAGCAGCTACCATGAGGCAAGATTGGCTGGTGTCTACAGGAATAAATGTGAGTGTATGTGCACTGAGCAGCTACCATGAGGCAAGATAGGCTGGTGTCTACAGGAATGCACGTGAGTTTATGTGCACTGAGCAGCTACCATGAGGCAAGATAGGCTGGTGTCTACAGGAATAAATCTGAATTTATGTGCGCTGAGCAGCTAGCATGCGGCAAGATAGGACGGTGTCTACAGGAATGCACGTGAGTTTATGTGTGCTGAGCAGCTACCATGCGGCAAGATAGGCTGGTGTCTACAGGAATGCACGTGAGTTTATGTGTGCTGATCAGCTACCATGAGGCAAGATAGGCTGGTGTCTACAGGAATGCACGTGAGTTTATGTGCACTGAGCAGCTACCATGAGGCAAGATAGGCTGGTGTCTACATGAATAAATGTGAGTTTACGTGCGCTGAGCAGCTACCATGAGGCAAGATCGGCTGGTGTCTACAGGAATAAATGTGAGTTTATTTGCGCTGAGCAGTTACCATGAGGCAAGATAGGCTGGTATCTACAGGAATAAATGTGAGTTTATGTGCGCTGAGCAGCTACCATGAGGCAAGATCGGCTGGTGTCTACAGGAATAAATGTGAGTTTATGTGCGCTGAGCAGCTACCATGAGGCAAGATAGGCTGGTGTCTACAGGAATAAATGTGAATTTATGTGCGCTGAGCAGCTAGCATGCGGCAAGATAGGACGGTGTCTACAGGAATGCACGTGAGTTTATGTGTGCTAAGCAGCTACCATGAGGCAAGATAGGCTGGTGTCTACAGGAATAAATGTGAATTTATGTGCGCTGAGCAGCTACCATGAGGCAAGATCGGCTGGTGTCTACAGGAATAAATGTGAATTTATGTGCGTTGAGCAACTATAGCACAGGGCAAGATAGGCGGGTGTCTACAGGAATGCACGTGAGTTTATGTGCACTGGGCAGCTACCATGAGGCAAGATAGGCTGGTGTCTACAGGAATGCACGCGAGTTTATGTGCACTGAGCAGCTACCATGAGGCAAGATAGGATGGTGTCTACAGGAATAAATGTGAGTTTATATGCACTGAGTAGCTACCATGAGGCAAGATAGGCTGGTGTCTACAGGAATGCACGTGAGTTTATGTGTGCTGAGCAGCTACCATGAGGCAAGATAGGCTGGTGTCCAGAGGAATGCACGCAAGTTTATGTGCGCTGAGCAGCTACCATGAGGCAAGATAGGCTGGTGTCTACAGGAATAAATGTGAGTTTATGTGGACTGAGCAGCTACGAAGAGGCAAGATAGACTGGTGTCTACAGGAATAAATGTGAGTTTATGGGCGCTGAGCAGCTACCATGAGGCAAGATAGGCTGGTGTCTACAGGAATAAATGTGAGTTTATGTGCGCTGAGCAGCTACCATGAGGCAAGATAGGCTGGTGTCTACAGGAATAAATGTGAGTTTATGTGCGCTGAGCAGCTACCATGAGGCAAGATAGGCTGGTGTCTACAGGAATAAATGTGAGTTTATGTGTGCTGAGCAGCTACCATGAGGCAAGATAGGCTGGTGTCTACGGGAATGCACGTGAGTTTATGTGTGCTGAGCAGCTACCATGAGGCAAGATCGGCTGGTGTCTACAGGAATAAATGTGAGTTTATGTGTGCTGAGCAACTACCATGAGGCAAGATAGGCTGGTGTCTACAGGAATGCACGTGAGTTTATGTGCGCTGAGCAGCTACCATGAGGCAAGATAGGCTGGTGTCTACATGAATAAATGTGAGTTTACGTGCGCTGAGCAGCTACCATGAGGCAAGATAGGCTGGTGTCTACAGAAATAAATGTGAGTTTATGTGCACTGAGCAGCTACCATGAGGCAAGATATGCTGGTGTCTACAGGAATAAATGTGAATTTTTGTGTGCTGAGCAGCTAGCATGCGGCAGGATAGGACGGTGTCTACAGGAATGCACGTGAGTTTATGTGTGCTGAGCAGCTACCATGAGGCAAGATAGGCTGGTGTCTACAGGAATAAATGTGAATTTATGTGCGCTGAGCCGCTAGCATGCGGCAAGATAGGCTGGTGTCTACAGGAATGCACGTGAGTTTATGTGCACTGAGCAGCTACCATGAGGCAAGATACGCGGGTGTCTACAGGAATAAATGTGAGTTTATGTGCGCTGAGCAGCTACCATAAGGCAAGATAGGCTGGTGTCTACAGGAATAAATGTGAGTTTATGTGCACTGAACAGCTACCATGAGGCAAGATAGGCTGGTGTCTACAGGAATGCACGTGAGTTTATGTGCAATGAGCAGCTACCATGAGGCAAGATAGACTGGTGTCTACAGGAATAAATGTGAGTTTATGTGCGCTGAGCAGCTACCATGAGGCAAGATAGGCTGGTGTCTACAGGAATAAATGTGAGTTTATGTGCGCTGAGCAGCTACCATGAGGCAAGATAGGCTGGTGTCTACAGGAATGCACGCAAGTTTATGTGCGCTGAGCAACTATAGCACAGGGCAAGATAGGCGGGTGTCTACAGGAATGCACGTGAGTTTATGTGCACTGGGCAGCTACCATGAGGCAAGATAGGCTGGTGTCTACAGGAATAAATGTCAGTTAATGTGCGCTGAGCAGCTACCATGAGGCAAGATAGGCTGGTGTCTACAGGAATAAATGTGAGTTTATTTGCGCTGAGCAGCTACCACGAGGCAAGATAGGCTGGTGTCTACAGGAATGCACGTGAGTTTATGTGCGCTGAGCAGCTACCATGAGGCAAGATAGACTGGTGTCTACAGGAATAAATGTGAGTTTATGTGCGCTGAGCAGCTACCATGAGGCAAGATAGGCTGGTGTCTACAGGAATTAATGTGAGTTTATGTGCGCTGAGCAGCTACCATGAGGCAAGATCGGACTGAGCAGCTACCATGAGGCAAGATAGGCTGGTGTCTACAGGAATAAATGTGAGTTTATGTGCGCTGAGCAGCTACCATGAGGCAAGATAGGCTGGTGTCTACAGAAATAAATGTGAGTTTATGTGCGCTGAGCAGCTACCATGAGGCAAGATAGACTGGTGTCTACAGGAATAAATGTGAGTTTATGTGTGCTGAGCAGCTACCATGAGGCAAGATAGGCTGGTGTCTACAGGAATAAATGTGAGTTTATGTGTGCTAAACAGCTACCATGAGGCAAGAGAGGCTGGTGTCTACAGGAATAAATGTGAGTTTATGTGCGCTGAGCAGCTACCATGAGGCAAGATAGGCTGGTGTCTTCATGAATAAATGTGAGTTTATGTGCGCTGAGCAGCTACCATGAGGCAAGATAGGCTGGTGTCTACAGGAATGCACGTAAGTTTATCCGTGCTGAGCAGCTAGCATGAAGCAAGATCGGCTGGTGTCTACAGGAATAAATGTGAGTTTATGTGCGCTGAGCAGCTAGCATGCGGCAAGATAGGCTGGTGTCTACAGGAATGCACGCGGGTTTATGTGGACTGAGCAACTATAGCACAGGGCAAGATAGGCTGGTGTCTACAGGCATGCACATGAGTTTAAGTGCACTGAGCAGCTACCTTGAGGCAAGATAGGCTGGTGTCTACAGGAATAAATGTGAGTTTATGTGTGCTGAACAGCTACCATGAGGCAAGAGAGGCTGGTGTCTACAGGAATAAATGTGAGTTTATGTGCGCTGAGCAGCTACCATGAGGCAAGATAGGCTGGTGTCTTCATGAATAAATGTGAGTTTATGTGCGCTGAGCAGCTACCATGAGGCAAGATAGGCTGGTGTCTACAGGAATGCACGTAAGTTTATCCGTGCTGAGCAGCTAGCATGAAGCAAGATCGGCTGGTGTCTACAGGAATAAATGTGAGTTTATGTGCGCTGAGCAGCTAGCATGCGGCAAGATAGGCTGGTGTCTACAGGAATGCACGCGGGTTTATGTGGACTGAGCAACTATAGCACAGGGCAAGATAGGCTGGTGTCTACAGGCAAGCACATGAGTTTAAGTGCACTGAGCAGCTACCTTGAGGCAAGATAGGCTGGTGTCTACAGGAATAAATGTGAGTTTATGTGCGCTGAGCAGCTACCATGAGGCAAGATAGGCTGGTGTCTACAGGAATAAATGTGAGTTTATGTGCGCTGAGCAGCTACCATGAGGCAAGATAGGCTGGTGTCTACAGGAATGCACGCAAGTTTATGTGCGCTGAGCAACTACAGCACAGGGCAAGATAGGCTGGTGTCTACAGGAATGCACGTGAGTTTATGTGCACTGGGCAGCTACCATGAGGCAAGATAGGCTGGTGTCTACAGGAATAAATGTGAGTTTATGTGTGCTGA
The DNA here is from genome assembly GCF_040938575.1 of Ambystoma mexicanum. Taxonomy (NCBI): domain Eukaryota; kingdom Metazoa; phylum Chordata; class Amphibia; order Caudata; family Ambystomatidae; genus Ambystoma; species Ambystoma mexicanum. Next base: position 7,050,008 of record NC_090931.1, on the reverse strand, counting down.
GCAGCTACCATGAGGCAAGATAGGCTGGTGTCTACAGGAATAAATGTGAGTTTATGTGTGCTGAGCAGCTACCATGAGGCAAGATAGGCTGGTGTCTACAGGAATAAATGTGGTTTATGTGTGCTGAGCAGCTACCATGAGGCAAGATAGGCTGGTGTCTACAGGAATAAATGTGAGTTTATGTGCGCTGAGCAGCTACCATGAGGCAAGATAGGATGGTGTCTACAAGAATAAATGTGAGTTTATGTGCGCTGAGCAGCTACCATGAGGCAAGATAGGCGGGTGTCTACAGGAATAAATGTGAGTTTATGTGCGCTGAGCAGCTACCATGAGGCAAGATAGGCTGGTGGCTACAGGAATAAATGTGAGTTTATGTGCGCTGAGCAGCTACCATGAGGCAAGATAGGCTGGTGTCCACAGGAATGCACGTGAGTTTATGTGTGCTGAGCAGCTACCATGAGGCAAGATCGGCTGGTGACTACAGGAATAAATGTGAGTTCATGTGTGCTGAGCAGCTACCATGAGGCAAGATAGGCTGGTGTCTACAGGAATGCACGTGAGTTTATGTGCGCTGAGCAGCTACCATGTGGCAAGATAGGCTGGTGTCTACATGAATAAATGTGAGTTTACGTGCGCTGAGCAGCTACCATGAGGCAAGATCGGCTGGTGTCTACAGGAATAAATGTGAGTTTATTTGCGCTGAGCAGCTACCATGAGGCAAGATAGGCTGGTATCTACAGGAATGCACGTGATTTTATGTGCGCTGAGCAGCTACCATCAGGCAAGATCGGCTGGTGTCTACAGGAATAAATGTGAGTTTATGTGCGCTGAGCAGCTACCATGAGGCAAGATAGGCTGGTGTCTACAGGAATAAATGTGAATTTATGTGCGCTGAGCAGCTAGCATGCGGCAAGATAGGACGGTGTCTACCGGAATGCACGTGAGTTTATGTGTGCTGAGCAGCTACCATGAGGCAAGATAGGCTGGTGTCTACAGGAATAAATGTGAATTTATGTGCGCTGAGCAGCTACCATGAGGCAAGATCGGCTGGTGTCTACAGGAATAAATGTGAGTGTATGTGCACTGAGCAGCTACCATGAGGCAAGATAGGCTGGTGTCTACAGGAATAAATCTGAATTTATGTGCGCTGAGCAGCTAGCATGCGGCAAGATAGGACGGTGTCTACAGGAATGCACGTGAGTTTATGTGTGCTGAGCAGCTACCATGCGGCAAGATAGGCTGGTGTCTACAGGAATGCACGTGAGTTTATGTGTGCTGATCAGCTACCATGAGGCAAGATAGGCTGGTGTCTACAGGAATGCACGTGAGTTTATGTGCACTGAGCAGCTACCATGAGGCAAGATAGGCTGGTGTCTACATGAATAAATGTGAGTTTACGTGCGCTGAGCAGCTACCATGAGGCAAGATCGGCTGGTGTCTACAGGAATAAATGTGAGTTTATTTGCGCTGAGCAGCTACCATGAGGCAAGATAGGCTGGTATCTACAGGAATAAATGTGAGTTTATGTGCGCTGAGCAGCTACCATGAGGCAAGATCGGCTGGTGTCTACAGGAATAAATGTGAGTTTATGTGCGCTGAGCAGCTACCATGAGGCAAGATAGGCTGGTGTCTACAGGAATAAATGTGAATTTATGTGCGCTGAGCAGCTAGCATGCGGCAAGATAGGACGGTGTCTACAGGAATGCACGTGAGTTTATGTGTGCTAAGCAGCTACCATGAGGCAAGATAGGCTGGTGTCTACAGGAATAAATGTGAATTTATGTGCGCTGAGCAGCTACCATGAGGCAAGATCGGCTGGTGTCTACAGGAATAAATGTGAGTTTATGTGCACTGAGCAGCTACCATGAGGCAAGATAGGCTGGTGTCTACAGGAATAAATGTGAATTTATGTGCGCTGAGCAGCTAGCATGCGGCAAGATAGGACGGTGTCTACAGGAATGCACGTGAGTTTATGTGTGCTGAGCAGCTACCATGCGGCAAGATAGGCTGGTGTCTACAGGAATGCACGCGAGTTTATGTGCGCTGAGCAACTAGAGCACAGGGCAAGATAGGCTGGTGTCTACAGGAATGCACGTGAGTTTATGTGCACTGAGCAGCTACCATGAGGCAAGATAGGCGGGTGTCTACAGGAATAAATGTGAGTTTATGTGTGCTGAGCAGCTACCATGAGGCCAGATAGACTGGTGTCTACAGGAATAAATGTGAGTTTATGTGCACTGAGCAGCTACCATGAGGCAAGATAGGCTGGTGTCTACAGGAATGCACGTGAGTTTATGTGCACTGAGCAGCTACCATGAGGCAAGATAGACTGGTGTCTACAGGAATAAATGTGAATTTATGTGCGCTGAGCAGCTACCATGAGGCAAGATAGGCTGGTGTCTACAGGAATAAATGTGAGTTTATGTGCGCTGAGCAGCTACCATGAGGCAAGATAGGCTGGTGTCTACAGGAATGCATGCAAGTTTATGTGCGCTGAGCAACTATAGCACAGGGCAAGATAGGCTGGTGTCTACAGGAATGCACATGACTTTATGTGCACTGGGCAGCTACCATGAGGCAAGATAGGCTGGTGTCTACAGGAATAAATGTCAGTTTATGTGCACTGAGCAGCTACCATGAGGCAAGATAGGCTGGTGTCTACAGGAATAAATGTGAGTTTATTTGTGCTGAGCAGCTACCATAAGGCAAGATAGGCCGGTGTCTACAGGAATGCAAGTGAGTTTATGTGCGCTGAGAAGCTACCATGAGGCAAGATCGGCTGATGTCTACAGGAATAAATGTGAGTTTATGTGCGCTGAGCAGCTACCGTGAGGCAAGATCGGCTGGTGTCTACAGGAATAAATGTGAGTTTATGTGCGCTGAACAGCTACCATGAGGCAAGATAGGCTGGTGTCTACAGGAATAAATGTGAGTTTATGTGCGCTGAGCAGCTACCATGAGGCAAGATATGCTGGTGTCTACAGGAATGCACGTGAGTTTATGTGCGCTGAGCAGCTAAAATGAGGCAAGATAGGCTGGTGTCTACAGGAATAAATTTGAGTTTATATGCACTGAGCAGCTACCATGAGGCAAGATAGGCTGGTGTCTACAGGAATGCAAGCAAGTTTATGTGCACTGAGCAGCTACCATGAGGCAAGATAGGCTGGTGTCTACAGGAATGCACGCAAGTTTATGTGCACTGAGCAGCTACCATGAGGCAAGATAGGCTGGTGTCTACAGGAATAAATGTGAGTTTATATGCGCTGAGCAGCTACCATGAGGCAAGATAGGCTGGTGTCTACAGGAATGCACGCAAGTTTATATGCACTGAGCAGCTACCATGAGGCAAGATAGGCTGGTGTCTACAGGAATAAATGTGAGTTTATATGCGCTGAGCAGCTACCATGAGGCAAGATAGGCTGGTGTCTACAGGAATGCACGCAAGTTTATGTGCACTGAGCAACTACCATGAGGCAAGATAGGCTGGTGTCTACAGGAATGCACGCAAGTTTATGTGCACTGAGCAGCTACCATGAGGCAAGATAGGCTGGTGTCTACAGGAATAAATGTAAGTTTATATGCGCTGAGCAGCTACCATGAGGCAAGATAGGCTGGTGTCTACAGGAATGCACGCAAGTTTATGTGCACTGAGCAGCTACCATGAGGCAAGATAGGCTGGTGTCTACAGCAATGCACGCAAGTTAATGTGCACTGAGCAGCTACCATGAGGCAAGATAGGCTGGTGTCTACAGGAATAAATGTGAGTTTATGTGCGCTGAGCAGCTACCATGAGGCAAGATAGGCTGGTGTCTACAGGAATAAATGTGAGTTTATGTGTGCTGAGCAGCTACCATGAGGCAAGATAGGCTGGTGTCTACAGGAATAAATGTGAGTTTATGTGTGCTGAGCAGCTACCATGAGGCAAGATAGACTGTTGTCTACAGGAATAAATGTGAGTTTATGTTTGCTGAGCAGCTACCATGAGGCAAGATAGGCTGGTGTCTACAGGAATAAATGTGAGTTTATGTGTGCTGAGCAACTACCATGAGGCAAGATAAACTGGTGTCTACAGGAATAAATGTGAGTTTATGTGTGCTGAGCAGCTACCATGAGGCAAGATAGGCTGGTGTCTACAGGAATAAATGTGAGTTTATGTGCGCTGAGCAGCTACCATGAGGCAAGATAGGCTGGTGTCTACATGAATAAATGTGAGTTTATGTGCACTGAGCAGCTACCATGAGGCAAGATAGGCTGGTGTCTACAGGAATGCACGTGAGTTTATGCGTGCTGAGCAGCTAGCATGAGGCAAGATCGGCTGGTGTCTACAGGAATAAATGTGAGTTTATGTGCGCTGAGCAGCTAGCATGCGGCAAGATAGGCTGGTGTCTACAGGAATGCACGCGGGTTTATGTGCGCTGAGCAACTATAGCACAGGGCAAGATAGGCTGGTGTCTACAGGAATGCACGTGAGTTTAAGTGCACTGAGCAGCTACTTTGAGGCAAGATAGGCTGGTGTCTACAGGAATAAATGTGAGTTTATGTGCGCTGAGCAGCTACCATGAGGCAAGATAGGCTGGTGTCTACAGGAATAAATGTGAGTTTTTGTGCACTGAGCAGCTACCATGAGGCAAGATAGGCTGGTGTCTACAGGAATGCACGTGAGTTTATGTGCACTGTGCAGCTAGCACGAGGCCAGATATGCTGGTGTCTACAGAAATAAATGTGAGTTTATGTGCACTGAGCAGCTACCATGAGGCAAGATAGGCTGTTGTCTACAGGAATAAATGTGAGTTTATGTGCACTGAGCAGCTACCATGAGGCAAGATAGGCTGGTGTCTACAGGAATAATTGTGAATTTATGTGCGCTGAGCAGCTACCATGAGGCAAGATAGGCTGGTGTCTACAGGAATAAATGTGAATTTATGTGCGCTGAGCAGCTAGCATGCTGCAAGATAGGCTGGTGTCTACAGGAATAAATGTGAATTTATGTGCGCTGAGCAACTACCATGAGGCAAGATAGGCTGGTGTCTACAGGAATAAATGTGAATTTATGTGCGCTGAGCAGCTACCATGAGGCAAGATAGGCTGGTGTCTACAGGAATAAATGTGAGTTTATGTGCGCTGAGCAGCTAGCACGCGGCAAGATAGGCTGGTGTCTACAGGAATGCATGTGAGTTTAAGTGCTCTGAGCAGCTACCTTGAGGCAAGATAGGCGGGTGTCTACAGGAATAAATGTGAATTTATGTGCGCTGAGCAGCTAGCATGCTGCAAGATAGGCTGGTGTCTACAGGAATGCACGCAAGTTTATGTGCGCTGAGCAACCATAGCACAGGGCAAGATAGGCTGATGTCTACAGGAATGCACATGAGTTTCTGTGTGCTGAGCAGCTACCATGAGGCAAGATCGGCTGGTGTCTACAGGAATAAATGTTAGTTTATGTGCGCTGAGCAGCTACCATGAGGCAAGATAGGCTGGTGTCTACAGGAATAAATGTGAGTTTATGTGTGCTGAGCAGCTACCATGAGGCAAGATCGGCTGGTGTCTACAGGAATCAATGTGAGTTTATGTGCGCTGAGCAGCTACTATGAGGCAAGATAGGCTGGTGTCTACAGGAATGCACGTGAGTTTATGTGCACTGTGCAGCTAGCACAAGGCCAGATATGCTGGTGTCTACAGGAATAAATGTGAGTTTATGTCCATTGAGCAGCTAGCATGAGGCAAGATAGGCTGGTGTCTACAGGAATGCACGTGAGTTTATGTGTGCTGAGAAGCTACCATGAGGCAAGATAGGCTGGTGTCCAGAGGAATGCACGCAAGTTTATGTGCGCTGAGCAGCTACCATGAGGCAAGATTGGCTGGTGTCTACAGCAATAAATGTGAGTTTATGTGGACTGAGCAGCTACCAAGAGGCAAGATAGACTGGTGTCTACAGGAATAAATGTGAGTTTATGGGCGCTGAGCAGCTACCATGAGGCAAGATAGGCTGGTGTCTACAGGAATAAATGTGAGTTTATGTGCGCTGAACAGCTACCATGAGGCAAGATAGGCTGGTGTCTACAGGAATAAATGTGAGTTTATGTGCGCTGAGCAGCTACCATGAGGCAAGATAGGCTGGTGTCTACAGGAATAAATGTGAGTTTATGTGTGCTGAGCAGCTACCATGAGGCAAGGTAGGCTTGTGTCTACGGGAATGCACGTGAGTTTATGTGTGCTGAGCAGCTACCATGAGGCAAGATCGGCTGGTGTCTACAGGAATAAATGTGAGTTTATGTGTGCTGAGCAACTACCATGAGGCAAGATAGGCTGGTGTCTACAGGAATGCACGTGAGTTTATGTGCGCTGAGCAGCTACCATGAGGCAAGATAGGCTGGTGTCTACATGAATAAATGTGAGTTTACGTGCGCTGAGCAGCTACCATGAGGCAAGATAGGCTGGTGTCTACAGGAATAAATGTGAGTTTATTTGCGCTGAGCAGCTACCATGAGGCAAGATAGGCTGGTATCTACAGGAATAAATGTGAGTTTATGTGCGCTGAGCAGCTACCATGAGGCAAGATCGGCTGGTGTCTACAGGAATAAATGTGAGTTTATGTGCACTGAGCAGCTACCATGAGGCAAGATAGGCTGGTGTCTACAGGAATAAATGTGAATTTTTGTGTGCTGAGCAGCCAGCATGCGGCAGGATAGGACGGTGTCTACAGGAATGCACGTGAGTTTATGTGTGCTGAGCAGCTACCATGAGGCAAGATAGGCTGGTGTCTACAGGAATAAATGTGAATTTATGTGCGCTGAGCCGCTAGCATGCGGCAAGATAGGCTGGTGTCTACAGGAATGCACGTGAGTTTATGTGCACTGAGCAGCTACCATGAGGCAAGATACGCGGGTGTCTACAGGAATAAATGTGAGTTTATGTGCGCTGAGCAGCTACCATAAGGCAAGATAGGCTGGTGTCTACAGGAATAAATGTGAGTTTATGTGCACTGAGCAGCTACCATGAGGCAAGATAGGCTGGTGTCTACAGGAATGCACGTGAGTTTATGTGCACTGAGCAGCTACCATGAGGCAAGATAGACTGGTGTCTACAGGAATAAATGTGAGTTTATGTGCGCTGAGCAGCTACCATGAGGCAAGATAGGCTGGTGTCTACAGGAATAAATGTGAGTTTATGTGCGCTGAGCAGCTACCATGAGGCAAGATAGGCTGGTGTCTACAGGAATGCACGCAAGTTTATGTGCGCTGAGCAACTATAGTACAGGGCAAGATAGGCGGGTGTCTACAGGAATGCACGTGAGTTTATGTGCACTGGGCAGCTACCATGAGGCAAGATAGGCTGGTGTCTACAGGAATAAATGTCAGTTAATGTGCGCTGAGCAGCTACCATGAGGCAAGATAGGCTGGTGTCTACAGGAATAAATGTGAGTTTATTTGCGCTGAGCAGCTACCACGAGGCAAGATAGGCTGGTGTCTACAGGAATGCACGTGAGTTTATGTGTGCTGAGCAGCTACCATGAGGCAAGATAGACTGGTGTCTACAGGAATAAATGTGAGTTTATGTGCGCTGAGCAGCTACCATGAGGCAAGATAGGCTGGTGTCTACAGGAATTAATGTGAGTTTATGTGCGCTGAGCAGCTACCATGAGGCAAGATCGGACTGAGCAGCTACCATGAGGCAAGATAGGCTGGTGTCTACAGGAATAAATGTGAGTTTATGTGCGCTGAGCAGCTACCATGAGGCAAGATAGGCTGGTGTCTACAGAAATAAATGTGAGTTTATGTGCGCTGAGCAGCTACCATGAGGCAAGATAGACTGGTGTCTAAAGGAATAAATGTGAGTTTATGTGTGCTGAGCAGCTACCATGAGGCAAGATAGGCTGGTGTCTACAGGAATAAATGTGAGTTTATGTGTGCTGAACAGCTACCATGAGGCAAGAGAGGCTGGTGTCTACAGGAATAAATGTGAGTTTATGTGCGCTGAGCAGCTACCATGAGGCAAGATAGGCTGGTGTCTTCATGAATAAATGTGAGTTTATGTGCGCTGAGCAGCTACCATGAGGCAAGATAGGCTGGTGTCTACAGGAATGCACGTAAGTTTATCCGTGCTGAGCAGCTAGCATGAAGCAAGATCGGCTGGTGTCTACAGGAATAAATGTGAGTTTATGTGCGCTGAGCAGCTAGCATGCGGCAAGATAGGCTGGTGTCTACAGGAATGCACGCGGGTTTATGTGGACTGAGCAACTATAGCACAGGGCAAGATAGGCTGGTGTCTACATGAATAAATGTGAGTTTACGTGTGCTGAGCAGCTACCATGAGGCAAGATAGGCTGGTGTCTACAGGAATAAATGTGAGTTTATGTGCGCTGAGCAGCTACCATGAGGCAAGATAGGCTGGTGTCTACAGGAATGCACGCAAGTTTATGTGCGCTGAGCAACTACAGCACAGGGCAAGATAGGCTGGTGTCTACAGGAATGCACGTGAGTTTATGTGCACTGGGCAGCTACCATGAGGCAAGATAGGCTGGTGTCTACAGGAATAAATGTGAGTTTATGTGTGCTGAGCAGCTACCATGAGGCAAGATAGGCTGGTGTCTACAGGAATAAATGTGAGTTTATGTGTGCTGAGCAGCTACCATGAGGCAAGATAGGCTGGTGTCTACAGGAATAAATGTGGTTTATGTGTGCTGAGCAGCTACCATGAGGCAAGATAGGCTGGTGTCTACAGGAATAAATGTGAGTTTATGTGCGCTGAGCAGCTACCATGAGGCAAGATAGGATGGTGTCTACAAGAATAAATGTGAGTTTATGTGCGCTGAGCAGCTACCATGAGGCAAGATAGGCTGGTGTCTACAGGAATACACGTGAGTTTATGCGTGCTGAGCAGCTAGCATGAGGCAAGATCGGCTGGTGTCTACAGGAATAAATGTGAGTTTATGTGCGCTGAGCAGCTAGCATGCGGCAAGATAGGCTGGTGTCTACAGGAATGCATGCAGGTTTATGTGCGCTGAGCAACTATAGCACAGGGCAAGATAGGCTGGTGTCTACAGGAATGCACGTGAGTTTAAGTGCACTGAGCAGCTACTTTGAGGCAAGATAGGCTGGTGTCTACAGGAATAAATGTGAGTTTATGTGCGCTGAGCAGCTACCATGAGGCAAGATAGGCTGGTGTCTACAGGAATAAATGTGAGTTTTTGTGCACTGAGCAGCTACCATGAGGCAAGATAGGCTGGTGTCTACAGGAATGCACGTGAGTTTATGTGCACTGTGCAGCTAGCACGAGGCCAGATATGCTGGTGTCTACAGAAATAAATGTGAGTTTATGTGCACTGAGCAGCTACCATGAGGCAAGATAGGCTGTTGTCTACAGGAATAAATGTGAGTTTATGTGCACTGAGCAGCTACCATGAGGCAAGATAGGCTGGTGTCTACAGGAATAAATGTGAAATTATGTGCGCTGAGCAGCTACCATGAGGCAAGATAGGCTGGTGTCTACAGGAATAAATGTGAATTTATGTGCGCTGAGCAGCTAGCATGCTGCAAGATAGGCTGGTGTCTACAGGAATAAATGTGAATTTATGTGCGCTGAGCAACTACCATGAGGCAAGATAGGCTGGTGTCTACAGGAATAAATGTGAATTTATGTGCGCTAAGCAGCTACCATGAGGCAAGATAGGCTGGTGTCTACAGGAATAAATGTGAGTTTATGTGCGCTGAGCAGCTAGCACGCGGCAAGATAGGCTGGTGTCTACAGGAATGCATGTGAGTTTAAGTGCTCTGATCAGCTACCTTGAGGCAAGATAGGCGGGTGTCTACAGGAATAAATGTGAATTTATGTGCGCTGAGCAGCTAGCATGCTGCAAGATAGGCTGGTGTCTACAGGAATGCACGCAAGTTTATGTGCGCTGAGCAACCATAGCACAGGGCAAGATAGGCTGGTGTCTACAGGAATGCACATGAGTTTATGTGTGCTGAGCAGCTACCATGAGGCAAGATCGGCTGGTGTCTACAGGAATCAATGTGAGTTTATGTGCGCTGAGCAGCTACTATGAGGCAAGATAGGCTGGTGTCTACAGGAATGCACGTGAGTTTATGTGCACTGTACAGCTAGCACAAGGCCAGATATGCTGGTGTCTACAGGAATAAATGTGAGTTTATGTCCATTGAGCAGCTAGCATGCTGCAAGATAGGCTGGTGTCTACAGGAATGCACGTGAGTTTATGTGTGCTGAGCAGCTACCATGAGGCAAGATAGGCTGGTGTCTACAGGAATGCACGTGAGTTTATGTGTGCTGAGCAGCTACCATGAGGCAAGATAGGCTGTTGTCTACAGGAATAAATGTGAGTTTACATGCACTGAGCAGCTATCATGAGGCAAGATAGGCTGGTGTCTACAGGAATGCACGCAAGTTTATGTGCACTGAGCAGCTACCATGAGGCAAGATAGGCTGGTGTCTACAGGAATGCACGCAAGTTTATGTGCACTGAGCAGCTACCATGAGGCAAGATAGGCTGGTGTCTACAGGAATAAATGTGAGTTTATATGCGCTGAGCAGCTACCATGAGGCAAGATAGGCTGGTGTCTACAGGAATGCACGCGAGTTTATGCGCACTGAGCAGCTACCATGAGGCAAGATAGGCTGTTGTCTACAGGAATAAACGTGAGTTTATGTGGACTGAGCAGCTACCATGAGGCAAGATAGGCTGGTATCTACTGGAATAAATGTGAGTTTATGTGGACTGAGCAGCTGCCATGAGGCAAGATAGGCTGGTGTCTACAGGAATGCATGCGAGTTTATGTGCACTGAGCAGCTATCATGAGGCAAGATAGGCTGGTGTCTACAGGAATGCACGTGAGTTTATGTGTGCTGAGCAGCTACCATGAGGCAAGATAGGCTGGTGTCTACAGGAATAAATGTGAGTTTATATGCACTGAGCAGCTACCATGAGGCAAGATAGGCTGGTGTCTACAGGAATAAATGTCAGTTTATGTGCGCTGAGCAGCTACAATGAGGCAAGATAGGCTGGTGTCTACAGGAATAAATGTGAGTTTATTTGTGCTGAGCAGCTACCATAAGGCAAGATAGGCCGGTGTCTACAGGAATGCAAGTGAGTTTATGTGCGCTGAGAAGCTACCATGAGGCAAGATCGGCTGATGTCTACAGGAATAAATGTGAGTTTATGTGCGCTGAGCAGCTACCGTGAGGCAAGATCGGCTGGTGTCTACAGGAATAAATGTGAGTTTATGTGCACTGAACAGCTACCATGAGGCAAGATAGGCTGGTGTCTACAGGAATAAATGTGAGTTTATGTGCGCTGAGCAGCTACCATGAGGCAAGATATGCTGGTGTCTACAGGAATGCACGTGAGTTTATGTGTGCTGAGCAGCTACCATGAGGCAAGATAGGCTGGTGTCTACAGGAATAAATTTGAGTTTATATGCACTGAGCAGCTACCATGAGGCAAGATAGGCTGGTGTCTACAGGAATGCAAGCAAGTTTATGTGCACTGAGCAGCTACCATGAGGCAAGATAGGCTGGTGTCTACAGGAATGCACGCAAGTTTATGTGCACTGAGCAGCTACCATGAGGCAAGATAGGCTGGTGTCTACAGGAATAAATGTGAGTTTATATGCGCTGAGCAGCTACCATGAGGCAAGATAGGCTGGTGTCTACAGGAATGCACGCAAGTTTATATGCACTGAGCAGCTACCATGAGGCAAGATAGGCTGGTGTTTACAGGAATAAATGTGAGTTTATATGCGCTGAGCAGCTACCATGAGGCAAGATAGGCTGGTGTCTACAGGAATAAATGTGAATTTATGTGCGCTGAGCAGCTACCATGAGGCAAGATAGGCTGGTGTCTACAGGAATAAATGTGAGTTTATGTGCGCTGAGCAGCTAGCACGCGGCAAGATAGGCTGGTGTCTACAGGAATGCACGTGAGTTTATGTGCACTGTGCAGCTAGCACAAGGCCAGATATGCTGATGTCTACAGGAATAAATGTGAGTTTATGTCCATTGAGCAGCTAGCATGCTGCAAGATAGGCTGGTGTCTACAGGAATGCACGTGAGTTTATGTGTGCTGAGCAGCTACCATGAGGCAAGATAGGCTGGTGTCTACAGGAATGCACGTGAGTTTATGTGTGCTGAGCAGCTACCATGAGGCAAGATAGGCTGTTGTCTACAGGAATAAATGTGAGTTTACATGCACTGAGCAGCTATCATGAGGCAAGATAGGCTGGTGTCTACAGGAATGCACGCAAGTTTATGTGGACTGAGCAGCTACCATGAGGCAAGATAGACTGGTGTCTACAGGAATAAATGTGAGTTTATGTGCGCTGAGCAGCTACCATGAGGCAAGATAGGCTGGTGTCTATAGGAATAAATGTGAGTTTATGTGCGCTGAGCAGCTACCATGAGGCAAGATAGGCTGGTGTCTACAGGAATAAATGTGAGTTTATGTGTGCTGAGCAGCTACCATGAGGCAAGATAGGCTGGTGTCTACAGGAATGCACTTGAGTTTATGTGTGCTGAGCAGCTACCATGAGGCAAGATCGGCTGGTGTCTACAGGAATAAATGTGAGTTTATGTGTGCTGAGCAGCTACCATGAGGCAAGATAGGCTGGTGTCTACATGAATAAATGTGAGTTTATATGCACTGAGTAGCTACCATGAGGCAAGATAGGCTGGTGTCTAGAGGAATGCACGTGAGTTTATGTGCGCTGAGCAGCTACCATGAGGCAAGATAGGCTGGTGTCTACATGAATAAATGTGAGTTTACGTGCGTTGAGCAACTACCATGAGGCAAGATAGGCTGGTGTCTACAGGAATAAATGTGAGTTTATGTGCGCTGAGCAGCTACCATGAGGCAAGATAGGATGGTGTCTACAGGAATAAATGTGAGTTTATGTGTGCTGAGCAGCTACCATGAGGCAAGATAGGCTGGTGTCTACAGGAATGCACGCGAGTTTATGTGCACTGAGCAGCTACCATGAGGCAAGATAGGCTGGTGTCTACAGGAATAAATGTGAGTTTATATGCACTGAGTAGCTACCATGAGGCAAGATAGGCTGGTGTCTAGAGGAATGCACGTGAGTTTATGTGTTCTGAGCAGCTACCATGAGGCAAGATAGGCTGGTGTCTACAGGAATAAATGTGAGTTTATGTGGACTGAGCAGCTACCATGAGGCAAGATAGACTGGTGTCTACAGGAATAAATGTGAGTTTATGTGCGCTGAGCAGCTACCATGAGGCAAGATAGGCTGGTGTCTATAGGAATAAATGTGAGTTTATGTTCCCTGAGCAGCTACCATGAGGCAAGATAGGCTGGTGTCTACAGGAATAAATGTGAGTTTATGTGTGCTGAGCAGCTACCATGAGGCAAGATAGGCTGGTGTCTACAGGAATGCACTTGAGTTTATGTGTGCTGAGCAGCTACCATGAGGCAAGATCGGCTGGTGTCTACAGGAATAAATGTGAGTTTATGTGTGCTGAGCAGCTACCATGAGGCAAGATAGGCTGGTGTCTTCAGGAATGCACGTGAGTTTATGTGCGCTGAGCAACTATAGCACAGGGCAAGATAGGCTGGTGTCTACAGGAATGCACGTGAGTTTATGTGCACTGAGCAGCTACCATGAGGCAAGATAGGCGGGTGTCTACAGGAATAAATGTGAGTTTATGTGCACTGAGCAGCTACCATGAGGCAAGATAGGCTGGTGTCTACAGGAATAAATGTGAGTTTATGTGCACTGAGCAACTACCATGAGGCAAGATAGGCTGGTGTCTACAGAAATGCACATGAGTTTATGTGCGATGAGCAGCTACCATGAGGCAAGATAGGCTGGTATCTACAGGAATAAATGTGAGTTTATGTGGACTGAGCAGCTGCCATGAGGCAAGATAGGCTGGTGTCTACAGGAATGCACGCGAGTTTATGTGCACTGAGCAGCTATCATGAGGCAAGATAGGCTGGTGTCTACAGGAATGCACGTGAGTTTATGTGTGCTGAGCAGCTACCATGAGGCAAGATAGGCTGGTGTCTACAGGAATAAATGTGAGTTTATATGCACTGAGCAGCTACCATGAGGCAAGATAGGCTGGTGTCTACAGGAATGCACGCAAGTTTATGTGCACTGAGCAGCTACCATGAGGCAAGATAGGCTTGTGTCTACAGGAATAAATGTGAGTTTATATGCACTGAGCAGCTATCATGAGGCAAGATAGGCTGGTGTCTTCAGGAATGCACGTGAGTTTATGTGCAGTGAGCAGCTACCATGAGGCAAGATAGGCTGGTGTCTACAGGAATGCACGCGAGTTTATGTGCACTGAGCAGCTACCATGAGGCAAGATAGGATGGTGTCTACAGGAATAAATGTGAGTTTATAAGCACTGAGCAGCTACCATGAGGCAAGATAGGCTGGTGTCTAGAGGAATGCACGTGAGTTTATGTGTGCTGAGCAGCTACCATGAGGCAAGAAAGGCTGGTGTCTACAGGAATAAATGTGAGTTTATGTGGACTGAACAGCTACCATGAGGCAAGATAGACTGGTGTCTACAGGAATAAATGTGAGTTTATGTGCGCTGAGCAGCTACCATGAGGCAAGATAGGCTGGTGTCTACAGGAATAAATGTGAGTTTATGTGCGCTGAGCAGCTACCATGAGGCAAGATAGGATGGTGTCTACAGGAATAAATGTGAGTTTATGTGTGCTGAGCAGCTACCATGAGGCAAGATAGGCTGGTGTCTACAGGAATAAATGTGAGTTTATGTGCACTGAGCAGCTACCATGAGGCAAGATAGGCTGGTGTCTACAGGAATAAATGTGAGTTTATATGCACTGAGTAGCTACCATGAGGCAAGATAGACTGGTGTCTAGAGGAATGCACGTGAGTTTATGTGTGCTGAGCAGCTACCATGAGGCAAGATAGGCTGGTGTCTACAGGAATAAATGTGAGTTTATGTGGACTGAGCAGCTACCATGAGGCAAGATAGACTGGTGTCTACAGGAATAAATGTGAGTTTATGTGCGCTGAGCAGCTACCATGAGGCAAGATAGGCTGGTGTCTATAGGAATAAATGTGAGTTTATGTGCGCTGAGCAGCTACCATGAGGCAAGATAGGCTGGTGTCTACAGGAATAAATGTGAGTTTATGTGTGCTGAGCAGCTACCATGAGGCAAGATAGGCTGGTGTCTACAGGAATGCACTTGAGTTTATGTGTGCTGAGCAGCTACCATGAGGCAAGATCGGCTGGTGTCTACAGGAATAAATGTGAGTTTATGTGTGCTGAGCAGCTACCATGAGGCAAGATAGGCTGGTGTCTACATGAATAAATGTGAGTTTATATGCACTGAGTAGCTACCATGAGGCAAGATAGGCTGGTGTCTAGAGGAATGCACGTGAGTTTATGTGCGCTGAGCAGCTACCATGAGGCAAGATAGGCTGGTGTCTACATGAATAAATGTGAGTTTACGTGCGTTGAGCAACTACCATGAGGCAAGATAGGCTGGTGTCTACAGGAATAAATGTGAGTTTATGTGCGCTGAGCAGCTACCATGAGGCAAGATAGGATGGTGTCTACAGGAATAAATGTGAGTTTATGTGTGCTGAGCAGCTACCATGAGGCAAGATAGGCTGGTGTCTACAGGAATGCACGCGAGTTTATGTGCACTGAGCAGCTACCATGAGGCAAGATAGGCTGGTGTCTACAGGAATAAATGTGAGTTTATATGCACTGAGTAGCTACCATGAGGCAAGATAGGCTGGTGTCTAGAGGAATGCACGTGAGTTTATGTGTTCTGAGCAGCTACCATGAGGCAAGATAGGCTGGTGTCTACAGGAATAAATGTGAGTTTATGTGGACTGAGCAGCTACCATGAGGCAAGATAGACTGGTGTCTACAGGAATAAATGTGAGTTTATGTGCGCTGAGCAGCTACCATGAGGCAAGATAGGCTGGTGTCTATAGGAATAAATGTGAGTTTATGTTCCCTGAGCAGCTACCATGAGGCAAGATAGGCTGGTGTCTACAGGAATAAATGTGAGTTTATGTGTGCTGAGCAGCTACCATGAGGCAAGATAGGCTGGTGTCTACAGGAATGCACTTGAGTTTATGTGTGCTGAGCAGCTACCATGAGGCAAGATCGGCTGGTGTCTACAGGAATAAATGTGAGTTTATGTGTGCTGAGCAGCTACCATGAGGCAAGATAGGCTGGTGTCTTCAGGAATGCACGTGAGTTTATGTGCGCTGAGCAACTATAGCACAGGGCAAGATAGGCTGGTGTCTACAGGAATGCACGTGAGTTTATGTGCACTGAGCAGCTACCATGAGGCAAGATAGGCGGGTGTCTACAGGAATAAATGTGAGTTTATGTGCACTGAGCAGCTACCATGAGGCAAGATAGGCTGGTGTCTACAGGAATAAATGTGAGTTTATGTGCACTGAGCAACTACCATGAGGCAAGATAGGCTGGTGTCTACAGAAATGCACATGAGTTTATGTGCGATGAGCAGCTACCATGAGGCAAGATAGACTGGTGTCTACAGGAATAAATGTGAGTTTATATGCACTGAGCAGCTACCATGAGGCAAGATAGGCTGGTGTCTACAGGAATGCACGCAAGTTTATGTGCACTGAGCAGCTACCATGAGGCAAGATAGGCTGGTGTCTACAGGAATGCACGCAAGTTTATGTGCACTGAGCAGCTACCATGAGGCAAGATAGGCTGGTGTCTACAGGAATAAATGTGAGTTTATATGCGCTGAGCAGCTACCATGAGGCAAGATAGGCTGGTGTCTACAGGAATGCACGCGAGTTTATGTGCACTGAGCAGCTACCATGAGGCAAGATAGGCTGTTGTCTACAGGAATAAATGTGAGTTTATATGCACTGAGCAGCTACCATGAGGCAAGATAGGCTGGTGTCTACAGGAATGCAAGCAAGTTTATGTGCACTGAGCAGCTACCATGAGGCAAGATAGGCTGGTGTCTACAGGAATGCACGCAAGTTTATGTGCACTGAGCAGCTACCATGAGGCAAGATAGGCTGGTGTCTACAGGAATAAATGTGAGTTTATATGCGCTGAGCAGCTACCATGAGGCAAGATAGGCTGGTGTCTACAGGAATGCACGCAAGTTTATATGCACTGAGCAGCTACCATGAGGCAAGATAGGCTCGTGTCTACATGAATAAATGTGAGTTTACGTGCGTTGAGCAACTACCATGAGGCAAGATAGGCTGGTGTCTACAGGAGTAAATGTGAGTTTATGTGCACTGAGCAGCTACCATGAGGCAAGATAGATCGGTGTCTACAGGAATGCTCGCGAGTTTATGTGCGCTGAGCAACTATAGCACAGGGCAAGATAGGCTGGTGTCTACAGGAATGCACGTGAGTTTATGTGCACTGAGCAGCTACCATGAGGCAAGATAGGCGGGTGTCTACAGGAATAAATGTGAGTTTATGTGCACTGAGCAGCTACCATGAGGCAAGATAGGCTGGTGTCTACAGGAATAAATGTGAGTTTATGTGCACTGAGCAACTACCATGAGGCAAGATAGGCTGGTGTCTACAGAAATGCACATGAGTTTATGTGCGATGAGCAGCTACCATGAGGCAAGATAGACTGGTGTCTACAGGAATAAATGTGAGTTTATATGCACTGAGCAGCTACCATGAGGCAAGATAGGCTGGTGTCTACAGGAATGCACGCAAGTTTATGTGCACTGAGCAGCTACCATGACGCAAGATAGGCTGGTGTCTACAGGAATGCACGCAAGTTTATGTGCACTGAGCAGCTACCATGAGGCAAGATAGGCTGGTGTCTACAGGAATAAATGTGAGTTTATATGCGCTGAGCAGCTACCATGAGGCAAGATAGGCTGGTGTCTACAGGAATGCACGCGAGTTTATGTGCACTGAGCAGCTACCATGAGGCAAGATAGGCTGTTGTCTACAGGAATAAATGTGAGTTTATATGCACTGAGCAGCTACCATGAGGCAAGATAGGCTGGTGTCTACAGGAATGCAAGCAAGTTTATGTGCACTGAGCAGCTACCATGAGGCAAGATAGGCTGGTGTCTACAGGAATGCACGCAAGTTTATGTGCACTGAGCAGCTACCATGAGGCAAGATAGGCTGGTGTCTACAGGAATAAATGTGAGTTTATATGCGCTGAGCAGCTACCATGAGGCAAGATAGGCTGGTGTCTACAGGAATAAATGTGAATTTATGTGCGCTGAGCAGCTACCATGAGGCAAGATAGGCTGGTGTCTACAGGAATAAATGTGAGTTTATGTGCGCTGAGCAGCTAGCATGCGGCAAGATAGGCTGGTGTCTACAGGAATGCACGTGAGTTTATGTGCACTGTGCAGCTAGCACAAGGCCAGATATGCTGATGTCTACAGGAATAAATGTGAGTTTATGTCCATTGAGCAGCTAGCATGCTGCAAGATAGGCTGGTGTCTACAGGAATGCACGTGAGTTTATGTGCGCTGAGCAACTATAGCACAGGGCAAGATAGGCTGGTGTCTACAGGAATGCACGTGAGTTTAAGTGCACTGAGCAGCTACTTTGAGGCAAGATAGGCTGGTGTCTACAGGAATAAATGTGAATTTATGTGCGCTGAGCAACTACCATGAGGCAAGATAGGCTGGTGTCTACAGGAATAAATGTGAATTTATGTGCGCTAAGCAGCTACCATGAGGCAAGATAGGCTGGTGTCTACAGGAATAAATGTGAGTTTATGTGCGCTGAGCAGCTAGCACGCGGCAAGATAGGCTGGTGTCTACAGGAATGCATGTGAGTTTAAGTGCTCTGAGCAGCTACCTTGAGGCAAGATAGGCGGGTGTCTACAGGAATAAATGTGAATTTATGTGCGCTGAGCAGCTAGCATGCTGCAAGATAGGCTGGTGTCTACAGGAATGCACGCAAGTTTATGTGCGCTGAGCAACCATAGCACAGGGCAAGATAGGCTGGTGTCTACAGGAATGCACATGAGTTTATGTGTGCTGAGCAGCTACCATGAGGCAAGATCGGCTGGTGTCTACAGGAATAAATGTGAATTTATGTGCGCTAAGCAGCTACCATGAGGCAAGATAGGCGGGTGTCTACAGGAATAAATGTGAATTTATGTGCGCTGAGCAGCTAGCATGCTGCAAGATAGGCTGGTGTCTACAGGAATGCACGCAAGTTTATGTGCGCTGAGCAACCATAGCACAGGGCAAGATAGGCTGGTGTCTACAGGAATGCACATGAGTTTATGTGGACTGAGCAGCTACCATGAGGCAAGATAGGCTGGTGTCTGCAGGAATAAATGTGAATTTATGTGCGCTATGCCGCTAGCATGCGACAAGATAGGCTGGTGTCTACAGGAATGCACGCGAGTTTATGTGCGCTGAGCAACTATAGCACAGGGCAAGATAGGCTGGTGTCTACAGGAATGCACGTGAGTTTATGTGCACTGAGCAGCTACCATGAGGCAAGATAGACTGGTGTCTACAGCAATAAATGTGAGTTTATGTGCGCTGAGCAGCTACCATGAGGCAAGATCGGCTGGTGTCTACAGGAATAAATGTGAGTTTATGTGTGCTGAGCAGCTACCATGAGGCAAGATCGGCTGGTGTCTACAGGAATCAATGTGAGTTTATGTGCGCTGAGCAGCTACTATGAGGCAAGATAGGCTGGTGTCTACAGGAATGCACGTGAGTTTATGTGCACTGTGCAGCTAGCACAAGGCCAGATATGCTGGTGTCTACAGGAATAAATGTGAGTTTATGTCCATTGAGCAGCTAGCATGCTGCAAGATAGGCTGGTGTCTACAGGAATGCACGTGAGTTTATGTGTGCTGAGCAGCTACCATGAGGCAAGATAGGCTGGTGTCTACAGGAATGCACGCAAGTTTATGTGCACTGAGCAGCTACCATGAGGCAAGATAGGCTGGTGTCTACAGGAATGCACGCAAGTTTATGTGCACTGAGCAGCTACCATGAGGCAAGATAGGCTGGTGTCTACAGGAATAAATGTGAGTTTATATGCGCTGAGCAGCTACCATGAGGCAAGATAGGCTGGTGTCTACAGGAATGCACGCGAGTTTATGCGCACTGAGCAGCTACCATGAGGCAAGATAGGCTGTTGTCTACAGGAATAAACGTGAGTTTATGTGGACTGAGCAGCTACCATGAGGCAAGATAGGCTGGTATCTACTGGAATAAATGTGAGTTTATGTGGACTGAGCAGCTGCCATGAGGCAAGATAGGCTGGTGTCTACAGGAATGCATGCGAGTTTATGTGCACTGAGCAGCTATCATGAGGCAAGATAGGCTGGTGTCTACAGGAATGCACGTGAGTTTATGTGTGCTGAGCAGCTACCATGAGGCAAGATAGGCTGGTGTCTACAGGAATAAATGTGAGTTTATATGCACTGAGCAGCTACCATGAGGCAAGATAGGCTGGTGTCTACAGGAATAAATGTCAGTTTATGTGCGCTGAGCAGCTACAATGAGGCAAGATAGGCTGGTGTCTACAGGAATAAATGTGAGTTTATTTGTGCTGAGCAGCTACCATAAGGCAAGATAGGCCGGTGTCTACAGGAATGCAAGTGAGTTTATGTGCGCTGAGAAGCTACCATGAGGCAAGATCGGCTGATGTCTACAGGAATAAATGTGAGTTTATGTGCGCTGAGCAGCTACCGTGAGGCAAGATCGGCTGGTGTCTACAGGAATAAATGTGAGTTTATGTGCACTGAACAGCTACCATGAGGCAAGATAGGCTGGTGTCTACAGGAATAAATGTGAGTTTATGTGCGCTGAGCAGCTACCATGAGGCAAGATATGCTGGTGTCTACAGGAATGCACGTGAGTTTATGTGTGCTGAGCAGCTACCATGAGGCAAGATAGGCTGGTGTCTACAGGAATAAATTTGAGTTTATATGCACTGAGCAGCTACCATGAGGCAAGATAGGCTGGTGTCTACAGGAATGCAAGCAAGTTTATGTGCACTGAGCAGCTACCATGAGGCAAGATAGGCTGGTGTCTACAGGAATGCACGCAAGTTTATGTGCACTGAGCAGCTACCATGAGGCAAGATAGGCTGGTGTCTACAGGAATAAATGTGAGTTTATATGCGCTGAGCAGCTACCATGAGGCAAGATAGGCTGGTGTCTACAGGAATGCACGCAAGTTTATATGCACTGAGCAGCTACCATGAGGCAAGATAGGCTGGTGTTTACAGGAATAAATGTGAGTTTATATGCGCTGAGCAGCTACCATGAGGCAAGATAGGCTGGTGTCTACAGGAATAAATGTGAATTTATGTGCGCTGAGCAGCTACCATGAGGCAAGATAGGCTGGTGTCTACAGGAATAAATGTGAGTTTATGTGCGCTGAGCAGCTAGCACGCGGCAAGATAGGCTGGTGTCTACAGGAATGCACGTGAGTTTATGTGCACTGTGCAGCTAGCACAAGGCCAGATATGCTGATGTCTACAGGAATAAATGTGAGTTTATGTCCATTGAGCAGCTAGCATGCTGCAAGATAGGCTGGTGTCTACAGGAATGCACGTGAGTTTATGTGTGCTGAGCAGCTACCATGAGGCAAGATAGGCTGGTGTCTACAGGAATGCACGTGAGTTTATGTGTGCTGAGCAGCTACCATGAGGCAAGATAGGCTGTTGTCTACAGGAATAAATGTGAGTTTACATGCACTGAGCAGCTATCATGAGGCAAGATAGGCTGGTGTCTACAGGAATGCACGCAAGTTTATGTGGACTGAGCAGCTACCATGAGGCAAGATAGACTGGTGTCTACAGGAATAAATGTGAGTTTATGTGCGCTGAGCAGCTACCATGAGGCAAGATAGGCTGGTGTCTATAGGAATAAATGTGAGTTTATGTGCGCTGAGCAGCTACCATGAGGCAAGATAGGCTGGTGTCTACAGGAATAAATGTGAGTTTATGTGTGCTGAGCAGCTACCATGAGGCAAGATAGGCTGGTGTCTACAGGAATGCACTTGAGTTTATGTGTGCTGAGCAGCTACCATGAGGCAAGATCGGCTGGTGTCTACAGGAATAAATGTGAGTTTATGTGTGCTGAGCAGCTACCATGAGGCAAGATAGGCTGGTGTCTACATGAATAAATGTGAGTTTATATGCACTGAGTAGCTACCATGAGGCAAGATAGGCTGGTGTCTAGAGGAATGCACGTGAGTTTATGTGCGCTGAGCAGCTACCATGAGGCAAGATAGGCTGGTGTCTACATGAATAAATGTGAGTTTACGTGCGTTGAGCAACTACCATGAGGCAAGATAGGCTGGTGTCTACAGGAATAAATGTGAGTTTATGTGCGCTGAGCAGCTACCATGAGGCAAGATAGGATGGTGTCTACAGGAATAAATGTGAGTTTATGTGTGCTGAGCAGCTACCATGAGGCAAGATAGGCTGGTGTCTACAGGAATGCACGCGAGTTTATGTGCACTGAGCAGCTACCATGAGGCAAGATAGGCTGGTGTCTACAGGAATAAATGTGAGTTTATATGCACTGAGTAGCTACCATGAGGCAAGATAGGCTGGTGTCTAGAGGAATGCACGTGAGTTTATGTGTTCTGAGCAGCTACCATGAGGCAAGATAGGCTGGTGTCTACAGGAATAAATGTGAGTTTATGTGGACTGAGCAGCTACCATGAGGCAAGATAGACTGGTGTCTACAGGAATAAATGTGAGTTTATGTGCGCTGAGCAGCTACCATGAGGCAAGATAGGCTGGTGTCTATAGGAATAAATGTGAGTTTATGTTCCCTGAGCAGCTACCATGAGGCAAGATAGGCTGGTGTCTACAGGAATAAATGTGAGTTTATGTGTGCTGAGCAGCTACCATGAGGCAAGATAGGCTGGTGTCTACAGGAATGCACTTGAGTTTATGTGTGCTGAGCAGCTACCATGAGGCAAGATCGGCTGGTGTCTACAGGAATAAATGTGAGTTTATGTGTGCTGAGCAGCTACCATGAGGCAAGATAGGCTGGTGTCTTCAGGAATGCACGTGAGTTTATGTGCGCTGAGCAACTATAGCACAGGGCAAGATAGGCTGGTGTCTACAGGAATGCACGTGAGTTTATGTGCACTGAGCAGCTACCATGAGGCAAGATAGGCGGGTGTCTACAGGAATAAATGTGAGTTTATGTGCACTGAGCAGCTACCATGAGGCAAGATAGGCTGGTGTCTACAGGAATAAATGTGAGTTTATGTGCACTGAGCAACTACCATGAGGCAAGATAGGCTGGTGTCTACAGAAATGCACATGAGTTTATGTGCGATGAGCAGCTACCATGAGGCAAGATAGGCTGGTATCTACAGGAATAAATGTGAGTTTATGTGGACTGAGCAGCTGCCATGAGGCAAGATAGGCTGGTGTCTACAGGAATGCACGCGAGTTTATGTGCACTGAGCAGCTATCATGAGGCAAGATAGGCTGGTGTCTACAGGAATGCACGTGAGTTTATGTGTGCTGAGCAGCTACCATGAGGCAAGATAGGCTGGTGTCTACAGGAATAAATGTGAGTTTATATGCACTGAGCAGCTACCATGAGGCAAGATAGGCTGGTGTCTACAGGAATGCACGCAAGTTTATGTGCACTGAGCAGCTACCATGAGGCAAGATAGGCTTGTGTCTACAGGAATAAATGTGAGTTTATATGCACTGAGCAGCTATCATGAGGCAAGATAGGCTGGTGTCTTCAGGAATGCACGTGAGTTTATGTGCAGTGAGCAGCTACCATGAGGCAAGATAGGCTGGTGTCTACAGGAATGCACGCGAGTTTATGTGCACTGAGCAGCTACCATGAGGCAAGATAGGATGGTGTCTACAGGAATAAATGTGAGTTTATAAGCACTGAGCAGCTACCATGAGGCAAGATAGGCTGGTGTCTAGAGGAATGCACGTGAGTTTATGTGTGCTGAGCAGCTACCATGAGGCAAGAAAGGCTGGTGTCTACAGGAATAAATGTGAGTTTATGTGGACTGAACAGCTACCATGAGGCAAGATAGACTGGTGTCTACAGGAATAAATGTGAGTTTATGTGCGCTGAGCAGCTACCATGAGGCAAGATAGGCTGGTGTCTACAGGAATAAATGTGAGTTTATGTGCGCTGAGCAGCTACCATGAGGCAAGATAGGATGGTGTCTACAGGAATAAATGTGAGTTTATGTGTGCTGAGCAGCTACCATGAGGCAAGATAGGCTGGTGTCTACAGGAATAAATGTGAGTTTATGTGCACTGAGCAGCTACCATGAGGCAAGATAGGCTGGTGTCTACAGGAATAAATGTGAGTTTATATGCACTGAGTAGCTACCATGAGGCAAGATAGACTGGTGTCTAGAGGAATGCACGTGAGTTTATGTGTGCTGAGCAGCTACCATGAGGCAAGATAGGCTGGTGTCTACAGGAATAAATGTGAGTTTATGTGGACTGAGCAGCTACCATGAGGCAAGATAGACTGGTGTCTACAGGAATAAATGTGAGTTTATGTGCGCTGAGCAGCTACCATGAGGCAAGATAGGCTGGTGTCTATAGGAATAAATGTGAGTTTATGTGCGCTGAGCAGCTACCATGAGGCAAGATAGGCTGGTGTCTACAGGAATAAATGTGAGTTTATGTGTGCTGAGCAGCTACCATGAGGCAAGATAGGCTGGTGTCTACAGGAATGCACTTGAGTTTATGTGTGCTGAGCAGCTACCATGAGGCAAGATCGGCTGGTGTCTACAGGAATAAATGTGAGTTTATGTGTGCTGAGCAGCTACCATGAGGCAAGATAGGCTGGTGTCTACATGAATAAATGTGAGTTTATATGCACTGAGTAGCTACCATGAGGCAAGATAGGCTGGTGTCTAGAGGAATGCACGTGAGTTTATGTGCGCTGAGCAGCTACCATGAGGCAAGATAGGCTGGTGTCTACATGAATAAATGTGAGTTTACGTGCGTTGAGCAACTACCATGAGGCAAGATAGGCTGGTGTCTACAGGAATAAATGTGAGTTTATGTGCGCTGAGCAGCTACCATGAGGCAAGATAGGATGGTGTCTACAGGAATAAATGTGAGTTTATGTGTGCTGAGCAGCTACCATGAGGCAAGATAGGCTGGTGTCTACAGGAATGCACGCGAGTTTATGTGCACTGAGCAGCTACCATGAGGCAAGATAGGCTGGTGTCTACAGGAATAAATGTGAGTTTATATGCACTGAGTAGCTACCATGAGGCAAGATAGGCTGGTGTCTAGAGGAATGCACGTGAGTTTATGTGTTCTGAGCAGCTACCATGAGGCAAGATAGGCTGGTGTCTACAGGAATAAATGTGAGTTTATGTGGACTGAGCAGCTACCATGAGGCAAGATAGACTGGTGTCTACAGGAATAAATGTGAGTTTATGTGCGCTGAGCAGCTACCATGAGGCAAGATAGGCTGGTGTCTATAGGAATAAATGTGAGTTTATGTTCCCTGAGCAGCTACCATGAGGCAAGATAGGCTGGTGTCTACAGGAATAAATGTGAGTTTATGTGTGCTGAGCAGCTACCATGAGGCAAGATAGGCTGGTGTCTACAGGAATGCACTTGAGTTTATGTGTGCTGAGCAGCTACCATGAGGCAAGATCGGCTGGTGTCTACAGGAATAAATGTGAGTTTATGTGTGCTGAGCAGCTACCATGAGGCAAGATAGGCTGGTGTCTTCAGGAATGCACGTGAGTTTATGTGCGCTGAGCAACTATAGCACAGGGCAAGATAGGCTGGTGTCTACAGGAATGCACGTGAGTTTATGTGCACTGAGCAGCTACCATGAGGCAAGATAGGCGGGTGTCTACAGGAATAAATGTGAGTTTATGTGCACTGAGCAGCTACCATGAGGCAAGATAGGCTGGTGTCTACAGGAATAAATGTGAGTTTATGTGCACTGAGCAACTACCATGAGGCAAGATAGGCTGGTGTCTACAGAAATGCACATGAGTTTATGTGCGATGAGCAGCTACCATGAGGCAAGATAGACTGGTGTCTACAGGAATAAATGTGAGTTTATATGCACTGAGCAGCTACCATGAGGCAAGATAGGCTGGTGTCTACAGGAATGCACGCAAGTTTATGTGCACTGAGCAGCTACCATGAGGCAAGATAGGCTGGTGTCTACAGGAATGCACGCAAGTTTATGTGCACTGAGCAGCTACCATGAGGCAAGATAGGCTGGTGTCTACAGGAATAAATGTGAGTTTATATGCGCTGAGCAGCTACCATGAGGCAAGATAGGCTGGTGTCTACAGGAATGCACGCGAGTTTATGTGCACTGAGCAGCTACCATGAGGCAAGATAGGCTGTTGTCTACAGGAATAAATGTGAGTTTATATGCACTGAGCAGCTACCATGAGGCAAGATAGGCTGGTGTCTACAGGAATGCAAGCAAGTTTATGTGCACTGAGCAGCTACCATGAGGCAAGATAGGCTGGTGTCTACAGGAATGCACGCAAGTTTATGTGCACTGAGCAGCTACCATGAGGCAAGATAGGCTGGTGTCTACAGGAATAAATGTGAGTTTATATGCGCTGAGCAGCTACCATGAGGCAAGATAGGCTGGTGTCTACAGGAATGCACGCAAGTTTATATGCACTGAGCAGCTACCATGAGGCAAGATAGGCTCGTGTCTACATGAATAAATGTGAGTTTACGTGCGTTGAGCAACTACCATGAGGCAAGATAGGCTGGTGTCTACAGGAGTAAATGTGAGTTTATGTGCACTGAGCAGCTACCATGAGGCAAGATAGATCGGTGTCTACAGGAATGCTCGCGAGTTTATGTGCGCTGAGCAACTATAGCACAGGGCAAGATAGGCTGGTGTCTACAGGAATGCACGTGAGTTTATGTGCACTGAGCAGCTACCATGAGGCAAGATAGGCGGGTGTCTACAGGAATAAATGTGAGTTTATGTGCACTGAGCAGCTACCATGAGGCAAGATAGGCTGGTGTCTACAGGAATAAATGTGAGTTTATGTGCACTGAGCAACTACCATGAGGCAAGATAGGCTGGTGTCTACAGAAATGCACATGAGTTTATGTGCGATGAGCAGCTACCATGAGGCAAGATAGACTGGTGTCTACAGGAATAAATGTGAGTTTATATGCACTGAGCAGCTACCATGAGGCAAGATAGGCTGGTGTCTACAGGAATGCACGCAAGTTTATGTGCACTGAGCAGCTACCATGACGCAAGATAGGCTGGTGTCTACAGGAATGCACGCAAGTTTATGTGCACTGAGCAGCTACCATGAGGCAAGATAGGCTGGTGTCTACAGGAATAAATGTGAGTTTATATGCGCTGAGCAGCTACCATGAGGCAAGATAGGCTGGTGTCTACAGGAATGCACGCGAGTTTATGTGCACTGAGCAGCTACCATGAGGCAAGATAGGCTGTTGTCTACAGGAATAAATGTGAGTTTATATGCACTGAGCAGCTACCATGAGGCAAGATAGGCTGGTGTCTACAGGAATGCAAGCAAGTTTATGTGCACTGAGCAGCTACCATGAGGCAAGATAGGCTGGTGTCTACAGGAATGCACGCAAGTTTATGTGCACTGAGCAGCTACCATGAGGCAAGATAGGCTGGTGTCTACAGGAATAAATGTGAGTTTATATGCGCTGAGCAGCTACCATGAGGCAAGATAGGCTGGTGTCTACAGGAATAAATGTGAATTTATGTGCGCTGAGCAGCTACCATGAGGCAAGATAGGCTGGTGTCTACAGGAATAAATGTGAGTTTATGTGCGCTGAGCAGCTAGCATGCGGCAAGATAGGCTGGTGTCTACAGGAATGCACGTGAGTTTATGTGCACTGTGCAGCTAGCACAAGGCCAGATATGCTGATGTCTACAGGAATAAATGTGAGTTTATGTCCATTGAGCAGCTAGCATGCTGCAAGATAGGCTGGTGTCTACAGGAATGCACGTGAGTTTATGTGCGCTGAGCAACTATAGCACAGGGCAAGATAGGCTGGTGTCTACAGGAATGCACGTGAGTTTAAGTGCACTGAGCAGCTACTTTGAGGCAAGATAGGCTGGTGTCTACAGGAATAAATGTGAATTTATGTGCGCTGAGCAACTACCATGAGGCAAGATAGGCTGGTGTCTACAGGAATAAATGTGAATTTATGTGCGCTAAGCAGCTACCATGAGGCAAGATAGGCTGGTGTCTACAGGAATAAATGTGAGTTTATGTGCGCTGAGCAGCTAGCACGCGGCAAGATAGGCTGGTGTCTACAGGAATGCATGTGAGTTTAAGTGCTCTGAGCAGCTACCTTGAGGCAAGATAGGCGGGTGTCTACAGGAATAAATGTGAATTTATGTGCGCTGAGCAGCTAGCATGCTGCAAGATAGGCTGGTGTCTACAGGAATGCACGCAAGTTTATGTGCGCTGAGCAACCATAGCACAGGGCAAGATAGGCTGGTGTCTACAGGAATGCACATGAGTTTATGTGTGCTGAGCAGCTACCATGAGGCAAGATCGGCTGGTGTCTACAGGAATAAATGTGAATTTATGTGCGCTAAGCAGCTACCATGAGGCAAGATAGGCGGGTGTCTACAGGAATAAATGTGAATTTATGTGCGCTGAGCAGCTAGCATGCTGCAAGATAGGCTGGTGTCTACAGGAATGCACGCAAGTTTATGTGCGCTGAGCAACCATAGCACAGGGCAAGATAGGCTGGTGTCTACAGGAATGCACATGAGTTTATGTGGACTGAGCAGCTACCATGAGGCAAGATAGGCTGGTGTCTGCAGGAATAAATGTGAATTTATGTGCGCTATGCCGCTAGCATGCGACAAGATAGGCTGGTGTCTACAGGAATGCACGCGAGTTTATGTGCGCTGAGCAACTATAGCACAGGGCAAGATAGGCTGGTGTCTACAGGAATGCACGTGAGTTTATGTGCACTGAGCAGCTACCATGAGGCAAGATAGACTGGTGTCTACAGCAATAAATGTGAGTTTATGTGCGCTGAGCAGCTACCATGAGGCAAGATCGGCTGGTGTCTACAGGAATAAATGTGAGTTTATGTGTGCTGAGCAGCTACCATGAGGCAAGATCGGCTGGTGTCTACAGGAATCAATGTGAGTTTATGTGCGCTGAGCAGCTACTATGAGGCAAGATAGGCTGGTGTCTACAGGAATGCACGTGAGTTTATGTGCACTGTGCAGCTAGCACAAGGCCAGATATGCTGGTGTCTACAGGAATAAATGTGAGTTTATGTCCATTGAGCAGCTAGCATGCTGCAAGATAGGCTGGTGTCTACAGGAATGCACGTGAGTTTATGTGTGCTGAGCAGCTACCATGAGGCAAGATAGGCTGGTGTCTACAGGAATGCACGTGAGTTTATGTGTGCTGAGCAGCTACCATGAGGCAAGATAGGCTGTTGTCTACAGGAATAAATGTGAGTTTACATGCACTGAGCAGCTATCATGAGGCAAGATAGGCTGGTGTCTACAGGAATGCACGCAAGTTTATGTGCACTGAGCAGCTACCATGAGGCAAGATAGGCTGGTGTCTACAGGAATGCACGCAAGTTTATGTGCACTGAGCAGCTACCATGAGGCAAGATAGGCTGGTGTCTACAGGAATAAATGTGAGTTTATATGCGCTGAGCAGCTACCATGAGGCAAGATAGGCTGGTGTCTACAGGAATGCACGCGAGTTTATGCGCACTGAGCAGCTACCATGAGGCAAGATAGGCTGTTGTCTACAGGAATAAACGTGAGTTTATGTGGACTGAGCAGCTACCATGAGGCAAGATAGGCTGGTATCTACAGGAATAAATGTGAGTTTATGTGGACTGAGCAGCTGCCATGAGGCAAGATAGGCTGGTGTCTACAGGAATGCATGCGAGTTTATGTGCACTGAGCAGCTATCATGAGGCAAGATAGGCTGGTGTCTACAGGAATGCACGTGAGTTTATGTGTGCTGAGCAGCTACCATGAGGCAAGATAGGCTGGTGTCTACAGGAATAAATGTGAGTTTATATGCACTGAGCAGCTACCATGAGGCAAGATAGGCTGGTGTCTACAGGAATAAATGTCAGTTTATGTGCGCTGAGCAGCTACCATGAGGCAAGATAGGCTGGTGTCTACAGGAATGCAAGTGAGTTTATGTGCGCTGAGAAGCTACCATGAGGCAAGATCGGCTGATGTCTACAGGAATAAATGTGAGTTTATGTGCGCTGAACAGCTACCATGAGGCAAGATAGGCTGGTGTCTACAGGAATAAATGTGAGTTTATGTGCGCTGAGCAGCTACCATGAGGCAAGATATGCTGGTGTCTACAGGAATGCACGTGAGTTTATGTGTGCTGAGCAGCTACCATGAGGCAAGATAGGCTGGTGTCTACAGGAATAAATTTGAGTTTATATGCACTGAGCAGCTACCATGAGGCAAGATAGGCTGGTGTCTACAGGAATGCAAGCAAGTTTATGTGCACTGAGCAGCTACCATGAGGCAAGATAGGCTGGTGTCTACAGGAATGCACGCAAGTTTATGTGCACTGAGCAGCTACCATGAGGCAAGATAGGCTGGTGTCTACAGGAATAAATGTGAGTTTATATGCGCTGAGCAGCTACCATGAGGCAAGATAGGCTGGTGTCTACAGGAATGCACGCAAGTTTATATGCACTGAGCAGCTACCATGAGGCAAGATAGGCTGGTGTTTACAGGAATAAATGTGAGTTTATATGCGCTGAGCAGCTACCATGAGGCAAGATAGGCTGGTGTCTACAGGAATAAATGTGAATTTATGTGCGCTGAGCAGCTACCATGAGGCAAGATAGGCTGGTGTCTACAGGAATAAATGTGAGTTTATGTGCGCTGAGCAGCTAGCACGCGGCAAGATAGGCTGGTGTCTACAGGAATGCACGTGAGTTTATGTGCACTGTGCAGCTAGCACAAGGCCAGATATGCTGATGTCTACAGGAATAAATGTGAGTTTATGTCCATTGAGCAGCTAGCATGCTGCAAGATAGGCTGGTGTCTACAGGAATGCACGTGAGTTTATGTGTGCTGAGCAGCTACCATGAGGCAAGATAGGCTGGTGTCTACAGGAATGCACGTGAGTTTATGTGTGCTGAGCAGCTACCATGAGGCAAGATAGGCTGTTGTCTACAGGAATAAATGTGAGTTTACATGCACTGAGCAGCTATCATGAGGCAAGATAGGCTGGTGTCTACAGGAATGCACGCAAGTTTATGTGCACTGAGCAGCTACCATGAGGCAAGATAGGCTGGTGTCTACAGGAATGCACGCAAGTTTATGTGCACTGAGCAGCTACCATGAGGCAAGATAGGCTGGTGTCTACAGGAATAAATGTGAGTTTATATGCGCTGAGCAGCTACCATGAGGCAAGATAGGCTGGTGTCTACAGGAATGCACGCGAGTTTATGCGCACTGAGCAGCTACCATGAGGCAAGATAGGCTGTTGTCTACAGGAATAAACGTGAGTTTATGTGGACTGAGCAGCTACCATGAGGCAAGATAGGCTGGTATCTACAGGAATAAATGTGAGTTTATGTGGACTGAGCAGCTGCCATGAGGCAAGATAGGCTGGTGTCTACAGGAATGCACGCGAGTTTATGTGCACTGAGCAGATATCATGAGACAAGATAGGCTGGTGTCTACAGGAATGCACGTGAGTTTATGTGTGCTGAGCAGCTACCATGAGGCAAGATAGGCTGGTGTCTACAGGAATAAATGTGAGTTTATATGCACTGAGCAGCTACCATGAGGCAAGATAGGCTGGTGTCTACAGGAATGCACGCAAGTTTATGTGCACTGAGCAGCTACCATGAGGCAAGATAGGCTTGTGTCTACAGGAATAAATGTGAGTTTATATGCACTGAGCAGCTATCATGAGGCAAGATAGGCTGGTGTCTTCAGGAATGCACGTGAGTTTATGTGCAGTGAGCAGCTACCATGAGGCAAGATAGGCTGGTGTCTACAGGAATGCACGCGAGTTTATGTGCACTGAGCAGCTACCATGAGGCAAGATAGGATGGTGTCTACAGGAATAAATGTGAGTTTATAAGCACTGAGCAGCTACCATGAGGCAAGATAGGCTGGTGTCTAGAGGAATGCACGTGAGTTTATGTGTGCTGAGCAGCTACCATGAGGCAAGAAAGGCTGGTGTCTACAGGAATAAATGTGAGTTTATGTGGACTGAGCAGCTACCATGAGGCAAGATAGACTGGTGTCTACAGGAATAAATGTGAGTTTATGTGCGCTGAGCAGCTACCATGAGGCAAGATAGGCTGGTGTCTACAGGAATAAATGTGAGTTTATGTGCGCTGAGCAGCTACCATGAGGCAAGATAGGATGGTGTCTACAGGAATAAATGTGAGTTTATGTGTGCTGAGCAGCTACCATGAGGCAAGATAGGCTGGTGTCTACAGGAATAAATGTGAGTTTATGTGCACTGAGCAGCTACCATGAGGCAAGATAGGCTGGTGTCTACAGGAATAAATGTGAGTTTATATGCACTGAGTAGCTACCATGAGGCAAGATAGACTGGTGTCTAGAGGAATGCACGTGAGTTTATGTGTGCTGAGCAGCTACCATGAGGCAAGATAGGCTGGTGTCTACAGGAATAAATGTGAGTTTATGTGGACTGAGCAGCTACCATGAGGCAAGATAGACTGGTGTCTACAGGAATAAATGTGAGTTTATGTGCGCTGAGCAGCTACCATGAGGCAAGATAGGCTGGTGTCTATAGGAATAAATGTGAGTTTATGTGCGCTGAGCAGCTACCATGAGGCAAGATAGGCTGGTGTCTACAGGAATAAATGTGAGTTTATGTGTGCTGAGCAGCTACCATGAGGCAAGATAGGCTGGTGTCTACAGGAATGCACTTGAGTTTATGTGTGCTGAGCAGCTACCATGAGGCAAGATCGGCTGGTGTCTACAGGAATAAATGTGAGTTTATGTGTGCTGAGCAGCTACCATGAGGCAAGATAGGCTGGTGTCTACATGAATAAATGTGAGTTTATATGCACTGAGTAGCTACCATGAGGCAAGATAGGCTGGTGTCTAGAGGAATGCACGTGAGTTTATGTGCGCTGAGCAGCTACCATGAGGCAAGATAGGCTGGTGTCTACATGAATAAATGTGAGTTTACGTGCGTTGAGCAACTACCATGAGGCAAGATAGGCTGGTGTCTACAGGAATAAATGTGAGTTTATGTGCGCTGAGCAGCTACCATGAGGCAAGATAGGATGGTGTCTACAGGAATAAATGTGAGTTTATGTGTGCTGAGCAGCTACCATGAGGCAAGATAGGCTGGTGTCTACAGGAATGCACGCGAGTTTATGTGCACTGAGCAGCTACCATGAGGCAAGATAGGCTGGTGTCTACAGGAATAAATGTGAGTTTATATGCACTGAGTAGCTACCATGAGGCAAGATAGGCTGGTGTCTAGAGGAATGCACGTGAGTTTATGTGTGCTGAGCAGCTACCATGAGGCAAGATAGGCTGGTGTCTACAGGAATAAATGTGAGTTTATGTGGACTGAGCAGCTACCATGAGGCAAGATAGACTGGTGTCTACAGGAATAAATGTGAGTTTATGTGCGCTGAGCAGCTACCATGAGGCAAGATAGGCTGGTGTCTATAGGAATAAATGTGAGTTTATGTGCCCTGAGCAGCTACCATGAGGCAAGATAGGCTGGTGTCTACAGGAATAAATGTGAGTTTATGTGTGCTGAGCAGCTACCATGAGGCAAGATAGGCTGGTGTCTACAGGAATGCACTTGAGTTTATGTGTGCTGAGCAGCTACCATGAGGCAAGATCGGCTGGTGTCTACAGGAATAAATGTGAGTTTATGTGTGCTGAGCAGCTACCATGAGGCAAGATAGGCTGGTGTCTTCAGGAATGCACGTGAGTTTATGTGCGCTGAGCAGCTACCATGAGGCAAGATAGGCTTGTGTCTACATGAATAAATGTGAGTTTACGTGCGTTGAGCAACTACCATGAGGCAAGATAGGCTGGTGTCTACAGGAGTAAATGTGAGTTTATGTGCACTGAGCAGCTACCATGAGGCAAGATAGATCGGTGTCTACAGGAATGCTCGCGAGTTTATGTGCGCTGAGCAACTATAGCACAGGGCAAGATAGGCTGGTGTCTACAGGAATGCACGTGAGTTTATGTGTGCTGAGCAGCTACCATGAGGCAAGATAGGCTGGTGTCTACAGGAATAAATGTGAATTTATGTGCGCTGAGCAGCTAGCATGCGGCAAGATAGATCGGTGTCTACAGGAATGCACGCGAGTTTATGTGCGCTGAGCAACTATAGCACAGGGCAAGATAGGCTGGTGTCTACAGGAATGCACGTGAGTTTATGTGCACTGAGCAGCTACCATGAGGCAAGATAGGCGGGTGTCTACAGGAATAAATGTGAGTTTATGTGCACTGAGCAGCTACCATGAGGCAAGATAGGCTGGTGTCTACAGGAATAAATGTGAGTTTATGTGCACTGAGCAGCTACCATGAGGCAAGATAGGCTGGTGTCTACAGAAATGCACATGAGTTTATGTGCGATGAGCAGCTACCATGAGGCAAGATAGACTGGTGTCTACAGGAATAAATGTGAGTTTATATGCACTGAGCAGCTACCATGAGGCAAGATAGGCTGGTGTCTACAGGAATGCACGCAAGTTTATGTGCACTGAGCAGCTAACATGAGGCAAGATAGGCTGGTGTCTACAGGAATGCACGCAAGTTTATGTGCACTGAGCAGCTACCATGAGGCAAGATAGGCTGGTGTCTACAGGAATAAATGTGAGTTTATATGCGCTGAGCAGCTACCATGAGGCAAGATAGGCTGGTGTCTACAGGAATGCACGTGAGTTTATGTGCACTGAGCAGCTACCATGAGGCAATATAGGCTGTTGTCTACAGGAATAAATGTGAGTTTATATGCACTGAGCAGCTACCATGAGGCAAGATAGGCTGGTGTCTACAGGAATAAACGTGAGTTTATGTGGACTGAGCAGCTACCATGAGGCAAGATAGGCTGGTGTCTACAGGAATAAATGTGAGTTTATATGCGCTGAGCAGCTACCATGAGGCAAGATAGGCTGGTGTCTACAGGAATGCACGCGAGTTTATGTGCACTGAGCAGCTACCATGAGGCAAGATAGGCTGTTGTCTACAGGAATAAATGTGAGTTTATATGCACTGAGCAGCTACCATGAGGCAAGATAGGCTGGTGTCTACAGGAATGCAAGCAAGTTTATGTGCACTGAGCAGCTACCATGAGGCAAGATAGGCTGGTGTCTACAGGAATGCACGCAAGTTTATGTGCACTGAGCAGCTACCATGAGGCAAGATAGGCTGGTGTCTACAGGAATAAATGTGAGTTTATATGCGCTGAGCAGCTACCATGAGGCAAGATAGGCTGGTGTCTACAGGAATGCACGCAAGTTTATATGCACTGAGCAGCTACCATGAGGCAAGATAGGCTGGTGTCTACAGGAATAAATGTGAGTTTATATGCGCTGAGCAGCTACCATGAGGCAAGATAGGCTGGTGTCTACAGGAATAAATGTGAATTTATGTGCGCTGAGCAGCTACCATGAGGCAAGATAGGCTGGTGTCTACAGGAATAAATGTGAGTTTATGTGCGCTGAGCAGCTAGCATGCGGCAAGATAGGCTGGTGTCTACAGGAATGCACGTGAGTTTATGTGCACTGTGCAGCTAGCACAAGGCCAGATATGCTGATGTCTACAGGAATAAATGTGAGTTTATGTCCATTGAGCAGCTAGCATGCTGCAAGATAGGCTGGTGTCTACAGGAATGCACGTGAGTTTATGTGCGCTGAGCAACTATAGCACAGGGCAAGATAGGCTGGTGTCTACAGGAATGCACGTGAGTTTAAGTGCACTGAGCAGCTACTTTGAGGCAAGATAGGCTGGTGTCTACAGGAATAAATGTGAGTTTATGTGCGCTGAGCAGCTACCATGAGGCAAGATAGGCTGGTGTCTACAGGAATAAATGTGAGTTTTTGTGCACTGAGCAGCTACCATGAGGCAAGATAGGCTGGTGTCTACAGGAATGCACGTGAGTTTATGTGCACTGTGCAGCTAGCACGAGGCCAGATATGCTGGTGTCTACAGAAATACATGTGAGTTTATGTGCACTGAGCAGCTACCATGAGGCAAGATAGGCTGGTGTCTACAGGAATAAATGTGAGTTTATGTGGACTGAGCAGCTACCATGAGGCAAGATAGACTGGTGTCTACAGGAATAAATGTGAGTTTATGTGCGCTGAGCAGCTACCATGAGGCAAGATAGGCTGGTGTCTATAGGAATAAATGTGAGTTTATGTGCCCTGAGCAGCTACCATGAGGCAAGATAGGCTGGTGTCTACAGGAATGCACTTGAGTTTATGTGTGCTGAGCAGCTACCATGAGGCAAGATCGGCTGGTGTCTACAGGAATAAATGTGAGTTTATGTGTGCTGAGCAGCTACCATGAGGCAAGATAGGCTGGTGTCTTCAGGAATGCACGTGAGTTTATGTGCGCTGAGCAGCTACGATGAGGCAAGATAGGCTCGTGTCTACATGAATAAATGTGAGTTTACGTGCGTTGAGCAACTACCATGAGGCAAGATAGTCTGGTGTCTACAGGAGTAAATGTGAGTTTATGTGCACTGAGCAGCTACCATGAGGCAAGATAGGCTGGTGTCTACAGGAATGCTCGCGAGTTTATGTGCGCTGAGCAACTATAGCACAGGGCAAGATAGGCTGGTGTCTACAGGAATGCACGTGAGTTTATGTGTGCTGAGCAGCTACCATGAGGCAAGATAGGCTGGTGTCTACAGGAATAAATGTGAATTTATGTGCGCTGAGCAGCTAGCATGCGGCAAGATAGATCGGTGTCTACAGGAATGCACGCGAGTTTATGTGCGCTGAGCAACTATAGCACAGGGCAAGATAGGCTGGTGTCTACAGGAATGCACGTGAGTTTATGTGCACTGAGCAGCTACCATGAGGCAAGATAGGCGGGTGTCTACAGGAATAAATGTGAGTTTATGTGCACTGAGCAGCTACCATGAGGCAAGATAGGCTGGTGTCTACAGGAATAAATGTGAGTTTATGTGCACTGAGCAGCTACCATGAGGCAAGATAGGCTGGTGTCTACAGAAATGCACATGAGTTTATGTGCGATGAGCAGCTACCATGAGGCAAGATAGACTGGTGTCTACAGGAATAAATGTGAGTTTATATGCACTGAGCAGCTACCATGAGGCAAGATAGGCTGGTGTCTACAGGAATGCACGCAAGTTTATGTGCACTGAGCAGCTACCATGAGGCAAGATAGGCTGGTGTCTACAGGAATGCACGCAAGTTTATGTGCACTGAGCAGCTACCATGAGGCAAGATAGGCTGGTGTCTACAGGAATAAATGTGAGTTTATGTGCGCTGAGCAGCTACCATGAGGCAAGATAGGCTGGTGTCTACAGGAATAAATGTGAGTTAATGTGCGCTGAGCAGCTACCATGAGGCAAGATAGGCTGGTGTCTACAGGAATAAATGTGAGTTTATGTGCGCTGAGCAGCTACCATGAGGCAAGATAGGCTGGTGTCTACAGGAATAAATGTGAGTTTATGTGCGCTGAGCAGCTACCATGAGGCAAGATAGACTGGTGTCTACAGGAA
Source organism: Ambystoma mexicanum (assembly GCF_040938575.1). Classification (NCBI taxonomy): domain Eukaryota; kingdom Metazoa; phylum Chordata; class Amphibia; order Caudata; family Ambystomatidae; genus Ambystoma; species Ambystoma mexicanum. Next base: position 7,012,317 of record NC_090931.1, on the reverse strand, counting down.
TAAATGTGAGTTTATGTGCGCTGAGCAGCTACCATGAGGCAAGATAGGCTGGTGTCTACAGAAATTAATGTGAGTTTATGTGCGCTGAGCAGCTACCATGAGGCAAGATAGGCTGGTGTCTACAGGAATTAATGTGAGTTTATGTGCGCTGAGCAGCTACCATGAGGCAAGATAGATCGGTGTCTACAGGAATGCACACGAGTTTATGTGCGCTGAGCAACTATAGCACAGGGCAAGATAGGCTGGTGTCTACAGGAATGCACGTGAGTTTATGTGTGCTGAGCAGCTACCATGAGGCAAGATAGTCTGGTGTCTACCGGAATAAATTTGAATTTATGTGCGCTGAGCAGCTAGCATGCGGCAAGATAGATCGGTGTCTACAGGAATGCACGCGAGTTTATGTGCGCTGAGCAACTATAGCACAGGGGAAGATAGGCTGGTGTCTACAGGAATGCAGGTGAGTTTATGTGCGATGAGCAGCTACCATGAGGCAAGATAGACTGGTGTCTACAGGAATAAATGTGAGTTTATGTGTGCTGAGCAGCTACCATGAGGCATGATAGGCTGGTGTCTACAGGAATAAATGTGAGTTTATGTGTGCTGAGCAGCTACCATGAGGCAAGATAAACTGGTGTCTACAGGAATAAATGTGAGTTTATGTGTGCTGAGCAGCTACCATGAGGCAAGATAGGCTGGTGTCTACAGGAATAAATGTGAGTTTATGTGCGCTGAGCAGCTACCATGAGGCAAGATAGGCTGGTGTCTACATGAATAAATGTGAGTTTATGTGCACTGAGCAGCTACCATGAGGCAAGATAGGCTGGTGTCTACAGGAATGCACGTGAGTTTATGCGTGCTGAGCAGCTAGCATGAGGCAAGATCGGCTGGTGTCTACAGGAATAAATGTGAGTTTATGTGCGCTGAGCAGCTAGCATGCGGCAAGATAGGCTGGTGTCTACAGGAATGCACGCGGGTTTATGTGCGCTGAGCAACTATAGCACAGGGCAAGATAGGCTGGTGTCTACAGGAATGCACGTGAGTTTAAGTGCACTGAGCAGCTACTTTGAGGCAAGATAGGCTGGTGTCTACAGGAATAAATGTGAGTTTATGTGCGCTGAGCAGATACCATGAGGCAAGATAGGCTGATGTCTACAGGAATAAATGTGAGTTTTTGTGCACTGAGCAGCTACCATGAGGCAAGATAGGCTGGTGTCTACAGGAATGCACGTGAGTTTATGTGCACTGTGCAGCTAGCACGAGGCCAGATATGCTGGTGTCTACAGAAATAAATGTGAGTTTATGTGCACTGAGCAGCTACCATGAGGCAAGATAGGCTGTTGTCTACAGGAATAAATGTGAGTTTATGTGCGCTGAGCAGCTACCATGAGGCAAGATAGGCTGGTGTCTACAGGAATAAATGTGAATTTATGTGCGCTGAGCAGCTACCATGAGGCAAGATAGGCTGGTATCTACAGGAATAAATGTGAGTTTATGTGTGCTGAGCAGCTACCATGAGGCAAGATAAACTGGTGTCTACAGGAATAAATGTGAGTTTATGTGTGCTGAGCAGCTACCATGAGGCAAGATAGGCTGATGTCTACAGGAATAAATGTGAGTTTATGTGCGCTGAGCAGCTACCATGAGGCAAGATAGGCTGGTGTCTACATGACTAAATGTGAGTTTATGTGCACTGAGCAGCTACCATGAGGCAAGATAGGCTGGTGTCTACAGGAAAGCACGTGAGTTTATGCGTGCTGAGCAGCTAGCATGAGGCAAGATCGGCTGGTGTCTACAGGAATAAATGTGAGTTTATGTGCGCTGAGCAGCTACCATGAGGCAAGATAGGCTGGTGTCTACAGGAATGCATGTGAGTTTATGTGCACTGTGCAGCTAGCACAAGGCCAGATATGCTGGTGTCTACAGGAATAAATGTGAGTTTATGTCCATTGAGCAGCTAGCATGCTGCAAGATAGGCTGGTGTCTACAGGAATGCACGTGAGTTTATGTGTGCTGAGCAGCTACCATGAGGCAAGATAGGCTTGTGTCTACAGGAATGCACGTGAGTTTATGTGTGCTGAGCAGCTACCATGAGGCAAGATAGGCTGTTGTCTACAGGAATAAATGTGAGTTTACATGCACTGAGCAGCTATCATGAGGCAAGATAGGCTGGTGTCTACAGGAATGCACGCAAGTTTATGTGCACTGAGCAGCTACCATGAGGCAAGATAGGCTGGTGTCTACAGGAATAAATGTGAATTTATGTGCGCTGAGCAGCTACCATGAGGCAAGATAGGCTGGTATCTACAGGAATAAATGTGAGTTTATGTGTGCTGAGCAGCTACCATGAGGCAAGATAAACTGGTGTCTACAGGAATAAATGTGAGTTTATGTGTGCTGAGCAGCTACCATGAGGCAAGATAGGCTGATGTCTACAGGAATAAATGTGAGTTTATGTGCGCTGAGCAGCTACCATGAGGCAAGATAGGCTGGTGTCTACATGACTAAATGTGAGTTTATGTGCACTGAGCAGCTACCATGAGGCAAGATAGGCTGGTGTCTACAGGAAAGCACGTGAGTTTATGCGTGCTGAGCAGCTAGCATGAGGCAAGATCGGCTGGTGTCTACAGGAATAAATGTGAGTTTATGTGCGCTGAGCAGCTACCATGAGGCAAGATAGGCTGGTGTCTACAGGAATGCATGTGAGTTTATGTGCACTGTGCAGCTAGCACAAGGCCAGATATGCTGGTGTCTACAGGAATAAATGTGAGTTTATGTCCATTGAGCAGCTAGCATGCTGCAAGATAGGCTGGTGTCTACAGGAATGCACGTGAGTTTATGTGTGCTGAGCAGCTACCATGAGGCAAGATAGGCTTGTGTCTACAGGAATGCACGTGAGTTTATGTGTGCTGAGCAGCTACCATGAGGCAAGATAGGCTGTTGTCTACAGGAATAAATGTGAGTTTACATGCACTGAGCAGCTATCATGAGGCAAGATAGGCTGGTGTCTACAGGAATGCACGCAAGTTTATGTGCACTGAGCAGCTACCATGAGGCAAGATAGGCTGGTGTCTACAGGAATGCACGCAAGTTTATGTGCACTGAGCAGCTACCATGAGGCAAGATAGGCTGGTGTCTACAGGAATAAATGTGAGTTTATATGCGCTGAGCAGCTACCATGAGGCAAGATAGGCTGGTGTCTACAGGAATGCACGCGAGTTTATGTGCACTGAGCAGCTACCATGAGGCAAGATAGGCTGTTGTCTACAGGAATAAATGTGAGTTTATATGCACTGAGCAGCTACCATGAGGCAAGATAGGCTGGTGTCTACAGGAATAAACGTGAGTTTATGTGGACTGAGCAGCTACCATGAGGCAAGATAGGCTGGTGTCTACAGGAATAAATGTGAGTTTATGTGGACTGAGCAGCTACCATGAGGCAAGATAGGCTGGTGTCTACAGGAATGCACGCGAGTTTATGTGCACTGAGCAGCTACCATGAGGCAAGATAGGCTGGTGTCTACAGGAATGCACGTGAGTTTATGTGTGCTGAGCAGCTACCATGAGGCAAGATAGGCTGGTGTCTACAGGAATAAATGTGAGTTTATATGCACTGAGCAGCTACCATGAGGCAAGATAGGCTGGTGTCTACAGGAATGCACGCGAGTTTATGTGCACTGAGCAGCTACCATGAGGCAAGATAGGCTCGTGTCTACAGGAATAAATGTGAGTTTCTATGCACTGAGCAGCTATCATGAGGCAAGATAGGCTGGTGTCTTCAGGAATGCACGTGAGTTTATGTGCACTGAGCAGCTACCATGAGGCAAGATAGGCTGGTGTCTACAGGAATGCACGCGAGTTTATGTGCACTGAGCAGCTACCATGAGGCAAGATAGGATGGTGTCTACAGGAATAAATGTGAGTTTATAAGCACTGAGCAGCTACCATGAGGCAAGATAGGCTGGTGTCTAGAGGAATGCACGTGAGTTTATGTGTGCTGAGCAGCTACCATGAGGCAAGAAAGGCTGGTGACTACAGGAATAAATGTGAGTTTATGTGGACTGAGCAGCTACCATGAGGCAAGATAGACTGTTGTCTACAGGAATAAATGTGAGTTTACATGCACTGAGCAGCTATCATGAGGCAAGATAGGCTGGTGTCTACAGGAATGCACGCAAGTTTATGTGCACTGAGCAGCTACCATGAGGCAAGATAGGCTGGTGTCTACAGGAATGCACGCAAGTTTATGTGCACTGAGCAGCTACCATGAGGCAAGATAGGCTGGTGTCTACAGGAATAAATGTGAGTTTATATGCGCTGAGCAGCTACCATGAGGCAAGATAGGCTGGTGTCTACAGGAATGCACGCGAGTTTATGTGCACTGAGCAGCTACCATGAGGCAAGATAGGCTGTTGTCTACAGGAATAAATGTGAGTTTATATGCACTGAGCAGCTACCATGAGGCAAGATAGGCTGGTGTCTACAGGAATGCACGCGAGTTTATGTGCACAGAGCAGCTACCATGAGGCAAGATAGGCTCGTGTCTACAGGAATAAATGTGAGTTTATATGCACTGAGCAGCTATCATGAGGCAAGATAGGCTGGTGTCTTCAGGAATGCACGTGAGTTCATGTGCACTGAGCAGCTACCATGAGGCAAGATAGGCTGGTGTCTACAGGAATGCACGCGAGTTTATGTGCACTGAGCAGCTACCATGAGGCAAGATAGGATGGTGTCTACAGGAATAAATGTGAGTTTATAAGCACTGAGCAGCTACCATGAGGCAAGATAGGCTGGTGTCTAGAGGAATGCACGTGAGTTTATGTGTGCTGAGCAGCTACCATGAGGCAAGAAAGGCTGGTGTCTACAGGAATAAATGTGAGTTTATGTGGACTGAGCAGCTACCATGAGGCAAGATAGACTGGTGTCTACAGGAATAAATGTGAGTTTATGTGCGCTGAGCAGCTACCATGAGGCAAGATAGGCTGGTGTCTACAGGAATAAATGTGAGTTTATGTGCGCTGAGCAGCTACCATGAGGCAAGATAGGCTGGTGTCTACAGGAATAAATGTGAGTTTATGTGTGCTGAGCAGCTACCATGAGGCAAGATAGGCTGGTGTCTACAGGAATGCACGCGAGTTTATGTGCACTGAGCAGCTACCATGAGGCAAGATAGGCTGGTGTCTACAGGAATAAATGTGAGTTTATATGCACTGAGTGGCTACCATGAGGCAAGATAGGCTGGTGTCTAGAGGAATGCACGTGAGTTTATGTGTGCTGAGCAGCTACCATGAGGCAAGATAGGCTGGTGTCTACAGGAATAAATGTGAGTTTATGTGCGCTGAGCAGCTACCATGAGGCAAGATAGGCTGGTGTCTACAGGAATAAATGTGAGTTTATGTGCGCTGAGCAGCTACCATGAGGCAAGATAGGCTGGTTTCTACAGGAATAAATGTGAGTTTATGTGTGCTGAGCAGCTACCATGAGGCAAGATAGGCTGGTGTCTACAGGAATGCACGTGAGTTTATGTGTGCTGAGCAGCTACCATGAGGCAAGATAGACTGGTGTCTACAGGAATAAATGTGAGTTTATGTGTGCTGAGCAGCTACCATGAGGCAAGATAGGCTGGTGTCTTCAGGAATGCACGTGAGTTTATGTGCGCTGAGCAGCTACCATGAGGCAAGATAGGCTGGTGTCTACATGAATAAATGTGAGTTTACGTGCGTTGAGCAACTACCATGAGGCAAGATAGGCTGGTGTCTACAGGAATAAATGTGAGTTTATGTGCACTGAGCAGCTACCATGAGGCAAGATAGATCGGTGTCTTTAGGAATGCACGCAAGTTTATGTGCGCTGAGCAACTATAGCACAGGGCAAGATAGGCTGGTGTCTACAGGAATGCACGTGAGTTTATGTGTGCTGAGCAGCTACCATGAGGCAAGATAGGCTGGTGTCTACAGGAATAAATGTGAATTTATGTGCGCTGAGCAGCTAGCATGCGGCAAGATAGATCGGTGTCTACAGGAATGCACGCAAGTTTATGTGCGCTGAGCAACTATAGCACAGGGCAAGATAGGCTGGTGTCTACAGGAATGCACGTGAGTTTATGTGCACTGAGCAGCTACCATGAGGCAAGATAGGCGGGTGTCTACAGGAATAAATGTGAGTTTATGTGCACTGAGCAGCTACCATGAGGCAAGATAGGCTGGTGTCTACAGGAATAAATGTGAGTTTATGTGCACTGAGCAGCTACCATGAGGCAAGATAGGCTGGTGTCTACAGAAATGCACATGAGTTTATGTGCGATGAGCAGCTACCATGAGGCAAGATAGACTGGTGTCTACAGGAATAAATGTGAGTTTATATGCACTGAGCAGCTACAATGAGGCAAGATAGGCTGGTGACTACAGGAATGCACGCATGTTTATGTGCACTGAGCAGCTACCATGAGGCAAGATAGGCTGGTGTCTACAGGAATGCACGCAAGTTTATGTGCACTGAGCAGCTACCATGAGGCAAGATAGGCTGGTGTCTACAGGAATAAATGTGAGTTTATATGCGCTGAGCAGCTACCATGAGGCAAGATAGGCTGGTGTCTACAGGAATGCACGCGAGTTTATGTGCACTGAGCAGCTACCATGAGGCAAGATAGGCTGTTGTCTACAGGAATAAATGTGAGTTTATATGCACTGAGCAGCTACCATGAGGCAAGATAGGCTGGTGTCTACAGGAATAAACGTGAGTTTATGTGGACTGAGCAGCTACCATGAGGCAAGATAGGCTGGTGTCTACAGGAATAAACGTGAGTTTATGTGGACTGAGCAGCTACCATGAGGCAAGATAGGCTGTTGTCTACAGGAATAAATGTGAGTTTATATGCACTGAGCAGCTACCATGAGTCAAGATAGGCTGGTGTCTACAGGAATAAACGTGAGTTTATGTGGACTGAGCAGCTACCATGAGGCAAGATAGGCTGGTGTCTACAGGAATAAATGTGAGTTTATGTGGACTGAGCAGCTACCATGAGGCAAGATAGGCTGGTGTCTACAGGAATGCACGCGAGTTTATGTGCACTGAGCAGCTACCATGAGGCAAGATAGGCTGGTGTCTACAGGAATACATGTGAGTTTATATGCACTGAGCAGCTATCATGAGGCAAGATAGGATGGTGTCTTCAGGAATGCACGTGAGTTTATGTGCACTGAGCAGCTACCATGAGGCAAGATAGGCTGGTGTCTACAGGAATGCACGCGAGTTTATGTGCACTGAGCAGCTACCATGAGGCAAGATAGGATGGTGTCTACAGGAATAAATGTGAGTTTATAAGCACTGAGCAGCTACCATAAGGCAAGATAGGCTGGTGTCTACAGGAATGCACGCAAGTTTATGTGCACTGAGCAGCTACCATGAGGCAAGATAGGCTGGTGTCTACAGGAATAAATGTGAGTTTATATGCACTGAGTAGCTACCATGAGGCAAGATAGGCTGGTGTCTAGAGGAATGCACGTGAGTTTATGTGTGCTGAGCAGCTACCATGAGGCAAGATAGGCTGGTGTCTACAGGAATAAATGTGAGTTTATGTGCACTGAGCAGCTACCATGAGGCAAGATAGGCTGGTGTCTACAGGAATGCACGCGAGTTTATATGCACTGAGCAGCTACCATGAGGCAAGATAGGCTGGTGTCTACAGGAATAAACGTGAGTTTACGTGGACTGAGCAGCTACCATGGGGCAAGATAGGCTGGTGTCTACAGGAATAAATGTGAGTTTATGTGGACTGAGCAGCTACCATGAGGCAAGATAGGCTGGTGTCTACAGGAATGCACGCGAGTTTATGTGCACTGAGCAGCTACCATGAGGCAAGATAGGCTGGTGTCTACAGGAATGCACGTGAGTTTATGTGTGCTGAGCAGCTACCATGAGGCAAGATAGGCTGGTGTCTACAGGAATAAATGTGAGTTTATATGCACTGAGCAGCTACCATGAGGCAAGATAGGCTGGTGTCTACAGGAATGCACGCGAGTTTATGTGCACTGAGCAGCTACCATGAGGCAAGATAAGCTGGTGTCTACAGGAATAAATGTGAGTTTATATGCACTGAGCAGCTATCATGAGGCAAGATAGGATGGTGTCTTCAGGAATGCACGTGAGTTTATGTGCACTGAGCAGCTACCATGAGGCAAGATAGGCTGGTGTCTACAGGAATGCACGCGAGTTTATGTGCACTGAGCAGCTACCATGAGGCAAGATAGGATGGTGTCTACAGGAATAAATGTGAGTTTATAAGCACTGAGCAGCTACCATAAGGCAAGATAGGCTGGTGTCTACAGGAATAAATGTGAGTTTATATGCACTGAGTAGCTACCATGAGGCAAGATAGGCTGGTGTCTAGAGGAATGCACGTGAGTTTATGTGTGCTGAGCAGCTACCATGAGGCAAGATAGGCTGGTGTCTACAGGAATAAATGTGAGTTTATGTGGACTGAGCAGCTACCATGAGGCAAGATAGGCTGGTGTCTACAGGAATAAATGCGAGTTTATATGCACTGAGTAGCTACCATGAGGCAAGATAGGCTGGTGTCTAGAGGAATGCACGTGAGATTATGTGTGCTGAGCAGCTACCATGAGGCAAGATAGGCTGGTGTCTACAGGAATAAATGTGAGTTTATGTGGACTGAGCAGCTACCATGAGGCAAGATAGACTGGTGTCTACCGGAATAAATGTGAGTTTATGTGCGCTGAGCAGCTACCATGAGGCAAGATAGGCTGGTGTCTACAGGAATAAATGTGAGTTTATGTGCGCTGAGCAGCTACCATGAGGCAAGATAGGCTGGTGTCTACAGGAATGCACGCGAGTTTATGTGCACTGAGCAGCTACCATGAGGCAAGATAGGCTGGTGTCTACAGGAATAAATGTGAGTTTATATGCACTGAGCAGCTATCATGAGACAAGATAGGATGGTGTCTTCAGGAATGCACGTGAGTTTATGTGCACTGAGCAGCTACCATGAGGCAAGATAGGCTGGTGTCTACAGGAATGCACGCGAGTTTATGTGCACTGAGCAGCTACCATGAGGCAAGATAGGATGGTGTCTACAGGAATAAATGTGAGTTTATAAGCACTGAGCAGCTACCATGAGGCAAGATAGGCTGGTGTCTACAGGAATGCACGCAAGTTTATGTGCACTGAGCAGCTACTATGAGGCAAGATAGGCTGGTGTCTACAGGAATAAATGTGAGTTTATATGCACTGAGTAGCTACCATGAGGCAAGATAGGCTGGTGTCTAGAGGAATGCACGTGAGTTTATGTGTGCTGAGCAGCTACCATGAGGCAAGATAGGCTGGTGTCTACAGGAATAAATGTGAGTTTATGTGGACTGAGCAGCTACCATGAGGCAAGATAGACTGGTGTCTACAGGAATAAATGTGAGTTTATGTGCGCTGAGCAGCTACCATGAGGCAAGATAGGCTGGTGTCTACAGGAATAAATGTGAGTTTATGTGTGCTGAGCAGCTACCATGAGGCAAGATAGGCTGGTGTCTACAGGAATGCACGTGAGTTTATGTGTGCTGAGCAGCTACCATGAGGCAAGATCGGCTGGTGTCTACAGGAATAAATGTGAGTTTATGTGTGCTGAGCAGCTACCATGAGGCAAGATAGGCGGGTGTCTACAGGAATAAATGTGAGTTTATGTGTGCTGAGCAGCTACCATGAGGCAAGATCGGCTGGTGTCTACAGGAATAAATGTGAGTTTATGTGTGCTGAGCAGCTACCATGAGGCAAGATAGGCTGGTGTCTTCAGGAATGCACGTGAGTTTATGTGCGCTGAGCAGTTACCATGAGGCAAGATAGGCTGGTGTCTACATGAATAAATGTGAGTTTACGTGCGTTGAGCAACTACCATGAGGCAAGATAGGCTGGTGTCTACAGGAATGCACGCAAGTTTATGTGCGCTGAGCAACTATAGCACAGGGCAAGATAGGCTGGTGTCTACAGGAATGCACGTGAGTTTATGTGTGCTGAGCAGCTACCATGAGGCAAGATAGGCTGGTGTCTTCAGGAATGCACGTGAGTTTATGTGCGCTGAGCAGTTACCATGAGGCAAGATAGGCTGGTGTCTACAGGAATAAATGTGAGTTTATGTGCGCTGAGCAGCTACCATGAGGCAAGATAGGCTGGTATCTACAGGAATAAATGTGAGTTTGTGTGAGCTGAGCAGCTACCATGAGGCAAGATCGGCTGGTGTCTACAGGAATAAATGTGAATTTATGTGCGCTGAGCAGCTAGCATGCGGCAAGATAGATCGGTGTCTACAGGAATGCACGCGAGTTTATGTGCACTGAGCAACTATAGCACAGGGCAAGATAGGCTGGTGTCTACAGGAATGCACATGAGTTTATGTGTGCTGAGCAGCTACCATGAGGCAAGATAGGCTGGTGTCTACAGGAATGCACGTGAGTTTATGTGTGCTGAGCAGCTACCACGAGGCAAGATAGGCTGGTGTCTACAGGAAAAAATGTGAATTTATGTGCGCTGTGCCGCTAGCATGCGGCAAGATAGGCTGGTGTCTACAGGAATGCACGCGAGTTTATGTGCGCTGAGCAACTATAGCACAGGGCAAGATAGGCTGGTGTCTACAGGAATGCACGTGAGTTTATGTGCACTGAGCAGCTACCATGAGGCAAGATAGGCGGGTGTCTACAGGAATAAATGTGAGTTTATGTGAGCTGAGCAGCTACCATGAGGCAAGATAAACTGGTGTCTACAGGAATAAATGTGAGTTTATGTGCACTGAGCAGCTACCATGAGGCAAGATAGGCTGGTGTCTACAGAAATGCACATGAGTTTATGTGTGATGAGCAGCTACCATGAGGCAAGATAGACTGGTGTCTACAGGAATAAATGTGAGTTTATATGTACTGAGCAGCTACCATGAGGCATGATAGGCTGGTGTCTACAGGAATGCAGGTGAGTTTATGTGTGCTGAGCAGCTACCATGAGGCAAGATAGGCTGGTGTCTACAGGAATGCACGCGAGTTTATGTGCGCTGAGCAGCTACCATGAGGCAAGATAGGCTGGTGTCTACAGGAATAAATGTGAGTTTATGTGCACTGAGCAGCTACCATGAGGCAAGATAGGCTGGTGTCTACAGGAATAAATGTGAATTTATGTGCGCTGAGCAGCTAGCATGCTGCAAGATAGGTTGGTGTCTACAGGAATGCACGCAAGTTTATGTGCGCTGAGCAACCATAGCACAGGGCAAGATATGCTGGTGTCTACAGGAATGCACGTGAGTTTATGTGTGCTGAGCAGCTACCATGAGGCAAGATAGGCTGTTGTCTACAGGAATAAATGTGAGTTTATGTGCACTGAGCAGCTACCATGAGGCAAGGTAGGCTGGTGTCTACAGGAATAAATGTGAGTTTATGTGCACTGAGCAGCTACCATGAGGCAAGATAGGCTGGTGTCTACAGGAATAAATGTGAGTTCATGTGCGCTGAGCAGCTAGCATGCTGCAAGATAGGCTGGTGTCTACAGGAATGCACGCAAGTTTATGTGCGCTGAGCAACCATAGCACAGGGCAAGATATGCTGGTGTCTACAGGAATGCACGTGAGTTTATGTGTGCTGAGCAGCTACCATGAGGCAAGATAGGCTGGTGTCTACAGGAATAAATGTGAGTTTATGTGCGCTGAGCAGCTACCATGAGGCAAGATCGGCTGGTGTCTACAGGAATAAATGTGAGTTTATGTGTGCTGAGCAGCTACCATGAGGCAAGATCGGCTGGTGTCTACAGGAATAAATGTGAGTTTATGTGCGCTGAGCAGCTACCATGAGGCAAGATCGGCTGGTGTCTACAGGAATAAATGTGAGTTTATGTGCGCTGAGCAGCTATCATGAGGCAAGATTGGCTGGTGCCTTCAGGAATAAATGTGAGCTTATGTGCACTGAGCAGCTACCATGAGGCAAAATCGGCTGGTGTCTACAGGAATAAATCTGAGTTTATGTGCGCTGAGCAGCTACCATGAGGCAAGATCGGCTGGTGTCTACAGGAATAAATGTGAGTTTATGTGCGCTGAGCAGCTACCATGAGGCAAGATAGGCTGGTGTCTACAGGAATAAATGGGAGTTTATATGCACTGAGCAGCTACCATGAGGCAAGATAGGCTGGTGTCTACAGGAATGCATGCAAGTTTATGTGCACTGAGCAGCTACAATGAGGCAAGATAGGCTGGTGTCTACAGGAATAAATGTGAGTTTATATGCACTGAGCAGCTACCATGAGGCAAGATAGGCTGGTGTCTACAGGAATAAATGTGAGTTTATGTGCACTGTGCAGCTACCATGAGGCAAGATAGTCTGGTGTCTACAGGAATGCACGTGAGTTTATGTGCACTGTGCAGCTAGCACAAGGCCAGATATGCTGGTGTCTACAGAAATGCACGTGAGTTTATGTGTGCTGAGCAGCTACCATGAGGCAAGATCGGCTGGTGTCTACAGGAATAAATGTGAGTTTATGTGCGCAGAGCAGCTACCATGAGGCAAGATCGGCTGGTGTCTACAGGAATAAATGTGAGTTTATGTGCGCTGAGCAGCTACCATGAGGCAAGATCGGCTGGTGTCTACAGGTTTAAATGTGAGTTTATGTGCGCTGAGCAGCTACCATGAGGCAAGATAGGCTGGTGTCTACAGGAATAAATGTGAGTTTATGTGCGCTGAGCAGCTACCATGAGGCAAGATAGGCTGGTGTCTACAGGAATAAGTGTGAGTTTATGTGCGCTGAGCAGCTACCATGAGGCAAGATCGGCTGGTGTCTACAGGAATAAATGTGAGTTTATGTGCGCTGAGCAGCTACCATGAGGCAAGATAGGCTGGTGTCTACAGGAATAAATGTGAGTTTATGTGCGCTGAGCAGCTACCATGAGGCAAGATATGCTGGTGTCTACAGGAATAAATGTGAGTTTATGTGCGCTGAGCAGCTACCATGAGGCAAGATAGGCTGGTGTCTACAGGAATAAATGTGAGTTTATGTGCGCTGAGCAGCTACCATTAGGCAAGATATGCTGGTGTCTACAGGAATAAATGTGAGTTTATGTGTGCTGAGCAGCTAGCATGAGGCAAGATATGCTGGTGTCTACAGGAATAAATGTGAGTTTATGTGCGCTGAGCAGCTACCATGAGGCAAGATAGGCTGGTGTCTACAGGAATGCACGTGAGTTTATGTGTGCTGAGCAGCTACCATGAGGCAAGATAGGCTGGTGTCTACAGGAATAAATGTGAGTTTATATGCACTGAGCAGCTACCATGAGGCAAGATAGGCTGGTGTCTACAGGAATGCACACGAGTTTATGTGCACTGAGTAGCTACCATGAGGCAAGATAGGCTGGTGTCTACAGGAATGCACGTGAGTTTATGTGTGCTGAGCAGATACCATGAGGCAAGATAGGCTGGTGTCTACAGGAAAAAATGAGAGTTTATATGCACTGAGCAGCTGTCATGAGGCAAGATAGGCTGGTGTCTACAGGAATGCATGCGAGTTTATGTGCACTGAGCAGCTACCATGAGGCAAGATAGGCTGGTGTCTACAGGAATGCACGCAAGTTTATGTGCACTGAGCAGCTACAATGAGGCAAGATAGGCTGCTGTCTACAGGAATAAATGTGAGTTTATATGCACTGAGCAGCTACCATGAGGCAAGATAGGCTGGTGTCTACAGGAATAAATGTGAGTTTATGTGTGCTGAGCAGCTACCATGAGGCAAGATAGGCTGTTGTCTACAGGAATAAATGTGAGTTTATATGCACTGAGCAGCTACCATGAGGCAAGATAGGCTGGTGTCTACAGGAATAAACGTGAGTTTATGTGGACTGAGCAGCTACCATGAGGCAAGATAGGCTGGTGTCTACAGGAATAAATGTGAGTTTATGTGGACTGAGCAGCTACCATGAGGCAAGATAGGCTGGTGTCTACAGGAATGCACGCGAGTTTATGTGCACTGAGCAGCTACCATGAGGCAAGATAGGCTGGTGTCTACAGGAATAAATGTGAGTTTATATGCACTGAGCAGCTATCATGAGGCAAGATAGGATGGTGTCTTCAGGAATGCACGTGAGTTTATGTGCACTGAGCAGCTACCATGAGGCAAGATAGGCTGGTGTCTACAGGAATGCACGCGAGTTTATGTGCACTGAGCAGCTACCATGAGGCAAGATAGGATGGTGTCTACAGGAATAAATGTGAGTTTATAAGCACTGAGCAGCTACCATAAGGCAAGATAGGCTGGTGTCTACAGGAATGCACGCAAGTTTATGTGCACTGAGCAGCTACCATGAGGCAAGATAGGCTGGTGTCTACAGGAATAAATGTGAGTTTATATGCACTGAGTAGCTACCATGAGGCAAGATAGGCTGGTGTCTAGAGGAATGCACGTGAGTTTATGTGTGCTGAGCAGCTACCATGAGGCAAGATAGGCTGGTGTCTACAGGAATAAATGTGAGTTTATGTGCACTGAGCAGCTACCATGAGGCAAGATAGGGTGGTGTCTACAGGAATAAATGTGAGTTTATATGCGCTGAGCAGCTACCATGAGGCAAGATAGGCTGGTGTCTACAGGAATGCACTCGAGTTTACGTGCACTGAGCAGCTACCATGAGGCAAGATAGGCTGTTGTCTACAGGAATAAATGTGAGTTTATATGCACTGAGCAGCTACCATGAGGCAAGATAGGCTGGTGTCTACAGGAATAAACGTGAGTTTACGTGGACTGAGCAGCTACCATGGGGCAAGATAGGCTGGTGTCTACAGGAATAAATGTGAGTTTATGTGGACTGAGCAGCTACCATGAGGCAAGATAGGCTGGTGTCTACAGGAATGCACGCGAGTTTATGTGCACTGAGCAGCTACCATGAGGCAAGATAGGCTGGTGTCTACAGGAATGCACGTGAGTTTATGTGTGCTGAGCAGCTACCATGAGGCAAGATAGGCTGGTGTCTACAGGAATAAATGTGAGTTTATATGCACTGAGCAGCTACCATGAGGCAAGATAGGCTGGTGTCTACAGGAATGCACGCGAGTTTATGTGCACTGAGCAGCTACCATGAGGCAAGATAGGCTGGTGTCTACAGGAATAAATGTGAGTTTATATGCACTGAGCAGCTATCATGAGGCAAGATAGGATGGTGTCTTCAGGAATGCACGTGAGTTTATGTGCACTGAGCAGCTACCATGAGGCAAGATAGGCTGGTGTCTACAGGAATGCACGCGAGTTTATGTGCACTGAGCAGCTACCATGAGGCAAGATAGGATGGTGTCTACAGGAATAAATGTGAGTTCATAAGCACTGAGCAGCTACCATAAGGCAAGATAGGCTGGTGTCTACAGGAATGCACGCAAGTTTATGTGCACTGAGCAGCTACCATGAGGCAAGATAGGCTGGTGTCTACAGGAATAAATGTGAGTTTATATGCACTGAGTAGCTACCATGAGGCAAGATAGGCTGGTGTCTAGAGGAATGCACGTGAGTTTATGTGTGCTGAGCAGCTACCATGAGGCAAGATAGGCTGGTGTCTACAGGAATAAATGTGAGTTTATGTGGACTGAGCAGCTACCATGAGGCAAGATAGACTGGTGTCTACAGGAATAAATGTGAGTTTATGTGCGCTGAGCAGCTACCATGAGGCAAGATAGGCTGGTGTCTACAGGAATAAATGTGAGTTTATGTGCGCTGAGCAGCTACCATGAGGCAAGATAGGCTGGTGTCTACAGGAATGCACGGGAGTTTATGTGCACTGAGCAGCTACCATGAGGCAAGATAGGCTGGTGTCTACAGGAATAAATGTGAGTTTATATGCACTGATCAGCTATCATGAGGCAAGATAGGATGGTGTCTTCAGGAATGCACGTGAGTTTATGTGCACTGAGCAGCTACCATGAGGCAAGATAGGCTGGTGTCTACAGGAATGCACGCGAGTTTATGTGCACTGAGCAGCTACCATGAGGCAAGATAGGATGGTGTCTACAGGAATAAATGTGAGTTTATAAGCACTGAGCAGCTACCATGAGGCAAGATAGGCTGGTGTCTACAGGAATGCACGCAAGTTTATGTGCACTGAGCAGCTACTATGAGGCAAGATAGGCTGGTGTCTACAGGAATAAATGTGAGTTTATATGCACTGAGTAGCTACCATGAGGCAAGATAGGCTGGTGTCTAGAGGAATGCACGTGAGTTTATGTGTGCTGAGCAGCTACCATGAGGCAAGATAGGCTGGTGTCTACAGGAATAAATGTGAGTTTATGTGGGCTGAGCAGCTACCATGAGGCAAGATAGACTGGTGTCTACAGGAATAAATGTGAGTTTATGTGCGCTGAGCAGCTACCATGAGGCAAGATAGGCTGGTGTCTACAGGAATAAATGTGAGTTTATGTGCGCTGAGCAGCTACCATGAGGCAAGATAGGCTGGTGTCTACAGGAATAAATGTGAGTTTATGTGTGCTGAGCAGCTACCATGAGGCAAGATAGGCTGGTGTCTACAGGAATGCACGTGAGTTTATGTGTGCTGAGCAGCTACCATGAGGCAAGATCGGCTGGTGTCTACAGGAATAAATGTGAGTTTATGTGTGCTGAGCAGCTACCATGAGGCAAGATAGGCTGGTGCCTACAGGAATAAATGTGAGTTTATGTGTGCTGAGCAGCTACCATGAGGCAAGATCGGCTGGTGTCTACAGGAATAAATGTGAGTTTATGTGCGCTGAGCAGTTACCATGAGGCAAGATCGGCTGGTGTCTACAGGAATAAATGTGAGTTTATGTGCACTGAGCAACTACCATGATGCAAGATAGGCTGGTGTCTACAGGAATAAATGTGAGTTTATGTGCGCTGAGCAGCTACCATGAGGCAAGATAGGCTGGTATCTACAGCAATAAATGTGAGTTTATGTGGACTGAGCAGCTACCATGAGGCAAGATAGGCTGGTGTCTACAGGAATGCACGCGAGTTTATGTGCACTGAGCAGCTACCATGAGGCAAGATCGGCTGGTGTCTACAGGAATAAATGTGAGTTTATGTGCGCTGAGCAGCTACCATGAGGCAAGATCGGCTGGTGTCTACAGGAATAAATGTGAGTTTATGTGCGCTGAGCAGCTACCATGAGGCAAGATTGGCTGGTGCCTTCAGGAATAAATGTGAGCTTATGTGCACTGAGCAGCTACCATGAGGCAAAATCGGCTGGTGTCTACAGGAATAAATCTGAGTTTATGTGCGCTGAGCAGCTACCATGAGGCAAGATCGGCTGGTGTCTACAGGAATAAATGTGAGTTTATGTGCGCTGAGCAGCTACCATGAGGCAAGATCGGCTGGTGTCTACAGGAATGCACGTGAGATTATGTCTGCTGAGCAGCTACCATGAGGCAAGATAGGCTGGTGTCTACAGGAATGCACGCAAGTTTATGTGCACTGAGCAGCTACAATGAGGCAAGATAGGCTGGTGTCTACAGGAATAAATGTGAGTTTATATGCACTGAGCAGCTACCATGAGGCAAGATAGGCTGGTGTCTACAGGAATGCACGCAAGTTTATGTGCACTGAGCAGCTACAATGAGGCAAGATAGGCTGCTGTCTACAGGAATAAATGTGAGTTTATATGCACTGAGCAGCTACCATGAGGCAAGATAGGCTGGTGTCTACAGGAATAAATGTGAGTTTATGTGTGCTGAGCAGCTACCATGAGGCAAGATCGGCTGGTGTCTACAGGAATAAATTTGTGATTATGTGCGCTGAGCAGCTACCATGAGGCAAGATCGGCTGGTGTCTACAGGAATAAATGTGAGCTTATGTGCGCTGAGCAGCTACCATAAGGCAAAATCGGCTGGTGTCTACAGGAATAAATCTGAGTTTATGTGCGCTGAGCAGCTACCATGAGGCAAGATCGGCTGGTGTCTACAGGAATAAATGTGAGTTTATGTGCGCTGAGCAGCTACCATGAGGCAAGATAGGCTGGTGTCTACAGGAATAAATGTGAGTTTATGTGCGCTGAGCAGCTACCATGAGGCAAGATAGGCTGGTGTATACAGGAATGCACGTGAGTTTATGTGCACTGAGCAGCTACCATGAGGCAAGATAGGCTGGTGTCTACAGGAATGCACGTGAGTTTATGTGTGCTGAGCAGCTACCATGAGGCAAGATAGGCTGGTATCTACAGGAATAAATGTGAGTTTATGTGGACTGAGCAGCTACCATGAGGCAAGATAGGCTGGTGTCTACAGGAATGCACGCAAGTTTATGTGCACTGAGCAGCTACCATGAGGCAAGATAGGCTAGTGTCTACAGGAATGCACGTGAGTTTATGTGTGCTGAGCAGCTACCATGAGGCAAGATAGGCTGGTGTCTACAGGAATAAATGTGAGTTTATATGCACTGAGCAGCTACCATGAGGCAAGATAGGCTGGTGTCTACAGGAATGCACGTGAGTTTATGTGCACTGAGCAGCTACCATGAGGCAAGATAGGCTGGTGTCTACAGGAATGCACGTGAGTTTATGTGTGCTGAGCAGATACCATGAGGCAAGATAGGCTGGTGTCTACAGGAATAAATGAGAGTTTATATGCACTGAGCAGCTATCATGGGGCAAGATAGGCTGGTGTCTACAGGAATGCACGCAAGTTTATGTGCACTGAGCAGCTACCATGAGGCAAGATAGGCTGGCGTCTACAGGAATGCACGCGAGTTTATGTGCACTGAGCAGCTACCATGAGGCAAGATAGGCTGGTGTCTGCAGGAATAAATGTGAATTTATATGCACTGAGCAGCTACCATGAGGCAAGATAGGCTGGTGTCTACAGGAATGCACGCAAGTTTATGTGCACTGAGCAGCTACCATGAGGCAAGATAGGCTAGTGTCTACAGGAATAAATGTGAGTTTATATGCACTGAGTAGCTACCATGAGGCAAGATAGGCTGTTGTCTACAGGAATGCACGTGAGTTTATGTGTGCTGAGCAGCTACCATGAGGCAAGATAGGCTGGTGTCTAGAGGAATGCACGCGAGTTTATGTGCACTGAGCAGCTACCATGAGGCAAGATAGGCTGGTGTCTACAGGAATGCACGCGAGTTTATGTGCACTGAGCAGCTACCATGAGGCAAGATAGGATGGTGTCTACACGAATAAATGTGAGTTTATAAGCACTGAGCAGCTACCATGAGGCAAGATAGGCTGGTGTCTAGAGGAATGCACATGAGTTTATGTGTGCTGAGCAGCTACCATGAGGCAAGATAGGCTGGTGTCTACAGGAATAAATGTGAGTTTATATGGACTGAGCAGCTACCATGAGGCAAGATAGACTGGTGTCTACAGGAATAAATGTGAGTTTATGTGCGCTGAGCAGCTACCATGAGGCAAGATAGGCTGGTGTCTACAGGAATAAATATGAGTTTATGTGCGCTGAGCAGCTACCATGAGGCAAGATAGGCTGGTGTCTACAGGAATAAATGTGAGTTTATTTGTGCTGAGCAGCTACCATGAGGCAAGATAGGCTAGTGTCTACAGGAATGCACGCGAGTTTATGTGCACTGAGCAGCTACCATGAGGCAAGATAGGCTGGTGTCTACAGGAATAAATGTGAGTTTATATGCACTGAGTAGCTACCATGAGGCAAGATAGGCTGGTGTCTAGAGGAATGCACGTGAGTTTATGTGGACTGAGCAGCTACCATGAGGCAAGATAGACTGGTGTCTACAGGAATAAATGTGAGTTTATGTGTGCTGAGCAGCTGCCATGAGGCAAGATAGGCTGGTGTCTACAGGAATAAATGTGAGTTTATGTGGACTGAGCAGCTACCATGAGGCAAGATAGACTGGTGTCTACAGGAATAAATGTGAGTTTATGTGCACTGAGCAGCTACCATGAGGCAAGATAGGCTGGTGTCTACAGGAATAAATGTGAGTTTATGTGCGCTGAGCAGCTACCATGAGGCAAGATAGGCTGGTGTCTACAAGAATAAATGTGAGTTTATGTGTGCTGAGCAGCTACCATGAGGCAAGATAGGCTGGTGTCTACAGGAATGCACGTGAGTTTATGTGTGCTGAGCAGCTACCATGAGGCAAGATCGGCTGGTGTCTACAGGAATAAATGTGAGTTTATGTGTGCTGAGCAGCTACCATGAGGCAAGATAGGCTGGTGTCTTCAGGAATGCACGTGAGTTTATGTGCGCTGAGCAGCTACCATGAGGCAAGATAGGCTGGTGTCTACATGAATAAATGTGAGTTTACGTGCGTTGAGCAACTACCATGAGGCAAGATAGGCTGGTGTCTACAGGAATAAATGTGAGTTTATGTGCACTGAGCAGCTACCATGAGGCAAGATAGATCGGTGTCTACAGGAATGCACGCAAGTTTATGTGCGCTGAGCAACTATAGCACAGGGCAAGATAGGCTGGTGTCTACAGGAATGCACGTGAGTTTATGTGTTCTGAGCAGCTACCATGAGGCAAGATAGGCTGGTGTCTACAGGAATAAATGTGAATTTATGTGCGCTGAGCAGCTAGCATGCGGCAAGATAGATCGGTGTCTACAAGAATGCACGCGAGTTTATGTGCGCTGAGCAACTATAGCACAGGGCAAGATAGGCTGGTGTCTACAGGAATGCACGTGAGTTTATGTGCACTGAGCAGCTACCATGAGGCAAGATATGCTGGTGTCTACAGGAATAAATGTGAGTTTATGTGCGCTGAGCAGCTACCATGAGGCAAGATATGCTGGTGTCTACAGGAATAAATGTGAGTTTATGTGCGCTGAGCAGCTACCATGAGGCAAGATAGGCTGGTGTCTACAGGAATGCACGTGAGTTTATGTGTGCTGAGCAGCTACCATGAGGCAAGATAGGCTGGTGTCTACAGGAATAAATGTGAGTTTATATGCACTGAGCAGCTACCATGAGGCAAGATAGGCTGGTGTCTACAGGAATGCACATGAGTTTATGTGCACTGAGCAGCTACCATGAGGCAAGATAGGCTGGTGTCTACAGGAATGCACGTGAGTTTATGTGTGCTGAGCAGATACCATGAGGCAAGATAGGCTGGTGTCTACAGGAAAAAATGAGAGTTTATATGCACTGAGCAGCTGTCATGAGGCAAGATAGGCTGGTGTCTACAGGAATGCACGCGAGTTTATGTGCACTGAGCAGCTACCATGAGGCAAGATAGGCTGCTGTCTACAGGAATAAATGTGAGTTTATATGCACTGAGCAGCTACCATGAGGCAAGATAGGCTGGTGTCTACAGGAATAAATGTGAGTTTATGTGTGCTGAGCAGCTACCATGAGGCAAGATCGGCTGGTGTCTACAGGAATAAATTTGTGATTATGTGCGCTGAGCAGCTACCATGAGGCAAGATCGGCTGGTGTCTACAGGAATAAATGTGAGCTTATGTGCGCTGAGCAGCTACCATAAGGCAAAATCGGCTGGTGTCTACAGGAATAAATCTGAGATTATGTGCGCTGAGCAGCTACCATGAGGCAAGATCGGCTGGTGTCTACAGGAATAAATGTGAGTTTATGTGCACTGAGCAGCTACCATGAGGCAAGATAGGCTGGTGTCTACAGGAATAAATGTGAGTTTATGTGCGCTGAGCAGCTACCATGAGGCAAGATAGGCTGGTGTATACAGGAATGCACGTGAGTTTATGTGCACTGAGCAGCTACCATGAGGCAAGATAGGCTGGTGTCTACAGGAATGCACGTGAGTTTATGTGTGCTGAGCAGCTAACATGAGGCAAGATAGGCTGGTATCTACAGGAATAAATGTGAGTTTATGTGGACTGAGCAGCTACCATGAGGCAAGATAGGCTGGTGTCTACAGGAATGCACGCGAGTTTATGTGCACTGAGCAGCTACCATGAGGCAAGATAGGCTAGTGTCTACAGGAATGCACGTGAGTTTATGTGTGCTGAGCAGCTACCATGAGGCAAGATAGGCTGGTGTCTACAGGAATAAATGTGAGTTTATATGCACTGAGCAGCTACCATGAGGCAAGATAGGCTGGTGTCTACAGGAATGCACGCGAGTTTATGTGCACTGAGCAGCTACCATGAGGCAAGATAGGCTGGTGTCTACAGGAATGCACGTGAGTTTATGTGTGCTGAGCAGATACCATGAGGCAAGATAGGCTGGCGTCTACAGGAATGCACGCAAGTTTATGTGCACTGAGCAGCTACCATGAGGCAAGATAGGCTAGTGTCTACAGGAATAAATGTGAGTTTATATCCACTGAGTAGCTACCATGAGGCAAGATAGGCTGTTGTCTACAGGAATGCACGTGAGTTTATGTGTGCTGAGCAGCTACCATGAGGCAAGATAGGCTGGTGTCTAGAGGAATGCACGCGAGTTTATGTGCACTGAGCAGCTACCATGAGGCAAGATAGGCTGGTGTCTACAGGAATGCACGCGAGTTTATGTGCACTGAGCAGCTACCATGAGGCAAGATAGGATGGTGTCTACAGGAATAAATGTGAGTTTATAAGCACTGAGCAGCTACCATGAGGCAAGATAGGCTGGTGTCTAGAGGAATGCACGTGAGTTTATGTGTGCTGAGCAGCTACCATGAGGCAAGAAAGGCTGGTGTCTACTGGAATAAATGTGAGTTTATATGGACTGAGCAGCTACCATGAGGCAAGATAGACTGGTGTCTATAGGAATAAATGTGAGTTTATGTGCGCTGAGCAGCTACCATGAGGCAAGATAGGCTGGTGTCTACAGGAATAAATATGAGTTTATGTGCGCTGAGCAGCTACCATGAGGCAAGGTAGGCTGGTGTCTACAGGAATAAATGTGAGTTTATTTGTGCTGAGCAGCTACCATGAGGCAAGATAGGCTAGTGTCTACAGGAATGCACGCGAGTTTATGTGCACTGAGCAGCTACCATGAGGCAAGATAGGCTGGTGTCTACAGGAATAAATGTGAGTTTATATGCACTGAGTAGCTACCATGAGGCAAGATAGGCTGGTGTCTAGCGGAATGCACGTGAGTTTATGTGGACTGAGCAGCTACCATGAGGCAAGATAGACTGGTGTCTACAGGAATAAATGTGAGTTTATGTGTGCTGAGCAGCTACCATGAGGCAAGATAGGCTGGTGTCTACAGGAATAAATGTGAGTTTATGTGCACTGAGCAGCTACCATGAGGCAAGATAGGCTGGTGTCTACAGGAATAAATGTGAGTTTATGTGCACTGAGCAGCTACCATGAGGCAAGATAGGCTGGTGTCTACAGGAATAAATGTGAGTTTATGTGTGCTGAGCAGCTACCATGAGGCAAGATAGGCTGGTGTCTACAGGAATGCACGTGAGTTTATGTGTGCTGAGCAGCTACCATGAGGCAAGATCGGCTGGTGTCTACAGGAATAAATGTGAGTTTATGTGTGCTGAGGAGCTACCATGAGGCAAGTTAGGCTGGTGTCTTCAGGAATGCACGTGAGTTTATGTGCGCTGAGCAGCTACCATGAGGCAAGATAGGCTGGTGTCTACATGAATAAATGTGAGTTTACGTGCGTTGAGCAACTACCATGAGGCAAGATAGGCTGGTGTCTACAGGAATAAATGTGAGTTTATGTGCACTGAGCAGCTACCATGAGGCAAGATAGATCGGTGTCTACAGGAATGCACGCAAGTTTATGTGCGCTGAGCAACTATAGCACAGGGCAAGATAGGCTGGTGTCTACAGGAATGCACGTGAGTTTATGTGTGCTGAGCAGCTACCATGAGGCAAGATAGGCTGGTGTCTACAGGAATAAATGTGAATTTATGTGCGCTGAGCAGCTAGCATGCAGCAAGATAGATCGGTGTCTACAGGAATGCACGCGAGTTTATGTGCGCTGAGCAACTATAGCACAGGGCAAGATAGGCTGGTGTCTACAGGAATGCACGTGAGTTTATGTGTGCTGAGCAGCTACCACGAGGCAAGATAGGCTGGTGTCTACAGGAATAAATGTGAATTTATGTGCGCTGTGCCGCTAGCATGCGGCAAGATAGGCTGGTGTCTACAGGAATGCACGCGAGTTTATGTGCGCTGAGCAACTATAGCACAGGGCAAGATAGGCTGGTGTCTACAGGAATGCACGTGAGTTTTTGTGCACTGAGCAGCTACCATGAGGCAAGATAGGCGGGTGTCTACAGGAATAAATGTGAGTTTATGTGCACTGAGCAGCTACCATGAGGGAAGATAAGCTGGTGTCTACAGGAATAAATGTGAGTTTATGTGCACTGAGCAGCTACCATGAGGCAAGATAGGCTGGTGTCTACAGAAATGCACATGAGTTTATGTGCGATGAGCAGCTACCATGAGGCAAGATAGACTGGTGTCTATAGGAATAAATGTGAGTTTATATGCACTGAGCAGCTACCATGAGGCAAGATAGGCTGGTGTCTACAGGAATGCACGCAAGTTTATGTGCACTGAGCAGCTACCATGAGGCAAGATAGGCTGGTGTCTACAGGAATGCACACAAGTTTATGTGCACTGAGCAGCTACCATGAGGCAAGATAGGCTGGTGTCTACAGGAATAAATGTGAGTTTATATGCGCTGAGCAGCTACCATGAGGCAAGATAGGCTGGTGTCTACAGGAATGCACGCGAGTATATGTGCACTGAGCAGCTGTCATGAGGCAAGATAGGCTGGTGTCTACAGGAATGCACGCGAGTTTATGTGCACTGAGCAGCTACCATGAGGCAAGATAGGCTGCTGTCTACAGGAATAAATGTGAGTTTATATGCACTGAGCAGCTACCATGAGGCAAGATAGGCTGGTGTCTACAGGAATAAATGTGAGTTTATGTGTGCTGAGCAGCTACCATGAGGCAAGATCGGCTGGTGTCTACAGGAATAAATTTGTGATTATGTGCGCTGAGCAGCTACCATGAGGCAAGATCGGCTGGTGTCTACAGGAATAAATGTGAGCTTATGTGCGCTGAGCAGCTACCATAAGGCAAAATCGGCTGGTGTCTACAGGAATAAATCTGAGTTTATGTGCGCTGAGCAGCTACCATGAGGCAAGATCGGCTGGTGTCTACAGGAATAAATGTGAGTTTATGTGCACTGAGCAGCTACCATGAGGCAAGATAGGCTGGTGTCTACAGGAATAAATGTGAGTTTATGTGCGCTGAGCAGCTACCATGAGGCAAGATAGGCTGGTGTATACAGGAATGCACGTGAGTTTATGTGCACTGAGCAGCTACCATGAGGCAAGATAGGCTGGTGTCTACAGGAATGCACGTGAGTTTATGTGTGCTGAGCAGCTAACATGAGGCAAGATAGGCTGGTATCTACAGGAATAAATGTGAGTTTATGTGGACTGAGCAGCTACCATGAGGCAAGATAGGCTGGTGTCTACAGGAATGCACGCGAGTTTATGTGCACTGAGCAGCTACCATGAGGCAAGATAGGCTAGTGTCTACAGGAATGCACGTGAGTTTATGTGTGCTGAGCAGCTACCATGAGGCAAGATAGGCTGGTGTCTACAGGAATAAATGTGAGTTTATATGCACTGAGCAGCTACCATGAGGCAAGATAGGCTGGTGTCTACAGGAATGCACGCGAGTTTATGTGCACTGAGCAGCTACCATGAGGCAAGATAGGCTGGTGTCTACAGGAATGCACGTGAGTTTATGTGTGCTGAGCAGATACCATGAGGCAAGATAGGCTGGCGTCTACAGGAATGCACGCAAGTTTATGTGCACTGAGCAGCTACCATGAGGCAAGATAGGCTAGTGTCTACAGGAATAAATGTGAGTTTATATCCACTGAGTAGCTACCATGAGGCAAGATAGGCTGTTGTCTACAGGAATGCACGTGAGTTTATGTGTGCTGAGCAGCTACCATGAGGCAAGATAGGCTGGTGTCTAGAGGAATGCACGCGAGTTTATGTGCACTGAGCAGCTACCATGAGGCAAGATAGGCTGGTGTCTACAGGAATGCACGCGAGTTTATGTGCACTGAGCAGCTACCATGAGGCAAGATAGGATGGTGTCTACAGGAATAAATGTGAGTTTATAAGCACTGAGCAGCTACCATGAGGCAAGATAGGCTGGTGTCTAGAGGAATGCACGTGAGTTTATGTGTGCTGAGCAGCTACCATGAGGCAAGAAAGGCTGGTGTCTACTGGAATAAATGTGAGTTTATATGGACTGAGCAGCTACCATGAGGCAAGATAGACTGGTGTCTATAGGAATAAATGTGAGTTTATGTGCGCTGAGCAGCTACCATGAGGCAAGATAGGCTGGTGTCTACAGGAATAAATATGAGTTTATGTGCGCTGAGCAGCTACCATGAGGCAAGGTAGGCTGGTGTCTACAGGAATAAATGTGAGTTTATTTGTGCTGAGCAGCTACCATGAGGCAAGATAGGCTAGTGTCTACAGGAATGCACGCGAGTTTATGTGCACTGAGCAGCTACCATGAGGCAAGATAGGCTGGTGTCTACAGGAATAAATGTGAGTTTATATGCACTGAGTAGCTACCATGAGGCAAGATAGGCTGGTGTCTAGCGGAATGCACGTGAGTTTATGTGGACTGAGCAGCTACCATGAGGCAAGATAGACTGGTGTCTACAGGAATAAATGTGAGTTTATGTGTGCTGAGCAGCTACCATGAGGCAAGATAGGCTGGTGTCTACAGGAATAAATGTGAGTTTATGTGCACTGAGCAGCTACCATGAGGCAAGATAGGCTGGTGTCTACAGGAATAAATGTGAGTTTATGTGCACTGAGCAGCTACCATGAGGCAAGATAGGCTGGTGTCTACAGGAATAAATGTGAGTTTATGTGTGCTGAGCAGCTACCATGAGGCAAGATAGGCTGGTGTCTACAGGAATGCACGTGAGTTTATGTGTGCTGAGCAGCTACCATGAGGCAAGATCGGCTGGTGTCTACAGGAATAAATGTGAGTTTATGTGTGCTGAGGAGCTACCATGAGGCAAGTTAGGCTGGTGTCTTCAGGAATGCACGTGAGTTTATGTGCGCTGAGCAGCTACCATGAGGCAAGATAGGCTGGTGTCTACATGAATAAATGTGAGTTTACGTGCGTTGAGCAACTACCATGAGGCAAGATAGGCTGGTGTCTACAGGAATAAATGTGAGTTTATGTGCACTGAGCAGCTACCATGAGGCAAGATAGATCGGTGTCTACAGGAATGCACGCAAGTTTATGTGCGCTGAGCAACTATAGCACAGGGCAAGATAGGCTGGTGTCTACAGGAATGCACGTGAGTTTATGTGTGCTGAGCAGCTACCATGAGGCAAGATAGGCTGGTGTCTACAGGAATAAATGTGAATTTATGTGCGCTGAGCAGCTAGCATGCAGCAAGATAGATCGGTGTCTACAGGAATGCACGCGAGTTTATGTGCGCTGAGCAACTATAGCACAGGGCAAGATAGGCTGGTGTCTACAGGAATGCACGTGAGTTTATGTGTGCTGAGCAGCTACCACGAGGCAAGATAGGCTGGTGTCTACAGGAATAAATGTGAATTTATGTGCGCTGTGCCGCTAGCATGCGGCAAGATAGGCTGGTGTCTACAGGAATGCACGCGAGTTTATGTGCGCTGAGCAACTATAGCACAGGGCAAGATAGGCTGGTGTCTACAGGAATGCACGTGAGTTTTTGTGCACTGAGCAGCTACCATGAGGCAAGATAGGCGGGTGTCTACAGGAATAAATGTGAGTTTATGTGCACTGAGCAGCTACCATGAGGGAAGATAAGCTGGTGTCTACAGGAATAAATGTGAGTTTATGTGCACTGAGCAGCTACCATGAGGCAAGATAGGCTGGTGTCTACAGAAATGCACATGAGTTTATGTGCGATGAGCAGCTACCATGAGGCAAGATAGACTGGTGTCTATAGGAATAAATGTGAGTTTATATGCACTGAGCAGCTACCATGAGGCAAGATAGGCTGGTGTCTACAGGAATGCACGCAAGTTTATGTGCACTGAGCAGCTACCATGAGGCAAGATAGGCTGGTGTCTACAGGAATGCACACAAGTTTATGTGCACTGAGCAGCTACCATGAGGCAAGATAGGCTGGTGTCTACAGGAATAAATGTGAGTTTATATGCGCTGAGCAGCTACCATGAGGCAAGATAGGCTGGTGTCTACAGGAATGCACGCGAGTATATGTGCACTGAGCAGCTACCATGAGGCAAGATAGGCTGTTGTCTACAGGAATAAACGTGAGTTTATGTGGACTGAGCAGCTACCATGAGGCAAGATAGGCTGGTTTCTACAGGAATAAATGTGAGTTTATGTGGACTGAGCAGCTACCATGAGGCAAGATAGGCTGGTGTCTACAGGAATGCACGCGAGTATATGTGCACTGAGCAGCTACCATGAGGCAAGATAGGCTGTTGTCTACAGGAATAAATGTGAGTTTATATGCACTGAGCAGCTACCATGAGGCAAGATAGGCTGGTGTCTACAGGAATAAACGTGAGTTTATGTGGACTGAGCAGCTACCATGAGGCAAGATAGGCTGGTTTCTACAGGAATAAATGTGAGTTTATGTGGACTGAGCAGCTACCATGAGGCAAGATAGGCTGGTGTCTACAGGAATGCACGCGAGTTTATGTGCACTGAGAAGCTACCATGAGGCAAGATAGGCTGGTGTCTACAGGAATGCACGTGAGTTTATGTGTGCTGAGCAGCTACCATGAGGCCAGATAGGCTGGTGTCTACAGGAATAAATGTGAGTTTATATGCACTGAGCAGCTACCATGAGGCAAGATAGGCTGGTGTCTACAGGAATGCACGCGAGTTTATGTGCACTGAGCAGCTACCATGAGGCAAGATAGGCTGGTGTCTACAGGAATAAATGTGAGTTTATATGCACTGAGCAGCTATCATGATGCAAGATAGGATGGTGTCTTCAGGAATGCACGTGAGTTTATGTGCACTGAGCAGCTACCATGAGGCAAGATAGGCTGGTGTCTACAGGAATGCACGCGAGTTTATGTGCACTGAGCAGCTACCATGAGGCAAGATAGGCTGGTGTCTACAGGAATAAATGTGAGTTTATATGCACTGAGTAGCTACCATGAGGCAAGATAGGCTGGTGTCTAGAGGAATGCACGTGAGTTTATGTGTGCTGAGCAGCTACCATGAGGCAAGATAGGCTGGTGTCTACAGGAATAAATGTGAGTTTATGTGGACTGAGCAGCTACCATGAGGCAAGATAGACTGGTGTCTACAGGAATAAATGTGAGTTTATGTGCGCTGAGCAGCTACCATGAGGCAAGATAGGCTGGTGTCTACAGGAATAAATGTGAGTTTATGTGCGCTGAGCAGCTACCATGAGGCAAGATAGGCTGGTGTCTACAGGAATAAATGTGAGTTTATGTGTGCTGAGCAGCTACCATGAGGCAAGATAGGCTGGTGTCTACAGGAATGCACGTGAGTTTATGTGCACTGAGCAGCTACCATGAGGCAAGATAGGATGGTGTCTACAGGAATAAATGTGAGTTTATAAGCACTGAGCAGCTACCATGAGGCAAGATAGGCTGGTGTCTAGAGGAATGCACGTGAGTTTATGTGTGCTGAGCAGCTACCATGAGGCAAGAAAGGCTGGTGTCTACAGGAATAAATGTGAGTTTATGTGGACTGAGCAGCTACCATGAGGCAAGATAGACTGGTGTCTACAGGAATAAATGTGAGTTTATGTGCGCTGAGCAGCTACCATGAGGCAAGATAGGCTGGTGTCTACAGGAATAAATATGAGTTTATGTGCGCTGAGCAGCTACCATGAGGCAAGATAGGCTGGTGTCTACAGGAATAAATGTGAATTTATTTGTGCTGAGCAGCTACCATGAGGCAAGATAGGCTAGTGTCTACAGGAATGCACGCGAGTTTATGTGCAATGAGCAGCTACCATGAGGCAAGATAGGCTGGTGTCTACAGGAATAAATGTGAGTTTATATGCACTGAGTAGCTACCATGAGGCAAGATAGGCTGGTGTCTAGAGGAATGCACGTGAGTTTATGTGGACTGAGCAGCTACCATGAGGCAAGATAGACTGGTGTCTACAGGAATAAATGTGAGTTTATGTGCGCTGAGCAGCTACAATGAGGCAAGATAGGCTGGTGTCTACAGGAATAAATGTGAGTTTATGTGCGCTGAGCAGCTACCATGAGGCAAGATAGGCTGGTGTTTACAGGAATAAATGTGAGTTTATGTGTGCTGAGCAGCTACCATGAGGCAAGATAGGCTGGTGTCTACAGGAATGCACGTGAGTTTATGTGTGCTGAGCAGCTACCATGAGGCAAGATCGGCTGGTGTCTACAGGAATAAATGTGAGTTTATGTTTTCTGAGCAGCTACCATGAGCCAAGATAGGCTGGTGTCTTCAGGAATGCACGTGAGTTTATGTGCGCTGAGCAGCTACCATGAGGCAAGATAGGCTGGTGTCTACATGAATAAATGTGAGTTTACGTGCGTTGAGCAACTACCATGAGGCAAGATAGGCTGGTGTCTACAGGAATAAATGTGAGTTTATGTGCACTGAGCAGCTACCATGAGGCAAGATAGATCGGTGTCTACAGGAATGCACGCGAGTTTATGTGCGCTGAGCAACTATAGCACAGGGCAAGATAGGCTGGTGTCTACAGGAATGCACGTGAGTTTATGTGTGCTGAGCAGCTACCACGAGGCAAGATAGGCTGGTGTCTACAGGAATAAATGTGAATTTATGTGCGCTGTGCCGCTAGCATGCGGCAAAATAGGCTGGTGTCTACAGGAATGCACGCGAGTTTATGTGCGCTGAGCAACTATAGCACAGGGCAAGATAGGCTGGTGTCTACAGGAATGCACGTGAGTTTATGTGCACTGAGCAGCTACCATGAGGCAAGATAGGCGGGTGTCTACAGGAATAAATGTGAGTTTATGTGCACTGAGCAGCTACCATGAGGCAAGATAAGCTGGTGTCTACAGGAATAAATGTGAGTTTATGTGCACTGAGCAGCTACCATGAGGCAAGATAGGCTGGTGTCTACAGAAATGCACATGAGTTTATGTGCGATGAGCAGCTACCATGAGGCAAGATAGACTGGTGTCTACAGGAATAAATGTGAGTTTATATGCACTGAGCAGCTACCATGAGGCAAGATAGGCTGGTGTCTACAGGAATGCACGCAAGTTTATGTGCACTGAGCAGCTACCATGAGGCAAGATAGGCTGGTGTCTACAGGAATGCACGCAAGTTTATGTGCACTTAGCAGCTACCATGAGGCAAGATAGGCTGGTGTCTACAGGAATAAATGTGAGTTTATATGCGCTGAGCAGCTACCATGAGGCAAGTTAGGCTGGTGTCTACAGGAATGCACGCGAGTATATGTGCACTGAGCAGCTACCATGAGGCAAGATAGGCTGTTGTCTACAGGAATAAATATGAGTTTATATGCACTGAGCAGCTACCATGAGGCAAGATAGGCTGGTGTCTACAGGAATAAACGTGAGTTTATGTGGACTGAGCAGCTACCATGAGGCAAGATAGGCTGGTGTCTAGAGGAATGCACGTGAGTTTATGTGTGCTGAGCAGCTACCATGAGGCAAGAAAGGCTGGTGTCTACTGGAATAAATGTGAGTTTATATGGACTGAGCAGCTACCATGAGGCAAGATAGACTGGTGTCTATAGGAATAAATGTGAGTTTATGTGCGCTGAGCAGCTACCATGAGGCAAGATAGGCTGGTGTCTACAGGAATAAATATGAGTTTATGTGCGCTGAGCAGCTACCATGAGGCAAGGTAGGCTGGTGTCTACAGGAATAAATGTGAGTTTATTTGTGCTGAGCAGCTACCATGAGGCAAGATAGGCTAGTGTCTACAGGAATGCACGCGAGTTTATGTGCACTGAGCAGCTACCATGAGGCAAGATAGGCTGGTGTCTACAGGAATAAATGTGAGTTTATATGCACTGAGTAGCTACCATGAGGCAAGATAGGCTGGTGTCTAGAGGAATGCACGTGAGTTTATGTGGACTGAGCAGCTACCATGAGGCAAGATAGGCTGGTGTCTACAGGAATAAATGTGAGTTTATGTGTGCTGAGCAGCTACCATGAGGCAAGATAGGCTGGTGTCTACAGGAATAAATGTGAGTTTATGTGGACTGAGCAGCTACCATGAGGCAAGATAGACTGGTGTCTACAGGAATAAATGTGAGTTTATGTGCACTGAGCAGCTACCATGAGGCAAGATAGGCTGGTGTCTACAGGAATAAATGTGAGTTTATGTGCGCTGAGCAGCTACCATGAGGCAAGATAGGCTGGTGTCTACAGGAATAAATGTGAGTTTATGTGTGCTGAGCAGCTACCATGAGGCAAGATAGGCTGGTGTCTACAGGAATGCACGTGAGTTTATGTGTGCTGAGCAGCTACCATGAGGCAAGATCGGCTGGTGTCTACAGGAATAAATGTGAGTTTATGTGTGCTGAGGAGCTACCATGAGGCAAGATAGGCTGGTGTCTTCTGGAATGCACGTGAGTTTATGTGCGCTGAGCAGCTACCATGAGGCAAGATAGGCTGGTGTCTACATGAATAAATGTGAGTTTACGTGCGTTGAGCAACTACCATGAGGCAAGATAGGCTGGTGTCTACAGGAATAAATGTGAATTTATGTGCGCTGAGCAGCTAGCATGCAGCAAGATAGATCGGTGTCTACAGGAATGCACGCGAGTTTATGTGCGCTGAGCAACTATAGCACAGGGCAAGATAGGCTGGTGTCTACAGGAATGCACGTGAGTTTATGTGTGCTGAGCAGCTACCATGAGGCAAGATAGGCTGGTGTCTATAGGAATAAATGTGAGTTTATGTGCGCTGAGCAGCTACCATGAGGCAAGATAGGCTGGTGTCTACAGGAATAAATATGAGTTTATGTGCGCTGAGCAGCTACCATGAGGCAAGGTAGGCTGGTGTCTACAGGAATAAATGTGAGTTTATTTGTGCTGAGCAGCTACCATGAGGCAAGATAGGCTAGTGTCTACAGGAATGCACGCGAGTTTATGTGCACTGAGCAGCTACCATGAGGCAAGATAGGCTGGTGTCTACAGGAATAAATGTGAGTTTATATGCACTGAGTAGCTACCATGAGGCAAGATAGGCTGGTGTCTAGAGGAATGCACGTGAGTTTATGTGGACTGAGCAGCTACCATGAGGCAAGATAGGCTGGTGTCTACAGGAATAAATGTGAGTTTATGTGTGCTGAGCAGCTACCATGAGGCAAGATAGGCTGGTGTCTACAGGAATAAATGTGAGTTTATGTGGACTGAGCAGCTACCATGAGGCAAGATAGACTGGTGTCTACAGGAATAAATGTGAGTTTATGTGCACTGAGCAGCTACCATGAGGCAAGATAGGCTGGTGTCTACAGGAATAAATGTGAGTTTATGTGCGCTGAGCAGCTACCATGAGGCAAGATAGGCTGGTGTCTACAGGAATAAATGTGAGTTTATGTGTGCTGAGCAGCTACCATGAGGCAAGATAGGCTGGTGTCTACAGGAATGCACGTGAGTTTATGTGTGCTGAGCAGCTACCATGAGGCAAGATCGGCTGGTGTCTACAGGAATAAATGTGAGTTTATGTGTGCTGAGGAGCTACCATGAGGCAAGATAGGCTGGTGTCTTCTGGAATGCACGTGAGTTTATGTGCGCTGAGCAGCTACCATGAGGCAAGATAGGCTGGTGTCTACATGAATAAATGTGAGTTTACGTGCGTTGAGCAACTACCATGAGGCAAGATAGGCTGGTGTCTACAGGAATAAATGTGAATTTATGTGCGCTGAGCAGCTAGCATGCAGCAAGATAGATCGGTGTCTACAGGAATGCACGCGAGTTTATGTGCGCTGAGCAACTATAGCACAGGGCAAGATAGGCTGGTGTCTACAGGAATGCACGTGAGTTTATGTGTGCTGAGCAGCTACCATGAGGCAAGATAGGCTGGTGTCTACAGGAATAAATGTGAATTTATGTGCGCTGAGCAGCTAGCATGCAGCAAGATAGATCGGTGTCTACAGGAATGCACGCGAGTTTATGTGCGCTGAGCAACTATAGCACAGGGCAAGATAGGCTGGTGTCTACAGGAATGCACGTGAGTTTATGTGTGCTGAGCAGCTACCACGAGGCAAGATAGGCTGGTGTCTACAGGAATAAATGTGAATTTATGTGCGCTGTGCCGCTAGCATGCGGCAAGATAGGCTGGTGTCTACAGGAATGCACGCGAGTTTATGTGCGCTGAGCAACTATAGCACAGGGCAAGATAGGCTGGTGTCTACAGGAATGCACGTGAGTTTTTGTGCACTGAGCAGCTACCATGAGGCAAGATAGGCGGGTGTCTACAGGAATAAATGTGAGTTTATGTGCACTGAGCAGCTACCATGAGGGAAGATAAGCTGGTGTCTACAGGAATAAATGTGAGTTTATGTGCACTGAGCAGCTACCATGAGGCAAGATAGGCTGGTGTCTACAGAAATGCACATGAGTTTATGTGCGATGAGCAGCTACCATGAGGCAAGATAGACTGGTGTCTACAGGAATAAATGTGAGTTTATATGCACTGAGCAGCTACCATGAGGCAAGATAGGCTGGTGTCTACAGGAATGCACGCAAGTTTATGTGCACTGAGCAGCTACCATGAGGCAAGATAGGCTGGTGTCTACAGGAATGCACACAAGTTTATGTGCACTGAGCAGCTACCATGAGGCAAGATAGGCTGGTGTCTACAGGAATAAATGTGAGTTTATATGCGCTGAGCAGCTACCATGAGGCAAGATAGGCTGGTGTCTACAGGAATGCACGCGAGTATATGTGCACTGAGCAGCTACCATGAGGCAAGATAGGCTGTTGTCTACAGGAATAAACGTGAGTTTATGTGGACTGAGCAGCTACCATGAGGCAAGATAGGCTGGTTTCTACAGGAATAAATGTGAGTTTATGTGGACTGAGCAGCTACCATGAGGCAAGATAGGCTGGTGTCTACAGGAATGCACGCGAGTATATGTGCACTGAGCAGCTACCATGAGGCAAGATAGGCTGTTGTCTACAGGAATAAATGTGAGTTTATATGCACTGAGCAGCTACCATGAGGCAAGATAGGCTGGTGTCTACAGGAATAAACATGAGTTTATGTGGACTGAGCAGCTACCATGAGGCAAGATAGGCTGGTTTCTACAGGAATAAATGTGAGTTTATGTGGACTGAGCAGCTACCATGAGGCAAGATAGGCTGGTGTCTACAGGAATGCACGCGAGTTTATGTGCACTGAGAAGCTACCATGAGGCAAGATAGGCTGGTGTCTACAGGAATGCACGTGAGTTTATGTGCGCTGAGCAGCTACCATGAGGCAAGATAGGCTGGTGTCTACAGGAATAAATGTGAGTTTATATGCACTGAGCAGCTACCATGAGGCAAGATAGGCTGGTGTCTACAGGAATGCACGCGAGTTTATGTGCACTGAGCAGCTACCATGAGGCAAGATAGGCTGGTGTCTACAGGAATAAATGTGAGTTTATATGCACTGAGCAGCTATCATGATGCAAGATAGGATGGTGTCTTCAGGAATGCACGCGAGTTTATGTGCACTGAGCAGCTACCATGAGGCAAGATAGGCTGGTGTCTACAGGAATAAATGTGAGTTTATATGCACTGAGTAGCTACCATGAGGCAAGATAGGCTGGTGTCTAGAGGAATGCACGTGAGTTTATGTGTGCTGAGCAGCTACCATGAGGCAAGATAGGCTGGTGTCTACAGGAATAAATGTGAGTTTATGTGGACTGAGCAGCTACCATGAGGCAAGATAGACTGGTGTCTACAGGAATAAATGTGAGTTTATGTGCGCTGAGCAGCTACCATGAGGCAAGATAGGCTGGTGTCTACAGGAATAAATGTGAGTTTATGTGCGCTGAGCAGCTACCATGAGGCAAGATAGGCTGGTGTCTACAGGAATAAATGTGAGTTTATGTGTGCTGAGCAGCTACCATGAGGCAAGATAGGCTGGTGTCTACAGGAATGCACGTGAGTTTATGTGCACTGAGCAGCTACCATGAGGCAAGATAGGATGGTGTCTACAGGAATAAATGTGAGTTTATAAGCACTGAGCAGCTACCATGAGGCAAGATAGGCTGGTGTCTAGAGGAATGCACGTGAGTTTATGTGTGCTGAGCAGCTACCATGAGGCAAGAAAGGCTGGTGTCTACAGGAATAAATGTGAGTTTATGTGGACTGAGCAGCTACCATGAGGCAAGATAGACTGGTGTCTACAGGAATAAATGTGAGTTTATGTGCGCTGAGCAGCTACCATGAGGCAAGATAGGCTGGTGTCTACAGGAATAAATATGAGTTTATGTGCGCTGAGCAGCTACCATGAGGCAAGATAGGCTGGTGTCTACAGGAATAAATTTGAATTTATTTGTGCTGAGCAGCTACCATGAGGCAAGATAGGCTAGTGTCTACAGGAATGCACGCGAGTTTATGTGCACTGAGCAGCTACCATGAGGCAAGATAGGCTGGTGTCTACAGGAATAAATGTGAGTTTATATGCACTGAGGAGCTACCATGAGGCAAGATAGGCTGGTGTCTAGAGGAATGCACGTGAGTTTATGTGGACTGAGCAGCTACCATGAGGCAAGATAGACTGGTGTCTACAGGAATAAATGTGAGTTTATGTGTGCTGAGCAGCTACCATGAGGCAAGATAGGCTGGTGTCTACAGGAATAAATGTGAGTTTATGTGGACTGAGCAGCTACCATGAGGCAAGATAGACTGGTGTCTACAGGAATAAATGTGAGTTTATGTGCGCTGAGCAGCTACAATGAGGCAAGATAGGCTGGTGTCTACAGGAATAAATGTGAGTTTATGTGCGCTGAGCAGCTACCATGAGGCAAGATAGGCTGGTGTTTACAGGAATAAATGTGAGTTTATGTGTGCTGAGCAGCTACCATGAGGCAAGATAGGCTGGTGTCTACAGGAATGCACGTGAGTTTATGTGTGCTGAGCAGCTACCATGAGGCAAGATCGGCTGGTGTCTACAGGAATAAATGTGAGTTTATGTGTGCTGAGCAGCTACCATGAGCCAAGATAGGCTGGTGTCTTCAGGAATGCACGTGAGTTTATGTGCGCTGAGCAGCTACCATGAGGCAAGATAGGCTGGTGTCTACATGAATAAATGTGAGTTTACGTGCGTTGAGCAACTACCATGAGGCAAGATAGGCTGGTGTCTACAGGAATAAATGTGAGTTTATGTGCACTGAGCAGCTACCATGAGGCAAGATAGATCGGTGTCTACAGGAATGCACGCAAGTTTATGTGCACTGAGCAGCTACCATGAGGCAAGATAGGCTGGTGTCTACAGGAATGCACGCAAGTTTATGTGCACTGAGCAGCTACCATGAGGCAAGATAGGCTGGTGTCTACAGGAATGCACGCAAGTTTATGTGCACTTAGCAGCTACCATGAGGCAAGATAGGCTGGTGTCTACAGGAATAAATGTGAGTTTATATGCGCTGAGCAGCTACCATGAGGCAAGTTAGGCTGGTGTCTACAGGAATGCACGCGAGTATATGTGCACTGAGCAGCTACCATGAGGCAAGATAGGCTGTTGTCTACAGGAATAAATATGAGTTTATATGCACTGAGCAGCTACCATGAGGCAAGATAGGCTGGTGTCTACAGGAATAAACGTGAGTTTATGTGGACTGAGCAGCTACCATGAGGCAAGATAGGCTGGTGTCTAGAGGAATGCACGTGAGTTTATGTGTGCTGAGCAGCTACCATGAGGCAAGAAAGGCTGGTGTCTACTGGAATAAATGTGAGTTTATATGGACTGAGCAGCTACCATGAGGCAAGATAGACTGGTGTCTATAGGAATAAATGTGAGTTTATGTGCGCTGAGCAGCTACCATGAGGCAAGATAGGCTGGTGTCTACAGGAATAAATATGAGTTTATGTGCGCTGAGCAGCTACCATGAGGCAAGGTAGGCTGGTGTCTACAGGAATAAATGTGAGTTTATTTGTGCTGAGCAGCTACCATGAGGCAAGATAGGCTAGTGTCTACAGGAATGCACGCGAGTTTATGTGCACTGAGCAGCTACCATGAGGCAAGATAGGCTGGTGTCTACAGGAATAAATGTGAGTTTATATGCACTGAGTAGCTACCATGAGGCAAGATAGGCTGGTGTCTAGAGGAATGCACGTGAGTTTATGTGGACTGAGCAGCTACCATGAGGCAAGATAGGCTGGTGTCTACAGGAATAAATGTGAGTTTATGTGTGCTGAGCAGCTA
Organism: Ambystoma mexicanum; assembly: GCF_040938575.1. NCBI lineage: Eukaryota > Metazoa > Chordata > Amphibia > Caudata > Ambystomatidae > Ambystoma > Ambystoma mexicanum. Next base: position 6,974,030 of record NC_090931.1, on the reverse strand, counting down.
CCATGAGGCAAGATAGGCTGGTGTCTACAGGAATAAATGTGAGTTTATGTGGACTGAGCAGCTACCATGAGGCAAGATAGACTGGTGTCTACAGGAATAAATGTGAGTTTATGTGCACTGAGCAGCTACCATGAGGCAAGATAGGCTGGTGTCTACAGGAATAAATGTGAGTTTATGTGCGCTGAGCAGCTACCATGAGGCAAGATAGGCTGGTGTCTACAGGAATAAATGTGAGTTTATGTGTGCTGAGCAGCTACCATGAGGCAAGATAGGCTGGTGTCTACAGGAATGCACGTGAGTTTATGTGTGCTGAGCAGCTACCATGAGGCAAGATCGGCTGGTGTCTACAGGAATAAATGTGAGTTTATGTGTGCTGAGGAGCTACCATGAGGCAAGATAGGCTGGTGTCTTCTGGAATGCACGTGAGTTTATGTGCGCTGAGCAGCTACCATGAGGCAAGATAGGCTGGTGTCTACATGAATAAATGTGAGTTTACGTGCGTTGAGCAACTACCATGAGGCAAGATAGGCTGGTGTCTACAGGAATAAATGTGAATTTATGTGCGCTGAGCAGCTAGCATGCAGCAAGATAGATCGGTGTCTACAGGAATGCACGCGAGTTTATGTGCGCTGAGCAACTATAGCACAGGGCAAGATAGGCTGGTGTCTACAGGAATGCACGTGAGTTTATGTGTGCTGAGCAGCTACCATGAGGCAAGATAGGCTGGTGTCTATAGGAATAAATGTGAGTTTATGTGCGCTGAGCAGCTACCATGAGGCAAGATAGGCTGGTGTCTACAGGAATAAATATGAGTTTATGTGCGCTGAGCAGCTACCATGAGGCAAGGTAGGCTGGTGTCTACAGGAATAAATGTGAGTTTATTTGTGCTGAGCAGCTACCATGAGGCAAGATAGGCTAGTGTCTACAGGAATGCACGCGAGTTTATGTGCACTGAGCAGCTACCATGAGGCAAGATAGGCTGGTGTCTACAGGAATAAATGTGAGTTTATATGCACTGAGTAGCTACCATGAGGCAAGATAGGCTGGTGTCTAGAGGAATGCACGTGAGTTTATGTGGACTGAGCAGCTACCATGAGGCAAGATAGGCTGGTGTCTACAGGAATAAATGTGAGTTTATGTGTGCTGAGCAGCTACCATGAGGCAAGATAGGCTGGTGTCTACAGGAATAAATGTGAGTTTATGTGGACTGAGCAGCTACCATGAGGCAAGATAGACTGGTGTCTACAGGAATAAATGTGAGTTTATGTGCACTGAGCAGCTACCATGAGGCAAGATAGGCTGGTGTCTACAGGAATAAATGTGAGTTTATGTGCGCTGAGCAGCTACCATGAGGCAAGATAGGCTGGTGTCTACAGGAATAAATGTGAGTTTATGTGTGCTGAGCAGCTACCATGAGGCAAGATAGGCTGGTGTCTACAGGAATGCACGTGAGTTTATGTGTGCTGAGCAGCTACCATGAGGCAAGATCGGCTGGTGTCTACAGGAATAAATGTGAGTTTATGTGTGCTGAGGAGCTACCATGAGGCAAGATAGGCTGGTGTCTTCTGGAATGCACGTGAGTTTATGTGCGCTGAGCAGCTACCATGAGGCAAGATAGGCTGGTGTCTACATGAATAAATGTGAGTTTACGTGCGTTGAGCAACTACCATGAGGCAAGATAGGCTGGTGTCTACAGGAATAAATGTGAATTTATGTGCGCTGAGCAGCTAGCATGCAGCAAGATAGATCGGTGTCTACAGGAATGCACGCGAGTTTATGTGCGCTGAGCAACTATAGCACAGGGCAAGATAGGCTGGTGTCTACAGGAATGCACGTGAGTTTATGTGTGCTGAGCAGCTACCATGAGGCAAGATAGGCTGGTGTCTACAGGAATAAATGTGAATTTATGTGCGCTGAGCAGCTAGCATGCAGCAAGATAGATCGGTGTCTACAGGAATGCACGCGAGTTTATGTGCGCTGAGCAACTATAGCACAGGGCAAGATAGGCTGGTGTCTACAGGAATGCACGTGAGTTTATGTGTGCTGAGCAGCTACCACGAGGCAAGATAGGCTGGTGTCTACAGGAATAAATGTGAATTTATGTGCGCTGTGCCGCTAGCATGCGGCAAGATAGGCTGGTGTCTACAGGAATGCACGCGAGTTTATGTGCGCTGAGCAACTATAGCACAGGGCAAGATAGGCTGGTGTCTACAGGAATGCACGTGAGTTTTTGTGCACTGAGCAGCTACCATGAGGCAAGATAGGCGGGTGTCTACAGGAATAAATGTGAGTTTATGTGCACTGAGCAGCTACCATGAGGGAAGATAAGCTGGTGTCTACAGGAATAAATGTGAGTTTATGTGCACTGAGCAGCTACCATGAGGCAAGATAGGCTGGTGTCTACAGAAATGCACATGAGTTTATGTGCGATGAGCAGCTACCATGAGGCAAGATAGACTGGTGTCTACAGGAATAAATGTGAGTTTATATGCACTGAGCAGCTACCATGAGGCAAGATAGGCTGGTGTCTACAGGAATGCACGCAAGTTTATGTGCACTGAGCAGCTACCATGAGGCAAGATAGGCTGGTGTCTACAGGAATGCACACAAGTTTATGTGCACTGAGCAGCTACCATGAGGCAAGATAGGCTGGTGTCTACAGGAATAAATGTGAGTTTATATGCGCTGAGCAGCTACCATGAGGCAAGATAGGCTGGTGTCTACAGGAATGCACGCGAGTATATGTGCACTGAGCAGCTACCATGAGGCAAGATAGGCTGTTGTCTACAGGAATAAACGTGAGTTTATGTGGACTGAGCAGCTACCATGAGGCAAGATAGGCTGGTTTCTACAGGAATAAATGTGAGTTTATGTGGACTGAGCAGCTACCATGAGGCAAGATAGGCTGGTGTCTACAGGAATGCACGCGAGTATATGTGCACTGAGCAGCTACCATGAGGCAAGATAGGCTGTTGTCTACAGGAATAAATGTGAGTTTATATGCACTGAGCAGCTACCATGAGGCAAGATAGGCTGGTGTCTACAGGAATAAACATGAGTTTATGTGGACTGAGCAGCTACCATGAGGCAAGATAGGCTGGTTTCTACAGGAATAAATGTGAGTTTATGTGGACTGAGCAGCTACCATGAGGCAAGATAGGCTGGTGTCTACAGGAATGCACGCGAGTTTATGTGCACTGAGAAGCTACCATGAGGCAAGATAGGCTGGTGTCTACAGGAATGCACGTGAGTTTATGTGCGCTGAGCAGCTACCATGAGGCAAGATAGGCTGGTGTCTACAGGAATAAATGTGAGTTTATATGCACTGAGCAGCTACCATGAGGCAAGATAGGCTGGTGTCTACAGGAATGCACGCGAGTTTATGTGCACTGAGCAGCTACCATGAGGCAAGATAGGCTGGTGTCTACAGGAATAAATGTGAGTTTATATGCACTGAGCAGCTATCATGATGCAAGATAGGATGGTGTCTTCAGGAATGCACGCGAGTTTATGTGCACTGAGCAGCTACCATGAGGCAAGATAGGCTGGTGTCTACAGGAATAAATGTGAGTTTATATGCACTGAGTAGCTACCATGAGGCAAGATAGGCTGGTGTCTAGAGGAATGCACGTGAGTTTATGTGTGCTGAGCAGCTACCATGAGGCAAGATAGGCTGGTGTCTACAGGAATAAATGTGAGTTTATGTGGACTGAGCAGCTACCATGAGGCAAGATAGACTGGTGTCTACAGGAATAAATGTGAGTTTATGTGCGCTGAGCAGCTACCATGAGGCAAGATAGGCTGGTGTCTACAGGAATAAATGTGAGTTTATGTGCGCTGAGCAGCTACCATGAGGCAAGATAGGCTGGTGTCTACAGGAATAAATGTGAGTTTATGTGTGCTGAGCAGCTACCATGAGGCAAGATAGGCTGGTGTCTACAGGAATGCACGTGAGTTTATGTGCACTGAGCAGCTACCATGAGGCAAGATAGGATGGTGTCTACAGGAATAAATGTGAGTTTATAAGCACTGAGCAGCTACCATGAGGCAAGATAGGCTGGTGTCTAGAGGAATGCACGTGAGTTTATGTGTGCTGAGCAGCTACCATGAGGCAAGAAAGGCTGGTGTCTACAGGAATAAATGTGAGTTTATGTGGACTGAGCAGCTACCATGAGGCAAGATAGACTGGTGTCTACAGGAATAAATGTGAGTTTATGTGCGCTGAGCAGCTACCATGAGGCAAGATAGGCTGGTGTCTACAGGAATAAATATGAGTTTATGTGCGCTGAGCAGCTACCATGAGGCAAGATAGGCTGGTGTCTACAGGAATAAATTTGAATTTATTTGTGCTGAGCAGCTACCATGAGGCAAGATAGGCTAGTGTCTACAGGAATGCACGCGAGTTTATGTGCACTGAGCAGCTACCATGAGGCAAGATAGGCTGGTGTCTACAGGAATAAATGTGAGTTTATATGCACTGAGGAGCTACCATGAGGCAAGATAGGCTGGTGTCTAGAGGAATGCACGTGAGTTTATGTGGACTGAGCAGCTACCATGAGGCAAGATAGACTGGTGTCTACAGGAATAAATGTGAGTTTATGTGTGCTGAGCAGCTACCATGAGGCAAGATAGGCTGGTGTCTACAGGAATAAATGTGAGTTTATGTGGGCTGAGCAGCTACCATGAGGCAAGATAGACTGGTGTCTACAGGAATAAATGTGAGTTTATGTGCGCTGAGCAGCTACAATGAGGCAAGATAGGCTGGTGTCTACAGGAATAAATGTGAGTTTATGTGCGCTGAGCAGCTACCATGAGGCAAGATAGGCTGGTGTTTACAGGAATAAATGTGAGTTTATGTGTGCTGAGCAGCTACCATGAGGCAAGATAGGCTGGTGTCTACAGGAATGCACGTGAGTTTATGTGTGCTGAGCAGCTACCATGAGGCAAGATCGGCTGGTGTCTACAGGAATAAATGTGAGTTTATGTGTGCTGAGCAGCTACCATGAGCCAAGATAGGCTGGTGTCTTCAGGAATGCACGTGAGTTTATGTGCGCTGAGCAGCTACCATGAGGCAAGATAGGCTGGTGTCTACATGAATAAATGTGAGTTTACGTGCGTTGAGCAACTACCATGAGGCAAGATAGGCTGGTGTCTACAGGAATAAATGTGAGTTTATGTGCACTGAGCAGCTACCATGAGGCAAGATAGATCGGTGTCTACAGGAATGCACGCGAGTTTATGTGCGCTGAGCAGCTATAGCACAGGGCAAGATAGGCTGGTGTCTACAGGAATGCACGTGAGTTTATGTGCACTGAGCAGCTACCATGAGGCAAGATAGGCGGGTGTCTACAGGAATAAATGTGAGTTTATGTGCACTGAGCAGCTACCATGAGGCAAGATAAGCTGGTGTCTACAGGAATAAATGTGAGTTTATGTGCACTGAGCAGCTACCATGAGGCAAGATAGGCTGGTGTCTACAGAAATGCACATGAGTTTATGTGCGATGAGCAGCTACCATGAGGCAAGATAGACTGGTGTCTACAGGAATAAATGTGAGTTTATATGCACTGAGCAGCTACCATGAGGCAAGATAGGCTGGTGTCTACAGGAATGCACGCAAGTTTATGTGCACTGAGCAGCTACCATGAGGCAAGATAGGCTGGTGTCTACAGGAATGCACGCAAGTTTATGTGCACTTAGCAGCTACCATGAGGCAAGATAGGCTGGTGTCTACAGGAATAAATGTGAGTTTATATGCGCTGAGCAGCTACCATGAGGCAAGTTAGGCTGGTGTCTACAGGAATGCACGCGAGTATATGTGCACTGAGCAGCTACCATGAGGCAAGATAGGCTGTTGTCTACAGGAATAAATGTGAGTTTATATGCACTGAGCAGCTACCATGAGGCAAGATAGGCTGCTGTCTACAGGAATAAACGTGAGTTTATGTGGACTGAGCAGCTACCATGAGGCAAGATAGGCTGGTTTCTACAGGAATAAATGTGAGTTTATGTGGACTGAGCAGCTACCATGAGGCAAGATAGGCTGGTGTCTACAGGAATGCACGCGAGTTTATGTGCACTGAGAAGCTACCATGAGGCAAGATAGGCTGGTGTCTACAGAAATGCACATGAGTTTATGTGCGATGAGCAGCTACCATGAGGCAAGATAGACTGGTGTCTACAGGAATAAATGTGAGTTTATATGCACTGAGCAGCTACCATGAGGCAAGATAGGCTGGTGTCTACAGGAATGCACGCAAGTTTATGTGCACTGAGCAGCTACCATGAGGCAAGAGAGGCTGGTGTCTACAGGAATGCACGCAAGTTTATGTGCACTTAGCAGCTACCATGAGGCAAGATAGGCTGGTGTCTACAGGAATAAATGTGAGTTTATATGCGCTGAGCAGCTACCATGAGGCAAGTTAGGCTGGTGTCTACAGGAATGCACGCGAGTATATGTGCACTGAGCAGCTACCATGAGGCAAGATAGGCTGTTGTCTACAGGAATAAATGTGAGTTTATATGCACTGAGCAGCTACCATGAGGCAAGATAGGCTGCTGTCTACAGGAATAAACGTGAGTTTATGTGGACTGAGCAGCTACCATGAGGCAAGATAGGCTGGTTTCTACAGGAATAAATGTGAGTTTATGTGGACTGAGCAGCTACCATGAGGCAAGATAGGCTGGTGTCTACAGGAATGCACGCGAGTTTATGTGCACTGAGAAGCTACCATGAGGCAAGATAGGCTGGTGTCTACAGGAATGCACGTGAGTTTATGTGTGCTGAGCAGCTACCATGAGGCAAGATAGGCTGGTGTCTACAGGAATAAATGTGAGTTTATATGCACTGAGCAGCTACCATGAGGCAAGATAGGCTGGTGTCTACAGGAATGCACGCGAGTTTATGTGCACTGAGCAGCTACCATGAGGCAAGATAGGCTGGTGTCTACAGGGATAAATGTGAGTTTATATGCACTGAACAGCTATCATGATGCAAGATAGGATGGTGTCTTCAGGAATGCACGTGAGTTTATGTGCACTGAGCAGCTACCATGAGCCAAGATAGGCCGGTGTCTACAGGAATGCACGCGAGTTTATGTGCACTGAGCAGCGACCATGAGGCAAGATAGGCTGGTGTCTACAGGAATAAATGTGAGTTTATATGCACTGAGTAGCTACCATGAGGCAAGATAGGCTGGTGTCTAGAGGAATGCACGTGAGTTTATGTGTGCTGAGCAGCTACCATGAGGCAAGATAGGCTGGTGTCTACAGGAATAAATGTGAGTTTATGTGGACTGAGCAGCTACCATGAGGCAAGATAGACTGGTGTCTACAGGAATAAATGTGAGTTTATGTGCGCTGAGCAGCTACCATGAGGCAAGATAGGCTGGTGTCTACAGGAATAAATGTGAGTTTATGTGCGCTGAGCAGCTACCATGAGGCAAGATAGGCTGGTGTCTACAGGAATAAATGTGAGTTTACGTGCGTTGAGCAACTACCATGAGGCAAGATAGGCTGGTGTCTACAGGAATAAATGTGAGTTTATGTGCGCTGAGCAGCTACAATGAGGCAAGATAGGCTGGTATCTACAGGAATAAATGTGAGTTTGTGTGAGCTGAGCAGCTACCATGAGGCAAGATCGGCTGGTGTCTACAGGAATAAATGTGAGTTTATGTGCACTGAGCAGCTACCATGAGGCAAGATAGGCTGGTGTCTACAGGAATAAATGTGAGTTTATAAGCACTGAGCAGCTACCATGAGGCAAGATAGGCTGGTGTCTAGAGGAATGCATGTGAGTTTATGTGTGCTGAGCAGCTACCATGAGGCAAGAAAGGCTGGTGTCTACAGGAATAAATGTGAGTTTATGTGGACTGAGCAGCTACCATGAGGCAAGATAGACTGGTGTCTACAGGAATAAATGTGAGTTTATGTGCGCTGAGCAGCTACCATGAGGCAAGATAGGCTGGTGTCTACAGGAATAAATGTGAGTTTATGTGCGCTGAGCAGCTACCATGAGGCAAGATAGGCTGGTGTCTACAGGAATGCACGTGAGTTTATGTGTGCTGAGCAGCTACCATGAGGCAAGATAGGCTGGTGTCTACAGGAATAAATGTGAGTTTATATGCACTGAGCAGCTACCATGAGGCAAGATAGGCTGGTGTCTACAGGAATGCACACGAGTTTATGTGCACTGAGCAGCTACCATGAGGCAAGATAGGCTGGTGTCTACAGGAATGCACGCAAGTTTATGTGCACTGAGCAGCTACAATGAGGCAAGATAGGCTGCTGTCTACAGGAATAAATGTGAGTTTATATGCACTGAGCAGCTACCATGAGGCAAGATAGGCTGGTATCTACAGTAATAAATGTGAGTTTATGTGTGCTGAGCAGCTACCATGAGGCAAGATCGGCTGGTGTCTACAGGAATAAATTTGTGATTATGTGCGCTGAGCAGCTACCATGAGGCAAGATCGGCTGGTGTCTACAGGAATAAATGTGAGCTTATGTGCGCTGAGCAGCTACCATAAGGCAAAATCGGCTGGTGTCTACAGGAATAAATGTGAGCTTATGTGCGCTGAGCAGCTACCATAAGGCAAAATCGGCTGGTGTCTACAGGAATAAATCTGAGTTTATGTGCGCTGAGCAGCTACCATGAGGCAAGATCGGCTGGTGTCTACAGGAATAAATGTGAGTTTATGTGTGCTGAGCAGCTACCATGAGGCAAGATAGGCTAGTGTATACAGGAATGCACGTGAGTTTATGTGCGCTGAGCAGCTACCATGAGGCAAGATAGGCTGGTGTCTACAGGAATGCACGTGAGTTTATGTGTGCTGAGCAGCTACCATGAGGCAAGATAGGCTGGTATCTACAGGAATAAATGTGAGTTTATGTGGACTGAGCAGCTACCATGAGGCAAGATAGGCTGGTGTCTACAGGAATGCACGCGAGTTTATGTGCACTGAGCAGCTACCATGAGGCAAGATAGGCTAGTGTCTACAGGAATGCACGTGAGTTTATGTGTGCTGAGCAGCTACCATGAGGCAAGATAGGCTGGTGTCTACAGGAATAAATGTGAGTTTATATGCACTGAGCAGCTACCATGAGGCAAGATAGGCTGGTGTCTACAGGAATGCACGCGAGTTTATGTGCACTGAGCAGCTACCATGAGGCAAGATAGGCTGGTGTCTACAGGAATGCACGTGAGTTTATGTGCGCTGAGCAGATACCATGAGGCAAGATAGGCTGGTGTCTACAGGAATAAATGAGAGTTTATATGCACTGAGCAGCTATCATGGGGCAAGATAGGCTGGTGTCTACAGGAATGCACGCAAGTTTATGTGCACTGAGCAGCTACCATGAGGCAAGATAGGCTGGTGTCTGCAGGAATAAATGTGAATTTATATGCACTGAGCAGCTACCATGAGGCAAGATAGGCTGGTGTCTACAGGAATGCACGCAAGTTTATGTGCACTGAGCAGCTACCATGAGGCAAGATAGGCTAGTGTCTACAGGAATAAATGTGAGTTTATATGCACTGAGTAGCTACCATGAGGCAAGATAGGCTGTTGTCTACAGGAATGCACGTGAGTTTATGTGTGCTGAGCAGCTACCATGAGGCAAGATAGGCTGGTGTCTAGAGGAATGCACGCGAGTTTATGTGCACTGAGCAGCTACCATGAGGCAAGATAGGCTGGTGTCTACAGGAATGCACGCGAGTTTATGTGCACTGAGCAGCTACCATGAGGCAAGATAGGATGGTGTCTACAGGAATAAATGTGAGTTTATAAGCACTGAGCAGCTACCATGAGGCAAGATAGGCTGGTGTCTAGAGGAATGCACGTGAGTTTATGTGTGGTGAGCAGCTACCATGAGGCAAGAAAGGCTGGAGTCTACAGGAATAAATGTGAGTTTATGTGGACTGAGCAGCTACCATGAGGCAAGATAGACTGGTGTCTACAGGAATAAATGTGAGTTTATGTGCGCTGAGCAGCTACCATGAGGCAAGATAGGCTGGTGTCTACAGGAATAAATATGAGTTTATGTGCGCTGAGCAGCTACCATGAGGCAAGATAGGCTGGTGTCTACAGGAATAAATGTGAGTTTATTTGTGCTGAGCAGCTACCATGAGGCAAGATAGGCTAGTGTCTACAGGAATGCACGCGAGTTTATGTGCACTGAGCAGCTACCATGAGGCAAGATAGGCTGGTGTCTACAGGAATAAATTTGAGTTTATATGCACTGAGTAGCTACCATGAGGCAAGATAGGCTGGTGTCTAGAGGAATGCACGTGAGTTTATGTGGACTGAGCAGCTACCATGAGGCAAGATAGACTGGTGTCTACAGGAATAAATGTGAGTTTATGTGTGCTGAGCAGCTACCATGAGGCAAGATAGGCTGGTGTCTACAGGAATAAATGTGAGTTTATGTGGACTGAGCAGCTACCATGAGGCAAGATAGACTGGTGTCTACAGGAATAAATGTGAGTTTATGTGCGCTGAGCAGCTACCATGAGGCAAGATAGGCTGGTGTCTACAGGAATAAATGTGAGTTTATGTGCGCTGAGCAGCTACCATGAGGCAAGATAGGCTGGTGTCTACAGGAATAAATGTGAGTTTATGTGTGCTGAGCAGCTACCATGAGGCAAGATAGGCTGGTGTCTACAGGAATGCACGTGAGTTTATGTGTGCTGAGCAGCTACCATGAGGCAAGATAGGCTGGTGTCTACAGGAATAAATGTGAGTTTATATGCACTGAGCAGCTACCATGAGGCAAGATAGGCTGGTGTCTACAGGAATGCACGCGAGTTTATGTGCACTGAGCAGCTACCATGAGGCAAGATAGGCTGGTGTCTACAGGGATAAATGTGAGTTTATATGCACTGAACAGCTATCATGATGCAAGATAGGATGGTGTCTTCAGGAATGCACGTGAGTTTATGTGCACTGAGCAGCTACCATGAGGCAAGATAGGCCGGTGTCTACAGGAATGCACGCGAGTTTATGTGCACTGAGCAGCTACCATGAGGCAAGATAGGCTGGTGTCTACAGGAATAAATGTGAGTTTATATGCACTGAGTAGCTACCATGAGGCAAGATAGGCTGGTGTCTAGAGGAATGCACGTGAGTTTATGTGTGCTGAGCAGCTACCATGAGGCAAGATAGGCTGGTGTCTACAGGAATAAATGTGAGTTTATGTGGACTGAGCAGCTACCATGAGGCAAGATAGACTGGTGTCTACAGGAATAAATGTGAGTTTATGTGCGCTGAGCAGCTACCATGAGGCAAGATAGGCTGGTGTCTACAGGAATAAATGTGAGTTTATGTGCGCTGAGCAGCTACCATGAGGCAAGATAGGCTGGTGTCTACAGGAATAAATGTGAGTTTATGTGCGCTGAGCAGCTACCATGAGGCAAGATCGGCTGGTGTCTACAGGAATCAATGTGAGTTTATGTGTGCTGAGCAGCTACCATGAGGCAAGATAGGCTGGTGTCTTCAGGAATGCACGTGAGTTTATGTGCGCTGAGCAGCTACCATGAGGCAAGATAGGCTGGTGTCTACATGAATAAATGTGAGTTTACGTGCGTTGAGCAACTACCATGAGGCAAGATAGGCTGGTGTCTACAGGAATAAATGTGAGTTTATGTGCGCTGAGCAGCTACAATGAGGCAAGATAGGCTGGTATCTACAGGAATAAATGTGAGTTTGTGTGAGCTGAGCAGCTACCATGAGGCAAGATCGGCTGGTGTCTACAGGAATAAATGTGAGTTTATGTGCACTGAGCAGCTACCATGAGGCAAGATAGGCTGGTGTCTACAGGAATAAATGTGAGTTTATAAGCACTGAGCAGCTACCATGAGGCAAGATAGGCTGGTGTCTAGAGGAATGCATGTGAGTTTATGTGTGCTGAGCAGCTACCATGAGGCAAGAAAGGCTGGTGTCTACAGGAATAAATGTGAGTTTATGTGGACTGAGCAGCTACCATGAGGCAAGATAGACTGGTGTCTACAGGAATAAATGTGAGTTTATGTGCGCTGAGCAGCTACCATGAGGCAAGATAGGCTGGTGTCTACAGGAATAAATGTGAGTTTATGTGCGCTGAGCAGCTACCATGAGGCAAGATAGGCTGGTGTCTACAGGAATAAATGTGAGTTTATATGCACTGAGCAGCTACCATGAGGCAAGATAGGCTGGTGTCTACAGGAATGCACACAAGTTTATGTGCACTGAGCAGCTACCATGAGGCAAGATAGGCTGGTGTCTACAGGAATGCACGCAAGTTTATGTGCACTGAGCAGCTACAATGAGTCAAGATAGGCTGCTGTCTACAGGAATAAATGTGAGTTTATATGCACTGAGCAGCTACCATGAGGCAAGATAGGCTGGTATCTACAGGAATAAATGTGAGTTTATGTGTGCTGAGCAGCTACCATGAGGCAAGATCGGCTGGTGTCTACAGGAATAAATTTGTGATTATGTGCGCTGAGCAGCTACCATGAGGCAAGATCGGCTGGTGTCTACAGGAATAAATGTGAGCTTATGTGCGCTGAGCAGCTACCATAAGGCAAAATCGGCTGGTGTCTACAGGAATAAATGTGAGCTTATGTGCGCTGAGCAGCTACCATAAGGCAAAATCGGCTGGTGTCTACAGGAATAAATCTGAGTTTATGTGCGCTGAGCAGCTACCATGAGGCAAGATCGGCTGGTGTCTACAGGAATAAATGTGAGCTTATGTGCGCTGAGCAGCTACCATAAGGCAAAATCGGCTGGTGTCTACAGGAATAAATCTGAGTTTATGTGTGCTGAGCAGCTACCATGAGGCAAGATAGGCTGGTGTATACAGGAATGCACGTGAGTTTATGTGCGCTGAGCAGCTACCATGAGGCAAGATAGGCTGGTGTCTACAGGAATGCACGTGAGTTTATGTGTGCTGAGCAGCTACCATGAGGCAAGAAAGGCTGGTATCTACAGGAATAAATGTGAGTTTATGTGGACTGAGCAGCTACCATGAGGCAAGATAGGCTGGTGTCTACAGGAATGCACGCGAGTTTATGTGCACTGAGCAGCTACCATGAGGCAAGATAGGCTAGTGTCTACAGGAATGCACGTGAGTTTATGTGTGCTGAGCAGCTACCATGAGGCAAGATAGGCTGGTGTCTACAGGAATAAATGTGAGTTTATATGCACTGAGCAGCTACCATGAGGCAAGATAGGCTGGTGTCTACAGGAATGCACGCGAGTTTATGTGCACTGAGCAGCTACCATGAGGCAAGATAGGCTGGTGTCTACAGGAATGCACGTGAGTTTATGTGCGCTGAGCAGATACCATGAGGCAAGATAGGCTGGTGTCTACAGGAATAAATGAGAGTTTATATGCACTGAGCAGCTATCATGGGGCAAGATAGGCTGGTGTCTACAGGAATGCACGCAAGTTTATGTGCACTGAGCAGCTACCATGTGCAAGATAGGCTGGCGTCTACAGGAATGCACGCGAGTTTATGTGCACTGAGCAGCTACCATGAGGCAAGATAGGCTGGTGTCTGCAGGAATAAATGTGAATTTATATGCACTGAGCAGCTACCATGAGGCAAGATAGGCTGGTGTCTACAGGAATGCACGCAAGTTTATGTGCACTGAGCAGCTACCATGAGGCAAGATAGGCTAGTGTCTACAGGAATAAATGTGAGTTTATATGCACTGAGTAGCTACCATGAGGCAAGATAGGCTGTTGTCTACAGGAATGCACGTGAGTTTATGTGTGCTGAGCAGCTACCATGAGGCAAGATAGGCTGGTGTCTAGAGGAATGCACGCGAGTTTATGTGCACTGAGCAGCTACCATGAGGCAAGATAGGCTGGTGTCTACAGGAATGCACGCGAGTTTATGTGCACTGAGCAGCTACCATGAGGCAAGATAGGATGGTGTCTACAGGAATAAATGTGAGTTTATAAGCACTGAGCAGCTACCATGAGGCAAGATAGGCTGGTGTCTAGAGGAATGCACGTGAGTTTATGTGTGGTGAGCAGCTACCATGAGGCAAGAAAGGCTGGAGTCTACAGGAATAAATGTGAGTTTATGTGGACTGAGCAGCTACCATGAGGCAAGATAGACTGGTGTCTACAGGAATAAATGTGAGTTTATGTGCGCTGAGCAGCTACCATGAGGCAAGATAGGCTGGTGTCTACAGGAATAAATATGAGTTTATGTGCGCTGAGCAGCTACCATGAGGCAAGATAGGCTGGTGTCTACAGGAATAAATGTGAGTTTATTTGTGCTGAGCAGCTACCATGAGGCAAGATAGGCTAGTGTCTACAGGAATGCACGCGGGTTTATGTGCACTGAGCAGCTACCATGAGGCAAGATAGGCTGGTGTCTACAGGAATAAATTTGAGTTTATATGCACTGAGTAGCTACCATGAGGCAAGATAGGCTGGTGTCTAGAGGAATGCACGTGAGTTTATGTGGACTGAGCAGCTACCATGAGGCAAGATAGACTGGTGTCTACAGGAATAAATGTGAGTTTATGTGTGCTGAGCAGCTACCATGAGGCAATATAGGCTGGTGTCTACAGGAATAAATGTGAGTTTATGTGGACTGAGCAGCTACCATGAGGCAAGATAGACTGGTGTCTACAGGAATAAATGTGAGTTTATGTGCGCTGAGCAGCTACCATGAGGCAAGATAGGCTGGTGTCTACAGGAATAAATGTGAGTTTATGTGCGCTGAGCAGCTACCATGAGGCAAGATAGGCTGGTGTCTACAGGAATAAATGTGAGTTTATGTGTGCTGAGCAGCTACCATGAGGCAAGATAGGCTGGTGTCTACAGGAATGCACGTGAGTTTATGTGTGCTGAGCAGCTACCATGAGGCAAGATAGGCTGGTGTCTACAGGAATAAATGTGAGTTTATATGCACTGAGCAGCTACCATGAGGCAAGATAGGCTGGTGTCTACAGGAATGCACGCGAGTTTATGTGCACTGAGCAGCTACCATGAGGCAAGATAGGCTGGTGTCTACAGGGATAAATGTGAGTTTATATGCACTGAACAGCTATCATGATGCAAGATAGGATGGTGTCTTCAGGAATGCACGTGAGTTTATGTGCACTGAGCAGCTACCATGAGGCAAGATAGGCCGGTGTCTACAGGAATGCACGCGAGTTTATGTGCACTGAGCAGCTACCATGAGGCAAGATAGGCTGGTGTCTACAGGAATAAATGTGAGTTTATATGCACTGAGTAGCTACCATGAGGCAAGATAGGCTGGTGTCTAGAGGAATGCACGTGAGTTTATGTGGACTGAGCAGCTACCATGAGGCAAGATAGACTGGTGTCTACAGGAATAAATGTGAGTTTATGTGTGCTGAGCAGCTACCATGAGGCAAGATAGGCTGGTGTCTACAGGAATAAATGTGAGTTTATGTGGACTGAGCAGCTACCATGAGGCAAGATAGACTGGTGTCTACAGGAATAAATGTGAGTTTATGTGCGCTGAGCAGCTACCATGAGGCAAGATAGGCTGGTGTCTACAGGAATAAATGTGAGTTTATGTGCGCTGAGCAGCTACCATGAGGCAAGATAGGCTGGTGTCTACAGGAATAAATGTGAGTTTATGTGTGCTGAGCAGCTACCATGAGGCAAGATCGGCTGGTGTCTACAGGAATCAATGTGAGTTTATGTGTGCTGAGCAGCTACCATGAGGCAAGATAGGCTGGTGTCTTCAGGAATGCACGTGAGTTTATGTGCGCTGAGCAGCTACCATGAGGCAAGATAGGCTGGTGTCTACATGAATAAATGTGAGTTTACGTGCGTTGAGCAACTACCATGAGGCAAGATAGGCTGGTGTCTACAGGAATAAATGTGAGTTTATGTGCGCTGAGCAGCTACAATGAGGCAAGATAGGCTGGTATCTACAGGAATAAATGTGAGTTTGTGTGAGCTGAGCAGCTACCATGAGGCAAGATCGGCTGGTGTCTACAGGAATAAATGTGAGTTTATGTGCACTGAGCAGCTACCATGAGGCAAGATAGGCTGGTGTCTACAGGAATAAATGTGAGTTTATAAGCACTGAGCAGCTACCATGAGGCAAGATAGGCTGGTGTCTAGAGGAATGCACGTGAGTTTATGTGTGCTGAGCAGCTACCATGAGGCAAGAAAGGCTGGTGTCTACAGGAATAAATGTGAGTTTATGTGGACTGAGCAGCTACCATGAGGCAAGATAGACTGGTGTCTACAGGAATAAATGTGAGTTTATATGCACTGAGCAGCTACCATGAGGCAAGATAGGCTGGTGTCTACAGGAATGCACGCGAGTTTATGTGCACTGATCAGCTACCATGAGGCAAGATAGGCTGGTGTCTACAGGAATGCACGTGAGTTTATGTGCGCTGAGCAGATACCATGAGGCAAGATAGGCTGGTGTCTACAGGAATAAATGAGAGTTTATATGCACTGAGCAGCTATCATGGGGCAAGATAGGCTGGTGTCTACAGGAATGCACGCAAGTTTATGTGCACTGAGCAGCTACCATGTGCAAGATAGGCTGGCGTCTACAGGAATGCACGCGAGTTTATGTGCACTGAGCAGCTACCATGAGGCAAGATAGGCTGGTGTCTGCAGGAATAAATGTGAATTTATATGCACTGAGCAGCTACCATGAGGCAAGATAGGCTGGTGTCTACAGGAATGCACGCAAGTTTATGTGCACTGAGCAGCTGCCATGAGGCAAGATAGGCTGGTGTCTACAGGAATAAATGTGAGTTTATATGCACTGAGCAGCT
Source organism: Ambystoma mexicanum (assembly GCF_040938575.1). Taxonomy (NCBI): domain Eukaryota; kingdom Metazoa; phylum Chordata; class Amphibia; order Caudata; family Ambystomatidae; genus Ambystoma; species Ambystoma mexicanum. The sequence continues at coordinate 6,957,255 of NC_090931.1, read as the reverse complement.
ACCATGAGGCAAGATAGGCTGGTGTCTACAGGAATGCACGCGAGTTTATGTGCACTGAGCAGCTACCATGAGGCAAGATAGGCTGGTGTCTACAGGGATAAATGTGAGTTTATATGCACTGAACAGCTATCATGATGCAAGATAGGATGGTGTCTTCAGGAATGCACGTGAGTTTATGTGCACTGAGCAGCTACCATGAGGCAAGATAGGCCGGTGTCTACAGGAATGCACGCGAGTTTATGTGCACTGAGCAGCTACCATGAGGCAAGATAGGCTGGTGTCTACAGGAATAAATGTGAGTTTATATGCACTGAGTAGCTACCATGAGGCAAGATAGGCTGGTGTCTAGAGGAATGCACGTGAGTTTATGTGTGCTGAGCAGCTACCATGAGGCAAGATAGGCTGGTGTCTACAGGAATAAATGTGAGTTTATGTGGACTGAGCAGCTACCATGAGGCAAGATAGACTGGTGTCTACAGGAATAAATGTGAGTTTATGTGCGCTGAGCAGCTACCATGAGGCAAGATAGGCTGGTGTCTACAGGAATAAATGTGAGTTTATGTGCGCTGAGCAGCTACCATGAGGCAAGAAAGGCTGGTGTCTACAGGAATAAATGTGAGTTTATGTGTGCTGAGCAGCTACCATGAGGCAAGATCGGCTGGTGTCTACAGGAATCAATGTGAGTTTATGTGTGCTGAGCAGCTACCATGAGGCAAGATAGGCTGGTGTCTTCAGGAATGCACGTGAGTTTATGTGCGCTGAGCAGCTACCATGAGGCAAGATAGGCTGGTGTCTACATGAATAAATGTGAGTTTACGTGCGTTGAGCAACTACCATGAGGCAAGATAGGCTGGTGTCTACAGGAATAAATGTGAGTTTATGTGCGCTGAGCAGCTACAATGAGGCAAGATAGGCTGGTATCTACAGGAATAAATGTGAGTTTGTGTGAGCTGAGCAGCTACCATGAGGCAAGATCGGCTGGTGTCTACAGGAATAAATGTGAGTTTATGTGCACTGAGCAGCTACCATGAGGCAAGATAGGCTGGTGTCTACAGGAATAAATGTGAGTTTATAAGCACTGAGCAGCTACCATGAGGCAAGATAGGCTGGTGTCTAGAGGAATGCATGTGAGTTTATGTGTGCTGAGCAGCTACCATGAGGCAAGAAACGCTGGTGTCTACAGGAATAAATGTGAGTTTATGTGGACTGAGCAGCTACCATGAGGCAAGATAGACTGGTGTCTACAGGAATAAATGTGAGTTTATGTGCGCTGAGCAGCTACCATGAGGCAAGATAGGCTGGTGTCTACAGGAATAAATGTGAGTTTATGTGCGCTGAGCAGCTACCATGAGGCAAGATAGGCTGGTGTCTACAGGAATGCACGTGAGTTTATGTGTGCTGAGCAGCTACCATGAGGCAAGATAGGCTGGTGTCTACAGGAATAAATGTGAGTTTATATGCACTGAGCAGCTACCATGAGGCAAGATAGGCTGGTGTCTACAGGAATGCACACGAGTTTATGTGCACTGAGCAGCTACCATGAGGCAAGATAGGCTGGTGTCTACAGGAATGCACGCAAGTTTATGTGCACTGAGCAGCTACAATGAGGCAAGATAGGCTGCTGTCTACAGGAATAAATGTGAGTTTATATGCACTGAGCAGCTACCATGAGGCAAGATAGGCTGGTATCTACAGGAATAAATGTGAGTTTATGTGTGCTGAGCAGCTACCATGAGGCAAGATCGGCTGGTGTCTACAGGAATAAATTTGTGATTATGTGCGCTGAGCAGCTACCATGAGGCAAGATCGGCTGGTGTCTACAGGAATAAATGTGAGCTTATGTGCGCTGAGCAGCTACCATAAGGCAAAATCGGCTGGTGTCTACAGGAATAAATGTGAGCTTATGTGCGCTGAGCAGTTACCATAAGGCAAAATTGGCTGGTGTCTACAGGAATAAATCTGAGTTTATGTGCGCTGAGCAGCTACCATGAGGCAAGATCGGCTGGTGTCTACAGGAATAAATGTGAGTTTATGTGTGCTGAGCAGCTACCATGAGGCAAGATAGGCTGGTGTATACAGGAATGCACGTGAGTTTATGTGCGCTGAGCAGCTACCATGAGGCAAGATAGGCTGGTGTCTACAGGAATGCACGTGAGTTTATGTGTGCTGAGCAGCTACCATGAGGCAAGATAGGCTGGTATCTACAGGAATAAATGTGAGTTTATGTGGACTGAGCAGCTACCATGAGGCAAGATAGGCTGGTGTCTACAGGAATGCACGCGGGTTTATGTGCACTGAGCAGCTACCATGAGGCAAGATAGGCTAGTGTCTACAGGAATGCACGTGAGTTTATGTGTGCTGAGCAGCTACCATGAGGCAAGATAGGCTGGTGTCTACAGGAATAAATGTGAGTTTATATGCACTGAGCAGCTACCATGAGGCAAGATAGGCTGGTGTCTACAGGAATGCACGCGAGTTTATGTGCACTGAGCAGCTACCATGAGGCAAGATAGGCTGGTGTCTACAGGAATGCACGTGAGTTTATGTGCGCTGAGCAGATACCATGAGGCAAGATAGGCTGGTGTCTACAGGAATAAATGAGAGTTTATATGCACTGAGCAGCTATCATGGGGCAAGATAGGCTGGTGTCTACAGGAATGCACGCAAGTTTATGTGCACTGAGCAGCTACCATGTGCAAGATAGGCTGGCGTCTACAGGAATGCACGCGAGTTTATGTGCACTGAGCAGCTACCATGAGGCAAGATAGGCTGGTGTCTGCAGGAATAAATGTGAATTTATATGCACTGAGCAGCTACCATGAGGCAAGATAGGCTGGTGTCTACAGGAATGCACGCAAGTTTATGTGCACTGAGCAGCTACCATGAGGCAAGATAGGCTAGTGTCTACAGGAATAAATGTGAGTTTATATGCACTGAGTAGCTACCATGAGGCAAGATAGGCTGTTGTCTACAGGAATGCACGTGAGTTTATGTGTGCTGAGCAGCTACCATGAGGCAAGATAGGCTGGTGTCTAGAGGAATGCACGCGAGTTTATGTGCACTGAGCAGCTACCATGAGGCAAGATAGGCTGGTGTCTACAGGAATGCACGCGAGTTTATGTGCACTGAGCAGCTACCATGAGGCAAGATAGGATGGTGTCTACAGGAATAAATGTGAGTTTATAAGCACTGAGCAGCTACCATGAGGCAAGATAGGCTGGTGTCTAGAGGAATGCACGTGAGTTTATGTGTGGTGAGCAGCTACCATGAGGCAAGAAAGGCTGGAGTCTACAGGAATAAATGTGAGTTTATGTGGACTGAGCAGCTACCATGAGGCAAGATAGACTGGTGTCTACAGGAATAAATGTGAGTTTATGTGCGCTGAGCAGCTACCATGAGGCAAGATAGGCTGGTGTCTACAGGAATAAATATGAGTTTATGTGCGCTGAGCAGCTACCATGAGGCAAGATAGGCTGGTGTCTACAGGAATAAATGTGAGTTTATTTGTGCTGAGCAGCTACCATGAGGCAAGATAGGCTAGTGTCTACAGGAATGCACGCGAGTTTATGTGCACTGAGCAGCTACCATGAGGCAAGATAGGCTGGTGTCTACAGGAATAAATTTGAGTTTATATGCACTGAGTAGCTACCATGAGGCAAGATAGGCTGGTGTCTAGAGGAATGCATGTGAGTTTATGTGGACTGAGCAGCTACCATGAGGCAAGATAGACTGGTGTCTACAGGAATAAATGTGAGTTTATGTGTGCTGAGCAGCTACCATGAGGCAAGATAGGCTGGTGTCTACAGGAATAAATGTGAGTTTATGTGGACTGAGCAGCTACCATGAGGCAAGATAGACTGGTGTCTACAGGAATAAATGTGAGTTTATGTGCGCTGAGCAGCTACCATGAGGCAAGATAGGCTGGTGTCTACAGGAATAAATGTGAGTTTATGTGCGCTGAGCAGCTACCATGAGGCAAGATAGGCTGGTGTCTACAGGAATAAATGTGAGTTTATGTGTGCTGAGCAGCTACCATGAGGCAAGATAGGCTGGTGTCTACAGGAATGCACGTGAGTTTATGTGTGCTGAGCAGCTACCATGAGGCAAGATAGGCTGGTGTCTACAGGAATAAATGTGAGTTTATATGCACTGAGCAGCTACCATGAGGCAAGATAGGCTGGTGTCTACAGGAATGCACGCGAGTTTATGTGCACTGAGCAGCTACCATGAGGCAAGATAGGCTGGTGTCTACAGGGATAAATGTGAGTTTATATGCACTGAACAGCTATCATGATGCAAGATAGGATGGTGTCTTCAGGAATGCACGTGAGTTTATGTGCACTGAGCAGCTACCATGAGGCAAGATAGGCCGGTGTCTACAGGAATGCACGCGAGTTTATGTGCACTGAGCAGCTACCATGAGGCAAGATAGGCTGGTGTCTACAGGAATAAATGTGAGTTTATATGCACTGAGTAGCTACCATGAGGCAAGATAGGCTGGTGTCTAGAGGAATGCACGTGAGTTTATGTGTGCTGAGCAGCTACCATGAGGCAAGATAGGCTGGTGTCTACAGGAATAAATGTGAGTTTATGTGGACTGAGCAGCTACCATGAGGCAAGATAGACTGGTGTCTACAGGAATAAATGTGAGTTTATGTGCGCTGAGCAGCTACCATGAGGCAAGATAGGCTGGTGTCTACAGGAATAAATGTGAGTTTATGTGCGCTGAGCAGCTACCATGAGGCAAGATAGGCTGGTGTCTACAGGAATAAATGTGAGTTTATGTGTGCTGAGCAGCTACCATGAGGCAAGATCGGCTGGTGTCTACAGGAATCAATGTGAGTTTATGTGTGCTGAGCAGCTACCATGAGGCAAGATAGGCTGGTGTCTTCAGGAATGCACGTGAGTTTATGTGCGCTGAGCAGCTACCATGAGGCAAGATAGGCTGGTGTCTACATGAATAAATGTGAGTTTACGTGCGTTGAGCAACTACCATGAGGCAAGATAGGCTGGTGTCTACAGGAATAAATGTGAGTTTATGTGCGCTGAGCAGCTACAATGAGGCAAGATAGGCTGGTATCTACAGGAATAAATGTGAGTTTGTGTGAGCTGAGCAGCTACCATGAGGCAAGATCGGCTGGTGTCTACAGGAATAAATGTGAGTTTATGTGCACTGAGCAGCTACCATGAGGCAAGATAGGCTGGTGTCTACAGGAATAAATGTGAGTTTATAAGCACTGAGCAGCTACCATGAGGCAAGATAGGCTGGTGTCTAGAGGAATGCACGTGAGTTTATGTGTGCTGAGCAGCTACCATGAGGCAAGAAAGGCTGGTGTCTACAGGAATAAATGTGAGTTTATGTGGACTGAGCAGCTACCATGAGGCAAGATAGACTGGTGTCTACAGGAATAAATGTGAGTTTATGTGCGCTGAGCAGCTACCATGAGGCAAGATAGGCTGGTGTCTACAGGAATAAATGTGAGTTTATGTGCGCTGAGCAGCTACCATGAGGCAAGATAGGCTGGTGTCTACAGGAATGCACGTGAGTTTATGTGTGCAGAGCAGCTACCATGAGGCAAGAAAGGCTGGTGTCTACAGGAATAAATGTGAGTTTATGTGGACTGAGCAGCTACCATGAGGCAAGATAGACTGGTGTCTACAGGAATAAATGTGAGTTTATGTGCGCTGAGCAGCTACCATGAGGCAAGATAGGCTGGTGTCTACAGGAATAAATGTGAGTTCATGTGCGCTGAGCAGCTACCATGAGGCAAGATAGGCTGGTGTCTACAGGAATGCACGTGAGTTTATGTGCGCTGAGCAGCTACCATGAGGCAAGATAGGCTGGTGTCTACAGGAATAAATGTGAGTTTATATGCACTGAGCAGCTACCATGAGGCAAGATAGGCTGGTGTCTACAGGAATGCACACGAGTTTATGTGCACTGAGCAGCTACCATGAGGCAAGATAGGCTGGTGTCTACAGGAATGCACGTGAGTTTATGTGTGCTGAGCAGATACCATGAGGCAAGATAGGCTGGTGTCTACAGGAAAAAATGAGAGTTTATATGCACTGAGCAGCTGTCATGAGGCAAGATAGGCTGGTGTCTACAGGAATGCACGCGAGTTTATGTGCACTGAGCAGCTACCATGAGGCAAGATAGGCTGGTGTCTACAGGAATGCACGCAAGTTTATGTGCACTGAGCAGCTACAATGAGGCAAGATAGGCTGCTGTCTACAGGAATAAATGTGAGTTTATATGCACTGAGCAGCTACCATGAGGCAAGATAGGCTGGTATCTACAGGAATAAATGTGAGTTTATGTGTGCTGAGCAGCTACCATGAGGCAAGATCGGCTGGTGTCTACAGGAATAAATTTGTGATTATGTGCGCTGAGCAGCTACCATGAGGCAAAATCGGCTGGTGTCTACAGGAATAAATGTGAGCTTATGTGCGCTGAGCAGCTACCATAAGGCAAAATAGGCTGGTGTCTACAGGAATAAATGTGAGCTTATGTGCGCTGAGCAGCTACCATGAGGCAAGATAGGCTGGTGTCTACAGGGATAAATGTGAGTTTATATGCACTGAACAGCTATCATGATGCAAGATAGGATGGTGTCTTCAGGAATGCACGTGAGTTTATGTGCACTGAGCAGCTACCATGAGGCAAGATAGGCCGGTGTCTACAGGAATGCACGCGAGTTTATGTGCACTAAGCAGCTACCATGAGGCAAGATAGGCTGGTGTCTACAGGAATAAATGTGAGTTTATATGCACTGAGTAGCTACCATGAGGCAAGATAGGCTGGTGTCTAGAGGAATGCACGTGAGTTTATGTGGACTGAGCAGCTACCATGAGGCAAGATAGACTGGTGTCTACAGGAATAAATGTGAGTTTATGTGTGCTGAGCAGCTACCATGAGGCAAGATTGGCTGGTGTCTACAGGAATAAATGTGAGTTTATGTGGACTGAGCAGCTACCATGAGGCAAGATAGACTGGTGTCTACAGGAATAAATGTGAGTTTATGTGCGCTGAGCAGCTACCATGAGGCAAGATAGGCTGGTGTCTACAGGAATAAATGTGAGTTTATGTGCGCTGAGCAGCTACCATGAGGCAAGATAGGCTGGTGTCTACAGGAATAAATGTGAGTTTATGTGTGCTGAGCAGCTACCATGAGGCAAGATCGGCTGGTGTCTACAGGAATCAATGTGAGTTTATGTGTGCTGAGCAGCTACCATGAGGCAAGATAGGCTGGTGTCTTCAGGAATGCACGTGAGTTTATGTGCGCTGAGCAGCTACCATGAGGCAAGATAGGCTGGTGTCTACATGAATAAATGTGAGTTTACGTGCGTTGAGCAACTACCATGAGGCAAGATAGGCTGGTGTCTACAGGAATAAATGTGAGTTTATGTGCGCTGAGCAGCTACAATGAGGCAAGATAGGCTGGTATCTACAGGAATAAATGTGAGTTTGTGTGAGCTGAGCAGCTACCATGAGGCAAGATCGGCTGGTGTCTACAGGAATAAATGTGAGTTTATGTGCACTGAGCAGCTACCATGAGGCAAGATAGGCTGGTGTCTACAGGAATAAATGTGAGTTTATAAGCACTGAGCAGCTACCATGAGGCAAGATAGGCTGGTGTCTAGAGGAATGCACGTGAGTTTATGTGTGCTGAGCAGCTACCATGAGGCAAGAAAGGCTGGTGTCTACAGGAATAAATGTGAGTTTATGTGGACTGAGCAGCTACCATGAGGCAAGATAGACTGGTGTCTACAGGAATAAATGTGAGTTTATATGCACTGAGCAGCTACCATGAGGCAAGATAGGCTGGTGTCTACAGGAATGCACGCGAGTTTATGTGCACTGATCAGCTACCATGAGGCAAGATAGGCTGGTGTCTACAGGAATGCACGTGAGTTTATGTGCGCTGAGCAGATACCATGAGGCAAGATAGGCTGGTGTCTACAGGAATAAATGAGAGTTTATATGCACTGAGCAGCTATCATGGGGCAAGATAGGCTGGTGTCTACAGGAATGCACGCAAGTTTATGTGCACTGAGCAGCTACCATGTGCAAGATAGGCTGGCGTCTACAGGAATGCACGCGAGTTTATGTGCACTGAGCAGCTACCATGAGGCAAGATAGGCTGGTGTCTGCAGGAATAAATGTGAATTTATATGCACTGAGCAGCTACCATGAGGCAAGATAGGCTGGTGTCTACAGGAATGCACGCAAGTTTATGTGCACTGAGCAGCTGCCATGAGGCAAGATAGGCTGGTGTCTACAGGAATAAATGTGAGTTTATATGCACTGAGCAGCTACCATGAGGCAAGATAGGCTGGTGTCTACAGGAATGCACGCGAGTTTATGTGCACTGAGCAGCTACCATGAGGCAAGATAGGCTGGTGTCTACAGGGATAAATGTGAGTTTATATGCACTGAACAGCTATCATGATGCAAGATAGGATGGTGTCTTCAGGAATGCACGTGAGTTTATGTGCACTGAGCAGCTACCATGAGGCAAGATAGGCCGGTGTCTACAGGAATGCACGCGAGTTTATGTGCACTGAGCAGCTACCATGAGGCAAGATAGGCTGGTGTCTACAGGAATAAATGTGAGTTTATATGCACTGAGTAGCTACCATGAGGCAAGATAGGCTGGTGTCTAGAGGAATGCACGTGAGTTTATGTGTGCTGAGCAGCTACCATGAGGCAAGATAGGCTGGTGTCTACAGGAATAAATGTGAGTTTATGTGGACTGAGCAGCTACCATGAGGCAAGATAGACTGGTGTCTACAGGAATAAATGTGAGTTTATGTGCGCTGAGCAGCTACCATGAGGCAAGATAGGCTGGTGTCTACAGGAATAAATGTGAGTTTATGTGCGCTGAGCAGCTACCATGAGGCAAGAAAGGCTGGTGTCTACAGGAATAAATGTGAGTTTATGTGTGCTGAGCAGCTACCATGAGGCAAGATCGGCTGGTGTCTACAGGAATCAATGTGAGTTTATGTGTGCTGAGCAGCTACCATGAGGCAAGATAGGCTGGTGTCTTCAGGAATGCACGTGAGTTTATGTGCGCTGAGCAGCTACCATGAGGCAAGATAGGCTGGTGTCTACATGAATAAATGTGAGTTTACGCGCGTTGAGCAACTACCATGAGGCAAGATAGGCTGGTGTCTACAGGAATAAATGTGAGTTTATGTGCGCTGAGCAGCTACAATGAGGCAAGATAGGCTGGTATCTACAGGAATAAATGTGAGTTTGTGTGAGCTGAGCAGCTACCATGAGGCAAGATCGGCTGGTGTCTACAGGAATAAATGTGAGTTTATGTGCACTGAGCAGCTACCATGAGGCAAGATAGGCTGGTGTCTACAGGAATAAATGTGAGTTTATAAGCACTGAGCAGCTACCATGAGGCAAGATAGGCTGGTGTCTAGAGGAATGCATGTGAGTTTATGTGTGCTGAGCAGCTACCATGAGGCAAGAAACGCTGGTGTCTACAGGAATAAATGTGAGTTTATGTGGACTGAGCAGCTACCATGAGGCAAGATAGACTGGTGTCTACAGGAATAAATGTGAGTTTATGTGCGCTGAGCAGCTACCATGAGGCAAGATAGGCTGGTGTCTACAGGAATAAATGTGAGTTTATGTGCGCTGAGCAGCTACCATGAGGCAAGATAGGCTGGTGTCTACAGGAATGCACGTGAGTTTATGTGTGCTGAGCAGCTACCATGAGGCAAGATAGGCTGGTGTCTACAGGAATAAATGTGAGTTTATATGCACTGAGCAGCTACCATGAGGCAAGATAGGCTGGTGTCTACAGGAATGCACACGAGTTTATGTGCACTGAGCAGCTACCATGAGGCAAGATAGGCTGGTGTCTACAGGAATGCACGCAAGTTTATGTGCACTGAGTAGCTACAATGAGGCAAGATAGGCTGCTGTCTACAGGAATAAATGTGAGTTTATATGCACTGAGCAGCTACCATGAGGCAAGATAGGCTGGTATCTACAGGAATAAATGTGAGTTTATGTGTGCTGAGCAGCTACCATGAGGCAAGATCGGCTGGTGTCTACAGGAATAAATTTGTGATTATGTGCGCTGAGCAGCTACCATGAGGCAAGATCGGCTGGTGTCTACAGGAATAAATGTGAGCTTATGTGCGCTGAGCAGCTACCATAAGGCAAAATCGGCTGGTGTCTACAGGAATAAATGTGAGCTTATGTGCGCTGAGCAGTTACCATAAGGCAAAATTGGCTGGTGTCTACAGGAATAAATCTGAGTTTATGTGCGCTGAGCAGCTACCATGAGGCAAGATCGGCTGGTGTCTACAGGAATAAATGTGAGTTTATGTGTGCTGAGCAGCTACCATGAGGCAAGATAGGCTGGTGTATACAGGAATGCACGTGAGTTTATGTGCGCTGAGCAGCTACCATGAGGCAAGATAGGCTGGTGTCTACAGGAATGCACGTGAGTTTATGTGTGCTGAGCAGCTACCATGAGGCAAGATAGGCTGGTATCTACAGGAATAAATGTGAGTTTATGTGGACTGAGCAGCTACCATGAGGCAAGATAGGCTGGTGTCTACAGGAATGCACGCGAGTTTATGTGCACTGAGCAGCTACCATGAGGCAAGATAGGCTAGTGTCTACAGGAATGCACGTGAGTTTATGTGTGCTGAGCAGCTACCATGAGGCAAGATAGGCTGGTGTCTACAGGAATAAATGTGAGTTTATATGCACTGAGCAGCTACCATGAGGCAAGATAGGCTGGTGTCTACAGGAATGCACGCGAGTTTATGTGCACTGAGCAGCTACCATGAGGCAAGATAGGCTGGTGTCTACAGGAATGCACGTGAGTTTATGTGCGCTGAGCAGATACCATGAGGCAAGATAGGCTGGTGTCTACAGGAATAAATGAGAGTTTATATGCACTGAGCAGCTATCATGGGGCAAGATAGGCTGGTGTCTACAGGAATGCACGCAAGTTTATGTGCACTGAGCAGCTACCATGTGCAAGATAGGCTGGCGTCTACAGGAATGCACGCGAGTTTATGTGCACTGAGCAGCTACCATGAGGCAAGATAGGCTGGTGTCTGCAGGAATAAATGTGAATTTATATGCACTGAGCAGCTACCATGAGGCAAGATAGGCTGGTGTCTACAGGAATGCACGCAAGTTTATGTGCACTGAGCAGCTACCATGAGGCAAGATAGGCTAGTGTCTACAGGAATAAATGTGAGTTTATATGCACTGAGTAGCTACCATGAGGCAAGATAGGCTGTTGTCTACAGGAATGCACGTGAGTTTATGTGTGCTGAGCAGCTACCATGAGGCAAGATAGGCTGGTGTCTAGAGGAATGCACGCGAGTTTATGTGCACTGAGCAGCTACCATGAGGCAAGATAGGCTGGTGTCTACAGGAATGCACGCGAGTTTATGTGCACTGAGCAGCTACCATGAGGCAAGATAGGATGGTGTCTACAGGAATAAATGTGAGTTTATAAGCACTGAGCAGCTACCATGAGGCAAGATAGGCTGGTGTCTAGAGGAATGCACGTGAGTTTATGTGTGGTGAGCAGCTACCATGAGGCAAGAAAGGCTGGAGTCTACAGGAATAAATGTGAGTTTATGTGGACTGAGCAGCTACCATGAGGCAAGATAGACTGGTGTCTACAGGAATAAATGTGAGTTTATGTGCGCTGAGCAGCTACCATGAGGCAAGATAGGCTGGTGTCTACAGGAATAAATATGAGTTTATGTGCGCTGAGCAGCTACCATGAGGCAAGATAGGCTGGTGTCTACAGGAATAAATGTGAGTTTATTTGTGCTGAGCAGCTACCATGAGGCAAGATAGGCTAGTGTCTACAGGAATGCACGCGAGTTTATGTGCACTGAGCAGCTACCATGAGGCAAGATAGGCTGGTGTCTACAGGAATAAATTTGAGTTTATATGCACTGAGTAGCTACCATGAGGCAAGATAGGCTGGTGTCTAGAGGAATGCATGTGAGTTTATGTGGACTGAGCAGCTACCATGAGGCAAGATAGACTGGTGTCTACAGGAATAAATGTGAGTTTATGTGTGCTGAGCAGCTACCATGAGGCAAGATAGGCTGGTGTCTACAGGAATAAATGTGAGTTTATGTGGACTGAGCAGCTACCATGAGGCAAGATAGACTGGTGTCTACAGGAATAAATGTGAGTTTATGTGCGCTGAGCAGCTACCATGAGGCAAGATAGGCTGGTGTCTACAGGAATAAATGTGAGTTTATGTGCGCTGAGCAGCTACCATGAGGCAAGATAGGCTGGTGTCTACAGGAATAAATGTGAGTTTATGTGTGCTGAGCAGCTACCATGAGGCAAGATAGGCTGGTGTCTACAGGAATGCACGTGAGTTTATGTGTGCTGAGCAGCTACCATGAGGCAAGATAGGCTGGTGTCTACAGGAATAAATGTGAGTTTATATGCACTGAGCAGCTACCATGAGGCAAGATAGGCAGGTGTCTACAGGAATGCACGCGAGTTTATGTGCACTGAGCAGCTACCATGAGGCAAGATAGGCTGGTGTCTACAGGGATAAATGTGAGTTTATATGCACTGAACAGCTATCATGATGCAAGATAGGATGGTGTCTTCAGGAATGCACGTGAGTTTATGTGCACTGAGCAGCTACCATGAGGCAAGATAGGCCGGTGTCTACAGGAATGCACGCGAGTTTATGTGCACTGAGCAGCTACCATGAGGCAAGATAGGCTGGTGTCTACAGGAATAAATGTGAGTTTATATGCACTGAGTAGCTACCATGAGGCAAGATAGGCTGGTGTCTAGAGGAATGCACGTGAGTTTATGTGTGCTGAGCAGCTACCATGAGGCAAGATAGGCTGGTGTCTACAGGAATAAATGTGAGTTTATGTGGACTGAGCAGCTACCATGAGGCAAGATAGACTGGTGTCTACAGGAATAAATGTGAGTTTATGTGCGCTGAGCAGCTACCATGAGGCAAGATAGGCTGGTGTCTACAGGAATAAATGTGAGTTTATGTGCGCTGAGCAGCTACCATGAGGCAAGATAGGCTGGTGTCTACAGGAATAAATGTGAGTTTATGTGTGCTGAGCAGCTACCATGAGGCAAGATCGGCTGGTGTCTACAGGAATCAATGTGAGTTTATGTGTGCTGAGCAGCTACCATGAGGCAAGATAGGCTGGTGTCTTCAGGAATGCACGTGAGTTTATGTGCGCTGAGCAGCTACCATGAGGCAAGATAGGCTGGTGTCTACATGAATAAATGTGAGTTTACGTGCGTTGAGCAACTACCATGAGGCAAGATAGGCTGGTGTCTACAGGAATAAATGTGAGTTTATGTGCGCTGAGCAGCTACAATGAGGCAAGATAGGCTGGTATCTACAGGAATAAATGTGAGTTTGTGTGAGCTGAGCAGCTACCATGAGGCAAGATCGGCTGGTGTCTACAGGAATAAATGTGAGTTTATGTGCACTGAGCAGCTACCATGAGGCAAGATAGGCTGGTGTCTACAGGAATAAATGTGAGTTTATAAGCACTGAGCAGCTACCATGAGGCAAGATAGGCTGGTGTCTAGAGGAATGCACGTGAGTTTATGTGTGCTGAGCAGCTACCATGAGGCAAGAAAGGCTGGTGTCTACAGGAATAAATGTGAGTTTATGTGGACTGAGCAGCTACCATGAGGCAAGATAGACTGGTGTCTACAGGAATAAATGTGAGTTTATGTGCGCTGAGCAGCTACCATGAGGCAAGATAGGCTGGTGTCTACAGGAATAAATGTGAGTTTATGTGCGCTGAGCAGCTACCATGAGGCAAGATAGGCTGGTGTCTACAGGAATGCACGTGAGTTTATGTGTGCAGAGCAGCTACCATGAGGCAAGAAAGGCTGGTGTCTACAGGAATAAATGTGAGTTTATGTGGACTGAGCAGCTACCATGAGGCAAGATAGACTGGTGTCTACAGGAATAAATGTGAGTTTATGTGCGCTGAGCAGCTACCATGAGGCAAGATAGGCTGGTGTCTACAGGAATAAATGTGAGTTCATGTGCGCTGAGCAGCTACCATGAGGCAAGATAGGCTGGTGTCTACAGGAATGCACGTGAGTTTATGTGCGCTGAGCAGCTACCATGAGGCAAGATAGGCTGGTGTCTACAGGAATAAATGTGAGTTTATATGCACTGAGCAGCTACCATGAGGCAAGATAGGCTGGTGTCTACAGGAATGCACACGAGTTTATGTGCACTGAGCAGCTACCATGAGGCAAGATAGGCTGGTGTCTACAGGAATGCACGTGAGTTTATGTGTGCTGAGCAGATACCATGAGGCAAGATAGGCTGGTGTCTACAGGAAAAAATGAGAGTTTATATGCACTGAGCAGCTGTCATGAGGCAAGATAGGCTGGTGTCTACAGGAATGCACGCGAGTTTATGTGCACTGAGCAGCTACCATGAGGCAAGATAGGCTGGTGTCTACAGGAATGCACGCAAGTTTATGTGCACTGAGCAGCTACAATGAGGCAAGATAGGCTGCTGTCTACAGGAATAAATGTGAGTTTATATGCACTGAGCAGCTACCATGAGGCAAGATAGGCTGGTATCTACAGGAATAAATGTGAGTTTATGTGTGCTGAGCAGCTACCATGAGGCAAGATCGGCTGGTGTCTACAGGAATAAATTTGTGATTATGTGCGCTGAGCAGCTACCATGAGGCAAAATCGGCTGGTGTCTACAGGAATAAATGTGAGCTTATGTGCGCTGAGCAGCTACCATAAGGCAAAATAGGCTGGTGTCTACAGGAATAAATGTGAGCTTATGTGCGCTGAGCAGCTACCATAAGGCAAAATCGGCTGGTGTCTACAGGAATAAATCTGAGTTTATGTGCGCTGAGCAGCTACCATGAGGCAAGATCGGCTGGTGTCTACAGGAATAAATGTGAGTTTATGTGTGCTGAGCAGCTACCATGAGGCAAGATAGGCTGGTGTATACAGGAATGCACGTGAGTTTATGTGCACTGAGCAGCTACCATGAGGCAAGATAGGCTGGTGTCTACAGGAATGCACGTGAGTTTATGTGTGCTGAGCAGCTACCATGAGGCAAGATAGGCTGGTATCTACAGGAATAAATGTGAGTTTATGTGGACTGAGCAGCTACCATGAGGCAAGATAGGCTGGTGTCTACAGGAATGCACGCGAGTTTATGTGCACTGAGCAGCTACCATGAGGCAAGATAGGCTAGTGTCTACAGGAATGCACGTGAGTTTATGTGTGCTGAGCAGCTACCATGAGGCAAGATAGGCTGGTGTCTACAGGAATAAATGTGAGTTTATATGCACTGAGCAGCTACCATGAGGCAAGATAGGCTGGTGTCTACAGGAATGCACGCGAGTTTATGTGCACTGAGCAGCTACCATGAGGCAAGATAGGCTGGTGTCTACAGGAATGCACGTGAGTTTATGTGCGCTGAGCAGATACCATGAGGCAAGATAGGCTGGTGTCTACAGGAATAAATGAGAGTTTATATGCACTGAGCAGCTATCATGGGGCAAGATAGGCTGGTGTCTACAGGAATGCACGCAAGTTTATGTGCACTGAGCAGCTACCATGTGCAAGATAGGCTGGCGTCTACAGGAATGCACGCGAGTTTATGTGCACTGAGCAGCTACCATGAGGCAAGATAGGCTGGTGTCTGCAGGAATAAATGTGAATTTATATGCACTGAGCAGCTACCATGAGGCAAGATAGGCTGGTGTCTACAGGAATGCACGCAAGTTTATGTGCACTGAGCAGCTACCATGAGGCAAGATAGGCTAGTGTCTACAGGAATAAATGTGAGTTTATATGCACTGAGTAGCTACCATGAGGCAAGATAGGCTGTTGTCTACAGGAATGCACGTGAGTTTATGTGTGCTGAGCAGCTACCATGAGGCAAGATAGGCTGGTGTCTAGAGGAATGCACGCGAGTTTATGTGCACTGAGCAGCTACCATGAGGCAAGATAGGCTGGTGTCTACAGGAATGCACGCGAGTTTATGTGCACTGAGCAGCTACCATGAGGCAAGATAGGATGGTGTCTACAGGAATAAATGTGAGTTTATAAGCACTGAGCAGCTACCATGAGGCAAGATAGGCTGGTGTCTAGAGGAATGCACGTGAGTTTATGTGTGGTGAGCAGCTACCATGAGGCAAGAAAGGCTGGAGTCTACAGGAATAAATGTGAGTTTATGTGGACTGAGCAGCTACCATGAGGCAAGATAGACTGGTGTCTACAGGAATAAATGTGAGTTTATGTGCGCTGAGCAGCTAACATGAGGCAAGATAGGCTGGTGTCTACAGGAATAAATATGAGTTTATGTGCGCTGAGCAGCTACCATGAGGCAAGATAGGCTGGTGTCTACAGGAATAAATGTGAGTTTATTTGTGCTGAGCAGCTACCATGAGGCAAGATAGGCTAGTGTCTACAGGAATGCACGCGAGTTTATGTGCACTGAGCAGCTACCATGAGGCAAGATAGGCTGGTGTCTACAGGAATAAATTTGAGTTTATATGCACTGAGTAGCTACCATGAGGCAAGATAGGCTGGTGTCTAGAGGAATGCACGTGAGTTTATGTGGACTGAGCAGCTACCATGAGGCAAGATAGACTGGTGTCTACAGGAATAAATGTGAGTTTATGTGTGCTGAGCAGCTACCATGAGGCAAGATAGGCTGGTGTCTACAGGAATAAATGTGAGTTTATGTGGACTGAGCAGCTACCATGAGGCAAGATAGACTGGTGTCTACAGGAATAAATGTGAGTTTATGTGCGCTGAGCAGCTACCATGAGGCAAGATAGGCTGGTGTCTACAGGAATAAATGTGAGTTTATGTGCGCTGAGCAGCTACCATGAGGCAAGATAGGCTGGTGTCTACAGGAATAAATGTGAGTTTATGTGTGCTGAGCAGCTACCATGAGGCAAGATAGGCTGGTGTCTACAGGAATGCACGTGAGTTTATGTGTGCTGAGCAGCTACCATGAGGCAAGATCGGCTGGTGTCTACAGGAATAAATGTGAGTTTATGTGTGCTGAGCAGCTACCATGAGGCAAGATAGGCTGGTGTCTTCAGGAATGCACGTGAGTTTATGTGCGCTGAGCAGCTACCATGAGGCAAGATAGGCTGGTGTCTACATGAATAAATGTGAGTTTACGTGCGTTGAGCAACTACCATGAGGCAAGATAGGCTGGTGTCTACAGGAATAAATGTGAGTTTATGTGCACTGAGCAGCTACCATGAGGCAAGATAGATCGGTGTCTACAGGAATGCACTCAAGTTTATGTGCGCTGAGCAACTATAGCACAGGGCAAGATAGGCTGGTGTCTACAGGAATGCACGTGAGTTTATGTGTGCTGAGCAGCTACCATGAGGCAAGATAGGCTGGTGTCTACAGGAATAAATGTGAATTTATGTGCGCTGAGCAGCTAGCATGCGGCAAGATAGATCGGTGTCTACAGGAATGCACGCGAGTTTATGTGCGCTGAGCAACTATAGCACAGGGCAAGATAGGCTGGTGTCTACAGGAATGCACGTGAGTTTATGTGTGCTGAGCAGCTACCATGAGGCAAGATAGGCGGGTGTCTACAGGAATAAATGTGAGTTTATGTGCACTGAGCAGCTACCATGAGGCAAGATAAGCTGGTGTCTACAGGAATAAATGTGAGTTTATGTGCACTGAGCAGCTACCATGAGGCAAGATAGGCTGGTGTCTTCAGAAATGCACATGAGTTTATGTGCGATGAGCAGCTACCATGAGGCAAGATAGACTGGTGTCTACAGGAATAAATGTGAGTTTATGTGCACTGAGCAGCTACCATGAGGCAAGATAGGCTGGTGTCTACAGGAATGCACGCAAGTTTATGTGCACTGAGCAGCTACCATGAGGCAAGATAGGCTGGTGTCTACAGGAATGCACGCAAGTTTATGTGCACTGAGCAGCTACCATGAGGCAAGATAGGCTGGTGTCTACAGGAATAAATGTGAGTTTATATGCGCTGAGCAGCTACCATGAGGCAAGATAGGCTGGTGTCTACAGGAATGCACGCGAGTTTATGTGCACTGAGCAGCTACCATGAGGCAAGATAGGCTGTTGTCTACAGGAATAAATGTGAGTTTATATGCACTGAGCAGCTACCATGAGGCAAGATAGGCTGGTGTCTACAGGAATAAACGTGAGTTTATGTGGACTGAGCAGCTACCATGAGGCAAGATAGGCTGGTTTCTACAGGAATAAATGTGAGTTTATGTGGACTGAGCAGCTACCATGAGGCAAGATAGGCTGGTGTCTACAGGAATGCACGCGAGTTTATGTGCACTGAGAAGCTACCATGAGGCAAGATAGGCTGGTGTCTACAGGAATGCACGTGAGTTTATGTGTGCTGAGCAGCTACCATGAGGCAAGATAGGCTGGTGTCTACAGGAATAAATGTGAGTTTATATGCACTGAGCAGCTACCATGAGGCAAGATAGGCTGGTGACTACAGGAATGCACGCGAGTTTATGTGCACTGAGCAGCTACCATGAGGCAAGATAGGCTGGTGTCTACAGGAATAAATGTGAGTTTATATGCACTGAGCAGCTATCATGAGGCAAGATAGGATGGTGTCTTCAGGAATGCACGTGAGTTTATGTGCACTGAGCAGCTACCATGAGGCAAGATAGGCTGGTGTCTACAGGAATGCACGCGAGTTTATGTGCACTGAGCAGCTACCATGAGGCAAGATAGGATGGTGTCTACAGGAATAAATGTGAGTTTATAAGCACTGAGCAGCTACCATGAGGCAAGATAGGCTGGTGTCTACAGGAATGCACGCAAGTTTATGTGCACTGAGCAGCTACCATGAGGCAAGATAGGCTGGTGTCTACAGGAATAAATGTGAGTTTATATGCACTGAGTAGCTACCATGAGGCAGGATAGGCTGGTGTCTAGAGGAATGCACGTGAGTTTATGTGTGCTGAGCAGCTACCATGAGGCAAGATAGGCTGGTGTCTACAGGAATAAATGTGAGTTTATGTGGACTGAGCAGCTACCATGAGGCAAGATAGACTGGTGTCTACAGGAATAAATGTGAGTTTATGTGCGCTGAGCAGCTACCATGAGGCAAGATAGGCTGGTGTCCACAGGAATAAACGTGAGTTTATGTGCGCTGAGCAGCTACCATGAGGCAAGATAGGCTGGTGTCTACAGGAATCAATGTGAGTTTATGTGTGCTGAGCAGCTACCATGAGGCAAGATAGGCTGGTGTCTACAGGAATGCACGTGAGTTTATGTGTGCTGAGCAGCTACCATGAGGCAAGATCGGCTGGTGTCTACAGGAATCAATGTGAGTTTATGTGTGCTGAGCAGCTACCATGAGGCAAGATAGGCTGGTGTCTTCAGGAATGCACGTGAGTTTATGTGCGCTGAGCAGCTACCATGAGGCAAGATAGGCTGGTGTCTACAGGAATAAATGTGAGTTTACGTGCGTTGAGCAACTACCATGAGGCAAGATAGGCTGGTATCTACAGGAATAAATGTGAGTTTGTGTGAGCTGAGCAGCTACCATGAGGCAAGATAGATCGGTGTCTACAGGAATGCACGCGAGTTTATGTGCGCTGAGCAACTATAGCACAGGTTAAGATAGGCTGGTGTCTACAGGAATGCAGGTGAGTTTATGTGTGCTGAGCAGCTACCATGAGGCAAGATCGGCTGGTGTCTACAGGAATAAATGTGAGTGTATGTGTGCTGAGCAGCTACCATGAGGCAAGATAGGCTGGTGTCTTCAGGAATGCACGTGAGTTTATGTGCGCTGAGCAGCTACCATGAGGCAAGATAGGCTGGTGTCTACATGAATAAATGTGAGTTTACGTGCGTTGAGCAACTACCATGAGGCAAGATAGGCTGGTATCTACAGGAATAAATGTGTGTTTATGTGCACTGAGCAGCTACCATGAGGCAAGATAGATCGGTGTCTACAGGAATGCACGCGAGTTTATGTGCGCTGAGCAACTATAGCACAGGGCAAGATAGGCTGGTGTCTACAGGAATGCACGTGAGTTTATGTGCACTGAGCAGCTACCATGAGGCAAGATAGGCGGGTGTCTACAGGAATAAATGTGAGTTTATGTGCACTGAGCAGCTACCATGAGGCAAGATAGGCTGGTGTCTACAGGAATAAATGTGAGTTTATGTGCACTGAGCAGCTACCCTGAGGCAAGATAGGCTGGTGACTACAGAAATGCACATGAGTTTATGTGCGATGAGCAGCTACCATGAGGCAAGATAGACTGGTGTCTACAGGAATAAATGGAAGTTTATATGCACTGAGCAGCTACCATGAGGCAAGATAGGCTGGTGTCTTCAGGAATGCACGCAAGTTTATGTGCACTGAGCAGCTACCATGAGGCAAGATAGGCTGGTGTCTACAGGAATGCACGCAAGTTTATGTGCACTGAGCAGCTACAATGAGGCAAGATAGGCTGGTGTCTACAGGAATAAATGTGAGTTTATATGCGCTGAGCAGCTACCATGAGGCAAGATAGGCTGGTGTCTACAGGAATGCACGCGAGTTTATGTGCACTGAGCAGCTACCATGAGGCAAGATAGGCTGTTGTCTACAGGAATAAATGTGAGTTTATATGCACTGAGCAGCTACCATGAGGCAAGATAGGCTGGTGTCTACAGGAATAAACGTGAGTTTATGTGCACTGAGCAGCTACCATGAGGCAAGATAGGCTGGTTTCTACAGGAATGCACGCGAGTTTATGTGCACTGAGCAGCTACCATGAGGCAAGATAGGCTGGTGTCTACAGGAATGCACATGAGTTTATGTGTGCTGAGCAGCTACCATGAGGCAAGATAGGCTGGTGTCTACAGGAATAAATGTGAGTTTATATGCACTGAGCAGCTACCATGAGGCAAGATAGGCTGGTGTCTACAGGAATGCACGCGAGTTTATGTGCACTGAGCCGCTACCATGAGGCAAGATAGGCTGGTGTCTACAGGAATAAATGTGAGTTTATATGCACTGAGCAGCTATCATGAGGCAAGATAGGATGGTGTCTTCAGGAATGCACGTGAGTTTATGTGCACTGAGCAGCTACCATGAGGCAAGATAGGCTGGTGTCTACAGGAATGCACGCGAGTTTATGTGCACTGAGCAGCTACCATGAGGCAAGATAGGATGGTGTCTACAGGAATAAATGTGAGTTTATAAGCACTGAGCAGCTACCATGAGGCAAGATAGGCTGGTGTCTACAGGAATGCACGCAAGTTTATGTGCACTGAGCAGCTACCATGAGGCAAGATAGGCTGGTGTCTACAGGAATAAATGTGAGTTTATATGCACTGAGTAGCTACCATGAGGCAAGATAGGCTGGTGTCTAGAGGAATGCACGTGAGTTTATGTGTGCTGAGCAGCTACCATGAGGCAAGATAGGCTGGTGTCTACAGGAATAAATGTGAGTTTATGTGGACTGAGCAGCTACCATGAGGCAAGATAGACTGGTGTCTACAGGAATAAATGTGAGTTTATGTGCGCTGAGCAGCTACCATGAGGCAAGATAGGCTGGTGTCTACAGGAATAAATGTGAGTTTATGTGCGCTGAGCAGCTACCATGAGGCAAGATAGGCTGGTGTCTACAGGAATGCACGCGAGTTTAAGTGCACTGAGCAGCTACCATGAGGCAAGATAGGCTGGTGTCTACAGGAATAAATGTGAGTTTATATGCACTGAGCAGCTATCATGAGGCAAGATAGGATGGTGTCTTCAGGAATGCACGTGAGTTTATGTGCACTGAGCAGCTACCATGAGGCAAGATAGGCTGGTGTCTACAGGAATGCACGCGAGTTTATGTGCACTGAGCAGCTACCATGAGGCAAGATAGGATGGTGTCTACAGGAATAAATGTGAGTTTATAAGCACTGAGCAGCTACCATGAGGCAAGATAGGCTGGTGTCTACAGGAATGCACGCAAGTTTATGTGCACTGAGCAGCTACCATGAGGCAAGATAGGCTGGTGTCTACAGGAATAAATGTGAGTTTATATGCACTGAGTAGCTACCATGAGGCAAGATAGGCTGGTGTCTAGAGGAATGCACGTGAGTTTATGTGTGCTGAGCAGCTACCATGAGGCAAGATAGGCTGGTGTCTACAGGAATAAATGTGAGTTTATGTGGACTGAGCAGCTACCATGAGGCAAGATAGACTGGTGTCTACAGGAATAAATGTGAGTTTATGTGCGCTGAGCAGCTACCATGAGGCAAGATAGGCTGGTGTCTACAGGAATAAATGTGAGTTTATGTGCGCTGAGCAGCTACCATGAGGCAAGATAGGCTGGTGTCTACAGGAATAAATGTGAGTTTATGTGTGCTGAGCAGCTACCATGAGGCAAGATAGGCTGGTGTCTACAGGAATGCACGTGAGTTTATGTGTGCTGAGCAGCTACCATGAGGCAAGATCGGCTGGTGTCTACAGGAATGCACGCGAGTTTATGTGCACTGAGCAGCTACCATGAGGCAAGATAGGATGGTGTCTACAGGAATAAATGTGAGTTTATAAGCACTGAGCAGCTACCATGAGGCAAGATAGGCTGGTGTCTACAGGAATGCACACAAGTTTATGTGCACTGAGCAGCTACCATGAGGCAAGATAGGCTGGTGTCTACAGGAATAAATGTGAGTTTATATGCACTGAGTAGCTACCATGAGGCAAGATAGGCTGGTGTCTAGAGGAATGCACGTGAGTTTATGTGTGCTGAGCAGCTACCATGAGGCAAGATAGGCTGGTGTCTACAGGAATAAATGTGAGTTTATGTGGACTGAGCAGCTACCATGAGGCAAGATAGACTGGTGTCTACAGGAATAAATGTGAGTTTATGTGCGCTGAGCAGCTACCATGAGGCAAGATAGGCTGGTGTCTACAGGAATAAATGTGAGTTTATGTGCGCTGAGCAGCTACCATGAGGCAAGATAGGCTGGTGTCTACAGGAATGCACGCGAGTTTATGTGCACTGAGCAGCTACCATGAGGCAAGATAGGCTGGTGTCTACAGGAATAAATGTGAGTTTATATGCACTGAGCAGCTATCATGAGGCAAGATAGGATGGTGTCTTCAGGAATGCACGTGAGTTTATGTGCACTGAGCAGCTACCATGAGGCAAGATAGGCTGGTGTCTACAGGAATGCACGCAAGTTTATGTGCACTGAGCAGCTACCATGAGGCAAGATAGGCTGGTGTCTACAGGAATAAATGTGAGTTTATATGCACTGAGTAGCTACCATGAGGCAAGATAGGCTGGTGTCTAGAGGAATGCACGTGAGTTTATGTGTGCTGAGCAGCTACCATGAGGCAAGATAGGCTGGTGTCTACAGGAATAAATGTGAGTTTATGTGGACTGAGCAGCTACCATGAGGCAAGATAGACTGGTGTCTACAGGAATAAATGTGAGTTTATGTGCGCTGAGCAGCTACCATGAGGCAAGATAGGCTGGTGTCTACAGGAATAAATGTGAGTTTATGTGCGCTGAGCAGCTACCATGAGGCAAGATAGGCTGGTGTCTACAGGAATAAATGTGACTTTATGTGTGCTGAGCAGCTACCATGAGGCAAGATAGGCTGGTGTCTACAGGAATGCACGTGAGTTTATGTGTGCTGAGCAGCTACCATGAGGCAAGATCGGCTGGTGTCTACAGGAATAAATGCGAGTTTATGTGTGCTGAGCAGCTAACATGAGGCAAGATAGGCTGGTGTCTTCAGGAATGCACGTGAGTTTATGTGCGCTGAGCAGCTACCATGAGGCAAGATAGGCTGGTGTCTACATGAATAAATGTGAGTTTACGTGCGTTGAGCAACTACCATGAGGCAAGATAGGCTGGTGTCTACAGGAATAAATGTGAGTTTATGTGTGCTGAGCAGCTACCATGAGGCAAGATAGGCTGGTGTCTTCAGGAATGCACGTGAGTTTATGTGCGCTGAGCAGCTACCATGAGGCAAGATATGCTGGTGTCTACATGAATAAATGTGAGTTTACGTGCGTTGAGCAACTACCATGAGGCAAGATAGGCTGGTATCTACAGGAATAAATGTGAGTTTATGTGCACTGAGCAGCTACCATGAGGCAAGATAGATCGGTGTCTACAGGAATGCACGCGAGTTTATGTGCGCTGAGCAACTATAGCACAGGGCAAGATAGGCTGGTGTCTACAGGAATGCACGTGAGTTTATGTGTGCTGAGCAGCTACCATGAGGCAAGATAGGCTGGTTTCTACAGGAATAAATGTGAGTTTATGTGGACTGAGCAGCTACCATGAGGCAAGATAGGCTGGTGTCTACAGGAATGCACGCGAGTTTATGTGCACTGAGAAGCTACCATGAGGCAAGATAGGCTGGTGTCTACAGGAATGCACGTGAGTTTATGTGTGCTGAGCAGCTACCATGAGGCAAGATAGGCTGGTGTCTACAGGAATAAATGTGAGTTTATATGCACTGAGCAGCTACCATGAGGCAAGATAGGCTGGTGTCTACAGGAATGCACGCGAGTTTATGTGCACTGAGCAGCTACCATGAGGCAAGATAGGCTGGTGTCTACAGGAATAAATGTGAGTTTATATGCACTGAGCAGCTATC
This sequence comes from Ambystoma mexicanum, assembly GCF_040938575.1. Classification (NCBI taxonomy): domain Eukaryota; kingdom Metazoa; phylum Chordata; class Amphibia; order Caudata; family Ambystomatidae; genus Ambystoma; species Ambystoma mexicanum. The sequence continues at coordinate 6,932,606 of NC_090931.1, read as the reverse complement.
ATGAGGCAAGATAGGATGGTGTCTACAGGAATGCACGTGAGTTTATGTGCACTGAGCAGCTACCATGAGGCAAGATAGGCTGGTGTCTACAGGAATGCACGCGAGTTTATGTGCACTGAGCAGCTACCATGAGGCAAGATAGGATGGTGTCTACAGGAATAAATGTGAGTTTATAAGCACTGAGCAGCTACCATGAGGCAAGATAGGCTGGTGTCTACAGGAATGCACGCAAGTTTATGTGCACTGAGCAGCTACCATGAGGCAAGATAGGCTGGTGTCTACAGGAATAAATGTGAGTTTATATGCACTGAGTAGCTACCATGAGGCAGGATAGGCTGGTGTCTAGAGGAATGCATGTGAGTTTATGTGTGCTGAGCAGCTACCATGAGGCAAGATAGGCTGGTGTCTACAGGAATAAATGTGAGTTTATGTGGACTGAGCAGCTACCATGAGGCAAGATAGACTGGTGTCTACAGGAATAAATGTGAGTTTATGTGCGCTGAGCAGCTACCATGAGGCAAGATAGGCTGGTGTCCACAGGAATAAACGTGAGTTTATGTGCGCTGAGCAGCTACCATGAGGCAAGATAGGCTGGTGTCTACAGGAATAAATGTGAGTTTATGTGTGCTGAGCAGCTACCATGAGGCAAGATAGGCTGGTGTCTACAGGTATGCACGTGAGTTTATGTGTGCTGAGCAGCTACCATGAGGCAAGATCGGCTGGTGTCTGCAGGAATCAATGTGAGTTTATGTGTGCTGAGCAGCTACCATGAGGCAAGATAGGCTGGTGTCTTCAGGAATGCACGTGAGTTTATGTGCGCTGAGCAGCTACCATGAGGCAAGATAGGCTGGTGTCTTCATGAATAAATGTGAGTTTACGTGCGTTGAGCAACTACCATGAGGCAAGATAGGCTGGTGTCTACAGGAATAAATGTGAGTTTATGTGCACTGAGCAGCTACCATGAGGCAAGATAGATCGGTGTCTACAGGAATGCACGCGAGTTTATGTGCGCTGAGCAACTATAGCACAGGGCAAGATAGGCTGGTGTCTACAGGAATGCAGGTGAGTTTATGTGTGCTGAGCAGCTACCATGAGGCAAGATCGGCTGGTGTCTACAGGAATAAATGTGAGTTTATGTGTGCTGAGCAGCTACCATGAGGCAAGATAGGCTGGTGTCTTCAGGAATGCACGTGAGTTTATGTGCGCTGAGCAGCTACCATGAGGCAAGATAGGCTGGTGTCTACATGAATAAATGTGAGTTTACGTGCGTTGAGCAACTACCATGAGGCAAGATAGGCTGGTATCTACAGGAATAAATGTGAGTTTATGTGCACTGAGCAGCTACCATGAGGCAAGATAGATCGGTGTCTACAGGAATGCACGCGAGTTTATGTGCGCTGAGCAACTATAGCACAGGGCAAGATAGGCTGGTGTCTACAGGAATGCACGTGAGTTTATGTGTGCTGAGCAGCTACCATGAGGCAAGATAGGCTGGTGTCTACAGGAATAAATGTGAATTTATGTGCGCCTAGCAGCTAGCATGCGGCAAGATAGATCGGTGTCTACAGGAATGCACGCGAGTTTATGCGCGCTGAGCAACTATAGCACAGGGCAAGATAGGCTGGTGTCTACAGGAATGCACGTGAGTTTATGTGCACTGAGCAGCTACCATGAGGCAAGATAGGCGGGTGTCTACAGGAATAAATGTGAGTTTATGTGCACTGAGCAGCTACCATGAGGCAAGATAGGCTGGTGTCTACAGGAATAAATGTGAGTTTATGTGCACTGAGCAGCTACCATGAGGCAAGATAGGCTGGTGACTACAGAAATGCACATGAGTTTATGTGCGATGAGCAGCTACCATGAGGCAAGATAGACTGGTGTCTACAGGAATAAATGTGAGTTTATATGCACTGAGCAGCTACCATGAGGCAAGATAGGCTGGTGTCTTCAGGAATGCACGCAAGTTTATGTGCACTGAGCAGCTACCATGAGGCAAGATAGGCTGGTGTCTACAGGAATGCACGCAAGTTTATGTGCACTGAGCAGCTACCATGAGGCAAGATAGGCTGGTGTCTACAGGAATAAATGTGAGTTTATATGCGCTGAGCAGCTACCATGAGGCAAGATAGGCTGGTGTCTACAGGAATGCACGCAAGTTTATGTGCACTGAGCAGCTACCATGAGGCAAGATAGGCTGTTGTCTACAGGAATAAATGTGAGTTTATATGCACTGAGCAGCTACCATGAGGCAAGATAGGCTGGTGTCTACAGGAATAAACGTGAGTTTATGTGGACTGAGCAGCTACCATGAGGCAAGATAGGCTGGTGTCTACAGGAATGCACGCGAGTTTATGTGCACTGAGCAGCTACCATGAGGCAAGATAGGCTGGTGTCTACAGGAATGCACATGAGTTTATGTGTGCTGAGCAGCTACCATGAGGCAAGATAGGCTGGTGTCTACAGGAATAAATGTGAGTTTATATGCACTGAGCAGCTACCATGAGGCAAGATAGGCTGGTGTCTACAGGAATGCACGCGAGTTTATGTGCACTGAGCCGCTACCATGAGGCAAGATAGGCTGGTGTCTACAGGAATAAATGTGAGTTTATATGCACTGAGCAGCTATCATGAGGCAAGATAGGATGGTGTCTTCAGGAATGCACGTGAGTTTATGTGCACTGAGCAGCTACCATGAGGCAAGATAGGCTGGTGTCTACAGGAATGCACGCGAGTTTATGTGCACTGAGCAGCTACCATGAGGCAAGATAGGATGGTGTCTACAGGAATAAATGTGAGTTTATAAGCACTGAGCAGCTACCATGAGGCAAGATAGGTTGGTGTCTACAGGAATGCACGCAAGTTTATGTGCACTGAGCAGCTACCATGAGGCAAGATAGGCTGGTGTCTACAGGAATAAATGTGAGTTTATATGCACTGAGTAGCTACCATGAGGCAAGATAGGCTGGTGTCTAGAGGAATGCACGTGAGTTTATGTGTGCTGAGCAGCTACCATGAGGCAAGATAGGCTGGTGTCTACAGGAATAAATGTGAGTTTATGTGGACTGAGCAGCTACCATGAGGCAAGATAGACTGGTGTCTACAGGAATAAATGTGAGTTTATGTGCGCTGAGCAGCTACCATGAGGCAAGATAGGCTGGTGTCTACAGGAATAAATGTGAGTTTATGTGCGCTGAGCAGCTACCATGAGGCAAGATAGGCTGGTGTCTACAGGAATGCACGCGAGTTTATGTGCACTGAGCAGCTACCATGAGGCAAGATAGGCTGGTGTCTACAGGAATAAATGTGAGTTTATATGCACTGAGCAGCTATCATGAGGCAAGATAGGATGGTGTCTTCAGGAATGCACGTGAGTTTATGTGCACTGAGCAGCTACCATGAGGCAAGATAGGCTGGTGTCTACAGGAATGCACGCGAGTTTATGTGCACTGAGCAGCTACCATGAGGCAAGATAGGATGGTGTCTACAGGAATAAATGTGAGTTTATAAGCACTGAGCAGCTACCATGAGGCAAGATAGGCTGGTGTCTACAGGAATGCACGCAAGTTTATGTGCACTGAGCAGCTACCATGAGGCAAGATAGGCTGGTGTCTACAGGAATAAATGTGAGTTTATATGCACTGAGTAGCTACCATGAGGCAAGATAGGCTGGTGTCTAGAGGAATGCACGTGAGTTTATGTGTGCTGAGCAGCTACCATGAGGCAAGATAGGCTGGTGTCTACAGGAATAAATGTGAGTTTATGTGGACTGAGCAGCTACCATGAGGCAAGATAGACTGGTGTCTACAGGAATAAATGTGAGTTTATGTGCGCTGAGCAGCTACCATGAGGCAAGATAGGCTGGTGTCTACAGGAATAAATGTGAGTTTATGTGCGCTGAGCAGCTACCATGAGGCAAGATAGGCTGGTGTCTACAGGAATAAATGTGAGTTTATGTGTGCTGAGCAGCTACCATGAGGCAAGATAGGCTGGTGTCTACAGGAATGCACGTGAGTTTATGTGTGCTGAGCAGCTACCATGAGGCAAGATCGGCTGGTGTCTACAGGAATAAATGCGAGTTTATGTGTGCTGAGCAGCTACCATGAGGCAAGATAGGCTGGTGTCTTCAGGAATGCACGTGAGTTTATGTGCGCTGAGCAGCTACCATGAGGCAAGATAGGCTGGTGTCTTCAGGAATGCACGTGAGTTTATGTGCGCTGAGCAGCTACCATGAGGCAAGATATGCTGGTGTCTACATGAATAAATGTGAGTTTACGTGCGTTGAGCAACTACCATGAGGCAAGATAGGCTGGTATCTACAGGAATAAATGTGAGTTTATGTGCACTGAGCAGCTACCATGAGGCAAGATAGATCGGTGTCTACAGGAATGCACGCGAGTTTATGTGCGCTGAGCAACTATAGCACAGGGCAAGATAGGCTGGTGTCTACAGGAATGCACGTGAGTTTATGTGTGCTGAGCAGCTACCATGAGGCAAGATAGGCTGGTGTCTACAGGAATAAATGTGAATTTATGTGCGCTGAGCAGCTAGCATGCGGCAAGATAGATCGGTGTCTACAGGAATGCACGCGAGTTTATGTGCGCTGAGCAACTATAGCACAGGGCAAGATAGGCTCGTGTCTACAGGAATGCACGTGAGTTTATGTGCACTGAGCAGCTACCATGAGGCAAGATAGGCGGGTGTCTACAGGAATAAATGTGAGTTTATGTGCACTGAGCAGCTACCATGAGGCAAGATAGGCTGGTGTCTACAGGAATAAATGTGAGTTTATGTGCACTGAGCAGCTACCATGAGGCAAGATAGGCTGGTGTCTACAGGAATAAATGTGAGTTTATATGCACTGAGTAGCTACCATGAGGCAAGATAGGCTGGTGTCTAGAGGAATGCACGTGAGTTTATGTGTGCTGAGCAGCTACCATGAGGCAAGATAGGCTGGTGTCTACAGGAATAAATGTGAGTTTATGTGGACTGAGCAGGTACCATGAGGCAAGATAGACTGGTGTCTACAGGAATAAATGTGAGTTTATGTGCGCTGAGCAGCTACCATGAGGCAAGATAGGCTGGTGTCTACAGGAATAAATGTGAGTTTATGTGCGCTGAGCAGCTACCATGAGGCAAGATAGGCTGGTGTCTACAGGAATGCACGCGAGTTTATGTGCACTGAGCAGCTACCATGAGGCAAGATAGGCTGGTGTCTACAGGAATAAATGTGAGTTTATATGCACTGAGCAGCTATCATGAGGCAAGATAGGATGGTGTCTTCAGGAATGCACGTGAGTTTATGTGCACTGAGCAGCTACCATGAGGCAAGATAGGCTGGTGTCTACAGGAATGCACGCGAGTTTATGTGCACTGAGCAGCTACCATGAGGCAAGATAGGATGGTGTCTACAGGAATAAATGTGAGTTTATAAGCACTGAGCAGCTACCATGAGGCAAGATAGGCTGGTGTCTACAGGAATGCACGCAAGTTTATGTGCACTGAGCTTCTACCATGAGGCAAGATAGGCTGGTGTCTACAGGAATACATGTGAGTTTATATGCACTGAGTAGCTACCATGAGGCAAGATAGGCTGGTGTCTAGAGGAATGCACGTGAGTTTATGTGTGCTGAGCAGCTACCATGAGGCAAGATAGGCTGGTGTCTACAGGAATAAATGTGAGTTTATGTGGACTGAGCAGCTACCATGAGGCAAGATAGACTGGTGTCTACAGGAATAAATGTGAGTTTATGTGCGCTGAGCAGCTACCATGAGGCAAGATAGGCTGGTGTCTACAGGAATAAATGTGAGTTTATGTGCGCTGAGCAGCTACCATGAGGAAAGATAGGCTGGTGTCTACAGGAATACATGTGAGTTTATGTGTGCTGAGCAGCTACCATGAGGCAAGATAGGCTGGTGTCTACAGGAATGCACGTGAGTTTATGTGTGCTGAGCAGCTACCATGAGGCAAGATCGGCTGGTGTCTACAGGAATAAATGTGAGTTTATGTGTGCTGAGCAGCTACCATGAGGCAAGATAGGCTGGTGTCTTCAGAAATGCACGTGAGTTTATGTGCGCTGAGCAGCTACCATGAGGCAAGATAGGCTGGTGTCTACAGGAATAAATGTGAGTTTATGTGCTCTGAGCAGCTACCATGAGGCAAGATAGGCTGGTATCTATAGGAATAAATGTGAGTTTGTGTGAGCTGAGCAGCTACCATGAGGCAAGATCGGCTGGTGTCTACAGAAATAAATGTGAGTTTATGTGCACTGAGCAGCTACCATGAGGCAAGATAGGCTGGTTTCTACAGGAATGCACGCGAGTTTATGTGCGATGAGCAGCTACCATGAGGCAAGATAGACTGGTGTCTACAGGAATAAATGTGAGTTTATATGCACTGAGCAGCTACCATGAGGCAAGATAGGCTGGTGTCTTCAGGAATGCACGCAAGTTTATGTGCACTGAGCAGCTACCATGAGGCAAGATAGGCTGGTGTCTACAGGAATGCACGCAAGTTTATGTGCACTGAGCAGCTACCATGAGGCAAGATAGGCTGGTGTCTACAGGAATAAATGTGAGTTTATATGCGCTGAGCAGCTACCATGAGGCAAGATAGGCTGGTGTCTACAGGAATGCACGCGAGTTTATGTGCGCTGAGCAACTATAGCACAGGGCAAGATAGGCTGGTGTCTACAGGAATGCACGTGAGTTTATGTGTGCTGAGCAGCTACCATGAGGCAAGATAGGCTGGTGTCTACAGGAATAAATGTGAATTTATGTGCGCTGAGCAGCTACCATGAGGCAAGATAGGCTGGTTTCTACAGGAATGCACGCGAGTTTATGTGCGATGAGCAGCTACCATGAGGCAAGATAGACTGGTGTCTACATGAATAAATGTGAGTTTATATGCACTGAGCAGCTACCATGAGGCAAGATAGGCTGGTGTCTTCAGGAATGCACGCAAGTTTATGTGCACTGAGCAGCTACCATGAGGCAAGATAGGCTGGTGTCTACAGGAATGCACGCAAGTTTATGTGCACTGAGCAGCTACCATGAGGCAAGATAGGCTGGTGTCTACAGGAATAAATGTGAGTTTATATGCGCTGAGCAGCTACCATGAGGCAAGATAGGCTGGTGTCTACAGGAATGCACGCGAGTTTATGTGCACTGAGCAGCTACCATGAGGCAAGATAGGCTGTTGTCTACAGGAATAAATGTGAGTTTATATGCACTGAGCAGCTACCATGAGGCAAGATAGGCTGGTGTCTACAGGAATAAACGTGAGTTTATGTGCACTGAGCAGCTACCATGAGGCAAGATAGGCTGGTTTCTACAGGAATGCACGCAAGTTTATGTGCACTGAGCAGCTACCATGAGGCAAGATAGGCTGGTGTCTACAGGAATGCACATGAGTTTATGTGTGCTGAGCAGCTACCATGAGGCAAGATAGGCTGGTGTCTACAGGAATAAATGTGAGTTTATATGCACTGAGCAGCTACCATGAGGCAAGATAGGCTGGTGTCTTCAGGAATGCACGTGAGTTTATGTGCACTGAGCAGCTACCATGAGGCAAGATAGGCTGGTGTCTACAGGAATGCACGCGAGTTTATGTGCACTGAGCAGCTACCATGAGGCAAGATAGGATGGTGTCTACAGGAATAAATGTGAGTTTATAAGCACTGAGCAGCTACCATGAGGCAAGATAGGCTGGTGTCTACAGGAATGCACGCAAGTTTATGTGCACTGAGCAGCTACCATGAGGCAAGATAGGCTGGTGTCTACAGGAATAAATGTGAGTTTATATGCACTGAGTAGCTACCATGAGGCAAGATAGGCTGGTGTCTAGAGGAATGCACGTGAGTTTATGTGTGCTGAGCAGCTACCATGAGGCAAGATAGGCTGGTGTCTACAGGAATAAATGTGAGTTTATGTGGACTGAGCAGCTACCATGAGGCAAGATAGACTGGTGTCTACAGGAATAAATGTGAGTTTATGTGCGCTGAGCAGCTACCATGAGGCAAGATAGGCTGGTGTCTACAGGAATAAATGTGAGTTTATGTGCGCTGAGCAGCTACCATGAGGCAAGATAGGCTGGTGTCTACAGGAATGCACGCGAGTTTAAGTGCACTGAGCAGCTACCATGAGGCAAGATAGGCTGGTGTCTACAGGAATAAATGTGAGTTTATATGCACTGAGCAGCTATCATGAGGCAAGATAGGATGGTGTCTTCAGGAATGCACGTGAGTTTATGTGCACTGAGCAGCTACCATGAGGCAAGATAGGCTGGTGTCTACAGGAATGCACGCGAGTTTATGTGCACTGAGCAGCTACCATGAGGCAAGATAGGATGGTGTCTACAGGAATAAATGTGAGTTTATAAGCACTGAGCAGCTACCATGAGGCAAGATAGGCTGGTGTCTACAGGAATGCACGCAAGTTTATGTGCACTGAGCAGCTACCATGAGGCAAGATAGGCTGGTGTCTACAGGAATAAATGTGAGTTTATATGCACTGAGTAGCTACCATGAGGCAAGATAGGCTGGTGTCTAGAGGAATGCACGTGAGTTTATGTGTGCTGAGCAGCTACCATGAGGCAAGATAGGCTGGTGTCTACAGGAATAAATGTGAGTTTATGTGGACTGAGCAGCTACCATGAGGCAAGATAGACTGGTGTCTACAGGAATAAATGTGAGTTTATGTGCGCTGAGCAGCTACCATGAGGCAAGATAGGCTGGTGTCTACAGGAATAAATGTGAGTTTATGTGCGCTGAGCAGCTACCATGAGGCAAGATAGGCTGGTGTCTACAGGAATAAATGTGAGTTTATGTGTGCTGAGCAGCTACCATGAGGCAAGATAGGCTGGTGTCTACAGGAATGCACGTGAGTTTATGTGTGCTGAGCAGCTACCATGAGGCAAGATCGGCTGGTGTCTACAGGAATGCACGCGAGTTTATGTGCACTGAGCAGCTACCATGAGGCAAGATAGGATGGTGTCTACAGGAATAAATGTGAGTTTATAAGCACTGAGCAGCTACCATGAGGCAAGATAGGCTCGTGTCTACAGGAATGCACACAAGTTTATGTGCACTGAGCAGCTACCATGAGGCAAGATAGGCTGGTGTCTACAGGAATAAATGTGAGTTTATATGCACTGAGTAGCTACCATGAGGCAAGATAGGCTGGTGTCTAGAGGAATGCACGTGAGTTTATGTGTGCTGAGCAGCTACCATGAGGCAAGATAGGCTGGTGTCTACAGGAATAAATGTGAGTTTATGTGGACTGAGCAGCTACCATGAGGCAAGATAGACTGGTGTCTACAGGAATAAATGTGAGTTTATGTGCGCTGAGCAGCTACCATGAGGCAAGATAGGCTGGTGTCTACAGGAATAAATGTGAGTTTATGTGCGCTGAGCAGCTACCATGAGGCAAGATAGGCTGGTGTCTACAGGAATGCACGCGAGTTTATGTGCACTGAGCAGCTACCATGAGGCAAGATAGGCTGGTGTCTACAGGAATAAATGTGAGTTTATATGCACTGAGCAGCTATCATGAGGCAAGATAGGATGGTGTCTTCAGGAATGCACGTGAGTTTATGTGCACTGAGCAGCTACCATGAGGCAAGATAGGCTGGTGTCTACAGGAATGCACGCGAGTTTATGTGCACTGAGCAGCTACCATGAGGCAAGATAGGATGGTGTCTACAGGAATAAATGTGAGTTTATAAGCACTGAGCAGCTACCATGAGGCAAGATAGGCTGGTGTCTACAGGAATGCACGCAAGTTTATGTGCACTGAGCAGCTACCATGAGGCAAGATAGGCTGGTGTCTACAGGAATAAATGTGAGTTTATATGCACTGAGTAGCTACCATGAGGCAAGATAGGCTGGTGTCTAGAGGAATGCACGTGAGTTTATGTGTGCTGAGCAGCTACCATGAGGCAAGATAGGCTGGTGTCTACAGGAATAAATGTGAGTTTATGTGGACTGAGCAGCTACCATGAGGCAAGATAGACTGGTGTCTACAGGAATAAATGTGAGTTTATGTGCGCTGAGCAGCTACCATGAGGCAAGATAGGCTGGTTTCTACAGGAATAAATGTGAGTTTATGTGTGCTGAGCAGCTACCATGAGGCAAGATAGGCTGGTGTCTTCAGAAATGCACGTGAGTTTATGTGCGCTGAGCAGCTACCATGAGGCAAGATAGGCTGGTGTCTACAGGAATAAATGTGAGTTTATGTGCTCTGAGCAGCTACCATGAGGCAAGATAGGCTGGTATCTATAGGAATAAATGTGAGTTTGTGTGAGCTGAGCAGCTACCATGAGGCAAGATCGGCTGGTGTCTACAGAAATAAATGTGAGTTTATGTGCACTGAGCAGCTACCATGAGGCAAGATATATCGGTGTCTACAGGAATGCACGCGAGTTTATGTGCGCTGAGCAACTATAGCACAGGGCAAGATAGGCTGGTGTCTACAGGAATGCACGTGAGTTTATGTGTGCTGAGCAGCTACCATGAGGCAAGATAGGCTGGTGTCTACAGGAATAAATGTGAATTTATGTGCGCTGAGCAGCTACCATGAGGCAAGATAGGCTGGTTTCTACAGGAATGCACGCGAGTTTATGTGCGATGAGCAGCTACCATGAGGCAAGATAGACTGGTGTCTACAGGAATAAATGTGAGTTTATATGCACTGAGCAGCTACCATGAGGCAAGATAGGCTGGTGTCTTCAGGAATGCAAGCAAGTTTATGTGCACTGAGCAGCTACCATGAGGCAAGATAGGCTGGTGTCTACAGGAATGCACGCAAGTTTATGTGCACTGAGCAGCTACCATGAGGCAAGATAGGCTGGTGTCTACAGGAATAAATGTGAGTTTATATGCGCTGAGCAGCTACCATGAGGCAAGATAGGCTGGTGTCTACAGGAATGCACGCGAGTTTATGTGCACTGAGCAGCTACCATGAGGCAAGATAGGCTGTTGTCTACAGGAATAAATGTGAGTTTATATGCACTGAGCAGCTACCATGAGGCAAGATAGGCTGGTGTCTACAGGAATAAACGTGAGTTTATGTGCACTGAGCAGCTACCATGAGGCAAGATAGGCTGGTTTCTACAGGAATGCACGCAAGTTTATGTGCACTGAGCAGCTACCATGAGGCAAGATAGGCTGGTGTCTACAGGAATGCACATGAGTTTATGTGTGCTGAGCAGCTACCATGAGGCAAGATAGGCTGGTGTCTACAGGAATAAATGTGAGTTTATATGCACTGAGCAGCTACCATGAGGCAAGATAGGCTGGTGTCTACAGGAATGCACGCGAGTTTATGTGCACTGAGCCGCTACCATGAGGCAAGATAGGCTGGTGTCTACAGGAATAAATGTGAGTTTATATGCACTGAGCAGCTATCATGAGGCAAGATAGGATGGTGTCTTCAGGAATGCACGTGAGTTTATGTGCACTGAGCAGCTACCATGAGGCAAGATAGGCTGGTGTCTACAGGAATGCACGCGAGTTTATGTGCACTGAGCAGCTACCATGAGGCAAGATAGGATGGTGTCTACAGGAATAAATGTGAGTTTATAAGCACTGAGCAGCTACCATGAGGCAAGATAGGCTGGTGTCTACAGGAATGCACGCAAGTTTATGTGCACTGAGCAGCTACCATGAGGCAAGATAGGCTGGTGTCTACAGGAATAAATGTGAGTTTATATGCACTGAGTAGCTACCATGAGGCAAGATAGGCTGGTGTCTAGAGGAATGCACGTGAGTTTATGTGTGCTGAGCAGCTACCATGAGGCAAGATAGGCTGGTGTCTACAGGAATAAATGTGAGTTTATGTGGACTGAGCAGCTACCATGAGGCAAGATAGACTGGTGTCTACAGGAATAAATGTGAGTTTATGTGCGCTGAGCAGCTACCATGAGGCAAGATAGGCTGGTGTCTACAGGAATAAATGTGAGTTTATGTGCGCTGAGCAGCTACCATGAGGCAAGATAGGCTGGTGTCTACAGGAATGCACGCGAGTTTAAGTGCACTGAGCAGCTACCATGAGGCAAGATAGGCTGGTGTCTACAGGAATAAATGTGAGTTTATATGCACTGAGCAGCTATCATGAGGCAAGATAGGATGGTGTCTTCAGGAATGCACGTGAGTTTATGTGCACTGAGCAGCTACCATGAGGCAAGATAGGCTGGTGTCTACAGGAATGCACGCGAGTTTATGTGCACTGAGCAGCTACCATGAGGCAAGATAGGATGGTGTCTACAGGAATAAATGTGAGTTTATAAGCACTGAGCAGCTACCATGAGGCAAGATAGGCTGGTGTCTACAGGAATGCACGCAAGTTTATGTGCACTGAGCAGCTACCATGAGGCAAGATAGGCTGGTGTCTACAGGAATAAATGTGAGTTTATATGCACTGAGTAGCTACCATGAGGCAAGATAGGCTGGTGTCTAGAGGAATGCACGTGAGTTTATGTGTGCTGAGCAGCTACCATGAGGCAAGATAGGCTGGTGTCTACAGGAATAAATGTGAGTTTATGTGGACTGAGCAGCTACCATGAGGCAAGATAGACTGGTGTCTACAGGAATAAATGTGAGTTTATGTGCGCTGAGCAGCTACCATGAGGCAAGATAGGCTGGTGTCTACAGGAATAAATGTGAGTTTATGTGCGCTGAGCAGCTACCATGAGGCAAGATAGGCTGGTGTCTACAGGAATAAATGTGAGTTTATGTGTGCTGAGCAGCTACCATGAGGCAAGATAGGCTGGTGTCTACAGGAATGCACGTGAGTTTATGTGTGCTGAGCAGCTACCATGAGGCAAGATCGGCTGGTGTCTACAGGAATGCACGCGAGTTTATGTGCACTGAGCAGCTACCATGAGGCAAGATAGGATGGTGTCTACAGTAATAAATGTGAGTTTATAAGCACTGAGCAGCTACCATGAGGCAAGATAGGCTGGTGTCTACAGGAATGCACACAAGTTTATGTGCACTGAGCAGCTACCATGAGGCAAGATAGGCTGGTGTCTACAGGAATAAATGTGAGTTTATATGCACTGAGTAGCTACCATGAGGCAAGATAGGCTGGTGTCTAGAGGAATGCACGTGAGTTTATGTGTGCTGAGCAGCTACCATGAGGCAAGATAGACTGGTGTCTACAGGAATAAATGTGAGTTTATGTGCGCTGAGCAGCTACCATGAGGCAAGATAGGCTGGTGTCTACAGGAATAAATGTGAGTTTATGTGCGCTGAGCAGCTACCATGAGGCAAGATAGGCTGGTGTCTACAGGAATGCACGCGAGTTTATGTGCACTGAGCAGCTACCATGAGGCAAGATAGGCTGGTGTCTACAGGAATAAATGTGAGTTTATATGCACTGAGCAGCTATCATGAGGCAAGATAGGATGGTGTCTTCAGGAATGCACGTGAGTTTATGTGCACTGAGCAGCTACCATGAGGCAAGATAGGCTGGTGTCTACAGGAATGCACGCGAGTTTATGTGCACTGAGCAGCTACCATGAGGCAAGATAGGATGGTGTCTACAGGAATAAATGTGAGTTTATAAGCACTGAGCAGCTACCATGAGGCAAGATAGGCTGGTGTCTACAGGAATGCACGCAAGTTTATGTGCACTGAGCAGCTACCATGAGGCAAGATAGGCTGGTGTCTACAGGAATAAATGTGAGTTTATATGCACTGAGTAGCTACCATGAGGCAAGATAGGCTGGTGTCTAGAGGAATGCACGTGAGTTTATGTGTGCTGAGCAGCTACCATGAGGCAAGATAGGCTGGTGTCTACAGGAATAAATGTGAGTTTATGTGGACTGAGCAGCTACCATGAGGCAAGATAGACTGGTGTCTACAGGAATAAATGTGAGTTTATGTGCGCTGAGCAGCTACCATGAGGCAAGATAGGCTGGTTTCTACAGGAATAAATGTGAGTTTATGTGTGCTGAGCAGCTACCATGAGGCAAGATAGGCTGGTGTCTTCAGAAATGCACGTGAGTTTATGTGCGCTGAGCAGCTACCATGAGGCAAGATAGGCTGGTGTCTACAGGAATAAATGTGAGTTTATGTGCTCTGAGCAGCTACCATGAGGCAAGATAGGCTGGTATCTATAGGAATAAATGTGAGTTTGTGTGAGCTGAGCAGCTACCATGAGGCAAGATCGGCTGGTGTCTACAGAAATAAATGTGAGTTTATGTGCACTGAGCAGCTACCATGAGGCAAGATATATCGGTGTCTACAGGAATGCACGCGAGTTTATGTGCGCTGAGCAACTATAGCACAGGGCAAGATAGGCTGGTGTCTACAGGAATAAATGTGAGTTTATGTGCGCTGAGCAGCTACCATGAGGCAAGATAGGCTGGTGTCTACAGGAATAAATGTGAGTTTATGTGCGCTGAGCAGCTACCATGAGGCAAGATAGGCTGGTGTCTACAGGAATAAATGTGAGTTTATGTGTGCTGAGCAGCTACCATGAGGCAAGATAGGCTGGTGTCTACAGGAATGCACGTGAGTTTATGTGTGCTGAGCAGCTACCATGAGGCAAGATCGGCTGGTGTCTACAGGAATGCACGCGAGTTTATGTGCACTGAGCAGCTACCATGAGGCAAGATAGGATGGTGTCTACAGGAATAAATGTGAGTTTATAAGCACTGAGCAGCTACCATGAGGCAAGATAGGCTGGTGTCTACAGGAATGCACACAAGTTTATGTGCACTGAGCAGCTACCATGAGGCAAGATAGGCTGGTGTCTACAGGAATAAATGTGAGTTTATATGCACTGAGTAGCTACCATGAGGCAAGATAGGCTGGTGTCTAGAGGAATGCACGTGAGTTTATGTGTGCTGAGCAGCTACCATGAGGCAAGATAGGCTGGTGTCTACAGGAATAAATGTGAGTTTATGTGGACTGAGCAGCTACCATGAGGCAAGATAGACTGGTGTCTACAGGAATAAATGTGAGTTTATGTGCGCTGAGCAGCTAACATGAGGCAAGATAGGCTGGTGTCTACAGGAATAAATGTGAGTTTATGTGCGCTGAGCAGCTACCATGAGGCAAGATAGGCTGGTGTCTACAGGAATGCACGCGAGTTTATGTGCACTGAGCAGCTACCATGAGGCAAGATAGGCTGGTGTCTACAGGAATAAATGTGAGTTTATATGCACTGAGCAGCTATCATGAGGCAAGATAGGATGGTGTCTTCAGGAATGCACGTGAGTTTATGTGCACTGAGCAGCTACCATGAGGCAAGATAGGCTGGTGTCTACAGGAATGCACGCGAGTTTATGTGCACTGAGCAGCTACCATGAGGCAAGATAGGATGGTGTCTACAGGAATAAATGTGAGTTTATAAGCACTGAGCAGCTACCATGAGGCAAGATAGGCTGGTGTCTACAGGAATGCACGCAAGTTTATGTGCACTGAGCAGCTACCATGAGGCAAGATAGGCTGGTGTCTACAGGAATAAATGTGAGTTTATATGCACTGAGTAGCTACCATGAGGCAAGATAGGCTGGTGTCTAGAGGAATGCACGTGAGTTTATGTGTGCTGAGCAGCTACCATGAGGCAAGATAGGCTGGTGTCTACAGGAATAAATGTGAGTTTATGTGGACTGAGCAGCTACCATGAGGCAAGATAGACTGGTGTCTACAGGAATAAATGTGAGTTTATGTGCGCTGAGCAGCTACCATGAGGCAAGATAGGCTGGTTTCTACAGGAATAAATGTGAGTTTATGTGTGCTGAGCAGCTACCATGAGGCAAGATAGGCTGGTGTCTTCAGAAATGCACGTGAGTTTATGTGCGCTGAGCAGCTACCATGAGGCAAGATAGGCTGGTGTCTACAGGAATAAATGTGAGTTTATGTGCTCTGAGCAGCTACCATGAGGCAAGATAGGCTGGTATCTATAGGAATAAATGTGAGTTTGTGTGAGCTGAGCAGCTACCATGAGGCAAGATCGGCTGGTGTCTACAGAAATAAATGTGAGTTTATGTGCACTGAGCAGCTACCATGAGGCAAGATATATCGGTGTCTACAGGAATGCACGCGAGTTTATGTGCGCTGAGCAACTATAGCACAGGGCAAGATAGGCTGGTGTCTACAGGAATGCACGTGAGTTTATGTGTGCTGAGCAGCTACCATGAGGCAAGATAGGCTGGTGTCTACAGGAATAAATGTGAATTTATGTGCGCTGAGCAGCTACCATGAGGCAAGATAGGCTGGTTTCTACAGGAATGCACGCGAGTTTATGTGCGATGAGCAGCTACCATGAGGCAAGATAGACTGGTGTCTACAGGAATAAATGTGAGTTTATATGCACTGAGCAGCTACCATGAGGCAAGATAGGCTGGTGTCTTCAGGAATGCAAGCAAGTTTATGTGCACTGAGCAGCTACCATGAGGCAAGATAGGCTGGTGTCTACAGGAATGCACGCAAGTTTATGTGCACTGAGCAGCTACCATGAGGCAAGATAGGCTGGTGTCTACAGGAATAAATGTGAGTTTATATGCGCTGAGCAGCTACCATGAGGCAAGATAGGCTGGTGTCTACAGGAATGCACGCGAGTTTATGTGCACTGAGCAGCTACCATGAGGCAAGATAGGCTGTTGTCTACAGGAATAAATGTGAGTTTATATGCACTGAGCAGCTACCATGAGGCAAGATAGGCTGGTGTCTACAGGAATAAACGTGAGTTTATGTGCACTGAGCAGCTACCATGAGGCAAGATAGGCTGGTTTCTACAGGAATGCACGCAAGTTTATGTGCACTGAGCAGCTACCATGAGGCAAGATAGGCTGGTGTCTACAGGAATGCACATGAGTTTATGTGTGCTGAGCAGCTACCATGAGGCAAGATAGGCTGGTGTCTACAGGAATAAATGTGAGTTTATATGCACTGAGCAGCTACCATGAGGCAAGATAGGATGGTGTCTACAGGAATGCACGCGAGTTTATGTGCACTGAGCAGCTACCATGAGGCAAGATAGGCTGGTGTCTACAGGAATGCACGCGAGTTTATGTGCACTGAGCAGCTACCATGAGGCAAGATAGGATGGTGTCTACAGGAATAAATGTGAGTTTATAAGCACTGAGCAGCTACCATGAGGCAAGATAGGCTGGTGTCTACAGGAATGCACGCAAGTTTATGTGCACTGAGCAGCTACCATGAGGCAAGATAGGCTGGTGTCTACAGGAATAAATGTGAGTTTATATGCACTGAGTAGCTACCATGAGGCAAGATAGGCTGGTGTCTAGAGGAATGCACGTGAGTTTATGTGTGCTGAGCAGCTACCATGAGGCAAGATAGGCTGGTGTCTACAGGAATAAATGTGAGTTTATGTGGACTGAGCAGCTACCATGAGGCAAGATAGACTGGTGTCTACAGGAATAAATGTGAGTTTATGTGCGCTGAGCAGCTACCATGAGGCAAGATAGGCTGGTGTCTACAGGAATAAATGTGAGTTTATGTGCGCTGAGCAGCTACCATGAGGCAAGATAGGCTGGTGTCTACAGGAATGCACGCGAGTTTAAGTGCACTGAGCAGCTACCATGAGGCAAGATAGGCTGGTGTCTACAGGAATAAATGTGAGTTTATATGCACTGAGCAGCTATCATGAGGCAAGATAGGATGGTGTCTTCAGGAATGCACGTGAGTTTATGTGCACTGAGCAGCTACCATGAGGCAAGATAGGCTGGTGTCTACAGGAATGCACGCGAGTTTATGTGCACTGAGCAGCTACCATGAGGCAAGATAGGATGGTGTCTACAGGAATAAATGTGAGTTTATAAGCACTGAGCAGCTACCATGAGGCAAGATAGGCTGGTGTCTACAGGAATGCACGCAAGTTTATGTGCATTGAGCAGCTACCATGAGGCAAGATAGGCTGGTGTCTACAGGAATAAATGTGAGTTTATATGCACTGAGTAGCTACCATGAGGCAAGATAGGCTGGTGTCTAGAGGAATGCACGTGAGTTTATGTGTGCTGAGCAGCTACCATGAGGCAAGATAGGCTGGTGTCTACAGGAATAAATGTGAGTTTATGTGGACTGAGCAGCTACCATGAGGCAAGATAGACTGGTGTCTACAGGAATAAATGTGAGTTTATGTGCGCTGAGCAGCTACCATGAGGCAAGATAGGCTGGTGTCTACAGGAATAAATGTGAGTTTATGTGCGCTGAGCAGCTACCATGAGGCAAGATAGGCTGGTGTCTACAGGAATAAATGTGAGTTTATGTGTGCTGAGCAGCTACCATGAGGCAAGATAGGCTGGTGTCTACAGGAATGCACGTGAGTTTATGTGTGCTGAGCAGCTACCATGAGGCAAGATCGGCTGGTGTCTACAGGAATGCACGCGAGTTTATGTGCACTGAGCAGCTACCATGAGGCAAGATAGGATGGTGTCTACAGTAATAAATGTGAGTTTATAAGCACTGAGCAGCTACCATGAGGCAAGATAGGCTGGTGTCTACAGGAATGCACACAAGTTTATGTGCACTGAGCAGCTACCATGAGGCAAGATAGGCTGGTGTCTACAGGAATAAATGTGAGTTTATATGCACTGAGTAGCTACCATGAGGCAAGATAGGCTGGTGTCTAGAGGAATGCACGTGAGTTTATGTGTGCTGAGCAGCTACCATGAGGCAAGATAGACTGGTGTCTACAGGAATAAATGTGAGTTTATGTGCGCTGAGCAGCTACCATGAGGCAAGATAGGCTGGTGTCTACAGGAATAAATGTGAGTTTATGTGCGCTGAGCAGCTACCATGAGGCAAGATAGGCTGGTGTCTACAGGAATGCACGCGAGTTTATGTGCACTGAGCAGCTACCATGAGGCAAGATAGGCTGGTGTCTACAGGAATAAATGTGAGTTTATATGCACTGAGCAGCTATCATGAGGCAAGATAGGATGGTGTCTTCAGGAATGCACGTGAGTTTATGTGCACTGAGCAGCTACCATGAGGCAAGATAGGCTGGTGTCTACAGGAATGCACGCGAGTTTATGTGCACTGAGCAGCTACCATGAGGCAAGATAGGATGGTGTCTACAGGAATAAATGTGAGTTTATAAGCACTGAGCAGCTACCATGAGGCAAGATAGGCTGGTGTCTACAGGAATGCACGCAAGTTTATGTGCACTGAGCAGCTACCATGAGGCAAGATAGGCTGGTGTCTACAGGAATAAATGTGAGTTTATATGCACTGAGTAGCTACCATGAGGCAAGATAGGCTGGTGTCTAGAGGAATGCACGTGAGTTTATGTGTGCTGAGCAGCTACCATGAGGCAAGATAGGCTGGTGTCTACAGGAATAAATGTGAGTTTATGTGGACTGAGCAGCTACCATGAGGCAAGATAGACTGGTGTCTACAGGAATAAATGTGAGTTTATGTGCGCTGAGCAGCTACCATGAGGCAAGATAGGCTGGTTTCTACAGGAATAAATGTGAGTTTATGTGTGCTGAGCAGCTACCATGAGGCAAGATAGGCTGGTGTCTTCAGAAATGCACGTGAGTTTATGTGCGCTGAGCAGCTACCATGAGGCAAGATAGGCTGGTGTCTACAGGAATAAATGTGAGTTTATGTGCTCTGAGCAGCTACCATGAGGCAAGATAGGCTGGTATCTATAGGAATAAATGTGAGTTTGTGTGAGCTGAGCAGCTACCATGAGGCAAGATCGGCTGGTGTCTACAGAAATAAATGTGAGTTTATGTGCACTGAGCAGCTACCATGAGGCAAGATATATCGGTGTCTACAGGAATGCACGCGAGTTTATGTGCGCTGAGCAACTATAGCACAGGGCAAGATAGGCTGGTGTCTACAGGAATGCACGTGAGTTTATGTGTGCTGAGCAGCTACCATGAGGCAAGATAGGCTGGTGTCTACAGGAATAAATGTGAATTTATGTGCGCTGAGCAGCTACCATGAGGCAAGATAGGCTGGTTTCTACAGGAATGCACGCGAGTTTATGTGCGATGAGCAGCTACCATGAGGCAAGATAGACTGGTGTCTACAGGAATAAATGTGAGTTTATATGCACTGAGCAGCTACCATGAGGCAAGATAGGCTGGTGTCTTCAGGAATGCACGCAAGTTTATGTGCACTGAGCAGCTACCATGAGGCAAGATAGGCTGGTGTCTACAGGAATGCACGCAAGTTTATGTGCACTGAGCAGCTACCATGAGGCAAGATAGGCTGGTGTCTACAGGAATAAATGTGAGTTTATATGCGCTGAGCAGCTACCATGAGGCAAGATAGGCTGGTGTCTACAGGAATGCACGCGAGTTTATGTGCACTGAGCAGCTACCATGAGGCAAGATAGGCTGTTGTCTACAGGAATAAATGTGAGTTTATATGCACTGAGCAGCTACCATGAGGCAAGATAGGCTGGTGTCTACAGGAATAAACGTGAGTTTATGTGCACTGAGCAGCTACCATGAGGCAAGATAGGCTGGTTTCTACAGGAATGCACGCAAGTTTATGTGCACTGAGCAGCTACCATGAGGCAAGATAGGCTGGTGTCTACAGGAATGCACATGAGTTTATGTGTGCTGAGCAGCTACCATGAGGCAAGATAGGCTGGTGTCTACAGGAATAAATGTGAGTTTATATGCACTGAGCAGCTACCATGAGGCAAGATAGGCTGGTGTCTACAGGAATGCACGCGAGTTTATGTGCACTGAGCCGCTACCATGAGGCAAGATAGGCTGGTGTCTACAGGAATAAATGTGAGTTTATATGCACTGAGCAGCTATCATGAGGCAAGATAGGATGGTGTCTTCAGGAATGCACGTGAGTTTATGTGCACTGAGCAGCTACCATGAGGCAAGATAGGCTGGTGTCTACAGGAATGCACGCGAGTTTATGTGCACTGAGCAGCTACCATGAGGCAAGATAGGATGGTGTCTACAGGAATAAATGTGAGTTTATAAGCACTGAGCAGCTACCATGAGGCAAGATAGGCTGGTGTCTACAGGAATGCACGCAAGTTTATGTGCACTGAGCAGCTACCATGAGGCAAGATAGGCTGGTGTCTACAGGAATAAATGTGAGTTTATATGCACTGAGTAGCTACCATGAGGCAAGATAGGCTGGTGTCTAGAGGAATGCACGTGAGTTTATGTGTGCTGAGCAGCTACCATGAGGCAAGATAGGCTGGTGTCTACAGGAATAAATGTGAGTTTATGTGGACTGAGCAGCTACCATGAGGCAAGATAGACTGGTGTCTACAGGAATAAATGTGAGTTTATGTGCGCTGAGCAGCTACCATGAGGCAAGATAGGCTGGTGTCTACAGGAATAAATGTGAGTTTATGTGCGCTGAGCAGCTACCATGAGGCAAGATAGGCTGGTGTCTACAGGAATGCACGCGAGTTTAAGTGCACTGAGCAGCTACCATGAGGCAAGATAGGCTGGTGTCTACAGGAATAAATGTGAGTTTATATGCACTGAGCAGCTATCATGAGGCAAGATAGGATGGTGTCTTCAGGAATGCACGTGAGTTTATGTGCACTGAGCAGCTACCATGAGGCAAGATAGGCTGGTGTCTACAGGAATGCACGCGAGTTTATGTGCACTGAGCAGCTACCATGAGGCAAGATAGGATGGTGTCTACAGGAATAAATGTGAGTTTATAAGCACTGAGCAGCTACCATGAGGCAAGATAGGCTGGTGTCTACAGGAATGCACGCAAGTTTATGTGCACTGAGCAGCTACCATGAGGCAAGATAGGCTGGTGTCTACAGGAATAAATGTGAGTTTATATGCACTGAGTAGCTACCATGAGGCAAGATAGGCTGGTGTCTAGAGGAATGCACGTGAGTTTATGTGTGCTGAGCAGCTACCATGAGGCAAGATAGGCTGGTGTCTACAGGAATAAATGTGAGTTTATGTGGACTGAGCAGCTACCATGAGGCAAGATAGACTGGTGTCTACAGGAATAAATGTGAGTTTATGTGCGCTGAGCAGCTACCATGAGGCAAGATAGGCTGGTGTCTACAGGAATAAATGTGAGTTTATGTGCGCTGAGCAGCTACCATGAGGCAAGATAGGCTGGTGTCTACAGGAATAAATGTGAGTTTATGTGTGCTGAGCAGCTACCATGAGGCAAGATAGGCTGGTGTCTACAGGAATGCACGTGAGTTTATGTGTGCTGAGCAGCTACCATGAGGCAAGATCGGCTGGTGTCTACAGGAATGCACGCGAGTTTATGTGCACTGAGCAGCTACCATGAGGCAAGATAGGATGGTGTCTACAGTAATAAATGTGAGTTTATAAGCACTGAGCAGCTACCATGAGGCAAGATAGGCTGGTGTCTACAGGAATGCACACAAGTTTATGTGCACTGAGCAGCTACCATGAGGCAAGATAGGCTGGTGTCTACAGGAATAAATGTGAGTTTATATGCACTGAGTAGCTACCATGAGGCAAGATAGGCTGGTGTCTAGAGGAATGCACGTGAGTTTATGTGTGCTGAGCAGCTACCATGAGGCAAGATAGGCTGGTGTCTACAGGAATAAATGTGAGTTTATGTGGACTGAGCAGCTACCATGAGGCAAGATAGACTGGTGTCTACAGGAATAAATGTGAGTTTATGTGCGCTGAGCAGCTACCATGAGGCAAGATAGGCTGGTGTCTACAGGAATAAATGTGAGTTTATATGCACTGAGCAGCTACCATGAGGCAAGATAGGCTGGTGTCTACAGGAATGCACGCGAGTTTATGTGCACTGAGCAGCTACCATGAGGCAAGATAGGCTGGTGTCTACAGGAATGCACGCGAGTTTATGTGCACTGAGCAGCTACCATGAGGCAAGATAGGCTGGTATCTACAGGAATAAATGTGAGTTTATGTGCACTGAGCAGCTACCATGAGGCAAGATAGATCGGTGTCTACAGGAATGCACGCGAGTTTATGTGCGCTGAGCAACTATAGCACAGGGCAAGATAGGCTGGTGTCTACAGGAATGCACGTGAGTTTATGTGTGCTGAGCAGCTACCATGAGGCAAGATAGGCTGGTGTCTACAGGAATAAATGTGAGTTTATATGCACTGAGCAGCTACCATGAGGCAAGATAGGCTGGTGTCTACAGGAATGCACGCGAGTTTATGTGCACTGAGCAGCTACCATGAGGCAAGATAGGCTGGTGTCTACAGGAATAAATGTGAGTTTATATGCACTGAGCAGCTATCATGAGGCAAGATAGGATGGTGTCTTCAGGAATGCACGTGAGTTTATGTGCACTGAGCAGCTACCATGAGGCAAGATAGGCTGGTGTCTACAGGAATGCACGCGAGTTTATGTGCACTGAGCAGCTACCATGAGGCAAGATAGGATGGTGTCTACAGGAATAAATGTGAGTTTATAAGCACTGAGCAGCTACCATGAGGCAAGATAGGCTGGTGTCTACAGGAATGCACGCAAGTTTATGTGCACTGAGCAGCTACCATGAGGCAAGATAGGCTGGTGTCTACAGGAATAAATGTGAGTTTATATGCACTGAGTAGCTACCATGAGGCAGGATAGGCTGGTGTCTAGAGGAATGCACGTGAGTTTATGTGTGCTGAGCAGCTACCATGAGGCAAGATAGGCTGGTGTCTACAGGAATAAATGTGAGTTTATGTGGACTGAGCAGCTACCATGAGGCAAGATAGACTGGTGTCTACAGGAATAAATGTGAGTTTATGTGCGCTGAGCAGCTACCATGAGGCAAGATAGGCTGGTGTCCACAGGAATAAACGTGAGTTTATGTGCGCTGAGCAGCTACCATGAGGCAAGATAGGCTGGTGTCTACAGGAATAAATGTGAGTTTATGTGTGCTGAGCAGCTACCATGAGGCAAGATAGGCTGGTGTCTACAGGTATGCACGTGAGTTTATGTGTGCTGAGCAGCTACCATGAGGCAAGATCGGCTGGTGTCTACAGGAATCAATGTGAGTTTATGTGTGCTGAGCAGCTACCATGAGGCAAGATAGGCTGGTGTCTTCAGGAATGCACGTGAGTTTATGTGCGCTGAGCAGCTACCATGAGGCAAGATAGGCTGGTGTCTTCATGAATAAATGTGAGTTTACGTGCGTTGAGCAACTACCATGAGGCAAGATAGGCTGGTGTCTACAGGAATAAATGTGAGTTTATGTGCACTGAGCAGCTACCATGAGGCAAGATAGATCGGTGTCTACAGGAATGCACGCGAGTTTATGTGCGCTGAGCAACTATAGCACAGGGCAAGATAGGCTGGTGTCTACAGGAATGCAGGTGAGTTTATGTGTGCTGAGCAGCTACCATGAGGCAAGATCGGCTGGTGTCTACAGGAATAAATGTGAGTTTATGTGTGCTGAGCAGCTACCATGAGGCAAGATAGGCTGGTGTCTTCAGGAATGCACGTGAGTTTATGTGCGCTGAGCAGCTACCATGAGGCAAGATAGGCTGGTGTCTACATGAATAAATGTGAGTTTACGTGCGTTGAGCAACTACCATGAGGCAAGATAGGCTGGTATCTACAGGAATAAATGTGAGTTTATGTGCACTGAGCAGCTACCATGAGGCAAGATAGATCGGTGTCTACAGGAATGCACGCGAGTTTATGTGCGCTGAGCAACTATAGCACAGGGCAAGATAGGCTGGTGTCTACAGGAATGCACGTGAGTTTATGTGTGCTGAGCAGCTACCATGAGGCAAGATAGGCTGGTGTCTACAGGAATAAATGTGAATTTATGTGCGCCTAGCAGCTAGCATGCGGCAAGATAGATCGGTGTCTACAGGAATGCACGCGAGTTTATGCGCGCTGAGCAACTATAGCACAGGGCAAGATAGGCTGGTGTCTACAGGAATGCACGTGAGTTTATGTGCACTGAGCAGCTACCATGAGGCAAGATAGGCGGGTGTCTACAGGAATAAATGTGAGTTTATGTGCACTGAGCAGCTACCATGAGGCAAGATAGGCTGGTGTCTACAGGAATAAATGTGAGTTTATGTGCACTGAGCAGCTACCATGAGGCAAGATAGGCTGGTGACTACAGAAATGCACATGAGTTTATGTGCGATGAGCAGCTACCATGAGGCAAGATAGACTGGTGTCTACAGGAATAAATGTGAGTTTATATGCACTGAGCAGCTACCATGAGGCAAGATAGGCTGGTGTCTTCAGGAATGCACGCAAGTTTATGTGCACTGAGCAGCTACCATGAGGCAAGATAGGCTGGTGTCTACAGGAATGCCCGCAAGTTTATGTGCACTGAGCAGCTACCATGAGGCAAGATAGGCTGGTGTCTACAGGAATAAATGTGAGTTTATATGCGCTGAGCAGCTACCATGAGGCAAGATAGGCTTGTGTCTACAGGAATGCACGCAAGTTTATGTGCACTGAGCAGCTACCATGAGGCAAGATAGGCTGTTGTCTACAGGAATAAATGTGAGTTTATATGCACTGAGCAGCTACCATGAGGCAAGATAGGCTGGTGTCTACAGGAATAAACGTGAGTTTATGTGGACTGAGCAGCTACCATGAGGCAAGATAGGCTGGTGTCTACAGGAATGCACGCGAGTTTATGTGCACTGAGCAGCTACCATGAGGCAAGATAGGCTGGTGTCTACAGGAATGCACATGAGTTTATGTGTGCTGAGCAGCTACCATGAGGCAAGATAGGCTGGTGTCTACAGGAATAAATGTGAGTTTATATGCACTGAGCAGCTACCATGAGGCAAGATAGGCTGGTGTCTACAGGAATGCACGCGAGTTTATGTGCACTGAGCCGCTACCATGAGGCAAGATAGGCTGGTGTCTACAGGAATAAATGTGAGTTTATATGCACTGAGCAGCTATCATGAGGCAAGATAGGATGGTGTCTTCAGGAATGCACGTGAGTTTATGTGCACTGAGCAGCTACCATGAGGCAAGATAGGCTGGTGTCTACAGGAATGCACGCGAGTTTATGTGCACTGAGCAGCTACCATGAGGCAAGATAGGATGGTGTCTACAGGAATAAATGTGAGTTTATAAGCACTGAGCAGCTACCATGAGGCAAGATAGGCTGGTGTCTACAGGAATGCACGCAAGTTTATGTGCACTGAGCAGCTACCATGAGGCAAGATAGGCTGGTGTCTACAGGAATAAATGTGAGTTTATATGCACTGAGTAGCTACCATGAGGCAAGATAGGCTGGTGTCTAGAGGAATGCACGTGAGTTTATGTGTGCTGAGCAGCTACCATGAGGCAAGATAGGCTGGTGTCTACAGGAATAAATGTGAGTTTATGTGGACTGAGCAGCTACCATGAGGCAAGATAGACTGGTGTCTACAGGAATAAATGTGAGTTTATGTGCGCTGAGCAGCTACCATGAGGCAAGATAGGCTGGTGTCTACAGGAATAAATGTGAGTTTATATGCACTGAGCAGCTATCATGAGGCAAGATAGGATGGTGTCTTCAGGAATGCACGTGAGTTTATGTGCACTGAGCAGCTACCATGAGGCAAGATAGGCTGGTGTCTACAGGAATGCACGCGAGTTTATGTGCACTGAGCAGCTACCATGAGGCAAGATAGGATGGTGTCTACAGGAATAAATGTGAGTTTATAAGCACTGAGCAGCTACCATGAGGCAAGATAGGCTGGTGTCTACAGGAATGCACGCAAGTTTATGTGCACTGAGCAGCTACCATGAGGCAAGATAGGCTGGTGTCTACAGGAATAAATGTGAGTTTATATGCACTGAGTAGCTACCATGAGGCAAGATAGGCTGGTGTCTAGAGGAATGCACGTGAGTTTATGTGTGCTGAGCAGCTACCATGAGGCAAGATAGGCTGGTGTCTACAGGAATAAATGTGAGTTTATGTGGACTGAGCAGCTACCATGAGGCAAGATAGACTGGTGTCTACAGGAATAAATGTGAGTTTATGTGCGCTGAGCAGCTACCATGAGGCAAGATAGGCTGGTGTCTACAGGAATAAATGTGAGTTTATGTGCGCTGAGCAGCTACCATGAGGCAAGATAGGCTGGTGTCTACAGGAATAAATGTGAGTTTATGTGTGCTGAGCAGCTACCATGAGGCAAGATAGGCTGGTGTCTACAGGAATGCACGTGAGTTTATGTGTGCTGAGCAGCTACCATGAGGCAAGATCGGCTGGTGTCTACAGGAATAAATGCGAGTTTATGTGTGCTGAGCAGCTACCATGAGGCAAGATAGGCTGGTGTCTTCAGGAATGCACGTGAGTTTATGTGCGCTGAGCAGCTACCATGAGGCAAGATAGGCTGGTGTCTTCAGGAATGCACGTGAGTTTATGTGCGCTGAGCAGCTACCATGAGGCAAGATATGCTGGTGTCTACATGAATAAATGTGAGTTTACGTGCGTTGAGCAACTACCATGAGGCAAGATAGGCTGGTATCTACAGGAATAAATGTGAGTTTATGTGCACTGAGCAGCTACCATGAGGCAAGATAGATCGGTGTCTACAGGAATGCACGCGAGTTTATGTGCGCTGAGCAACTATAGCACAGGGCAAGATAGGCTGGTGTCTACAGGAATGCACGTGAGTTTATGTGTGCTGAGCAGCTACCATGAGGCAAGATAGGCTGGTGTCTACAGGAATAAATGTGAATTTATGTGCGCTGAGCAGCTAGCATGCGGCAAGATAGATCGGTGTCTACAGGAATGCACGCGAGTTTATGTGCGCTGAGCAACTATAGCACAGGGCAAGATAGGCTCGTGTCTACAGGAATGCACGTGAGTTTATGTGCACTGAGCAGCTACCATGAGGCAAGATAGGCGGGTGTCTACAGGAATAAATGTGAGTTTATGTGCACTGAGCAGCTACCATGAGGCAAGATAGGCTGGTGTCTACAGGAATAAATGTGAGTTTATGTGCACTGAGCAGCTACCATGAGGCAAGATAGGCTGGTGTCTACAGGAATAAATGTGAGTTTATATGCACTGAGTAGCTACCATGATGCAAGATAGGCTGGTGTCTAGAGGAATGCACGTGAGTTTATGTGTGCTGAGCAGCTACCATGAAGCAAGATAGGCTGGTGTCTACAGGAATAAATGTGAGTTTATGTGGACTGAGCAGGTACCATGAGGCAAGATAGACTGGTGTCTACAGGAATAAATGTGAGTTTATGTGCGCTGAGCAGCTACCATGAGGCAAGATAGGCTGGTGTCTACAGGAATAAATGTGAGTTTATGTGCGCTGAGCAGCTACCATGAGGCAAGATAGGCTGGTGTCTACAGGAATGCACGCGAGTTTATGTGCACTGAGCAGCTACCATGAGGCAAGATAGGCTGGTGTCTACAGGAATAAATGTGAGTTTATATGCACTGAGCAGCTATCATGAGGCAAGATAGGATGGTGTCTTCAGGAATGCACGTGAGTTTATGTGCACTGAGCAGCTACCATGAGGCAAGATAGGCTGGTGTCTACAGGAATGCACGCGAGTTTATGTGCACTGAGCAGCTACCATGAGGCAAGATAGGATGGTGTCTACAGGAATAAATGTGAGTTTATAAGCACTGAGCAGCTACCATGAGGCAAGATAGGCTGGTGTCTACAGGAATGCACGCAAGTTTATGTGCACTGAGCTTCTACCATGAGGCAAGATAGGCTGGTGTCTACAGGAATAAATGTGAGTTTATATGCACTGAGTAGCTACCATGAGGCAAGATAGGCTGGTGTCTAGAGGAATGCACGTGAGTTTATGTGTGCTGAGCAGCTACCATGAGGCAAGATAGGCTGGTGTCTACAGGAATAAATGTGAGTTTATGTGGACTGAGCAGCTACCATGAGGCAAGATAGACTGGTGTCTACAGGAATAAATGTGAGTTTATGTGCGCTGAGCAGCTACCATGAGGCAAGATAGGCTGGTGTCTACAGGAATAAATGTGAGTTTATGTGCGCTGAGCAGCTACCATGAGGAAAGATAGGCTGGTGTCTACAGGAATACATGTGAGTTTATGTGTGCTGAGCAGCTACCATGAGGCAAGATAGGCTGGTGTCTACAGGAATGCACGTGAGTTTATGTGTGCTGAGCAGCTACCATGAGGCAAGATCGGCTGGTGTCTACAGGAATAAATGTGAGTTTATGTGTGCTGAGCAGCTACCATGAGGCAAGATAGGCTGGTGTCTTCAGAAATGCACGTGAGTTTATGTGCGCTGAGCAGCTACCATGAGGCAAGATAGGCTGGTGTCTACAGGAATAAATGTGAGTTTATGTGCTCTGAGCAGCTACCATGAGGCAAGATAGGCTGGTATCTATAGGAATAAATGTGAGTTTGTGTGAGCTGAGCAGCTACCATGAGGCAAGATCGGCTGGTGTCTGCAGAAATAAATGTGAGTTTATGTGCACTGAGCAGCTACCATGAGGCAAGATATATCGGTGTCTACAGGAATGCACGCGAGTTTATGTGCGCTGAGCAACTATAGCACAGGGCAAGATAGGCTGGTGTCTACAGGAATGCACGTGAGTTTATGTGTGCTGAGCAGCTACCATGAGGCAAGATAGGCTGGTGTCTACAGGAATAAATGTGAATTTATGTGCGCTGAGCAGCTACCATGAGGCAAGATAGGCTGGTGTCTACAGGAATGCACGCGAGTTTATGTGCGCTGAGCAACTATAGCACAGGGCAAGATAGGCTGGTGTCTACAGGAATGCACATGAGTTTATGTGTGCTGAGCAGCTACCATGAGGCAAGATAGGCTGGTGTCTACAGGAATGCACGTGAGTTTATGTGTGCTGAGCAGCTACCACGAGGCAAGATAAGCTGGTGTCTACAGGAATAAATGTGAATTTATGTGCGCTGTACCGCTAGCATGCGGCAAGATAGGCTGGTGTCTACAGGAATGCACGCGAGTTTATGTGCGCTGAGCAACTATAGCACAGGGCAAGATAGGCTGGTGTCTACAGGAATGCACGTGAGTTTATGTGCACTGAGCAGCTACCATGAGGCAAGATAGGCGGGTGTCTACAGGAATAAATGTGAGTTTATGTGAGCTGAGCAGCTACCATGAGGCAAGATAGGCTGGTGTCTACAGGAATAAATGTGAGTTTATGTGCACTGAGCAGCTACCATGAGGCAAGATAGGCTGGTGTCTACAGAAATGCACATGAGTTTATGTGCGATGAGCAGCTACCATGAGGCAAGATAGACTGGTGTCTACAGGAATAAATGTGAGTTTATATGCACTGAGCAGCTACCATGAGGCATGATAGGCTGGTGTCTACAGGAATGCACGTGAGTTTATGTGTGCTGAGCAGCTACCATGAGGCAAGATAGGCTGGTGTCTTCAGGAATGCACGCAAGTTTATGTGCACTGAGCAGCTACCATGAGGCAAGATAGGCTGGTGTCTACAGGAATGCACGCAAGTTTATGTGCACTGAGCAGCTACCATGAGGCAAGATCGGCTGGTGTCTACAGGAATAAATGTGAGTTTATATGCGCTGAGCAGCTACCATGAGGCAAGATAGGCTGGTGTCTACAGGAATGCACGCGAGTTTATGTGCACTGAGCAGCTACCATGAGGCAAGATAGGCTGTTGTCTACAGGAATAAATGTGAGTTTATATGCACTGAGCAGCTACCATGAGGCAAGATAGGCTGGTGTCTACAGGAATAAACGTGAGTTTATGTGGACTGAGCAGCTACCATGAGGCAAGATAGGCTGGTGTCTACAGGAATAAATGTGAGTTTATGTGGACTGAGCAGCTACCATGAGGCAAGATAGGCTGGTGTCTACAGGAATGCACGCGAGTTTATGTGCACTGAGCAGCTACCATGAGGCAAGATAGGCTGGTGTCTACAGGAATGCACGTGAGTTTATGTGTGCTGAGCAGCTACCATGAGGCAAGATAGGCTGGTGTCTACAGGAATAAATGTGAGTTTATATGCACTGAGCAGCTACCATGAGGCAAGATAGGCTGGTGTCTACAGGAATGCACGCGAGTTTATGTGCACTGAGCAGCTACCATGAGGCAAGATAGGCTGGTGTCTACAGGAATAAATGTGAGTTTATATGCACTGAGCAGCTATCATGAGGCAAGATAGGATGGTGTCTTCAGGAATGCACGTGAGTTTATGTGCACTGAGCAGCTACCATGAGGCAAGATAGGCTGGTGTCTAGAGGAATGCACGTGAGTTTATGTGTGCTGAAGAGCTACCATGAGGCAAGATAGGCTGGTGTCTACAGGAATAAATGTGAGTTTATGTGGACTGAGCAGCTACCATGAGGCAAGATAGACTGGTGTCTACAGGAATAAATGTGAGTTTATGTGCGCTGAGCAGCTACCATGAGGCAAGATAGGCTGGTGTCTACAGGAATAAATGTGAGTTTATGTGCGCTGAGCAGCTACCATGAGGCAAGATAGGCTGGTGTCTACAGGAATGCACGCGAGTT
Organism: Ambystoma mexicanum; assembly: GCF_040938575.1. NCBI lineage: Eukaryota > Metazoa > Chordata > Amphibia > Caudata > Ambystomatidae > Ambystoma > Ambystoma mexicanum. Next base: position 6,901,229 of record NC_090931.1, on the reverse strand, counting down.
TATGTGCACTGAGCAGCTACCATGAGGCAAGATAGGCTGGTGTCTACAGGAATAAATGTGAGTTTATATGCACTGAGCAGCTATCATGAGGCAAGATAGGATGGTGTCTTCAGGAATGCACGCGAGTTTATGGGCACTGAGCAGCTACCATGAGGCAAGATAGGATGGTGTCTACAGGAATAAATGTGAGTTTATATGCACTGAGCAGCTATCATGAGGCAAGATAGGCTGGTGTCTACAGGAATGCACGCGAGTTTATGGGCACTGAGCAGCTACCATGAGGCAAGATAGGATGGTGTCTACAGGAATAAATGTGAGTTTATAAGCACTGAGCAGCTACCATGAGGCAAGATAGGCTGGTGTCTACAGGAATGCACGCAAGTTTATGTGCACTGAGCAGCTACCATGAGGCAAGATAGGCTGGTGTCTACAGGAATAAATGTGAGTTTATATGCACTGAGTAGCTACCATGAGGCAAGATAGGCTGGTGTCTAGAGGAATGCACGTGACTTTATGTGTGCTGAGCAGCTACCATGAGGCAAGATAGGCTGGTGTCTACAGGAATAAATGTGAGTTTATGTGGACTGAGCAGCTACCATGAGGCAAGATAGACTGGTGTCTACAGGAATAAATGTGAGTTTATGTGCGCTGAGCAGCTACCATGAGGCAAGATAGGCTGGTGTCTACAGGAATAAATGTGAGTTTATGTGCGCTGAGCAGCTACCATGAGGCAAGATAGGCTGGTGTCTACAGGAATGCAAGTGAGTTTATGTGTGCTGAGCAGCTACCATGAGGCAAGATCGGCTGGTGTCTACAGGAATAAATGTGAGTTTATGTGTGCTGAGCAGCTACAATGAGGCAAGATAGGCTGGTGTCTTCAGAAATGCACGTGAGTTTATGTGCGCTGAGCAGCTACCATGAGGCAAGATAGGCTGGTGTCTACATGAATAAATGTGAGTTTACGTGCGTTGAGCAACTACCATGAGGCAAGATAGGCTGGTATCTACAGGAATAAATGTGAGTTTATGTGCACTGAGCAGCTACCATGAGGCAAGATAGGCTGTTGTCTACAGGAATAAATGTGAGTTTATGTGCGCTGAGCAGCTACCATGAGGCAAGATAGGCTGGTGTCTACAGGAATAAATGTGAGTTTGTGTGAGCTGAGCAGCTACCATGAGGCAAGATATGCTGGTGTCTACAGGAATGCACGTGAGTTTATGTGCACTGAGCAGCTACCATGAGGCAAGATAGGCGCGTGTCTACAGGAATAAATGTGAGTTTATGTACAGCAGCTACCATGAGGCAAGATAGGCTGGTGTCTACAGGAATAAATGTGAGTTTATGTGCGCTGAGCAGCTACCATGAGGCAAGGTAGGCTGGTGTCTACAGGAATAAATGTGAGTTTATGTACAGCAGCTACCATGAGGCAAGATAGGCTGGTGTCTACAGGAATAAATGTGAGTTTATGTACAGCAGCTACCATGAGGCAAGATAGGCTGGTGTCTACAGGAATAAATGTGAGTTTATGTGCACTGAGCAGCTACCATGAGGCAAGTTAGGCTGGTGTCTACAGGAATAAATGTGAGTTTATGTACAGCAGCTACCATGAGGCAAGATAGGCTGGTGTCTACAGGAATAAATGTGAATTTATGTGCGCTGAGCAGCTAGCATGCTGCAAGATAGGCTGGTGTCTACAGGAATGCACGCAAGTTTATGTGCGCTGAGCAACCATAGCACAGGGCAAGATATGCTGGTGTCTACAGGAATGCACGTGAATTTATGTGTGCTGAGCAGCTACCATGAGGCAAGATAGGCTGGTGTCTACAGGAATGCACGTGAGTTTATGTGTGCTGAGCAGCTACCACGAGGCAAGATAGGCTGGTGTCTACAGGAATAAATGTGAATTTATGTGCGCTGTACCGCTAGCATGCGGCAAGATAGGCTGGTGTCTACAGGAATGCACGCGAGTTTATGTGCGCTGAGCAACTATAGCACAGGGCAAGATAGGCTGGTGTCTACAGGAATGCACGTGAGTTTATGTGCACTGAGCAGCTACCATGAGGCAAGATAGGCGGGTGTCTACAGGAATAAATGTGAGTTTATGTGAGCTGAGCAGCTACCATGAGGCAAGATAGGCTGGTGTCTACAGGAATAAATGTGAGTTTATGTGCACTGAGCAGCTACCATGAGGCAAGATAGGCTGGTGTCTACAGAAATGCACATGAGTTTATGTGCGATGAGCAGCTACCATGAGGCAAGATAGACTGGTGTCTACAGGAATAAATGTGAGTTTATATGCACTGAGCAGCTACCATGAGGCATGATAGGCTGGTGTCTACAGGAATGCACGTGAGTTTATGTGTGCTGAGCAGCTACCATGAGGCAAGATAGGCTGGTGTCTTCAGGAATGCACGCAAGTTTATGTGCACTGAGCAGCTACCATGAGGCAAGATAGGCTGGTGTCTACAGGAATGCACGCAAGTTTATGTGCACTGAGCAGCTACCATGAGGCAAGATCGGCTGGTGTCTACAGGAATAAATGTGAGTTTATATGCGCTGAGCAGCTACCATGAGGCAAGATAGGCTGGTGTCTACAGGAATGCACGCGAGTTTATGTGCACTGAGCAGCTACCATGAGGCAAGATAGGCTGTTGTCTACAGGAATAAATGTGAGTTTATATGCACTGAGCAGCTACCATGAGGCAAGATAGGCTGGTGTCTACAGGAATAAACGTGAGTTTATGTGGACTGAGCAGCTACCATGAGGCAAGATAGGCTGGTGTCTACAGGAATAAATGTGAGTTTATGTGGACTGAGCAGCTACCATGAGGCAAGATAGGCTGGTGTCTACAGGAATGCACGCGAGTTTATGTGCACTGAGCAGCTACCATGAGGCAAGATAGGCTGGTGTCTACAGGAATGCACGTGAGTTTATGTGTGCTGAGCAGCTACCATGAGGCAAGATAGGCTGGTGTCTACAGGAATAAATGTGAGTTTATATGCACTGAGCAGCTACCATGAGGCAAGATAGGCTGGTGTCTACAGGAATGCACGCGAGTTTATGTGCACTGAGCAGCTACCATGAGGCAAGATAGGCTGGTGTCTACAGGAATAAATGTGAGTTTATATGCACTGAGCAGCTATCATGAGGCAAGATAGGATGGTGTCTTCAGGAATGCACGTGAGTTTATGTGCACTGAGCAGCTACCATGAGGCAAGATAGGCTGGTGTCTAGAGGAATGCACGTGAGTTTATGTGTGCTGAAGAGCTACCATGAGGCAAGATAGGCTGGTGTCTACAGGAATAAATGTGAGTTTATGTGGACTGAGCAGCTACCATGAGGCAAGATAGACTGGTGTCTACAGGAATAAATGTGAGTTTATGTGCGCTGAGCAGCTACCATGAGGCAAGATAGGCTGGTGTCTACAGGAATAAATGTGAGTTTATGTGCGCTGAGCAGCTACCATGAGGCAAGATAGGCTGGTGTCTACAGGAATGCACGCGAGTTTATGTGCACTGAGCAGCTACCATGAGGCAAGATAGGCTGGTGTCTACTGGAATAAATGTGAGTTTATATGCACTGAGCAGCTATCATGAGGCAAGATAGGATGGTGTCTTCAGGAATGCACGCGAGTTTATGGGCACTGAGCAGCTACCATGAGGCAAGATAGGATGGTGTCTACAGGAATAAATGTGAGTTTATATGCACTGAGCAGCTATCATGAGGCAAGATAGGCTGGTGTCTACAGGAATGCACGCGAGTTTATGGGCACTGAGCAGCTACCATGAGGCAAGATAGGATGGTGTCTACAGGAATAAATGTGAGTTTATAAGCACTGAGCAGCTACCATGAGGCAAGATAGGCTGGTGTCTACAGGAATGCACGCAAGTTTATGTGCACTGAGCAGCTACCATGAGGCAAGATAGGCTGGTGTCTACAGGAATAAATGTGAGTTTATATGCACTGAGTAGCTACCATGAGGCAAGAAAGGCTGGTGTCTAGAGGAATGCACGTGAGTTTATGTGTGCTGAGCAGCTACCATGAGGCAAGATAGGCTGGTGTCTACAGGAATAAATGTGAGTTTATGTGGACTGAGCAGCTACCATGAGGCAAGATAGACTGGTGTCTACAGGAATAAATGTGAGTTTATGTGCGCTGAGCAGCTACCATGAGGCAAGATAGGCTGGTGTCTACAGGAATAAATGTGAGTTTATGTGCGCTGAGCAGCTACCATGAGGCAAGATAGGCTGGTGTCTACAGGAATGCAAGTGAGTTTATGTGTGCTGAGCAGCTACCATGAGGCAAGATCGGCTGGTGTCTACAGGAATAAATGTGAGTTTATGTGTGCTGAGCAGCTACAATGAGGCAAGATAGGCTGGTGTCTTCAGAAATGCACGTGAGTTTATGTGCGCTGAGCAGCTACCATGAGGCAAGATAGGCTGGTGTCTACATGAATAAATGTGAGTTTACGTGCGTTGAGCAACTACCATGAGGCAAGATAGGCTGGTATCTACAGGAATAAATGTGAGTTTATGTGCACTGAGCAGCTACCATGAGGCAAGATAGGCTGTTGTCTACAGGAATAAATGTGAGTTTATGTGCGCTGAGCAGCTACCATGAGGCAAGATAGGCTGGTGTCTACAGGAATAAATGTGAGTTTGTGTGAGCTGAGCAGCTACCATGAGGCAAGATATGCTGGTGTCTACAGGAATGCACGTGAGTTTATGTGCACTGAGCAGCTACCATGAGGCAAGATAGGCGCGTGTCTACAGGAATAAATGTGAGTTTATGTACAGCAGCTACCATGAGGCAAGATAGGCTGGTGTCTACAGGAATAAATGTGAGTTTATGTGCGCTGAGCAGCTACCATGAGGCAAGGTAGGCTGGTGTCTACAGGAATAAATGTGAGTTTATGTACAGCAGCTACCATGAGGCAAGATAGGCTGGTGTCTACAGGAATAAATGTGAGTTTATGTACAGCAGCTACCATGAGGCAAGATAGGCTGGTGTCTACAGGAATAAATGTGAGTTTATGTGCACTGAGCAGCTACCATGAGGCAAGGTAGGCTGGTGTCTACAGGAATAAATGTGAGTTTATGTACAGCAGCTACCATGAGGCAAGATAGGCTGGTGTCTACAGGAATAAATGTGAATTTATGTGCGCTGAGCAGCTAGCATGCTGCAAGATAGGCTGGTGTCTACAGGAATGCACGCAAGTTTATGTGCGCTGAGCAACCATAGCACAGGGCAAGATATGCTGGTGTCTACAGGAATGCACGTGAATTTATGTGTGCTGAGCAGCTACCATGAGGCAAGATAGGCTGGTGTCTACAGGAATAAATGTGAGTTTATGTGTCCTGAGCAGCTACCATGAGGCAAGATCGGCTGGTGTCTACAGGAATAAATGTGAGTTTATGTGCGCTGAGCAGCTACCATGAGGCAAGATCGGCTGGTGCCTTCAGGAATAAATGTGAGCTTATGTGCACTGAGCAGCTACCATGAGGCAAAATCGGCTGGTGTCTACAGGAATAAATCTGAGTTTATGTGCGCTGAGCAGCTACCATGAGGCAAGATCGGCTGGTGTCTACAGGAATAAATGTGAGTTTATGTGCGCTGAGCAGCTACCATGAGGCAAGATAGGCTGGTGTCTACAGGAATAAATGTGAGTTTATGTGCGCTGAGCAGCTACCATGAGGCAAGATATGCTGGTGTCTACAGGAATAAATGTAAGTTTATGTGCGCTAAGCAGCTACCATGAGGCAAGATAGGCTGGTGTATACAGGAATGCACTTGAGTTTATGTGCACTGTGCAGCTAGCACAAGGCCAGATATGCTGGTGTCTACAGGAATAAATGTGAGTTTATGTCCATTGAGTAGCTACCATGAGGCAAGATCGGCTGGTGTCTACAGGAATGCACGTGAGATTATGTCTGCTGAGCAGCTACCATGAGGCAAGATAGGCTGGTGTCTACAGGAATAAATGTGAGTTTATATGCACTGAGCAGCTACCATGAGGCAAGATAGGCTGGTGTCTACAGGAATGCACGCAAGTTTATGTGCACTGAGCAGCTACAATGAGGCAAGATAGGCTGGTGTCTACAGGAATAAATGTGAGCTTATATGCACTGAGCAGCTACCATGAGGCAAGATAGGCTGGTGTCTACAGGAATAAATGTGAGTTTATGTGTGCTGAGCAGCTACCATGAGGCAAGATCGGCTGGTGTCTACAGGAATAAATGTGAGTTTATGTGCGCTGAGCAGCTACCATGAGGCAAGATCGGCTGGTGTCTACAGGAATAAATGTGAATTTATGTGCGCTGAGCAGCTAGCATGCTGCAAGATAGGCTGGTGTCTACAGGAATGCATGCAAGTTTATGTGCGCTGAGCAACCATAGCACAGGGCAAGATATGCTGGTGTCTACAGGAATGCACGTGAGTTTATGTGTGCTGAGCAGCTACCATGAGGCAAGATAGGCTGGTGTCTACAGGAATAAATGTGAGTTTATGTGTGCTGAGCAGCTACCATGAGGCAAGATCGGCTGGTGTCTACAGGAATAAATGTGAGTTTATGTGCGCTGAGCAGCTACCATGAGGCAAGATCGGCTGGTGCCTTCAGGAATAAATGTGAGCTTATGTGCACTGAGCAGCTACCATGAGGCAAAATCGGCTGGTGTCTACAGGAATAAATCTGAGTTTATGTGCGCTGAGCAGCTACCATGAGGCAAGATCGGCTGGTGTCTACAGGAATAAATGTGAGTTTATGTGCGCTGAGCAGCTACCATGAGGCAAGATAGGCTGGTGTCTACAGGAATAAATGTGAGTTTATGTGCGCTGAGCAGCTACCATGAGGCAAGATATGCTGGTGTCTACAGGAATAAATGTAGGTTTATGTGCGCTGAGCAGCTACCATGAGGCAAGATAGGCTGGTGTATACAGGAATGCACGTGAGTTTATGTGCACTGTGCAGCTAGCACAACGCCAGATATGCTGGTGTCTACAGGAATAAATGTGAGTTTATGTCCATTGAGTAGCTACCATGAGGCAAGATCGGCTGGTGTCTACAGGAATGCACGTGAGATTATGTCTGCTGAGCAGCTACCATGAGGCAAGATAGGCTGGTGTCTACAGGAATAAATGTGAGTTTATATGCACTGAGCAGCTACCATGAGGCAAGATAGGCTGGTGTCTACAGGAATGCACGCAAGTTTATGTGCACTGAGCAGCTACAATGAGGCAAGATAGGCTGGTGTCTACAGGAATAAATGTGAGCTTATATGCACTGAGCAGCTACCATGAGGCAAGATAGGCTGGTGTCTACAGGAATAAATGTGAGTTTATGTGTGCTGAGCAGCTACCATGAGGCAAGATCGGCTGGTGTCTACAGGAATAAATGTGAGTTTATGTGCGCTGAGCAGCTACCATGAGGCAAGATCGGCTGGTGTCTACAGGTTTAAATGTGAGTTTATGTGCGCTGAGCAGCTACCATGAGGCAAGATAGGCTGGTGTCTACAGGAATAAATGTGAGTTTATGTGCGCTGAGCAGCTACCATGAGGCAAGATAGGCTGGTGTCTACAGGAATAAGTGTGAGTTTATGTGCGCTGAGCAGCTACCATGAGGCAAGATCGGCTGGTGTCTACAGGAATAAATGTGAGTTTATGTGCGCTGAGCAGCTACCATGAGGCAAGATAGGCTGGTGTCTACAGGAATAAATGTGAGTTTATGTGCGCTGAGCAGCTACCATGAGGCAAGATATGCTGGTGTCTACAGGAATAAATGTGAGTTTATGTGCGCTGAGCAGCTACCATGAGGCAAGATAGGCTGGTGTCTACAGGAATAAATGTGAGTTTATGTGCGCTGAGCAGCTACCATGAGGCAAGATAGGCTGGTGTCTACAGGAATAAATGTGAGTTTATGTGGACTGAGCAGCTACCATGAGGCAAGATAGGCTGGTGTCTACAGGAATGCACGCGAGTTTATGTGCACTGAGCAGCTACCATGAGGCAAGATAGGCTAGTGTCTACAGGAATGCACGTGAGTTTATGTGCGCTGAGCAGCTACCATGAGGCAAGATAGGCTGGTGTCTACAGGAATAAATGTGAGTTTATATGCACTGAGCATCTACCATGAGGCAAGATAGGCTGGTGTCTACAGGAATGCATGCGAGTTTATGTGCACTGAGCAGCTACCATGAGGCAAGATAGGCTAGTGTCTACAGGAATGCACGTGAGTTTATGTGCACTGAGCAGCTACCATGAGGCAAGATAGGCTGGTGTCTACAGGAATAAATGAGAGTTTATATGCACTGAGCAGCTATCATGGGGCAAGATAGGCTGGTGTCTACAGGAATGCACGCAAGTTTATGTGCACTGAGCAGCTACCATGAGGCAAGATAGGCTGGCGTCTACAGGAATGCACGCGAGTTTATGTGCACTGAGCAGCTACCATGAGGCAAGATAGGCTGGTGTCTGCAGGAATAAATGTGAATTTATATGCACTGAGCAGCTACCATGAGGCAAGATAGGCTGGTGTCTACAGGAATGCACGCAAGTTTATGTGCACTGAGCAGCTACCATGAGGCAAGATAGGCTAGTGTCTACAGGAATAAATGTGAGTTTATATGCACTGAGTAGCTACCATGAGGCAAGATAGGCTGTTGTCTACAGGAATGCACGTGAGTTTATGTGTGCTGAGCAGCTACCATGAGGCAAGATAGGCTGGTGTCTAGAGGAATGCATGCGAGTTTATGTGCACTGAGCAGCTACCATGAGGCAAGATAGGCTGGTGTCTACAGGAATGCACGCGAATTTATGTGCGCTGAGCAGCTACCATGAGGCAAGATAGGATGGTGTCTACAGGAATAAATGTGAGTTTATGTGCGCTGAGCAGCTACCATGAGGCAAGAAAGGCTGGTGTCTACAGGAATAAATGTGAGTTTATGTGGGCTGAGCAGCTACCATGAGGCAAGATAGACTGGTGTCTACAGGAATAAATGTGAGTTTATGTGCGCTGAGCAGCTACCATGAGGCAAGATAGGCTGGTGTCTACAGGAATAAATGTGAGTTTATGTGCGCTGAGCAGCTACCATGAGGCAAGATAGGCTGGTGTCTACAGGAATAAATGTGAGTTTATTTGTGCTGAGCAGCTACCATGAGGCAAGATAGGCTAGTGTCTACAGGAATTCACGCGAGTTTATGTGCACTGAGCAGCTACCATGAGGCAAGATAGGCTGGTGTCTACAGAAATAAATGTGAGTTTATATGCACTGAGTAGCTACCATGAGGCAAGATAGGCTGGTGTCTAGAGGAATGCACGTGAGTTTATGTGTGCTGAGCAGCTGCCATGAGGCAAGATAGGCTCGTGTCTACAGGAATAAATGTGAGTTTATGTGGACTGAGCAGCTACCATGAGGCAAGATAGACTGGTGTCTACAGGAATAAATGTGAGTTTATGTGCGCTGAGCAGCTACCATGAGGCAAGATAGGCTGGTGTCTACAGGAATAAATGTGAGTTTATGTGCGCTGAGCAGCTACCATGAGGCAAGATAGGCTGGTGTCTACAGGAATAAATGTGAGTTTATGTGTGCTGAGCAGCTACCATGAGTCAAGATAGGCTGGTGTCTACAGGAATGCACGTGAGTTTATGTGTGCTGAGCAGCTACCATGAGGCAAGATCGGCTGGTGTCTACAGGAATAAATGTGAGTTTATGTGTGCTGAGCAGCTACCATGAGGCAAGATAGGCTGTTGTCTTCAGGAATGCACGTGAGTTTATGTGCGCTGAGCAGCTACCATGAGGCAAGATAGGCTGGTGTCTACATGAATAAATGTGAGTTTACGTGCGTTGAGCAACTACCATGAGGCAAGATAGGCTGGTGTCTACAGGAATAAATGTGAGTTTATGTGCACTGAGCAGCTACCATGAGGCAAGATAGATCGGTGTCTACAAGAATGCACGCAAGTTTATGTGCGCTGAGCAACTATAGCACAGGGCAAGATAGGCTGGTGTCTACAGGAATGCACGTGAGTTTATGTGTGCTGAGCAGCTACCATGAGGCAAGATAGGCTGGTGTCTACAGGAATAAATGTGAATTTATGTGCGCTGAGCAGCTAGCATGCGGCAAGATAGGCTGGTGTCTACAGGAATGCACGCGAGTTTATGTGCGCTGAGCAACTATAGCACAGGGCAAGATAGGCTGGTGTCTACAGGAATGCACGTGAGTTTATGTGCACTGAGCAGCTACCATGAGGCAAGATAGGCGGGTGTCTACAGGAATAAATGTGAGTTTATGTGCACTGAGCAGCTACCATGAGGCAAGATAGGCTGGTGTCTACAGGAATGCACGCAAGTTTATGTGCACTGAGCAGCTACCATGAGGCAAGATAGGCTGGTGTCTACAGGAATGCACGCAAGTTTATGTGCACTGAGCAGCTACCATGAGGCAAGATAGGCTGGTGTCTACAGGAATAAATGTGAGTTTATATGCGCTGAGCAGCTACCATGAGGCAAGATAGGCTGGTGTCTACAGGAATGCACGCGAGTTTATGTGCACTGAGCAGCTACCATGAGGCAAGATAGGCTGTTGTCTACAGGAATAAATGTGAGTTTATATGCACTGAGCAGCTACCATGAGGCAAGATAGGCTGGTGTCTACAGGAATAAACGTGAGTTTATGTGGACTGAGCAGCTACCATGAGGCAAGATAGGCTGGTGTCTACAGGAATAAATGTGAGTTTATGTGGACTGAGCAGCTACCATGAGGCAAGATAGGCTGGTGTCTACAGGAATGCACGCGAGTTTATGTGCACTGAGAAGCTACCATGAGGCAAGATAGGCTGGTGTCTACAGGAATGCACGTGAGTTTATGTGTGCTGAGCAGCTACCATGAGGCAAGATAGGCTGGTGTCTACAGGAATAAATGTGAGTTTATATGCACTGAGCAGCTACCATGAGGCAAGATAGGCTGGTGTCTACAGGAATGCACGCAAGTTTATGTGCACTGAGCAGCTACCATGAGGCAAGATAGGCTGGTGTCTACAGGAATAAATGTGAGTTTATATGCACTGAGCAGCTATCATGAGACAAGATAGGATGGTGTCTTCAGGAATGCACGTGAGTTTATGTGCACTGAGCAGCTACCATGAGGCAAGATAGGCTGGTGTCTACAGGAATGCACGCGAGTTTATGTGCACTGAGCAGCTACCATGAGGCAAGATAGGATGGTGTCTACAGGAATAAATGTGAGTTTATAAGCACTGAGCAGCTACCATGAGGCAAGATAGGCTGGTGTCTACAGGAATGCACGCAAGTTTATGTGCACTGAGCAGCTACCATGAGGCAAGATAGGCTGGTGTCTACAGGAATAAATGTGAGTTTATATGCACTGAGTAGCTACCATGAGGCAAGATAGGCTGGTGTCTAGAGGAATGCACGTGAGTTTATGTGTGCTGAGCAGCTACCATGAGGCAAGATAGGCTGGTGTCTACAGGAATAAATGTGAGTTTATGTGGACTGAGCAGCTACTATGAGGCAAGATAGACTGGTGTCTACAGGAATAAATGTGAGTTTATGTGCGCTGAGCAGCTACCATGAGGCAAGATAGGCTGGTGTCTACAGGAATAAATGTGAGTTTATGTGTGCTGAGCAGCTACCATGAGGCAAGATAGGCTGGTGTCTACAGGAATGCACGTGAGTTTATGTGTGCTGAGCAGCTACCATGAGGCAAGATCGGCTGGTGTCTACAGGAATCAATGTGAGTTTATGTGTGCTGAGCAGCTACCATGAGGCAAGATAGGCTGGTGTCTTCAGGAATGCACGTGAGTTTATGTGCGCTGAGCAGCTACCATGAGGCAAGATAGGCTGGTGTCTACAGGAATAAATGTGAGTTTATGTGTGCTGAGCAGCTACCATGAGGCAAGATCGGCTGGTGTCTACAGGAATAAATGTGAGTTTATGTGCGCTGAGCAGCTACCATGAGGCAAGATCGGCTGGTGTCTACAGGAATAAATGTGAGTTTATGTGCGCTGAGCAGCTACCATGAGGCAAGATCGGCTGGTGTCTACAGGTTTAAATGTGAGTTTATGTGCGCTGAGCAGCTACCATGAGGCAAGATAGGCTGGTGTCTACAGGAATGCACGCGAGTTTATGTGCACTGAGAAGCTACCATGAGGCAAGATAGGCTGGTGTCTACAGGAATGCACGTGAGTTTATGTGTGCTGAGCAGCTACCATGAGGCAAGATAGGCTGGTGTCTACAGGAATAAATGTGAGTTTATATGCACTGAGCAGCTACCATGAGGCAAGATAGGCTGGTGTCTACAGGAATGCACGCAAGTTTATGTGCACTGAGCAGCTACCATGAGGCAAGATAGGCTGGTGTCTACAGGAATAAATGTGAGTTTATATGCACTGAGCAGCTATCATGAGACAAGATAGGATGGTGTCTTCAGGAATGCACGTGAGTTTATGTGCACTGAGCAGCTACCATGAGGCAAGATAGGCTGGTGTCTACAGGAATGCACGCGAGTTTATGTGCACTGAGCAGCTACCATGAGGCAAGATAGGATGGTGTCTACAGGAATAAATGTGAGTTTATAGGCACTGAGCAGCTACCATGAGGCAAGATAGGCTGGTGTCTACAGGAATGCACGCAAGTTTATGTGCACTGAGCAGCTACCATGAGGCAAGATAGGCTGGTGTCTACAGGAATAAATGTGAGTTTATATGCACTGAGTAGCTACCATGAGGCAAGATAGGCTGGTGTCTAGAGGAATGCACGTGAGTTTATGTGCACTGAGCAGCTACCATGAGGCAAGATAGGCTGGTGTCTACAGGAATGCACGCGAGTTTATGTGCACTGAGCAGCTACCATGAGGCAAGATAGGCTGGTGTCTACAGGAATAAATGTGAGTTTATATGCACTGAGCAGCTACCATGAGGCAAGATAGGCTGGTGTCTACAGGAATGCACGCAAGTTTATGTGCACTGAGCAGCTACCATGAGGCAAGATAGGCTGGTGTCTACAGGAATAAATGTGAGTTTATATGCACTGAGCAGCTATCATGAGACAAGATAGGATGGTGTCTACAGGAATAAATGTGAGTTTATGTGCGCTGAGCAGCTACCATGAGGCAAGATCGGCTGGTGTCTACAGGAATAAATGTGAGTTTATGTGCGCTGAGCAGCTACCATGAGGCAAGATCGGCTGGTGTATACAGGTTTAAATGTGAGTTTATGTGCGCTGAGCAGCTACCATGAGGCAAGATAGGCTGGTGTCTACAGGAATGCACGCGAGTTTATGTGCACTGAGAAGCTACCATGAGGCAAGATAGGCTGGTGTCTACAGGAATGCACGTGAGTTTATGTGTGCTGAGCAGCTACCATGAGGCAAGATAGGCTGGTGTCTACAGGAATAAATGTGAGTTTATATGCACTGAGCAGCTACCATGAGGCAAGATAGGCTGGTGTCTACAGGAATGCACGCAAGTTTATGTGCACTGAGCAGCTACCATGAGGCAAGATAGGCTGGTGTCTACAGGAATAAATGTGAGTTTATATGCACTGAGCAGCTATCATGAGACAAGATAGGATGGTGTCTTCAGGAATGCACGTGAGTTTATGTGCACTGAGCAGCTACCATGAGGCAAGATAGGCTGGTGTCTACAGGAATGCACGCGAGTTTATGTGCACTGAGCAGCTACCATGAGGCAAGATAGGATGGTGTCTACAGGAATAAATGTGAGTTTATAAGCACTGAGCAGCTACCATGAGGCAAGATAGGCTGGTGTCTACAGGAATGCACGCAAGTTTATGTGCACTGAGCAGCTACCATGAGGCAAGATAGGCTGGTGTCTACAGGAATAAATGTGAGTTTATATGCACTGAGTAGCTACCATGAGGCAAGATAGGCTGGTGTCTACAGGAATAAATGTTAGTTTATGTGCGCTGAGCAGCTACCATGAGGCAAGATAGGCTGGTGTCTACAGGAATAAATGTGAGTTTATGTGTGCTGAGCAGCTACCATGAGGCAAGATAGGCTGGTGTCTACAGGAATGCACGTGAGTTTATGTGTGCTGAGCAGCTACCATGAGGCAAGATCGGCTGGTGTCTACAGGAATCAATGTGAGTTTATGTGTGCTGAGCAGCTACCATGAGGCAAGATAGGCTGGTGTCTTCAGGAATGCACGTGAGTTTATGCGCGCTGAGCAGCTACCATGAGGCAAGATAGGCTGGTGTCTACAGGAATAAATGTGAGTTTATGTGTGCTGAGCAGCTACCATGAGGCAAGATCGGCTGGTGTCTACAGGAATAAATGTGAGTTTATGTGCGCTGAGCAGCTACCATGAGGCAAGATCGGCTGGTGTCTACAGGAATAAATGTGAGTTTATGTGCGCTGAGCAGCTACCATGAGGCAAGATCGGCTGGTGTCTACAGGTTTAAATGTGAGTTTATGTGCGCTGAGCAGCTACCATGAGGCAAGATAGGCTGGTGTCTACAGGAATAAATGTGAGTTTATGTGCGCTGAGCAGCTACCATGAGGCAAGATAGGCTGGTGTCTACAGGAATAAGTGTGAGTTTATGTGCGCTGAGCAGCTACCATGAGGCAAGATAGGCTGGTGTCTACAGGAATGCACGCAAGTTTATGTGCACTGAGCAGCTACCATGAGGCAAGATAGGCTAGTGTCTACAGGAATAAATGTGAGTTTATATGCACTGAGTAGCTACCATGAGGCAAGATAGGCTGTTGTCTACAGGAATGCACGTGAGTTTATGTGTGCTGAGCAGCTACCATGAGGCAAGATAGGCTGGTGTCTAGAGGAATGCATGCGAGTTTATGTGCACTGAGCAGCTACCATGAGGCAAGATAGGCTGGTGTCTACAGGAATGCACGCGAATTTATGTGCGCTGAGCAGCTACCATGAGGCAAGATAGGATGGTGTCTACAGGAATAAATGTGAGTTTATGTGCGCTGAGCAGCTACCATGAGGCAAGAAAGGCTGGTGTCTACAGGAATAAATGTGAGTTTATGTGGGCTGAGCAGCTACCATGAGGCAAGATAGACTGGTGTCTACAGGAATAAATGTGAGTTTATGTGCGCTGAGCAGCTACCATGAGGCAAGATAGGCTGGTGTCTACAGGAATAAATGTGAGTTTATGTGCGCTGAGCAGCTACCATGAGGCAAGATAGGCTGGTGTCTACAGGAATAAATGTGAGTTTATTTGTGCTGAGCAGCTACCATGAGGCAAGATAGGCTAGTGTCTACAGGAATTCACGCGAGTTTATGTGCACTGAGCAGCTACCATGAGGCAAGATAGGCTGGTGTCTACAGAAATAAATGTGAGTTTATATGCACTGAGTAGCTACCATGAGGCAAGATAGGCTGGTGTCTAGAGGAATGCACGTGAGTTTATGTGTGCTGAGCAGCTGCCATGAGGCAAGATAGGCTCGTGTCTACAGGAATAAATGTGAGTTTATGTGGACTGAGCAGCTACCATGAGGCAAGATAGACTGGTGTCTACAGGAATAAATGTGAGTTTATGTGCGCTGAGCAGCTACCATGAGGCAAGATAGGCTGGTGTCTACAGGAATAAATGTGAGTTTATGTGCGCTGAGCAGCTACCATGAGGCAAGATAGGCTGGTGTCTACAGGAATAAATGTGAGTTTATGTGTGCTGAGCAGCTACCATGAGTCAAGATAGGCTGGTGTCTACAGGAATGCACGTGAGTTTATGTGTGCTGAGCAGCTACCATGAGGCAAGATCGGCTGGTGTCTACAGGAATAAATGTGAGTTTATGTGTGCTGAGCAGCTACCATGAGGCAAGATAGGCTGTTGTCTTCAGGAATGCACGTGAGTTTATGTGCGCTGAGCAGCTACCATGAGGCAAGATAGGCTGGTGTCTACATGAATAAATGTGAGTTTACGTGCGTTGAGCAACTACCATGAGGCAAGATAGGCTGGTGTCTACAGGAATAAATGTGAGTTTATGTGCACTGAGCAGCTACCATGAGGCAAGATAGATCGGTGTCTACAAGAATGCACGCAAGTTTATGTGCGCTGAGCAACTATAGCACAGGGCAAGATAGGCTGGTGTCTACAGGAATGCACGTGAGTTTATGTGTGCTGAGCAGCTACCATGAGGCAAGATAGGCTGGTGTCTACAGGAATAAATGTGAATTTAAGTGCGCTGAGCAGCTAGCATGCGGCAAGATAGGCTGGTGTCTACAGGAATGCACGCGAGTTTATGTGCGCTGAGCAACTATAGCACAGGGCAAGATAGGCTGGTGTCTACAGGAATGCACGTGAGTTTATGTGCACTGAGCAGCTACCATGAGGCAAGATAGGCGGGTGTCTACAGGAATAAATGTGAGTTTATGTGCACTGAGCAGCTACCATGAGGCAAGATAGGCTGGTGTCTACAGGAATGCACGCAAGTTTATGTGCACTGAGCAGCTACCATGAGGCAAGATAGGCTGGTGTCTACAGGAATGCACGCAAGTTTATGTGCACTGAGCAGCTACCATGAGGCAAGATAGGCTGGTGTCTACAGGAATAAATGTGAGTTTATATGCGCTGAGCAGCTACCATGAGGCAAGATAGGCTGGTGTCTACAGGAATGCACGCGAGTTTATGTGCACTGAGCAGCTACCATGAGGCAAGATAGGCTGTTGTCTACAGGAATAAATGTGAGTTTATATGCACTGAGCAGCTACCATGAGGCAAGATAGGCTGGTGTCTACAGGAATAAACGTGAGTTTATGTGGACTGAGCAGCTACCATGAGGCAAGATAGGCTGGTGTCTACAGGAATAAATGTGAGTTTATGTGGACTGAGCAGCTACCATGAGGCAAGATAGGCTGGTGTCTACAGGAATGCACGCGAGTTTATGTGCACTGAGAAGCTACCATGAGGCAAGATAGGCTGGTGTCTACAGGAATGCACGTGAGTTTATGTGTGCTGAGCAGCTACCATGAGGCAAGATAGGCTGGTGTCTACAGGAATAAATGTGAGTTTATATGCACTGAGCAGCTACCATGAGGCAAGATAGGCTGGTGTCTACAGGAATGCACGCAAGTTTATGTGCACTGAGCAGCTACCATGAGGCAAGATAGGCTGGTGTCTACAGGAATAAATGTGAGTTTATATGCACTGAGCAGCTATCATGAGACAAGATAGGATGGTGTCTTCAGGAATGCACGTGAGTTTATGTGCACTGAGCAGCTACCATGAGGCAAGATAGGCTGGTGTCTACAGGAATGCACGCGAGTTTATGTGCACTGAGCAGCTACCATGAGGCAAGATAGGATGGTGTCTACAGGAATAAATGTGAGTTTATAAGCACTGAGCAGCTACCATGAGGCAAGATAGGCTGGTGTCTACAGGAATGCACGCAAGTTTATGTGCACTGAGCAGCTACCATGAGGCAAGATAGGCTGGTGTCTACAGGAATAAATGTGAGTTTATATGCACTGAGTAGCTACCATGAGGCAAGATAGGCTGGTGTCTAGAGGAATGCACGTGAGTTTATGTGTGCTGAGCAGCTACCATGAGGCAAGATAGGCTGGTGTCTACAGGAATAAATGTGAGTTTATGTGGACTGAGCAGCTACTATGAGGCAAGATAGACTGGTGTCTACAGGAATAAATGTGAGTTTATGTGCGCTGAGCAGCTACCATGAGGCAAGATAGGCTGGTGTCTACAGGAATAAATGTGAGTTTATGTGTGCTGAGCAGCTACCATGAGGCAAGATAGGCTGGTGTCTACAGGAATGCACGTGAGTTTATGTGTGCTGAGCAGCTACCATGAGGCAAGATCGGCTGGTGTCTACAGGAATCAATGTGAGTTTATGTGTGCTGAGCAGCTACCATGAGGCAAGATAGGCTGGTGTCTTCAGGAATGCACGTGAGTTTATGTGCGCTGAGCAGCTACCATGAGGCAAGATAGGCTGGTGTCTACAGGAATAAATGTGAGTTTATGTGTGCTGAGCAGCTACCATGAGGCAAGATCGGCTGGTGTCTACAGGAATAAATGTGAGTTTATGTGCGCTGAGCAGCTACCATGAGGCAAGATCGGCTGGTGTCTACAGGAATAAATGTGAGTTTATGTGCGCTGAGCAGCTACCATGAGGCAAGATCGGCTGGTGTCTACAGGTTTAAATGTGAGTTTATGTGCGCTGAGCAGCTACCATGAGGCAAGATAGGCTGGTGTCTACAGGAATGCACGCGAGTTTATGTGCACTGAGAAGCTACCATGAGGCAAGATAGGCTGGTGTCTACAGGAATGCACGTGAGTTTATGTGTGCTGAGCAGCTACCATGAGGCAAGATAGGCTGGTGTCTACAGGAATAAATGTGAGTTTATATGCACTGAGCAGCTACCATGAGGCAAGATAGGCTGGTGTCTACAGGAATGCACGCAAGTTTATGTGCACTGAGCAGCTACCATGAGGCAAGATAGGCTGGTGTCTACAGGAATAAATGTGAGTTTATATGCACTGAGCAGCTATCATGAGACAAGATAGGATGGTGTCTTCAGGAATGCACGTGAGTTTATGTGCACTGAGCAGCTACCATGAGGCAAGATAGGCTGGTGTCTACAGGAATGCACGCGAGTTTATGTGCACTGAGCAGCTACCATGAGGCAAGATAGGATGGTGTCTACAGGAATAAATGTGAGTTTATAAGCACTGAGCAGCTACCATGAGGCAAGATAGGCTGGTGTCTACAGGAATGCACGCAAGTTTATGTGCACTGAGCAGCTACCATGAGGCAAGATAGGCTGGTGTCTACAGGAATAAATGTGAGTTTATATGCACTGAGTAGCTACCATGAGGCAAGATAGGCTGGTGTCTAGAGGAATGCACGTGAGTTTATGTGTGCTGAGCAGCTACCATGAGGCAAGATAGGCTGGTGTCTACAGGAATAAATGTGAGTTTATGTGGACTGAGCAGCTACTATGAGGCAAGATAGACTGGTGTCTACAGGAATAAATGTTAGTTTATGTGCGCTGAGCAGCTACCATGAGGCAAGATAGGCTGGTGTCTACAGGAATAAATGTGAGTTTATGTGTGCTGAGCAGCTACCATGAGGCAAGATAGGCTGGTGTCTACAGGAATGCACGTGAGTTTATGTGTGCTGAGCAGCTACCATGAGGCAAGATCGGCTGGTGTCTACAGGAATCAATGTGAGTTTATGTGTGCTGAGCAGCTACCATGAGGCAAGATAGGCTGGTGTCTTCAGGAATGCACGTGAGTTTATGTGCGCTGAGCAGCTACCATGAGGCAAGATAGGCTGGTGTCTACAGGAATAAATGTGAGTTTATGTGTGCTGAGCAGCTACCATGAGGCAAGATCGGCTGGTGTCTACAGGAATAAATGTGAGTTTATGTGCGCTGAGCAGCTACCATGAGGCAAGATCGGCTGGTGTCTACAGGAATAAATGTGAGTTTATGTGCGCTGAGCAGCTACCATGAGGCAAGATCGGCTGGTGTCTACAGGTTTAAATGTGAGTTTATGTGCGCTGAGCAGCTACCATGAGGCAAGATAGGCTGGTGTCTACAGGAATAAATGTGAGTTTATGTGCGCTGAGCAGCTACCATGAGGCAAGATAGGCTGGTGTCTACAGGAATAAGTGTGAGTTTATGTGCGCTGAGCAGCTACCATGAGGCAAGATCGGCTGGTGTCTACAGGAATAAATGTGAGTTTATGTGCGCTGAGCAGCTACCATGAGGCAAGATAGGCTGGTGTCTACAGGAATAAATGTGAGTTTATGTGCGCTGAGCAGCTACCATGAGGCAAGATATGCTGGTGTCTACAGGAATAAATGTGAGTTTATGTGCGCTGAGCAGCTACCATGAGGCAAGATAGGATGGTGTCTACAGGAATAAATGTGAGTTTATGTGCGCTGAGCAGCTACCATTAGGCAAGATATGCTGGTGTCTACAGGAATAAATGTGAGTTTATGTGTGCTGAGCAGCTACCATGAGGCAAGATATGCTGGTGTCTACAGGAATAAATGTGAGTTTATGTGCGCTGAGCAGCTACCATGAGGCAAGATAGGCTGGTGTCTACAGGAATGCACGTGAGTTTATGTGCGCTGAGCAGCTACCATGAGGCAAGATAGGCTGGTGTCTACAGGAATAAATGTGAGTTTATATGCACTGAGCAGCTACCATGAGGCAAGATAGGCTGGTGTCTACAGGAATGCACACAAGTTTATGTGCACTGAGCAGCTACCATGAGGCAAGATAGGCTGGTGTCTACAGGAATGCACGTGACTTTATGTGCACTGAGCAGCTACAATGAGGCAAGATAGGCTGGTGTCTACAGGAATAAATGTGAGTTTATGTGCGCTGAGCAGATACCATGAGGCAAGATAGGCTGGTGTCTACAGGAAAAAATGAGAGTTTATATGCACTGAGCAGCTGTCATGAGGCAAGATAGGCTGGTGTCTACAGGAATGCACGTGAGTTTATGTGCACTGAGCAGCTACCATGAGGCAAGATAGGCTGGTGTCTACAGGAATCACGCAAGTTTATGTGCACTGAGCAGCTACAATGAGGCAAGATAGGCTGCTGTCTACAGGAATAAATGTGAGTTTATATGCACTGAGCAGCTACCATGAGGCAAGATAGGCTGGTGTCTACAGGAATAAATGTGAGTTTATGTGTGCTGAGCAGCTAGCATGAGGCAAGATCGGCTGGTGTCTACAGGAATAAATTAGTGATTATGTGCGCTGAGCAGCTACCATGAGGCAAGATCGGCTGGTGTCTACAGGAATAAATGTGAGCTTATGTGCGCTGAGCAGCTACCATAAGGCAAAATCGGCTGGTGTCTACAGGAATAAATGTGAGTTTATGTGTGCTGAGCAGCTACCATGAGGCAAGATAGGCTGGTGTCTACAGGAATAAATGTGAGTTTATATGCACTGAGCATCTACCATGAGGCAAGATAGGCTGGTGTCTACAGGAATGCATGCGAGTTTATGTGCACTGAGCAGCTACCATGAGGCAAGATAGGCTAGTGTCTACAGGAATGCACGTGAGTTTATGTGTGTTGAGCAGATACCATGAGGCAAGATAGGCTGGTGTCTACAGGAATAAATGAGAGTTTATATGCACTGAGCAGCTATCATGGGGCAAGATAGGCTGGTGTCTACAGGAATGCACGCAAGTTTATGTGCACTGAGCAGCTACCATGAGGCAAGATAGGCTGGCGTCTACAGGAATGCACGCGAGTTTATGTGCACTGAGCAGCTACCATGAGGCAAGATAGGCTGGTGTCTGCAGGAATAAATGTGAATTTATATGCACTGAGCAGCTACCATGAGGCAAGATAGGCTGGTGTCTACAGGAATGCACGCAAGTTTATGTGCACTGAGCAGCTACCATGAGGCAAGATAGGCTAGTGTCTACAGGAATAAATGTGAGTTTATATGCACTGAGTAGCTACCATGAGGCAAGATAGGCTGTTGTCTACAGGAATGCACATGAGTTTATGGGTGCTGAGCAGCTACCATGAGGCAAGATAGGATGGTGTCTACAGGAATAAATGTGAGTTTATATGCACTGAGTAGCTACCATGAGGCAAGATAGGCTGTTGTCTACAGGAATGCACGCGAGTTTATGTGCACTGAGCAGCTACCATGAGGCAAGATAGGATGGTGTCTACAGGAATAAATGTGAGTTTATGTGCACTGAGCTGCTACCATGAGGCAAGAAAGGCTGGTGTCTACAGGAATAAATGTGAGTTTATGTGGACTGAGCAGCTACCATGAGGCAAGATAGACTGGTGTCTACAGCAATAAATGTGAGTTTATGTGCGCTGAGCAGCTACCATGAGGCAAGATAGGCTGGTGTCTACAGGAATAAATATGAGTTTATGTGCGCTGAGCAGCTACCATGAGGCAAGATAGGCTGGTGTCTACAGGAATAAATGTGAGTTTATTTGTGCTGAGCAGCTACCATGAGGCAAGATAGGCTAGTGTCTACAGGAATTCACGCAAGTTTATGTGCACTGAGCAGCTACCATGAGGCAAGATAGGCTGGTGTCTACAGGAATAAATGTGAGTTTATATGCACTGAGCAGCTTCCATGAGGCAAGATAGGCTGGTGTCTACAGGAATGCACACAAGTTTATGTGCAGTGAGCAGCTACCATGAGGCAAGATAGGCTGGTGTCTACAGGAATGCACGTGAGTTTATGTGTGCTGAGCAGATACCATGAGGCAAGATAGGCTGGTGTCTACAGGAAAAAATGAGAGTTTATATGCACTGAGCAGCTGTCATGAGGCAAGATAGGCTGGTGTCTACAGGAATGCACGCGAGTTTATGTGCACTGAGCAGCTACCATGAGGCAAGATAGACTGGTGTCTACAGGAATAAATGTGAGTTTATGTGCGCTGAGCAGCTACCATGAGGCAAGATAGGCTGGTGTCTACAGGAATAAATATGAGTTTATGTGCGCTGAGCAGCTACCATGAGGCAAGATAGGCTGGTGTCTACAGGAATAAATGTGAGTTTATTTGTGCTGAGCAGCTACCATGAGGCAAGATAGGCTAGTGTCTACAGGAATTCACGCGAGTTTATGTGCACTGAGCAGCTACCATGAGGCAAGATAGGCTGGTGTCTACAGGAATAAATGTGAGTTTATATGCACTGAGTAGCTACCATGAGGCAAGATAGGCTGGTGTCTAGAGGAATGCACGTGAGTTTATGTGTGCTGAGCAGCTGCCATGAGGCAAGATAGGCTCGTGTCTACAGGAATAAATGTGAGTTTATGTGGACTGAGCAGCTACCATGAGGCAAGATAGACTGGTGTCTACAGGAATAAATGTGAGTTTATGTGCGCTGAGCAGCTACCATGAGGCAAGATAGGCTGGTGTCTACAGGAATAAATGTGAGTTTATGTGCGCTGAGCAGCTACCATGAGGCAAGATAGGCTGGTGTCTACAGGAATAAATGTGAGTTTATGTGTGCTGAGCAGCTACCATGAGTCAAGATAGGCTGGTGTCTACAGGAATGCACGTGAGTTTATGTGTGCTGAGCAGCTACCATGAGGCAAGATCGGCTGGTGTCTACAGGAATAAATGTGAGTTTATGTGTGCTGAGCAGCTACCATGAGGCAAGATAGGCTGGTGTCTTCAGGAATGCACGTGAGTTTATGTGCGCTGAGCAGCTACCATGAGGCAAGATAGGCTGGTGTCTACATGAATAAATGTGAGTTTACGTGCGTTGAGCAACTACCATGAGGCAAGATAGGCTGGTGTCTACAGGAATAAATGTGAGTTTATGTGTGCTGAGCAGCTACCATGAGGCAAGATAGGCTGGTGTCTTCAGGAATGCACGTGAGTTTATGTGCGCTGAGCAGCTACCATGAGGCAAGATAGGCTGGTGTCTACATGAATAAATGTGAGTTTACGTGCGTTGAGCAACTACCATGAGGCAAGATAGGCTGGTGTCTACAGGAATGCACGCGAGTTTATGTGCACTGAGCAGCTACCATGAGGCAAGATAGGCTGGTGTCTGCAGGAATAAATGTGAATTTATATGCACTGAGCAGCTACCATGAGGCAAGATAGGCTGGTGTCTACAGGAATGCACGCAAGTTTATGTGCACTGAGCAGCTACCATGAGGCAAGATAGGCTAGTGTCTACAGGAATAAATGTGAGTTTATATGCACTGAGTAGCTACCATGAGGCAAGATAGGCTGGTGTCTAGAGGAATGCACGTGAGTTTATGTGTGCTGAGCAGCTGCCATGAGGCAAGATAGGCTCGTGTCTACAGGAATAAATGTGAGTTTATGTGGACTGAGCAGCTACCATGAGGCAAGATAGACTGGTGTCTACAGGAATAAATGTGAGTTTATGTGCGCTGAGCAGCTACCATGAGGCAAGATAGGCTGGTGTCTACAGGAATAAATGTGAGTTTATGTGCGCTGAGCAGCTACCATGAGGCAAGATAGGCTGGTGTCTACAGGAATAAATGTGAGTTTATGTGTGCTGAGCAGCTACCATGAGTCAAGATAGGCTGGTGTCTACAGGAATGCACGTGAGTTTATGTGTGCTGAGCAGCTACCATGAGGCAAGATCGGCTGGTGTCTACAGGAATAAATGTGAGTTTATGTGTGCTGAGCAGCTACCATGAGGCAAGATAGGCTGGTGTCTTCAGGAATGCACGTGAGTTTATGTGCGCTGAGCAGCTACCATGAGGCAAGATAGGCTGGTGTCTACATGAATAAATGTGAGTTTACGTGCGTTGAGCAACTACCATGAGGCAAGATAGGCTGGTGTCTACAGGAATAAATGTGAGTTTATGTGTGCTGAGCAGCTACCATGAGGCAAGATAGGCTGGTGTCTTCAGGAATGCACGTGAGTTTATGTGCGCTGAGCAGCTACCATGAGGCAAGATAGGCTGGTGTCTACATGAATAAATGTGAGTTTACGTGCGTTGAGCAACTACCATGAGGCAAGATAGGCTGGTGTCTACAGGAATGCACGCGAGTTTATGTGCACTGAGCAGCTACCATGAGGCAAGATAGGCTGGTGTCTGCAGGAATAAATGTGAATTTATATGCACTGAGCAGCTACCATGAGGCAAGATAGGCTGGTGTCTACAGGAATGCACGCAAGTTTATGTGCACTGAGCAGCTACCATGAGGCAAGATAGGCTAGTGTCTACAGGAATAAATGTGAGTTTATATGCACTGAGTAGCTACCATGAGGCAAGATAGGCTGTTGTCTACAGGAATGCACGTGAGTTTATGGGTGCTGAGCAGCTACCATGAGGCAAGATAGGCTGGTGTCTAGAGGAATGCACGCGAGTTTATGTGCACTGAGTAGCTACCATGAGGCAAGATAGGCTGGTGTCTAGAGGAATGCACGTGAGTTTATGTGTGCTGAGCAGCTGCCATGAGGCAAGATAGGCTCGTGTCTACAGGAATAAATGTGAGTTTATGTGGACTGAGCAGCTACCATGAGGCAAGATAGACTGGTGTCTACAGGAATAAATGTGAGTTTATGTGCGCTGAGCAGCTACCATGAGGCAAGATAGGCTGGTGTCTACAGGAATAAATGTGAGTTTATGTGCGCTGAGCAGCTACCATGAGGCAAGATAGGCTGGTGTCTACAGGAATAAATGTGAGTTTATGTGTGCTGAGCAGCTACCATGAGTCAAGATAGGCTGGTGTCTACAGGAATGCACGTGAGTTTATGTGTGCTGAGCAGCTACCATGAGGCAAGATCGGCTGGTGTCTACAGGAATAAATGTGAGTTTATGTGTGCTGAGCAGCTACCATGAGGCAAGATAGGCTGGTGTCTTCAGGAATGCACGTGAGTTTATGTGCGCTGAGCAGCTACCATGAGGCAAGATAGGCTGGTGTCTACATGAATAAATGTGAGTTTACGTGCGTTGAGCAACTACCATGAGGCAAGATAGGCTGGTGTCTACAGGAATAAATGTGAGTTTATGTGTGCTGAGCAGCTACCATGAGGCAAGATAGGCTGGTGTCTTCAGGAATGCACGTGAGTTTATGTGCGCTGAGCAGCTACCATGAGGCAAGATAGGCTGGTGTCTACATGAATAAATGTGAGTTTACGTGCGTTGAGCAACTACCATGAGGCAAGATAGGCTGGTGTCTACAGGAATGCACGCGAGTTTATGTGCACTGAGCAGCTACCATGAGGCAAGATAGGCTGGTGTCTGCAGGAATAAATGTGAATTTATATGCACTGAGCAGCTACCATGAGGCAAGATAGGCTGGTGTCTACAGGAATGCACGCAAGTTTATGTGCACTGAGCAGCTACCATGAGGCAAGATAGGCTAGTGTCTACAGGAATAAATGTGAGTTTATATGCACTGAGTAGCTACCATGAGGCAAGATAGGCTGTTGTCTACAGGAATGCACGTGAGTTTATGGGTGCTGAGCAGCTACCATGAGGCAAGATAGGCTGGTGTCTAGAGGAATGCACGCGAGTTTATGTGCACTGAGCAGCTACCATGAGGCAAGATAGGCTGGTGTCTACAGGAATGCACGCGAGTTTATGTGCACTGAGCAGCTACCATGAGGCAAGATAGGATGGTGTCTACAGGAATAAATGTGAGTTTATGTGCGCTGAGCTGCTACCATGAGGCAAGAAAGGCTGGTGTCTACAGGAATAAATGTGAGTTTATGTGGACTGAGCAGCTACCATGAGGCAAGATAGACTGGTGTCTACAGCAATAAATGTGAGTTTATGTGCGCTGAGCAGCTACCATGAGGCAAGATAGGCTGGTGTCTACAGGAATAAATATGAGTTTATGTGCGCTGAGCAGCTACCATGAGGCAAGATAGGCTGGTGTCTACAGGAATAAATGTGAGTTTATTTGTGCTGAGCAGCTACCATGAGGCAAGATAGGCTAGTGTCTACAGGAATTCACGCGAGTTTATGTGCACTGAGCAGCTACCATGAGGCAAGATAGGCTGGTGTCTACAGGAATAAATGTGAGTTTATATGCACTGAGCAGCTTCCATGAGGCAAGATAGGCTGGTGTCTACAGGAATGCACACAAGTTTATGTGCAGTGAGCAGCTACCATGAGGCAAGATAGGCTGGTGTCTACAGGAATGCACGTGAGTTTATGTGTGCTGAGCAGATACCATGAGGCAAGATAGGCTGGTGTCTACAGGAAAAAATGAGAGTTTATATGCACTGAGCAGCTGTCATGAGGCAAGATAGGCTGGTGTCTACAGGAATGCACGCGAGTTTATGTGCACTGAGCAGCTACCATGAGGCAAGATAGACTGGTGTCTACAGGAATAAATGTGAGTTTATGTGCGCTGAGCAGCTACCATGAGGCAAGATAGGCTGGTGTCTACAGGAATAAATATGAGTTTATGTGCGCTGAGCAGCTACCATGAGGCAAGATAGGCTGGTGTCTACAGGAATAAATGTGAGTTTATTTGTGCTGAGCAGCTACCATGAGGCAAGATAGGCTAGTGTCTACAGGAATTCACGCGAGTTTATGTGCACTGAGCAGCTACCATGAGGCAAGATAGGCTGGTGTCTACAGGAATAAATGTGAGTTTATATGCACTGAGTAGCTACCATGAGGCAAGATAGGCTGGTGTCTAGAGGAATGCACGTGAGTTTATGTGTGCTGAGCAGCTGCCATGAGGCAAGATAGGCTCGTGTCTACAGGAATAAATGTGAGTTTATGTGGACTGAGCAGCTACCATGAGGCAAGATAGACTGGTGTCTACAGGAATAAATGTGAGTTTATGTGCGCTGAGCAGCTACCATGAGGCAAGATAGGCTGGTGTCTACAGGAATAAATGTGAGTTTATGTGCGCTGAGCAGCTACCATGAGGCAAGATAGGCTGGTGTCTACAGGAATAAATGTGAGTTTATGTGTGCTGAGCAGCTACCATGAGTCAAGATAGGCTGGTGTCTACAGGAATGCACGTGAGTTTATGTGTGCTGAGCAGCTACCATGAGGCAAGATCGGCTGGTGTCTACAGGAATAAATGTGAGTTTATGTGTGCTGAGCAGCTACCATGAGGCAAGATAGGCTGGTGTCTTCAGGAATGCACGTGAGTTTATGTGCGCTGAGCAGCTACCATGAGGCAAGATAGGCTGGTGTCTACATGAATAAATGTGAGTTTACGTGCGTTGAGCAACTACCATGAGGCAAGATAGGCTGGTGTCTACAGGAATAAATGTGAGTTTATGTGCACTGAGCAGCTACCATGAGGCAAGATAGATCGGTGTCTACAAGAATGCACGCAAGTTTATGTGCGCTGAGCAACTATAGCACAGGGCAAGATAGGCTGGTGTCTACAGGAATGCACGTGAGTTTATGTGTGCTTAGCAGCTACCATGAGGCAAGATTGGCTGGTGTCTACAGGAATAAATGTGAATTTATGTGCGCTGAGCAGCTAGCATGCGGCAAGATAGATCGGTGTCTACAGGAATGCACGCGAGTTTATGTGCGCTGAGCAACTATAGCACAGGGCAAGATAGATCGGTGTCTACAGGAATGCACGCGAGTTTATGTGCGCTGAGCAACTATAGCACAGGGCAAGATAGGCGGGTGTCTACAGGAATAAATGTGAGTTTATGTGCGCTGAGCAGCTACCACGAGGCAAGATAGGCTGGTGTCTACAGGAATAAATGTGAATTTATGTGCGCTATGCCGCTAGCATGCGACAAGATAGGCTGGTGTCTACAGGAATGCACGCAAGTTTATGTGCGCTGAGCAACTATAGCACAGGGCAAGATAGGCTGGTGTCTACAGGAATGCACGTGAGTTTATGTGCACTGAGCAGCTACCATGAGGCAAGATAGGCGGGTGTCTACAGGAATAAATGTGAGTTTATGTGCACTGAGCAGCTACCATGAGGCAAGATAGGCTGGTGTCTACAGGAATGCACGCAAGTTTATGTGCACTGAGCAGCTACCATGAGGCAAGATAGGCTGGTGTCTACAGGAATGCACGCAAGTTTATGTGCACTGAGCAGCTACCATGAGGCAAGATAGGCTGGTGTCTACAGGAATAAATGTGAGTTTATATGCGCTGAGCAGCTACCATGAGGCAAGATAGGCTGGTGTCTACAGGAATGCACGCGAGTTTATGTGCACTGAGCAGCTACCATGAGGCAAGATAGGCTGTTGTCTACAGGAATAAATGTGAGTTTATATGCACTGAGCAGCTACCATGAGGCAAGATAGGCTGGTGTCTACAGGAATAAACGTGAGTTTATGTGGACTGAGCAGCTACCATGAGGCAAGATAGGCTGGTGTCTACAGGAATAAATGTGAGTTTATGTGGACTGAGCAGCTACCATGAGGCAAGATAGGCTGGTGTCTACAGGAATGCACGCGAGTTTATGTGCACTGAGAAGCTACCATGAGGCAAGATAGGCTGGTGTCTACAGGAATGCACGTGAGTTTATGTGTGCTGAGCAGCTACCATGAGGCAAGATAGGCTGGTGTCTACAGGAATAAATGTGAGTTTATATGCACTGAGCAGCTACCATGAGGCAAGATAGGCTGGTGTCTACAGGAATGCACGCAAGTTTATGTGCACTGAGCAGCTACCATGAGGCAAGATAGGCTGGTGTCTACAGGAATAAATGTGAGTTTATATGCACTGAGCAGCTATCATGAGACAAGATAGGATGGTGTCTTCAGGAATGCACGTGAGTTTATGTGCACTGAGCAGCTACCATGAGGCAAGATAGGCTGATGTCTACAGGAATGCACGCGAGTTTATGTGCACTGAGCAGCTACCATGAGGCAAGATAGGATGGTGTCTACAGGAATAAATGTGAGTTTATAAGCACTGAGCAGCTACCATGAGGCAAGATAGGCTGGTGTCTACAGGAATGCACGCAAGTTTATGTGCACTGAGCAGCTACCATGAGGCAAGATAGGCTGGTGTCTACAGGAATAAATGTGAGTTTATATGCACTGAGTAGCTACCATGAGGCAAGATAGGCTGGTGTCTAGAGGAATGCACGTGAGTTTATGTGTGCTGAGCAGCTACCATGAGGCAAGATAGGCTGGTGTCTACAGGAATAAATGTGAGTTTATGTGGACTGAGCAGCTACTATGAGGCAAGATAGACTGGTGTCTACAGGAATAAATGTGAGTTTATGTGCGCTGAGCAGCTACCATGAGGCAAGATAGGCTGGTGTCTACATGAATAAATGTGAGTTTATGTGTGCTGAGCAGCTACCATGAGGCAAGATAGGCTGGTGTCTACAGGAATGCACGTGAGTTTATGTGTGCTGAGCAGCTACCATGAGGCAAGATCGGCTGGTGTCTACAGGAATCAATGTGAGTTTATGTGTGCTGAGCAGCTACCATGAGGCAAGATAGGCTGGTGTCTTCAGGAATGCACGTGAGTTTATGTGCGCTGAGCAGCTACCATGAGGCAAGATAGGCTGGTGTCTACAGGAATAAATGTGAGTTTATGTGTGCTGAGCAGCTACCATGAGGCAAGATCGGCTGGTGTCTACAGGAATAAATGTGAGTTTATGTGCGCTGAGCAGCTACCATGAGGCAAGATCGGCTGGTGTCTACAGGAATAAATGTGAGTTTATGTGCGCTGAGCAGCTACCATGAGGCAAGATCGGCTGGTGTCTACAGGTTTAAATGTGAGTTTATGTGCGCTGAGCAGCTACCATGAGGCAAGATAGGCTGGTGTCTACAGGAATAAATGTGAGTTTATGTGCGCTGAGCAGCTACCATGAGGCAAGATAGGCTGGTGTCTACAGGAATAAGTGTGAGTTTATGTGCGCTGAGCAGCTACCATGAGGCAAGATCGGCTGGTGTCTACAGGAATAAATGTGAGTTTATGTGCGCTGAGCAGCTACCATGAGGCAAGATAGGCTGGTGTCTACAGGAATAAATGTGAGTTTATATGCACTGAGCAGCTACCATGAGGCAAGATAGGCTGGTGTCTACAGGAATGCACACGAGTTTATGTGCACTGAGCAGCTACCATGAGGCAAGATAGGCTGGTGTCTACAGGAATGCACGTGACTTTATGTGTGCTGAGCAGATACCATGAGGCAAGATAGGCTGGTGTCTACAGGAAAAAATGAGAGTTTATATGCACTGAGCAGCTGTCATGAGGCAAGATAGGCTGGTGTCTACAGGAATGCACGTGAGTTTATGTGCACTGAGCAGCTACCATGAGGCAAGATAGGCTGGTGTCTACAGGAATCACGCAAGTTTATGTGCACTGAGCAGCTACAATGAGGCAAGATAGGCTGCTGTCTACAGGAATAAATGTGAGTTTATATGCACTGAGCAGCTACCATGAGGCAAGATAGGCTGGTGTCTACAGGAATAAATGTGAGTTTATGTGTGCTGAGCAGCTAGCTTGAGGCAAGATCGGCTGGTGTCTACAGGAATAAATTAGTGATTATGTGCGCTGAGCAGCTACCATGAGGCAAGATCGGCTGGTGTCTACAGGAATAAATGTGAGCTTATGTGCGCTGAGCAGCTAGCATGAGGCAAGATCGGCTGGTGTCTACAGGAATAAATTAGTGATTATGTGCGCTGAGCAGCTACCATAAGGCAAAATCGGCTGGTGTCTACAGGAATAAATGTGAGTTTATGTGCGCTGAGCAGCTACCATGAGGCAAGATCGGCTGGTGTCTACAGGAATAAATGTGAGTTTATGTGCGCTGAGCAGCTACCATGAGGCAAGATAGGCTGGTGTCTACAGGAATAAATGTGAGTTTATGTGCGCTGAGCAGCTACCATGAGGCAAGATAGGCTGGTGTATACAGGAATGCACGTGAGTTTATGTGCACTGAGCAGCTACCATGAGGCAAGATAGGCTGGTGTCTACAGGAATGCACGTGAGTTTATGTGTGCTGAGCAGCTACCATGAGGCAAGATAGGCTGGTGTCTACAGGAATAAATGTGAGTTTATGTGGACTGAGCAGCTACCATGAGGCAAGATAGGCTGGTGTCTACAGGAATGCACGCGAGTTTATGTGCACTGAGCAGCTACCATGAGGCAAGATAGGCTAGTGTCTACAGGAATGCACGTGAGTTTATGTGTGCTGAGCAGCTACCATGAGGCAAGATAGGCTGGTGTCTACAGGAATAAATGTGAGTTTATATGCACTGAGCATCTACCATGAGGCAAGATAGGCTGGTGTCTACAGGAATGCATGCAAGTTTATGTGCACTGAGCAGCTACCATGAGGCAAGATAGGCTAGTGTCTACAGGAATGCACGTGAGTTTATGTGTGTTGAGCAGATACCATGAGGCAAGATAGGCTGGTGTCTACAGGAATAAATGAGAGTTTATATGCACTGAGCAGCTATCATGGGGCAAGATAGGCTGGTGTCTACAGGAATGCACGCAAGTTTATGTGCACTGAGCAGCTACCATGAGGCAAGATAGGCTGGCGTCTACAGGAATGCACGCGAGTTTATGTGCACTGAGCAGCTACCATGAGGCAAGATAGGCTGGTGTCTGCAGGAATAAATGTGAATTTATATGCACTGAGCAGCTACCATGAGGCAAGATAGGCTGGTGTCTACAGGAATGCACGCAAGTTTATGTGCACTGAGCAGCTACCATGAGGCAAGATAGGCTAGTGTCTACAGGAATAAATGTGAGTTTATATGCACTGAGTAGCTACCATGAGGCAAGATAGGCTGTTGTCTACAGGAATGCACGTGAGTTTATGGGTGCTGAGCAGCTACCATGAGGCAAGATAGGCTGGTGTCTAGAGGAATGCACGCGAGTTTATGTGCACTGAGCAGCTACCATGAGGCAAGATAGGCTGGTGTCTACAGGAATGCACGCGAGTTTATGTGCACTGAGCAGCTACCATGAGGCAAGATAGGATGGTGTCTACAGGAATAAATGTGAGTTTATGTGCGCTGAGCTGCTACCATGAGGCAAGAAAGGCTGGTGTCTACAGGAATAAATGTGAGTTTATGTGGACTGAGCAGCTACCATGAGGCAAGATAGACTGGTGTCTACAGCAATAAATGTGAGTTTATGTGCGCTGAGCAGCTACCATGAGGCAAGATAGGCTGGTGTCTACAGGAATAAATATGAGTTTATGTGCGCTGAGCAGCTACCATGAGGCAAGATAGGCTGGTGTCTACAGGAATAAATGTGAGTTTATTTGTGCTGAGCAGCTACCATGAGGCAAGATAGGCTAGTGTCTACAGGAATTCACGCGAGTTTATGTGCACTGAGCAGCTACCATGAGGCAAGATAGGCTGGTGTCTACAGGAATAAATGTGAGTTTATGTGCGCTGAGCAGCTACCATGAGGCAAGATAGGCTGGTGTCTACAGGAATAAATGTGAATTTATGTGCGCTGAACCGCTAGCATGCTGCAAGATAGGCTGGTGTCTACAGGAATTCACGCGAGTTTATGTGCACTGAGCAGCTACCATGAGGCAAGATAGGCTGGTGTCTACAGGAATAAATGTGAGTTTATGTGCGCTGAGCAGCTACCATGAGGCAAGATAGGCTGGTGTCTACAGGAAAAAATGAGAGTTTATATGCACTGAGCAGCTGTCATGAGGCAAGATAGGCTGGTGTCTACAGGAATGCACGCGAGTTTATGTGCACTGAGCAGCTACCATGAGGCAAGATAGGCTGGTGTCTACAGGAATGCACGCAAGTTTATGTGCACTGAGCAGCTACAATGAGGCAAGATAGGCTGCTGTCTACAGGAATAAATGTGAGTTTATATGCACTGAGCAGCTACCATGAGGCAAGATAGGCTGGTGTCTACAGGAATAAATGTGAGTTTATGTGTGCTGAGCAGCTACCATGAGGCAAGATCGGCTGGTGTCTACAGGAATAAATTTGTGATTA
Organism: Ambystoma mexicanum; assembly: GCF_040938575.1. Taxonomy (NCBI): domain Eukaryota; kingdom Metazoa; phylum Chordata; class Amphibia; order Caudata; family Ambystomatidae; genus Ambystoma; species Ambystoma mexicanum. The sequence goes on along the minus strand of NC_090931.1, from coordinate 6,867,893 downwards.
TGTGCGCTGAGCAGCTACCATGAGGCAAGATCGGCTGGTGTCTACAGGGATAAATGTGAGCTTATGTGCGCTGAGCAGCTACCATAAGGCAAAATCGGCTGGTGTCTACAGGAATAAATGTGAGTTTATGTGCGCTGAGCAGCTACCATGAGGCAAGATCGGCTGGTGTCTACAGGAATAAATGTGAGTTTATGTGCGCTGAGCAGCTACCATCAGGCAAGATAGGCTGGTGTCTACAGGAATAAATGTGAGTTTATGTGCGCTGAGCCGCTACCATGAGGCAAGATAGGCTGGTGTATACAGGAATGCACGTGAGTTTATGTGCACTGAGCAGCTACCATGAGGCAAGATAGGCTGGTGTCTACAGGAATGCACGTGAGTTTATGTGTGCTGAGCAGCTACCATGAGGCAAGATAGGCTGGTGTCTACAGGAATAAATGTGAGTTTATGTGGACTGAGCATCTACCATGAGGCAAGATAGGCTGGTGTCTACAGGAATGCACGCGAGTTTATGTGCACTGAGCAGCTACCATGAGGCAAGATAGGCTAGTGTCTACAGGAATGCACGTGAGTTTATGTGCGCTGAGCAGCTACCATGAGGCAAGATAGGCTGGTGTCTACAGGAATAAATGTGAGTTTATATGCACTGAGCATCTACCATGAGGCAAGATAGGCTGGTGTCTACAGGAATGCACGCGAGTTTATGTGCACTGAGCAGCTACCATGAGGCAAGATAGGCTAGTGTCTACAGGAATGCACGTGAGTTTATGTGCGCTGAGCAGCTACCATGAGGCAAGATAGGCTGGTGTCTACAGGAATAAATGTGAGTTTATATGCACTGAGCATCTACCATGAGGCAAGATAGGCTGGTGTCTACAGGAATGCACGCGAGTTTATGTGCACTGAGCAGCTACCATGAGGCAAGATAGGCTGGTGTCTACAGGAATGCACGCAAGTTTATGTGCACTGAGCAGCTACCATGAGGCAAGATAGGCTGGCATCTACAGGAATGCACGCGAGTTTATGTGCACTGAGCAGCTACCATGAGGCAAGATAGGCTGGTGTCTGCAGGAATAAATGTGAATTTATATGCACTGAGCAGCTACCATGAGGCAAGATAGGCTGGTGTCTACAGGAATAAATGTGAGTTTATGTGCGCTGAGCAGCTACCATGAGGCAAGATAGGCTCGTGTCTACAGGAATAAATGTGAGTTTATGTGGACTGAGCAGCTACCATGAGGCAAGATAGACTGGTGTCTACAGGAATAAATGTGAGTTTATGTGCGCTGAGCAGCTACCATGAGGCAAGATAGGCTGGTGTCTACAGTAATAAATGTGAGTTTATGTGCGCTGAGCAGCTACCATGAGGCAAGATAGGCTGGTGTCTACAGGAATAAATGTGAGTTTATGTGTGCTGAGCAGCTACCATGAGTCAAGATAGGCTGGTGTCTACAGGAATGCACGTGAGTTTATGTGTGCTGAGCAGCTACCATGAGGCAAGATCGGCTGGTGTCTACAGGAATAAATGTGAGTTTATGTGTGCTGAGCAGCTACCATGAGGCAAGATAGGCTGGTGTCTTCAGGAATGCACGTGAGTTTATGTGCGCTGAGCAGCTACCATGAGGCAAGATAGGCTGGTGTCTACATGAATAAATGTGAGTTTACGTGCGTTGAGCAACTACCATGAGGCAAGATAGGCTGGTGTCTACAGGAATAAATGTGAGTTTATGTGCACTGAGCAGCTACCATGAGGCAAGATAGATCGGTGTCTACAAGAATGCACGCAAGTTTATGTGCGCTGAGCAACTATAGCACAGGGCAAGATAGGCTGGTGTCTACAGGAATGCACGTGAGTTTATGTGTGCTTAGCAGCTACCATGAGGCAAGATAGGCTGGTGTCTACAGGAATAAATGTGAATTTATGTGCGCTGAGCAGCTAGCATGCGGCAAGATAGATCGGTGTCTACAGGAATGCACGCGAGTTTATGTGCGCTGAGCAACTATAGCACAGGGCAAGATAGATCGGTGTCTACAGGAATGCACGCGAGTTTATGTGCGCTGAGCAACTATAGCACAGGGCAAGATAGGCGGGTGTCTACAGGAATAAATGTGAGTTTATGTGCGCTGAGCAGCTACCACGAGGCAAGATAGGCTGGTGTCTACAGGAATAAATGTGAATTTATGTGCGCTATGCCGCTAGCATGCGACAAGATAGGCTGGTGTCTACAGGAATGCACGCAAGTTTATGTGCGCTGAGCAACTATAGCACAGGGCAAGATAGGCTGGTGTCTACAGGAATGCACGTGAGTTTATGTGCACTGAGCAGCTACCATGAGGCAAGATAGGCGGGTGTCTACAGGAATAAATGTGAGTTTATGTGCACTGAGCAGCTACCATGAGGCAAGATAGGCTGGTGTCTACAGGAATGCACGCAAGTTTATGTGCACTGAGCAGCTACCATGAGGCAAGATAGGCTGGTGTCTACAGGAATGCACGCAAGTTTATGTGCACTGAGCAGCTACCATGAGGCAAGATAGGCTGGTGTCTACAGGAATAAATGTGAGTTTATATGCGCTGAGCAGCTACCATGAGGCAAGATAGGCTGGTGTCTACAGGAATGCACGCGAGTTTAGGTGCACTGAGCAGCTACCATGAGGCAAGATAGGCTGTTGTCTACAGGAATAAATGTGAGTTTATATGCACTGAGCAGCTACCATGAGGCAAGATAGGCTGGTGTCTACAGGAATAAACGTGAGTTTATGTGGACTGAGCAGCTACCATGAGGCAAGATAGGCTGGTGTCTACAGGAATAAATGTGAGTTTATGTGGACTGAGCAGCTACCATGAGGCAAGATAGGCTGGTGTCTACAGGAATGCACGCGAGTTTATGTGCACTGAGAAGCTACCATGAGGCAAGATAGGCTGGTGTCTACAGGAATGCACGTGAGTTTATGTGTGCTGAGCAGCTACCATGAGGCAAGATAGGCTGGTGTCTACAGGAATAAATGTGAGTTTATATGCACTGAGCAGCTACCATGAGGCAAGATAGGCTGGTTTCTACAGGAATGCACGCAAGTTTATGTGCACTGAGCAGCTACCATGAGGCAAGATAGGCTGGTGTCTACAGGAATAAATGTGAGTTTATATGCACTGAGCAGCTATCATGAGACAAGATAGGATGGTGTCTTCAGGAATGCACGTGAGTTTATGTGCACTGAGCAGCTACCATGAGGCAAGATAGGCTGATGTCTACAGGAATGCACGCGAGTTTATGTGCACTGAGCAGCTACCATGAGGCAAGATAGGATGGTGTCTACAGGAATAAATGTGAGTTTATAAGCACTGAGCAGCTACCATGAGGCAAGATAGGCTGGTGCCTACAGGAATGCACGCAAGTTTATGTGCACTGAGCAGCTACCATGAGGCAAGATAGGCTGGTGTCTACAGGAATAAATGTGAGTTTATATGCACTGAGTAGCTACCATGAGGCAAGATAGGCTGGTGTCTAGAGGAATGCACGTGAGTTTATGTGTGCTGAGCAGCTACCATGAGGCAAGATAGGCTGGTGTCTACAGGAATAAATGTGAGTTTATGTGGACTGAGCAGCTACTATGAGGCAAGATAGACTGGTGTCTACAGGAATAAATGTGAGTTTATGTGCGCTGAGCAGCTACCATGAGGCAAGATAGGCTGGTGTCTACATGAATAAATGTGAGTTTATGTGTGCTGAGCAGCTACCATGAGGCAAGATAGGCTGGTGTCTACAGGAATGCACGTGAGTTTATGTGTGCTGAGCAGCTACCATGAGGCAAGATCGGCTGGTGTCTACAGGAATCAATGTGAGTTTATGTGTGCTGAGCAGCTACCATGAGGCAAGATAGGCTGGTGTCTTCAGGAATGCACGTGAGTTTATGTGCGCTGAGCAGCTACCATGAGGCAAGATAGGCTGGTGTCTACAGGAATAAATGTGAGTTTATGTGTGCTGAGCAGCTACCATGAGGCAAGATCGGCTGGTGTCTACAGGAATAAATGTGAGTTTATGTGCGCTGAGCAGCTACCATGAGGCAAGATCGGCTGGTGTCTACAGGAATAAATGTGAGTTTATGTGCGCTGAGCAGCTACCATGAGGCAAGATCGGCTGGTGTCTACAGGTTTAAATGTGAGTTTATGTGCGCTGAGCAGCTACCATGAGGCAAGATAGGCTGGTGTCTACAGGAATAAATGTGAGTTTATGTGCGCTGAGCAGCTACCATGAGGCAAGATAGGCTGGTGTCTACAGGAATAAGTGTGAGTTTATGTGCGCTGAGCAGCTACCATGAGGCAAGATCGGCTGGTGTCTACAGGAATAAATGTGAGTTTATGTGCGCTGAGCAGCTACCATGAGGCAAGATAGGCTGGTGTCTACAGGAATAAATGTGAGTTTATATGCACTGAGCAGCTACCATGAGGCAAGATAGGCTGGTGTCTACAGGAATGCACACGAGTTTATGTGCACTGAGCAGCTACCATGAGGCAAGATAGGCTGGTGTCTACAGGAATGCACGTGACTTTATGTGTGCTGAGCAGATACCATGAGGCAAGATAGGCTGGTGTCTACAGGAAAAAATGAGAGTTTATATGCACTGAGCAGCTGTCATGAGGCAAGATAGGCTGGTGTCTACAGGAATGCACGTGAGTTTATGTGCACTGAGCAGCTACCATGAGGCAAGATAGGCTGGTGTCTACAGGAATCACGCAAGTTTATGTGCACTGAGCAGCTACAATGAGGCAAGATAGGCTGCTGTCTACAGGAATAAATGTGAGTTTATATGCACTGAGCAGCTACCATGAGGCAAGATAGGCTGGTGTCTACAGGAATAAATGTGAGTTTATGTGTGCTGAGCAGCTAGCATGAGGCAAGATCGGCTGGTGTCTACAGGAATAAATTAGTGATTATGTGCGCTGAGCAGCTACCATGAGGCAAGATCGGCTGGTGTCTACAGGAATAAATGTGAGCTTATGTGCGCTGAGCAGCTAGCATGAGGCAAGATCGGCTGGTGTCTACAGGAATAAATTAGTGATTATGTGCGCTGAGCAGCTACCATAAGGCAAAATCGGCTGGTGTCTACAGGAATAAATGTGAGTTTATGTGCGCTGAGCAGCTACCATGAGGCAAGATCGGCTGGTGTCTACAGGAATAAATGTGAGTTTATGTGCGCTGAGCAGCTACCATGAGGCAAGATAGGCTGGTGTCTACAGGAATAAATGTGAGTTTATGTGCGCTGAGCAGCTACCATGAGGCAAGATAGGCTGGTGTATACAGGAATGCACGTGAGTTTATGTGCACTGAGCAGCTACCATGAGGCAAGATAGGCTGGTGTCTACAGGAATGCACGTGAGTTTATGTGTGCTGAGCAGCTACCATGAGGCAAGATAGGCTGGTGTCTACAGGAATAAATGTGAGTTTATGTGCGCTGAGCAGCTACCATGAGGCAAGATAGGCTGGTGTCTACAGGAATAAATGTGAGTTTATGTGTGCTGAGCAGCTACCATGAGTCAAGATAGGCTGGTGTCTACAGGAATGCACGTGAGTTTATGTGTGCTGAGCAGCTACCATGAGGCAAGATCGGCTGGTGTCTACAGGAATAAATGTGAGTTTATGTGTGCTGAGCAGCTACCATGAGGCAAGATAGGCTGGTGTCTTCAGGAATGCACGTGAGTTTATGTGCGCTGAGCAGCTACCATGAGGCAAGATAGGCTGGTGTCTACATGAATAAATGTGAGTTTACGTGCGTTGAGCAACTACCATGAGGCAAGATAGGCTGGTGTCTACAGGAATAAATGTGAGTTTATGTGCACTGAGCAGCTACCATGAGGCAAGATAGATCGGTGTCTACAAGAATGCACGCAAGTTTATGTGCGCTGAGCAACTATAGCACAGGGCAAGATAGGCTGGTGTCTACAGGAATGCACGTGAGTTTATGTGTGCTTAGCAGCTACCATGAGGCAAGATAGGCTGGTGTCTACAGGAATAAATGTGAATTTATGTGCGCTGAGCAGCTAGCATGCGGCAAGATAGATCGGTGTCTACAGGAATGCACGCGAGTTTATGTGCGCTGAGCAACTATAGCACAGGGCAAGATAGATCGGTGTCTACAGGAATGCACGCGAGTTTATGTGCGCTGAGCAACTATAGCACAGGGCAAGATAGGCGGGTGTCTACAGGAATAAATGTGAGTTTATGTGCGCTGAGCAGCTACCACGAGGCAAGATAGGCTGGTGTCTACAGGAATAAATGTGAATTTATGTGCGCTATGCCGCTAGCATGCGACAAGATAGGCTGGTGTCTACAGGAATGCACGCAAGTTTATGTGCGCTGAGCAACTATAGCACAGGGCAAGATAGGCTGGTGTCTACAGGAATGCACGTGAGTTTATGTGCACTGAGCAGCTACCATGAGGCAAGATAGGCGGGTGTCTACAGGAATAAATGTGAGTTTATGTGCACTGAGCAGCTACCATGAGGCAAGATAGGCTGGTGTCTACAGGAATGCACGCAAGTTTATGTGCACTGAGCAGCTACCATGAGGCAAGATAGGCTGGTGTCTACAGGAATGCACGCAAGTTTATGTGCACTGAGCAGCTACCATGAGGCAAGATAGGCTGGTGTCTACAGGAATAAATGTGAGTTTATATGCGCTGAGCAGCTACCATGAGGCAAGATAGGCTGGTGTCTACAGGAATGCACGCGAGTTTATGTGCACTGAGCAGCTACCATGAGGCAAGATAGGCTGTTGTCTACAGGAATAAATGTGAGTTTATATGCACTGAGCAGCTACCATGAGGCAAGATAGGCTGGTGTCTACAGGAATAAACGTGAGTTTATGTGGACTGAGCAGCTACCATGAGGCAAGATAGGCTGGTGTCTACAGGAATAAATGTGAGTTTATGTGGACTGAGCAGCTACCATGAGGCAAGATAGGCTGGTGTCTACAGGAATGCACGCGAGTTTATGTGCACTGAGAAGCTACCATGAGGCAAGATAGGCTGGTGTCTACAGGAATGCACGTGAGTTTATGTGTGCTGAGCAGCTACCATGAGGCAAGATAGGCTGGTGTCTACAGGAATAAATGTGAGTTTATATGCACTGAGCAGCTACCATGAGGCAAGATAGGCTGGTTTCTACAGGAATGCACGCAAGTTTATGTGCACTGAGCAGCTACCATGAGGCAAGATAGGCTGGTGTCTACAGGAATAAATGTGAGTTTATATGCACTGAGCAGCTATCATGAGACAAGATAGGATGGTGTCTTCAGGAATGCACGTGAGTTTATGTGCACTGAGCAGCTACCATGAGGCAAGATAGGCTGATGTCTACAGGAATGCACGCGAGTTTATGTGCACTGAGCAGCTACCATGAGGCAAGATAGGATGGTGTCTACAGGAATAAATGTGAGTTTATAAGCACTGAGCAGCTACCATGAGGCAAGATAGGCTGGTGCCTACAGGAATGCACGCAAGTTTATGTGCACTGAGCAGCTACCATGAGGCAAGATAGGCTGGTGTCTACAGGAATAAATGTGAGTTTATATGCACTGAGTAGCTACCATGAGGCAAGATAGGCTGGTGTCTAGAGGAATGCACGTGAGTTTATGTGTGCTGAGCAGCTACCATGAGGCAAGATAGGCTGGTGTCTACAGGAATAAATGTGAGTTTATGTGGACTGAGCAGCTACTATGAGGCAAGATAGACTGGTGTCTACAGGAATAAATGTGAGTTTATGTGCGCTGAGCAGCTACCATGAGGCAAGATAGGCTGGTGTCTACATGAATAAATGTGAGTTTATGTGTGCTGAGCAGCTACCATGAGGCAAGATAGGCTGGTGTCTACAGGAATGCACGTGAGTTTATGTGTGCTGAGCAGCTACCATGAGGCAAGATCGGCTGGTGTCTACAGGAATCAATGTGAGTTTATGTGTGCTGAGCAGCTACCATGAGGCAAGATAGGCTGGTGTCTTCAGGAATGCACGTGAGTTTATGTGCGCTGAGCAGCTACCATGAGGCAAGATAGGCTGGTGTCTACAGGAATAAATGTGAGTTTATGTGTGCTGAGCAGCTACCATGAGGCAAGATCGGCTGGTGTCTACAGGAATAAATGTGAGTTTATGTGCGCTGAGCAGCTACCATGAGGCAAGATCGGCTGGTGTCTACAGGAATAAATGTGAGTTTATGTGCGCTGAGCAGCTACCATGAGGCAAGATCGGCTGGTGTCTACAGGTTTAAATGTGAGTTTATGTGCGCTGAGCAGCTACCATGAGGCAAGATAGGCTGGTGTCTACAGGAATAAATGTGAGTTTATGTGCGCTGAGCAGCTACCATGAGGCAAGATAGGCTGGTGTCTACAGGAATAAGTGTGAGTTTATGTGCGCTGAGCAGCTACCATGAGGCAAGATCGGCTGGTGTCTACAGGAATAAATGTGAGTTTATGTGCGCTGAGCAGCTACCATGAGGCAAGATAGGCTGGTGTCTACAGGAATAAATGTGAGTTTATATGCACTGAGCAGCTACCATGAGGCAAGATAGGCTGGTGTCTACAGGAATGCACACGAGTTTATGTGCACTGAGCAGCTACCATGAGGCAAGATAGGCTGGTGTCTACAGGAATGCACGTGACTTTATGTGTGCTGAGCAGATACCATGAGGCAAGATAGGCTGGTGTCTACAGGAAAAAATGAGAGTTTATATGCACTGAGCAGCTGTCATGAGGCAAGATAGGCTGGTGTCTACAGGAATGCACGTGAGTTTATGTGCACTGAGCAGCTACCATGAGGCAAGATAGGCTGGTGTCTACAGGAATCACGCAAGTTTATGTGCACTGAGCAGCTACAATGAGGCAAGATAGGCTGCTGTCTACAGGAATAAATGTGAGTTTATATGCACTGAGCAGCTACCATGAGGCAAGATAGGCTGGTGTCTACAGGAATAAATGTGAGTTTATGTGTGCTGAGCAGCTAGCATGAGGCAAGATCGGCTGGTGTCTACAGGAATAAATTAGTGATTATGTGCGCTGAGCAGCTACCATGAGGCAAGATCGGCTGGTGTCTACAGGAATAAATGTGAGCTTATGTGCGCTGAGCAGCTAGCATGAGGCAAGATCGGCTGGTGTCTACAGGAATAAATTAGTGATTATGTGCGCTGAGCAGCTACCATAAGGCAAAATCGGCTGGTGTCTACAGGAATAAATGTGAGTTTATGTGCGCTGAGCAGCTACCATGAGGCAAGATCGGCTGGTGTCTACAGGAATAAATGTGAGTTTATGTGCGCTGAGCAGCTACCATGAGGCAAGATAGGCTGGTGTCTACAGGAATAAATGTGAGTTTATGTGCGCTGAGCAGCTACCATGAGGCAAGATAGGCTGGTGTATACAGGAATGCACGTGAGTTTATGTGCACTGAGCAGCTACCATGAGGCAAGATAGGCTGGTGTCTACAGGAATGCACGTGAGTTTATGTGTGCTGAGCAGCTACCATGAGGCAAGATAGGCTGGTGTCTACAGGAATAAATGTGAGTTTATGTGGACTGAGCAGCTACCATGAGGCAAGATAGGCTGGTGTCTACAGGAATGCACGCGAGTTTATGTGCACTGAGCAGCTACCATGAGGCAAGATAGGCTAGTGTCTACAGGAATGCACGTGAGTTTATGTGTGTTGAGCAGATACCATGAGGCAAGATAGGCTGGTGTCTACAGGAATAAATGAGAGTTTATATGCACTGAGCAGCTATCATGGGGCAAGATAGGCTGGTGTCTACAGGAATGCACGCAAGTTTATGTGCACTGAGCAGCTACCATGAGGCAAGATAGGCTGGCGTCTACAGGAATGCACGCGAGTTTATGTGCACTGAGCAGCTACCATGAGGCAAGATAGGCTGGTGTCTGCAGGAATAAATGTGAATTTATATGCACTGAGCAGCTACCATGAGGCAAGATAGGCTGGTGTCTACAGGAATGCACGCAAGTTTATGTGCACTGAGCAGCTACCATGAGGCAAGATAGGCTAGTGTCTACAGGAATAAATGTGAGTTTATATGCACTGAGTAGCTACCATGAGGCAAGATAGGCTGTTGTCTACAGGAATGCACGTGAGTTTATGGGTGCTGAGCAGCTACCATGAGGCAAGATAGGCTGGTGTCTAGAGGAATGCACGCGAGTTTATGTGCACTGAGCAGCTACCATGAGGCAAGATAGGCTGGTGTCTACAGGAATGCACGCGAGTTTATGTGCACTGAGCAGCTACCATGAGGCAAGATAGGATGGTGTCTACAGGAATAAATGTGAGTTTATGTGCGCTGAGCTGCTACCATGAGGCAAGAAAGGCTGGTGTCTACAGGAATAAATGTGAGTTTATGTGGACTGAGCAGCTACCATGAGGCAAGATAGACTGGTGTCTACAGCAATAAATGTGAGTTTATGTGCGCTGAGCAGCTACCATGAGGCAAGATAGGCTGGTGTCTACAGGAATAAATATGAGTTTATGTGCGCTGAGCAGCTACCATGAGGCAAGATAGGCTGGTGTCTACAGGAATAAATGTGAGTTTATTTGTGCTGAGCAGCTACCATGAGGCAAGATAGGCTAGTGTCTACAGGAATTCACGCAAGTTTATGTGCACTGAGCAGCTACCATGAGGCAAGATAGGCTGGTGTCTACAGGAATAAATGTGAGTTTATGTGCGCTGAGCAGCTACCATGAGGCAAGATAGGCTGGTGTCTACAGGAATAAATGTGAATTTATGTGCGCTGAACCGCTAGCATGCTGCAAGATAGGCTGGTGTCTACAGGAATTCACGCGAGTTTATGTGCACTGAGCAGCTACCATGAGGCAAGATAGGCTGGTGTCTACAGGAATAAATGTGAGTTTATGTGCGCTGAGCAGCTACCATGAGGCAAGATAGGCTGGTGTCTACAGGAATAAATGTGAGTTTATATGCACTGAGCAGCTACCATGAGGCAAGATAGGCTGGTGTCTACAGGAATGCACACAAGTTTATGTGCAGTGAGCAGCTACCATGAGGCAAGATAGGCTGGTGTCTACAGGAATGCACGTGAGTTTATGTGTGCTGAGCAGATACCATGAGGCAAGATAGGCTGGTGTCTACAGGAAAAAATGAGAGTTTATATGCACTGAGCAGCTGTCATGAGGCAAGATAGGCTGGTGTCTACAGGAATGCACGCGAGTTTATGTGCACTGAGCAGCTACCATGAGGCAAGATAGGCTGGTGTCTACAGGAATGCACGCAAGTTTATGTGCACTGAGCAGCTACAATGAGGCAAGATAGGCTGCTGTCTACAGGAATAAATGTGAGTTTATATGCACTGAGCAGCTACCATGAGGCAAGATAGGCTGGTGTCTACAGGAATAAATGTGAGTTTATGTGTGCTGAGCAGCTACCATGAGGCAAGATCGGCTGGTGTCTACAGGAATAAATTTGTGATTATGTGCGCTGAGCAGCTACCATGAGGCAAGATCGGCTGGTGTCTACAGGGATAAATGTGAGCTTATGTGCGCTGAGCAGCTACCATAAGGCAAAATCGGCTGGTGTCTACAGGAATAAATGTGAGTTTATGTGCGCTGAGCAGCTACCATGAGGCAAGATCGGCTGGTGTCTACAGGAATAAATGTGAGTTTATGTGCGCTGAGCAGCTACCATGAGGCAAGATAGGCTGGTGTCTACAGGAATAAATGTGAGTTTATGTGCGCTGAGCCGCTACCATGAGGCAAGATAGGCTGGTGTATACAGGAATGCACGTGAGTTTATGTGCACTGAGCAGCTACCATGAGGCAAGATAGGCTGGTGTCTACAGGAATGCACGTGAGTTTATGTGTGCTGAGCAGCTACCATGAGGCAAGATAGGCTGGTGTCTACAGGAATAAATGTGAGTTTATGTGGACTGAGCATCTACCATGAGGCAAGATAGGCTGGTGTCTACAGGAATGCACGCGAGTTTATGTGCACTGAGCAGCTACCATGAGGCAAGATAGGCTAGTGTCTACAGGAATGCACGTGAGTTTATGTGCGCTGAGCAGCTACCATGAGGCAAGATAGGCTGGTGTCTACAGGAATAAATGTGAGTTTATATGCACTGAGCATCTACCATGAGGCAAGATAGGCTGGTGTCTACAGGAATGCACGCGAGTTTATGTGCACTGAGCAGCTACCATGAGGCAAGATAGGCTAGTGTCTACAGGAATGCACGTGAGTTTATGTGCGCTGAGCAGCTACCATGAGGCAAGATAGGCTGGTGTCTACAGGAATAAATGTGAGTTTATATGCACTGAGCATCTACCATGAGGCAAGATAGGCTGGTGTCTACAGGAATGCACACGAGTTTATGTGCACTGAGCAGCTACCATGAGGCAAGATAGGCTGGTGTCTACAGGAATGCACGCAAGTTTATGTGCACTGAGCAGCTACCATGAGGCAAGATAGGCTGGCATCTACAGGAATGCACGCGAGTTTATGTGCACTGAGCAGCTACCATGAGGCAAGATAGGCTGGTGTCTGCAGGAATAAATGTGAATTTATATGCACTGAGCAGCTACCATGAGGCAAGATAGGCTGGTGTCTACAGGAATGCACGCAAGTTTATGTGCACTGAGCAGCTACCATGAGGCAAGATAGGCTAGTGTCTACAGGAATAAATGTGAGTTTATATGCACTGAGTAGCTACCATGAGGCAAGATAGGCTGTTGTCTACAGGAATGCACGTGAGTTTATGTGTGCTGAGCAGCTACCATGAGGCAAGATAGGCTGGTGTCTAGAGGAATGCATGCGAGTTTATGTGCACTGAGCAGCTACCATGAGGCAAGATAGGCTGGTGTCTACAGGAATGCACGCGAATTTATGTGCACTGAGCAGCTACCATGAGGCAAGATAGGATGGTGTCTACAGGAATAAATGTGAGTTTATGTGCGCTGAGCAGCTACCATGAGGCAAGAAAGGCTGGTGTCTACAGGAATAAATGTGAGTTTATGTGGACTGAGCAGCTACCATGAGGCAAGATAGACTGGTGTCTACAGGAATAAATGTGAGTTTATGTGCGCTGAGCAGCTACCATGAGGCAAGATAGGCTGGTGTCTACAGGAATAAATATGAGTTTATGTGCGCTGAGCAGCTACCATGAGGCAAGATAGGCTGGTGTCTACAGGAATAAATGTGAGTTTATTTGTGCTGAGCAGCTACCATGAGGCAAGATAGGCTAGTGTCTACAGGAATAAATGTGAGTTTATGTGCGCTGAGCAGCTACCATGAGGCAAGATAGACTGGTGTCTACAGGAATAAATGTGAGTTTATGTGCGCTGAGCAGCTACCATGAGGCAAGATAGGCTGGTGTCTACAGGAATAAATGTGAGTTTATGTGCGCTGAGCAGCTACCATGAGGCAAGATAGGCTGGTGTCTACAGGAATAAATGTGAGTTTATGTGTGCTGAGCAGCTACCATGAGGCAAGATAGGCTGGTGTCTACAGGAATGCACGTGAGTTTATGTGTGCTGAGCAGCTACCATGAGGCAAGATCGGCTGGTGTCTACAGGAATAAATGCGAGTTTATGTGTGCTGAGCAGCTACCATGAGGCAAGATAGGCTGGTGTCTTCAGGAATGCACGTGAGTTTATGTGCGCTGAGCAGCTACCATGAGGCAAGATAGGCTGGTGTCTTCAGGAATGCACGTGAGTTTATGTGCGCTGAGCAGCTACCATGAGGCAAGATATGCTGGTGTCTACATGAATAAATATGAGTTTACGTGCGTTGAGCAACTACCATGAGGCAAGATAGGCTGGTATCTACAGGAATAAATGTGAGTTTATGTGCACTGAGCAGCTACCATGAGGCAAGATAGATCGGTGTCTACAGGAATGCACGCGAATTTATGTGCGCTGAGCAACTATAGCACAGGGCAAGATAGGCTGGTGTCTACAGGAATGCACGTGAGTTTATGTGTGCTGAGCAGCTACCATGAGGCAAGATAGGCTGGTGTCTACAGGAATAAATGTGAATTTATGTGCGCTGAGCAGCTAGCATGCGGCAAGATAGATCGGTGTCTACAGGAATGCACGCGAGTTTATGTGCGCTGAGCAACTATAGCACAGGGCAAGATAGGCTCGTGTCTACAGGAATGCACGTGAGTTTATGTGCACTGAGCAGCTACCATGAGGCAAGATAGGCGGGTGTCTACAGGAATAAATGTGAGTTTATGTGCACTGAGCAGCTACCATGAGGCAAGATAGGCTGGTGTCTACAGGAATAAATGTGAGTTTATGTGCACTGAGCAGCTACCATGAGGCAAGATAGGCTGGTGTCTACAGGAATAAATGTGAGTTTATATGCACTGAGTAGCTACCATGAGGCAAGATAGGCTGGTGTCTAGAGGAATGCACGTGAGTTTATGTGTGCTGAGCAGCTACCATGAGGCAAGATAGGCTGGTGTCTACAGGAATAAATGTGAGTTTATGTGGACTGAGCAGGTACCATGAGGCAAGATAGACTGGTGTCTACAGGAATAAATGTGAGTTTATGTGCGCTGAGCAGCTACCATGAGGCAAGATAGGCTGGTGTCTACAGGAATAAATGTGAGTTTATGTGGGCTGAGCAGCTACCATGAGGCAAGATAGGCTGGTGTCTACAGGAATGCACGCGAGTTTATGTGCACTGAGCAGCTACCATGAGGCAAGATAGGCTGGTGTCTACAGGAATAAATGTGAGTTTATATGCACTGAGCAGCTATCATGAGGCAAGATAGGATGGTGTCTTCAGGAATGCACGTGAGTTTATGTGCACTGAGCAGCTACCATGAGGCAAGATAGGCTGGTGTCTACAGGAATGCACGCGAGTTTATGTGCACTGAGCAGCTACCATGAGGCAAGATAGGATGGTGTCTACAGGAATAAATGTGAGTTTATAAGCACTGAGCAGCTACCATGAGGCAAGATAGGCTGGTGTCTACAGGAATGCACGCAAGTTTATGTGCACTGAGCAGCTACCATGAGGCAAGATAGGCTGGTGTCTACAGGAATAAATGTGAGTTTATATGCACTGAGTAGTTACCATGAGGCAAGATAGGCTGGTGTCTAGAGGAATGCACGTGAGTTTATGTGTGCTGAGCAGCTACCATGAGGCAAGATAGGCTGGTGTCTACAGGAATAAATGTGAGTTTATGTGGACTGAGCAGCTACCATGAGGCAAGATAGACTGGTGTCTACAGGAATAAATGTGAGTTTATGTGCGCTGAGCAGCTACCATGAGGCAAGATAGGCTGGTGTCTACAGGAATAAATGTGAGTTTATGTGCGCTGAGCAGCTACCATGAGGAAAGATAGGCTGGTGTCTACAGGAATACATGTGAGTTTATGTGTGCTGAGCAGCTACCATGAGGCAAGATAGGCTGGTGTCTTCAGAAATGCATGTGAGTTTATGTGCGCTGAGCAGCTACCATGAGGCAAGATAGGCTGGTGTCTACAGGATTAAATGTGAGTTTATGTGCTCTGAGCAGCTACCATGAGGCAAGATAGGCTGGTATGTATAGGAATAAATGTGAGTTTGTGTGAGCTGAGCAGCTACCATGAGGCAAGATCGGCTGGTGTCTACAGAAATAAATGTGAGTTTATGTGCACTGAGCAGCTACCATAAGGCAAGATATATCGGTGTCTACAGGAATGCACGCGAGTTTATGTGCGCTGAGCAACTATAGCACAGGGCAAGATAGGCTGGTGTCTACAGGAATGCACATGAGTTTATGTGTGCTGAGCAGCTACCATGAGGCAAGATAGGCTGGTGTCTACAGGAATGCACGTGAGTTTATGTGTGCTGAGCAGCTACCACGAGGCAAGATAGGCTGGTGTCTACAGGAATAAATGTGAATTTATGTGCGCTGTACCGCTAGCATGCGGCAAGATAGGCTGGTGTCTACAGGAATGCACGCGAGTTTATGTGCGCTGAGCAACTATAGCACAGGGCAAGATAGGCTGGTGTCTACAGGAATGCACGTGAGTTTATGTGCACTGAGCAGCTACCATGAGGCAAGATAGGCGGGTGTCTACAGGAATAAATGTGAGTTTATGTGAGCTGAGCAGCTACCATGAGGCAAGATAGGCTGGTGTCTACAGGAATAAATGTGAGTTTATGTGCACTGAGCAGCTACCATGAGGCAAGATAGGCTGGTGTCTACAGAAATGCACATGAGTTTATGTGCGATGAGCAGCTACCATGAGGCAAGATAGACTGGTGTCTACAGGAATAAATGTGAGTTTATATGCACTGAGCAGCTACCATGAGGCATGATAGGCTGGTGTCTACAGGAATGCACGTGAGTTTATGTGTGCTGAGCAGCTACCATGAGGCAAGATAGGCTGGTGTCTACAGGAATGCACGCAAGTTTATGTGCACTGAGCAGCTACCATGAGGCAAGATAGGCTGGTGTCTACAGGAATAAATGTGAGTTTATATGCGCTGAGCAGCTACCATGAGGCAAGATAGGCTGGTGTCTACAGGAATGCACGCGAGTTTATGTGCACTGAGCAGCTACCATGAGGCAAGATAGGCTGTTGTCTACAGGAATAAATGTGAGTTTATATGCACTGAGCAGCTACCATGAGGCAAGATAGGCTGGTGTCTACAGGAATAAACGTGAGTTTATGTGGACTGAGCAGCTACCATGAGGCAAGATAGGCTGGTGTCTTCAGGAATAAATGTGAGTTTATGTGGACTGAGCAGCTACCATGAGGCAAGATAGGCTGGTGTCTACAGGAATGCACGCGAGTTTATGTGCACTGAGCAGCTACCATGAGGCAAGATAGGCTGGTGTCTACAGGAATGCACGTGAGTTTATGTGTGCTGAGCAGCTACCATGAGGCAAGATAGGCTGGTGTCTACAGGAATAAATGTGAGTTTATATGCACTGAGCAGCTACCATGAGGCAAGATAGGCTGGTGTCTACAGGAATGCACGCGAGTTTATGTGCACTGAGCAGCTACCATGAGGCAAGATAGGCTGGTGTCTACAGGAATAAATGTGAGTTTATATGCACTGAGCAGCTATCATGAGGCAAGATAGGATGGTGTCTTCAGGAATGCACGTGAGTTTATGTGCACTGAGCAGCTACCATGAGGCAAGATAGGCTGGTGTCTACAGGAATGCACGCGAGCTTATGTGCACTGAGCAGCTACCATGAGGCAAGATAGGATGGTGTCTACAGGAATAAATGTGAGTTTATAAGCACTGAGCAGCTACCATGAGGCAAGATAGGCTGGTGTCTACAGGACTGCACGCAAGTTTATGTGCACTGAGCAGCAACCATGAGGCAAGATAGGCTGGTGTCTACAGGAATAAATGTGAGTTTATATGCACTGAGTAGCTACCATGAGGCAAGATAGGCTGGTGTCTAGAGGAATGCACGTGAGTTTATGTGTGCTGAGCAGCTACCATGAGGCAAGATAGGCTGGTGTCTACAGGAATAAATGTGAGTTTATGTGGACTGAGCAGCTACCATGAGGCAAGATAGACTGGTGTCTACAGGAATAAATGTGAGTTTATGTGCGCTGAGCAGCTACCATGAGGCAAGATAGGCTGGTGTCTACAGGAATAAATGTGAGTTTATGTGCGCTGAGCAGCTACCATGAGGCAAGATAGGCTGGTGTCTACAGGAATGCACGCGAGTTTATGTGCACTGAGCAGCTACCATGAGGCAAGATAGGCTGGTGTCTACAGGAATAAATGTGAGTTTATATGCACTGAGCAGCTATCATGAGGCAAGATAGGATGGTGTCTTCAGGAATGCACGTGAGTTTATGTGCACTGAGCAGCTACCATGAGGCAAGATAGGCTGGTGTCTACAGGAATGCACGCGAGTTTATGGGCACTGAGCATCTACCATGAGGCAAGATAGGATGGTGTCTACAGGAATAAATGTGAGTTTATAAGCACTGAGCAGCTACCATGAGGCAAGATAGGCTGGTGTCTACAGGAATGCACGCAAGTTTATGTGCACTGAGCAGCTACCATGAGGCAAGATAGGCTGGTGTCTACAGGAATAAATGTGAGTTTATATGCACTGAGTAGCTACCATGAGGCAAGATAGGCTGGTGTCTAGAGGAATGCACGTGAGTTTATGTGTGCTGAGCAGCTACCATGAGGCAAGATAGGCTGGTGTCTACAGGAATAAATGTGAGTTTATGTGTGCTGAGCAGCTACCATGAGGCAAGATAGGCTGGTGTCTACAGGAATAAATGTGAGTTTATATGCACTGAGTAGCTACCATGAGGCAAGATAGGCTGGTGTCTACAGGAATGCACGTGAGTTTATGTGTGCTGAGCAGCTACCATGAGGCAAGATCGGCTAGTGTCTACAGGAATAAATGTGAGTTTATGTGTGCTGAGCAGCTACCATGAGGCAAGATAGGCTGGTGTCTTCAGAAATGCATGTGAGTTTATGTGCGCTGAGCAGCTACCATGAGGCAAGATAGGCTGGTGTCTACAGGATTAAATGTGAGTTTATGTGCTCTGAGCAGCTACCATGAGGCAAGATAGGCTGGTATCTATAGGAATAAATGTGAGTTTGTGTGAGCTGAGCAGCTACCATGAGGCAAGATCGGCTGGTGTCTACAGAAATAAATGTGAGTTTATGTGCACTGAGCAGCTACCATGAGGCAAGATATATCGGTGTCTACAGGAATGCACGCGAGTTTATGTGCGCTGAGCAACTATAGCACAGGGCAAGATAGGCTGGTGTCTACAGGAATGCACATGAGTTTATGTGTGCTGAGCAGCTACCATGAGGCAAGATAGGCTGGTGTCTACAGGAATGCACGTGAGTTTATGTGTGCTGAGCAGCTACCACGAGGCAAGATAGGCTGGTGTCTACAGGAATAAATGTGAATTTATGTGCGCTGTACCGCTAGCATGCGGCAAGATAGGCTGGTGTCTACAGGAATGCACGCGAGTTTATGTGCGCTGAGCAACTATAGCACAGGGCAAGATAGGCTGGTGTCTACAGGAATGCACGTGAGTTTATGTGCACTGAGCAGCTACCATGAGGCAAGATAGGCGGGTGTCTACAGGAATAAATGTGAGTTTATGTGAGCTGAGCAGCTACCATGAGGCAAGATAGGCTGGTGTCTACAGGAATAAATGTGAGTTTATGTGCACTGAGCAGCTACCATGAGGCAAGATAGGCTGGTGTCTACAGAAATGCACATGAGTTTATGTGCGATGAGCAGCTACCATGAGGCAAGATAGACTGGTGTCTACAGGAATAAATGTGAGTTTATATGCACTGAGCAGCTACCATGAGGCATGATAGGCTGGTGTCTACAGGAATGCACGTGAGTTTATGTGTGCTGAGCAGCTACCATGAGGCAAGATAGGCTGGTGTCTACAGGAATGCACGCAAGTTTATGTGCACTGAGCAGCTACCATGAGGCAAGATAGGCTGGTGTCTACAGGAATAAATGTGAGTTTATATGCGCTGAGCAGCTACCATGAGGCAAGATAGGCTGGTGTCTACAGGAATGCACGCGAGTTTATGTGCACTGAGCAGCTACCATGAGGCAAGATAGGCTGTTGTCTACAGGAATAAATGTGAGTTTATATGCACTGAGCAGCTACCATGAGGCAAGATAGGCTGGTGTCTACAGGAATAAACGTGAGTTTATGTGGACTGAGCAGCTACCATGAGGCAAGATAGGCTGGTGTCTTCAGGAATAAATGTGAGTTTATGTGGACTGAGCAGCTACCATGAGGCAAGATAGGCTGGTGTCTACAGGAATGCACGCGAGTTTATGTGCACTGAGCAGCTACCATGAGGCAAGATAGGCTGGTGTCTACAGGAATGCACGTGAGTTTATGTGTGCTGAGCAGCTACCATGAGGCAAGATAGGCTGGTGTCTACAGGAATAAATGTGAGTTTATATGCACTGAGCAGCTACCATGAGGCAAGATAGGCTGGTGTCTACAGGAATGCACGCGAGTTTATGTGCACTGAGCAGCTACCATGAGGCAAGATAGGCTGGTGTCTACAGGAATAAATGTGAGTTTATATGCACTGAGCAGCTATCATGAGGCAAGATAGGATGGTGTCTTCAGGAATGCACGTGAGTTTATGTGCACTGAGCAGCTACCATGAGGCAAGATAGGCTGGTGTCTACAGGAATGCACGCGAGCTTATGTGCACTGAGCAGCTACCATGAGGCAAGATAGGATGGTGTCTACAGGAATAAATGTGAGTTTATAAGCACTGAGCAGCTACCATGAGGCAAGATAGGCTGGTGTCTACAGGACTGCACGCAAGTTTATGTGCACTGAGCAGCTACCATGAGGCAAGATAGGCTGGTGTCTACAGGAATAAATGTGAGTTTATATGCACTGAGTAGCTACCATGAGGCAAGATAGGCTGGTGTCTAGAGGAATGCACGTGAGTTTATGTGTGCTGAGCAGCTACCATGAGGCAAGATAGGCTGGTGTCTACAGGAATAAATGTGAGTTTATGTGGACTGAGCAGCTACCATGAGGCAAGATAGACTGGTGTCTACAGGAATAAATGTGAGTTTATGTGCGCTGAGCAGCTACCATGAGGCAAGATAGGCTGGTGTCTACAGGAATAAATGTGAGTTTATGTGCGCTGAGCAGCTACCATGAGGCAAGATAGGCTGGTGTCTACAGGAATGCACGCGAGTTTATGTGCACTGAGCAGCTACCATGAGGCAAGATAGGCTGGTGTCTACAGGAATAAATGTGAGTTTATATGCACTGAGCAGCTATCATGAGGCAAGATAGGATGGTGTCTTCAGGAATGCACGTGAGTTTATGTGCACTGAGCAGCTACCATGAGGCAAGATAGGCTGGTGTCTACAGGAATGCACGCGAGTTTATGGGCACTGAGCATCTACCATGAGGCAAGATAGGATGGTGTCTACAGGAATAAATGTGAGTTTATAAGCACTGAGCAGCTACCATGAGGCAAGATAGGCTGGTGTCTACAGGAATGCACGCAAGTTTATGTGCACTGAGCAGCTACCATGAGGCAAGATAGGCTGGTGTCTACAGGAATAAATGTGAGTTTATATGCACTGAGTAGCTACCATGAGGCAAGATAGGCTGGTGTCTAGAGGAATGCACGTGAGTTTATGTGTGCTGAGCAGCTACCATGAGGCAAGATAGGCTGGTGTCTACAGGAATAAATGTGAGTTTATGTGGACTGAGCAGCTACCATGAGGCAAGATAGACTGGTGTCTACAGGAATAAATGTGAGTTTATGTGCGCTGAGCAGCTACCATGAGGCAAGATAGGCTGGTGTCTACAGGAATAAATGTGAGTTTATGTGCGCTGAGCAGCTACCATGAGGCAAGATAGGCTGGTGTCTACAGGAATGCACGTGAGTTTATGTGTGCTGAGCAGCTACCATGAGGCAAGATCGGCTGGTGTCTACAGGAATAAATGTGAGTTTATGTGTGCTGAGCAGCTACCATGAGGCAAGATAGGCTGGTGTCTTCAGAAATGCACGTGAGTTTATGTGCGCTGAGCAGCTACCATGAGGCAAGATAGGCTGGTGTCTACATGAATAAATGTGAGTTTACGTGCGTTGAGCAACTACCATGAGGCAAGATAGGCTGGTATCTACAGGAATAAATGTGAGTTTATGTGCACTGAGCAGCTACCATGAGGCAAGATAGGCTGTTGTCTACAGGAATAAATGTGAGTTTATGTGCGCTGAGCAGCTACCATGAGGCAAGATAGGCTGGTGTCTACAGGAATAAATGTGAGTTTGTGTGAGCTGAGCAGCTACCATGAGGCAAGATATGCTGGTGTCTACAGGAATGCACGTGAGTTTATGTGCACTGAGCAGCTACCATGAGGCAAGATAGGCGGGTGTCTACAGGAATAAATGTGAGTTTATGTACAGCAGCTACCATGAGGCAAGATAGGCTGGTGTCTACAGGAATAAATGTGAGTTTATGTGCGCTGAGCAGCTACCATGAGGCAAGGTAGGCTGGTGTCTACAGGAATAAATGTGAGTTTATGTACAGCAGCTACCATGAGGCAAGATAGGCTGGTGTCTACAGGAATAAATGTGAGTTTATGTACAGCAGCTACCATGAGGCAAGATAGGCTGGTGTCTACAGGAATAAATGTGAGTTTATGTGCACTGAGCAGCTACCATGGGGCAAGGTAGGCTGGTGTCTACAGGAATAAATGTGAGTTTATGTACAGCAGCTACCATGAGGCAAGATAGGCTGGTGTCTACAGGAATAAATGTGAATTTATGTGCGCTGAGCAGCTAGCATGCTGCAAGATAGGCTGGTGTCTACAGGAATGCACGCAAGTTTATGTGCGCTGAGCAACCATAGCACAGGGCAAGATATGCTGGTGTCTACAGGAATGCACGTGAATTTATGTGTGCTGAGCAGCTACCATGAGGCAAGATAGGCTGGTGTCTACAGGAATAAATGTGAGTTTATGTGTCCTGAGCAGCTACCATGAGGCAAGATCGGCTGGTGTCTACAGGAATAAATGTGAGTTTATGTGCGCTGAGCAGCTACCATGAGGCAAGATCGGCTGGTGCCTTCAGGAATAAATGTGAGCTTATGTGCACTGAGCAGCTACCATGAGGCAAAATCGGCTGGTGTCTACAGGAATAAATCTGAGTTTATGTGCGCTGAGCAGCTACCATGAGGCAAGATCGGCTGGTGTCTACAGGAATAAATGTGAGTTTATGTGCGCTGAGCAGCTACCATGAGGCAAGATAGGCTGGTGTCTACAGGAATAAATGTGAGTTTATGTGCGCTGAGCAGCTACCATGAGGCAAGATATGCTGGTGTCTACAGGAATAAATGTAAGTTTATGTGCGCTAAGCAGCTACCATGAGGCAAGATAGGCTGGTGTATACAGGAATGCACGTGAGTTTATGTGCACTGTGCAGCTAGCACAAGGCCAGATATGCTGGTGTCTACAGGAATAAATGTGAGTTTATGTCCATTGAGTAGCTACCATGAGGCAAGATCGGCTGGTGTCTACAGGAATGCACGTGAGATTATGTCTGCTGAGCAGCTACCATGAGGCAAGATAGGCTGGTGTCTACAGGAATAAATGTGAGTTTATATGCACTGAGCAGCTACCATGAGGCAAGATAGGCTGGTGTCTACAGGAATGCACGCAAGTTTATGTGCACTGAGCAGCTACAATGAGGCAAGATAGGCTGGTGTCTACAGGAATAAATGTGAGCTTATATGCACTGAGCAGCTACCATGAGGCAAGATAGGCTGGTGTCTACAGGAATAAATGTGAGTTTATGTGTGCTGAGCAGCTACCATGAGGCAAGATCGGCTGGTGTCTACAGGAATAAATGTGAGTTTATGTGCGCTGAGCAGCTACCATGAGGCAAGATCGGCTGGTGTCTACAGGAATAAATGTGAATTTATGTGCGCTGAGCAGCTAGCATGCTGCAAGATAGGCTGGTGTCTACAGGAATGCATGCAAGTTTATGTGCGCTGAGCAACCATAGCACAGGGCAAGATATGCTGGTGTCTACAGGAATGCACGTGAGTTTATGTGTGCTGAGCAGCTACCATGAGGCAAGATAGGCTGGTGTCTACAGGAATAAATGTGAGTTTATGTGTGCTGAGCAGCTACCATGAGGCAAGATCGGCTGGTGTCTACAGGAATAAATGTGAGTTTATGTGCGCTGAGCAGCTACCATGAGGCAAGATCGGCTGGTGCCTTCAGGAATAAATGTGAGCTTATGTGCACTGAGCAGCTACCATGAGGCAAAATCGGCTGGTGTCTACAGGAATAAATCTGAGTTTATGTGCCCTGAGCAGCTACCATGAGGCAAGATCGGCTGGTGTCTACAGGAATAAATGTGAGTTTATGTGCGCTGAGCAGCTACCATGAGGCAAGATAGGCTGGTGTCTACAGGAATAAATGTGAGTTTATGTGCGCTGAGCAGCTACCATGAGGCAAGATATGCTGGTGTCTACAGGAATAAATGTAAGTTTATGTGCGCTGAGCAGCTACCATGAGGCAAGATAGGCTGGTGTATACAGGAATGCACGTGAGTTTATGTGCACTGTGCAGCTAGCACAACGCCAGATATGCTGGTGTCTACAGGAATAAATGTGAGTTTATGTCCATTGAGTAGCTACCATGAGGCAAGATCGGCTGGTGTCTACAGGAATGCACGTGAGATTATGTCTGCTGAGCAGCTACCATGAGGCAAGATAGGCTGGTGTCTACAGGAATAAATGTGAGTTTATATGCACTGAGCAGCTACCATGAGGCAAGATAGGCTGGTGTCTACAGGAATGCACGCAAGTTTATGTGCACTGAGCAGCTATAATGAGGCAAGATAGGCTGGTGTCTACAGGAATAAATGTGAGCTTATATGCACTGAGCAGCTACCATGAGGCAAGATAGGCTGGTGTCTACAGGAATAAATGTGAGTTTATGTGTGCTGAGCAGCTACCATGAGGCAAGATCGGCTGGTGTCTACAGGAATAAATGTGAGTTTATGTGCGCTGAGCAGCTACCATGAGGCAAGATCGGCTGGTGTCTACAGGAATAAATGTGAGTTTATGTGCGCTGAGCAGCTACCATGAGGCAAGATCGGCTGGTGTCTACAGGTTTAAATGTGAGTTTATGTGCGCTGAGCAGCTACCATGAGGCAAGATAGGCTGGTGTCTACAGGAATAAATGTGAGTTTATGTGCGCTGAGCAGCTACCATGAGGCAAGATAGGCTGGTGTCTACAGGAATAAGTGTGAGTTTATGTGCGCTGAGCAGCTACCATGAGGCAAGATCGGCTGGTGTCTACAGGAATAAATGTGAGTTTATGTGCGCTGAGCAGCTACCATGAGGCAAGATAGGCTGGTGTCTACAGGAATAAATGTGAGTTTATGTGCGCTGAGCAGCTACCATGAGGCAAGATATGCTGGTGTCTACAGGAATAAATGTGAGTTTATGTGCGCTGAGCAGCTACCATGAGGCAAGATAGGCTGGTGTCTACAGGAATAAATGTGAGTTTATGTGCGCTGAGCAGCTACCATGAGGCAAGATAGGCTGGTGTCTACAGGAATAAATGTGAGTTTATGTGGACTGAGCAGCTACCATGAGGCAAGATAGGCTGGTGTCTACAGGAATGCACGCGAGTTTATGTGCACTGAGCAGCTACCATGAGGCAAGATAGGCTAGTGTCTACAGGAATGCACGTGAGTTTATGTGTGCTGAGCAGCTACCATGAGGCAAGATAGGCTGGTGTCTACAGGAATAAATGTGAGTTTATATGCACTGAGCATCTACCATGAGGCAAGATAGGCTGGTGTCTACAGGAATGCATGCGAGTTTATGTGCACTGAGCAGCTACCATGAGGCAAGATAGGCTAGTGTCTACAGGAATGCACGTGAGTTTATGTGCACTGAGCAGCTACCATGAGGCAAGATAGGCTGGTGTCTACAGGAATAAATGAGAGTTTATATGCACTGAGCAGCTATCATGGGGCAAGATAGGCTGGTGTCTACAGGAATGCACGCAAGTTTATGTGCACTGAGCAGCTACCATGAGGCAAGATAGGCTGGCGTCTACAGGAATGCACGCGAGTTTATGTGCACTGAGCAGCTACCATGAGGCAAGATAGGCTGGTGTCTGCAGGAATAAATGTGAATTTATATGCACTGAGCAGCTACCATGAGGCAAGATAGGCTGGTGTCTACAGGAATGCACGCAAGTTTATGTGCACTGAGCAGCTACCATGAGGCAAGATAGGCTAGTGTCTACAGGAATAAATGTGAGTTTATATGCACTGAGTAGCTACCATGAGGCAAGATAGGCTGTTGTCTACAGGAATGCACGTGAGTTTATGGGTGCTGAGCAGCTACCATGAGGCAAGATAGGCTGGTGTCTAGAGGAATGCACGCGAGTTTATGTGCACTGAGCAGCTACCATGAGGCAAGATAGGCTGGTGTCTACAGG
The DNA here is from genome assembly GCF_040938575.1 of Ambystoma mexicanum. Lineage (NCBI taxonomy): Eukaryota > Metazoa > Chordata > Amphibia > Caudata > Ambystomatidae > Ambystoma > Ambystoma mexicanum. The sequence goes on along the minus strand of NC_090931.1, from coordinate 6,841,911 downwards.
AATGCACGCGAGTTTATGTGCACTGAGCAGCTACCATGAGGCAAGATAGGATGGTGTCTACAGGAATAAATGTGAGTTTATGTGCGCTGAGCAGCTACCATGAGGCAAGAAAGGCTGGTGTCTACAGGAATAAATGTGAGTTTATGTGGACTGAGCAGCTACCATGAGGCAAGATAGACTGGTGTCTACAGCAATAAATGTGAGTTTATGTGCGCTGAGCAGCTACCATGAGGCAAGATAGGCTGGTGTCTACAGGAATAAATATGAGTTTATGTGCGCTGAGCAGCTACCATGAGGCAAGATAGGCTGGTGTCTACAGGAATAAATGTGAGTTTATTTGTGCTGAGCAGCTACCATGAGGCAAGATAGGCTAGTGTCTACAGGAATTCACGCGAGTTTATGTGCACTGAGCAGCTACCATGAGGCAAGATAGGCTGGTGTCTACAGGAATAAATGTGAGTTTATATGCACTGAGCAGCTACCATGAGGCAAGATAGGCTGGTGTCTACAGGAATGCACACAAGTTTATGTGCAGTGAGCAGCTACCATGAGGCAAGATAGGCTGGTGTCTACAGGAATGCACGTGAGTTTATGTGCACTGAGCAGCTACCATGAGGCAAGATCGGCTGGTGTCTACAGGAATAAGTGTGAGTTTATGTGCGCTGAGCAGCTACCATGAGGCAAGATCGGCTGGTGTCTACAGGAATAAATGTGAGTTTATGTGTGCTGAGCAGATACCATGAGGCAAGATAGGCTGGTGTCTACAGGAAAAAATGAGAGTTTATATGCACTGAGCAGCTGTCATGAGGCAAGATAGGCTGGTGTCTACAGGAATGCACGCGAGTTTATGTGCACTGAGCAGCTACCATGAGGCAAGATCGGCTGGTGTCTACAGGAATAAGTGTGAGTTTATGTGCGCTGAGCAGCTACCATGAGGCAAGATCGGCTGGTGTCTACAGGAATAAATGTGAGTTTATGTGCGCTGAGCAGCTACCATGAGGCAAGATAGGCTGGTGTCTACAGGAATAAATGTGAGTTTATGTGCGCTGAGCAGCTACCATGAGGCAAGATATGCTGGTGTCTACAGGAATAAATGTGAGTTTATGTGCGCTGAGCAGCTACCATGAGGCAAGATAGGCTGGTGTCTACAGGAATAAATGTGAGTTTATGTGCGCTGAGCAGCTACCATGAGGCAAGATAGGCTGGTGTCTACAGGAATAAATGTGAGTTTATGTGGACTGAGCAGCTACCATGAGGCAAGATAGGCTGGTGTCTACAGGAATGCACGCGAGTTTATGTGCACTGAGCAGCTACCATGAGGCAAGATAGGCTAGTGTCTACAGGAATGCACGTGAGTTTATGTGTGCTGAGCAGCTACCATGAGGCAAGATAGGCTGGTGTCTACAGGAATAAATGTGAGTTTATATGCACTGAGCATCTACCATGAGGCAAGATAGGCTGGTGTCTACAGGAATGCATGCGAGTTTATGTGCACTGAGCAGCTACCATGAGGCAAGATAGGCTAGTGTCTACAGGAATGCACGTGAGTTTATGTGTGCTGAGCAGATACCATGAGGCAAGATAGGCTGGTGTCTACAGGAATAAATGAGAGTTTATATGCACTGAGCAGCTATCATGGGGCAAGATAGGCTGGTGTCTACAGGAATGCACGCAAGTTTATGTGCACTGAGCAGCTACCATGAGGCAAGATAGGCTGGCGTCTACAGGAATGCACGCGAGTTTATGTGCACTGAGCAGCTACCATGAGGCAAGATAGGCTGGTGTCTGCAGGAATAAATGTGAATTTATATGCACTGAGCAGCTACCATGAGGCAAGATAGGCTGGTGTCTACAGGAATGCACGCAAGTTTATGTGCACTGAGCAGCTACCATGAGGCAAGATAGGCTAGTGTCTACAGGAATAAATGTGAGTTTATATGCACTGAGTAGCTACCATGAGGCAAGATAGGCTGTTGTCTACAGGAATGCACGTGAGTTTATGGGTGCTGAGCAGCTACCATGAGGCAAGATAGGCTGGTGTCTAGAGGAATGCACGCGAGTTTATGTGCACTGAGCAGCTACCATGAGGCAAGATAGGCTGGTGTCTACAGGAATGCACGCGAGTTTATGTGCACTGAGCAGCTACCATGAGGCAAGATAGGATGGTGTCTACAGGAATAAATGTGAGTTTATGTGCGCCTGGCAGCTACCCTGAGGCAAGAAAGGCTGGTGTCTACAGGAATAAATGTGAGTTTATGTGGACTGAGCAGCTACCATGAGGCAAGATAGACTGGTGTCTACAGCAATAAATGTGAGTTTATGTGCGCTGAGCAGCTACCATGAGGCAAGATAGGCTGGTGTCTACAGGAATAAATATGAGTTTATGTGCGCTGAGCAGCTACCATGAGGCAAGATAGGCTGGTGTCTACAGGAATAAATGTGAGTTTATTTGTGCTGAGCAGCTACCATGAGGCAAGATAGGCTAGTGTCTACAGGAATTCACGCGAGTTTATGTGCACTGAGCAGCTACCATGAGGCAAGATAGGCTGGTGTCTACAGGAATAAATGTGAGTTTATATGCACTGAGCAGCTACCATGAGGCAAGATAGGCTGGTGTCTACAGGAATGCACACAAGTTTATGTGCAGTGAGCAGCTACCATGAGGCAAGATAGGCTGGTGTCTACAGGAATGCACGTGAGTTTATGTGTGCTGAGCAGATACCATGAGGCAAGATAGGCTGGTGTCTACAGGAAAAAATGAGAGTTTATATGCACTGAGCAGCTGTCATGAGGCAAGATAGGCTGGTGTCTACAGGAATGCACGCGAGTTTATGTGCACTGAGCAGCTACCATGAGGCAAGATAGGCTGGTGTCTACAGGAATGCACGCAAGTTTATGTGCACTGAGCAGCTACAATGAGGCAAGATAGGCTGCTGTCTACAGGAATAAATGTGAGTTTATATGCACTGAGCAGCTACCATGAGGCAAGATAGGCTGGTGTCTACAGTAATAAATGTGAGTTTATGTGCACTGAGCAGCTGCCATGAGGCAAGATAGGCTGGTGTCTACAGGAATAAATGTGAGTTTATGTGTGCTGAGCAGCTACCATGAGGCAAGATCGGCTGGTGTCTACAGGAATAAATTTGTGATTATGTGCGCTGAGCAGCTACCATGAGGCAAGATCGCCTGGTGTCTACAGGGATAAATGTGAGCTTATGTGCGCTGAGCAGCTACCATAAGGCAAAATCGGCTGGTGTCTACAGGAATAAATGTGAGTTTATGTGCGCTGAGCAGCTACCATGAGGCAAGATCGGCTGGTGTCTACAGGAATAAATGTGAGTTTATGTGCGCTGAGCAGCTACCATGAGGCAAGATAGGCTGGTGTCTACAGGAATAAATGTGAGTTTATGTGCGCTGAGCAGATACCATGAGGCAAGATAGGCTGGTGTATACAGGAATGCACGTGAGTTTATGTGCACTGAGCAGCTACCATGAGGCAAGATAGGCTGGTGTCTACAGGAATGCACGTGAGTTTATGTGTGCTGAGCAGCTACCATGAGGCAAGATAGGCTGGTGTCTACAGGAATAAATGTGAGTTTATGTGGACTGAGCAGCTACCATGAGGCAAGATAGGCTGGTGTCTACAGGAATGCACGCGAGTTTATGTGCACTGAGCAGCTACCATGAGGCAAGATAGGCTAGTGTCTACAGGAATGCACGTGAGTTTATGTGCCCTGAGCAGCTACCATGAGGCAAGATAGGCTGGTGTCTACAGGAATAAATGTGAGTTTATATGCACTGAGCATCTACCATGAGGCAAGATAGGCTGGTGTCTACAGGAATGCACGCGAGTTTATGTGCACTGAGCAGCTACCATGAGGCAAGATAGGCTAGTGTCTACAGGAATGCACGTGAGTTTATGTGTGCTGAGCAGATACCATGAGGCAAGATAGGCTGGTGTCTACAGGAATAAATGAGAGTTTATATGCACTGAGCAGCTATCATGGGGCAAGATAGGCTGGTGTCTACAGGAATGCACGCAAGTTTATGTGCACTGAGCAGCTACCATGAGGCAAGATAGGCTGGCGTCTACAGGAATGCACGCGAGTTTATGTGCACTGAGCAGCTACCATGAGGCAAGATAGGCTGGTGTCTGCAGGAATAAATGTGAATTTATATGCACTGAGCAGCTACCATGAGGCAAGATAGGCTGGTGTCTACAGGAATGCACGCAAGTTTATGTGCACTGAGCAGCTACCATGAGGCAAGATAGGCTAGTGTCTACAGGAATAAATGTGAGTTTATATGCACTGAGTAGCTACCATGAGGCAAGATAGGCTGTTGTCTACAGGAATGCACGTGAGTTTATGTGTGCTGAGCAGCTACCATGAGGCAAGATAGGCTGGTGTCTAGAGGAATGCATGCGAGTTTATGTGCACTGAGCAGCTACCATGAGGCAAGATAGGCTGGTGTCTACAGGAATGCACGCGAATTTATGTGCACTGAGCAGCTACCATGAGGCAAGATAGGATGGTGTCTACAGGAATAAATGTGAGTTTATGTGCGCTGAGCAGCTACCATGAGGCAAGAAAGGCTGGTGTCTACAGGAATAAATGTGAGTTTATGTGGACTGAGCAGCTACCATGAGGCAAGATAGACTGGTGTCTACAGGAATAAATGTGAGTTTATGTGCGCTGAGCAGCTACCATGAGGCAAGATAGGCTGGTGTCTACAGGAATAAATATGAGTTTATGTGCGCTGACCAGCTACCATGAGGCAAGATAGGCTGGTGTCTACAGGAATAAATGTGAGTTTATTTGTGCTGAGCAGCTACCATGAGGCAAGATAGGCTAGTGTCTACAGGAATTCACGCGAGTTTATGTGCACTGAGCAGCTACCATGAGGCAAGATAGGCTGGTGTCTACAGGAATAAATGTGAGTTTATATGCACTGAGTAGCTACCATGAGGCAAGATAGGCTGGTGTCTAGAGGAATGCACGTGAGTTTATGTGTGCTGAGCAGCTGCCATGAGGCAAGATAGGCTCGTGTCTACAGGAATAAATGTGAGTTTATGTGGACTGAGCAGCTACCATGAGGCAAGATAGACTGGTGTCTACAGGAATAAATGTGAGTTTATGTGCGCTGAGCAGCTACCATGAGGCAAGATAGGCTGGTGTCTACAGGAATAAATGTGAGTTTATGTGCGCTGAGCAGCTACCATGAGGCAAGATAGGCTGGTGTCTACAGGAATAAATGTGAGTTTATGTGTGCTGAGCAGCTACCATGAGGCAAGATAGGCTGGTGTCTTCAGGAATGCACGTGAGTTTATGTGCGCTGAGCAGCTACCATGAGGCAAGATAGGCTGGTGACTACATGAATAAATGTGAGTTTACGTGCGTTGAGCAACTACCATGAGGCAAGATAGGCTGGTGTCTACAGGAATAAATGTGAGTTTATGTGCACTGAGCAGCTACCATGAGGCAAGATAGATCGGTGTCTACAAGAATGCACGCAAGTTTATGTGCGCTGAGCAACTATAGCACAGGGCAAGATAGGCTGGTGTCTACAGGAATGCACGTGAGTTTATGTGTGCTGAGCAGCTACCATGAGGCAAGATAGGCTGGTGTCTACAGGAATAAATGTGAATTTATGTGCGCTGAGCAGCTAGCATGCGGCAAGATAGATCGGTGTCTACAGGAATGCACGCGAGTTTATGTGCGCTGAGCAACTATAGCACAGGGCAAGATAGGCTGGTGTCTACAGGAATGCACGTGAGTTTATGTGTGCTGAGCAGCTACCATGAGGCAAGATAGGCTGGTGTCTACAGGAATAAATGTGAATTTATGTGCGCTATGCCGCTAGCATGCGACAAGATAGGCTGGTGTCTACAGGAATGCACGCGAGTTTATGTGCGCTGAGCAACTATAGCACAGGGCAAGATAGGCTGGTGTCTACAGGAATGCACGTGAGTTTATGTGCACTGAGCAGCTACCATGAGGCAAGATAGGCGGGTGTCTACAGGAATAAATGTGAGTTTATGTGCACTGAGCAGCTACCATGAGGCAAGATAGGCTGGTGTCTACAGGAATGCACGCAAGTTTATGTGCACTGAGCAGCTACCATGAGGCAAGATAGGCTGGTGTCTACAGGAATGCACGCAAGTTTATGTGCACTGAGCAGCTACCATGAGGCAAGATAGGCTGGTGTCTACAGGAATAAATGTGAGTTTATATGCGCTGAGCAGCTACCATGAGGCAAGATAGGCTGGTGTCTACAGGAATGCACGCGAGTTTATGTGCACTGAGCAGCTACCATGAGGCAAGATAGGCTGTTGTCTACAGGAATAAATGTGAGTTTATATGCACTGAGCAGCTACCATGAGGCAAGATAGGCTGGTGTCTACAGGAATAAACGTGAGTTTATGTGGACTGAGCAGCTACCATGAGGCAAGATAGTCTGGTGTCTACAGGAATAAATGTGAGTTTATGTGGACTGAGCAGCTACCATGAGGCAAGATAGGCTGGTGTCTACAGGAATGCACGCGAGTTTATGTGCACTGAGAAGCTACCATGAGGCAAGATAGGCTGGTGTCTACAGGAATGCACGTGAGTTTATGTGTGCTGAGCAGCTACCATGAGGCAAGATAGGCTGGTGTCTACAGGAATAAATGTGAGTTTATATGCACTGAGCAGCTACCATGAGGCAAGATAGGCTGGTGTCTACAGGAATGCACGCAAGTTTATGTGCACTGAGCAGCTACCATGAGGCAAGATAGGCTGGTGTCTACAGGAATGCACGTGAGTTTATGTGTGCTGAGCAGATACCATGAGGCAAGATAGGCTGGTGTCTACAGGAAAAAATGAGAGTTTATATGCACTGAGCAGCTGTCATGAGGCAAGATAGGCTGGTGTCTACAGGAATGCACGCGAGTTTATGTGCACTGAGCAGCTACCATGAGGCAAGATAGGCTGGTGTCTACAGGAATGCACGCAAGTTTATGTGCACTGAGCAGCTACAATGAGGCAAGATAGGCTGCTGTCTACAGGAATAAATGTGAGTTTATATGCACTGAGCAGCTACCATGAGGCAAGATAGGCTGGTGTCTACAGGAATAAATGTGAGTTTATGTGCACTGAGCAGCTACCATGAGGCAAGATAGGCTGGTGTCTACAGGAATAAATGTGAGTTTATGTGTGCTGAGCAGCTACCATGAGGCAAGATCGGCTGGTGTCTACAGGAATAAATTTGTGATTATGTGCGCTGAGCAGCTACCATGAGGCAAGATCGCCTGGTGTCTACAGGGATAAATGTGAGCTTATGTGCGCTGAGCAGCTACCATAAGGCAAAATCGGCTGGTGTCTACAGGAATAAATGTGAGTTTATGTGCGCTGAGCAGCTACCATGAGGCAAGATCGGCTGGTGTCTACAGGAATAAATGTGAGTTTATGTGCGCTGAGCAGCTACCATGAGGCAAGATAGGCTGGTGTCTACAGGAATAAATGTGAGTTTATGTGCGCTGAGCAGCTACCATGAGGCAAGATAGGCTGGTGTATACAGGAATGCACGTGAGTTTATGTGCACTGAGCAGCTACCATGAGGCAAGATAGGCTGGTGTCTACAGGAATGCACGTGAGTTTATGTGTGCTGAGCAGCTACCATGAGGCAAGATAGGCTGGTGTCTACAGGAATAAATGTGAGTTTATGTGGACTGAGCAGCTACCATGAGGCAAGATAGGCTGGTGTCTACAGGAATGCACGCGAGTTTATGTGCACTGAGCAGCTACCATGAGGCAAGATAGGCTAGTGTCTGCAGGAATGCACGTGAGTTTATGTGCGCTGAGCAGCTACCATGAGGCAAGATAGGCTGGTGTCTACAGGAATAAATGTGAGTTTATATGCACTGAGCATCTACCATGAGGCAAGATAGGCTGGTGTCTACAGGAATGCACGCGAGTTTATGTGCACTGAGCAGCTACCATGAGGCAAGATAGGCTAGTGTCTACAGGAATGCACGTGAGTTTATGTGTGCTGAGCAGATACCATGAGGCAAGATAGGCTGGTGTCTACAGGAATAAATGAGAGTTTATATGCACTGAGCAGCTATCATGGGGCAAGATAGGCTGGTGTCTACAGGAATGCACGCAAGTTTATGTGCACTGAGCAGCTACCATGAGGCAAGATAGGCTGGCGTCTACAGGAATGCACGCGAGTTTATGTGCACTGAGCAGCTACCATGAGGCAAGATAGGCTGGTGTCTGCAGGAATAAATGTGAATTTATATGCACTGAGCAGCTACCATGAGGCAAGATAGGCTGGTGTCTACAGGAATGCACGCAAGTTTATGTGCACTGAGCAGCTACCATGAGGCAAGATAGGCTACTGTCTACAGGAATAAATGTGAGTTTATATGCACTGAGTAGCTACCATGAGGCAAGATAGGCTGTTGTCTACAGGAATGCACGTGAGTTTATGTGTGCTGAGCAGCTACCATGAGGCAAGATAGGCTGGTGTCTAGAGGAATGCATGCGAGTTTATGTGCACTGAGCAGCTACCATGAGGCAAGATAGGCTGGTGTCTACAGGAATGCACGCGAATTTATGTGCACTGAGCAGCTACCATGAGGCAAGATAGGATGGTGTCTACAGGAATAAATGTGAGTTTATGTGCGCTGAGCAGCTACCATGAGGCAAGAAAGGCTGGTGTCTACAGGAATAAATGTGAGTTTATGTGGACTGAGCAGCTACCATGAGGCAAGATAGACTGGTGTCTACAGGAATAAATGTGAGTTTATGTGCGCTGAGCAGCTACCATGAGGCAAGATAGGCTGGTGTCTACAGGAATAAATATGAGTTTATGTGCGCTGACCAGCTACCATGAGGCAAGATAGGCTGGTGTCTACAGGAATAAATGTGAGTTTATTTGTGCTGAGCAGCTACCATGAGGCAAGATAGGCTAGTGTCTACAGGAATTCACGCGAGTTTATGTGCACTGAGCAGCTACCATGAGGCAAGATAGGCTGGTGTCTACAGGAATAAATGTGAGTTTATATGCACTGAGTAGCTACCATGAGGCAAGATAGGCTGGTGTCTAGAGGAATGCACGTGAGTTTATGTGTGCTGAGCAGCTGCCATGAGGCAAGATAGGCTCGTGTCTACAGGAATAAATGTGAGTTTATGTGGACTGAGCAGCTACCATGAGGCAAGATAGACTGGTGTCTACAGGAATAAATGTGAGTTTATGTGCGCTGAGCAGCTACCATGAGGCAAGATAGGCTGGTGTCTACAGGAATAAATGTGAGTTTATGTGCGCTGAGCAGCTACCATGAGGCAAGATAGGCTGGTGTCTACAGGAATAAATGTGAGTTTATGTGTGCTGAGCAGCTACCATGAGGCAAGATAGGCTGGTGTCTTCAGGAATGCACGTGAGTTTATGTGCGCTGAGCAGCTACCATGAGGCAAGATAGGCTGGTGACTACATGAATAAATGTGAGTTTACGTGCGTTGAGCAACTACCATGAGGCAAGATAGGCTGGTGTCTACAGGAATAAATGTGAGTTTATGTGCACTGAGCAGCTACCATGAGGCAAGATAGATCGGTGTCTACAAGAATGCACGCAAGTTTATGTGCGCTGAGCAACTATAGCACAGGGCAAGATAGGCTGGTGTCTACAGGAATGCACGTGAGTTTATGTGTGCTGAGCAGCTACCATGAGGCAAGATAGGCTGGTGTCTACAGGAATAAATGTGAATTTATGTGCGCTGAGCAGCTAGCATGCGGCAAGATAGATCGGTGTCTACAGGAATGCACGCGAGTTTATGTGCGCTGAGCAACTATAGCACAGGGCAAGATAGGCTGGTGTCTACAGGAATGCACGTGAGTTTATGTGTGCTGAGCAGCTACCACGAGGCAAGATAGGCTGGTGTCTACAGGAATAAATGTGAATTTATGTGCGCTATGCCGCTAGCATGCGACAAGATAGGCTGGTGTCTACAGGAATGCACGCGAGTTTATGTGCGCTGAGCAACTATAGCACAGGGCAAGATAGGCTGGTGTCTACAGGAATGCACGTGAGTTTATGTGCACTGAGCAGCTACCATGAGGCAAGATAGGCGGGTGTCTACAGGAATAAATGTGAGTTTATGTGCACTGAGCAGCTACCATGAGGCAAGATAGGCTGGTATCTACAGGAATGCACGCAAGTTTATGTGCACTGAGCAGCTACCATGAGGCAAGATAGGCTGGTGTCTACAGGAATGCACGCAAGTTTATGTGCACTGAGCAGCTACCATGAGGCAAGATAGGCTGGTGTCTACAGGAATAAATGTGAGTTTATATGCGCTGAGCAGCTACCATGAGGCAAGATAGGCTGGTGTCTACAGGAATGCACGCGAGTTTATGTGCACTGAGCAGCTACCATGAGGCAAGATAGGCTGTTGTCTACAGGAATAAATGTGAGTTTATATGCACTGAGCAGCTACCATGAGGCAAGATAGGCTGGTGTCTACAGGAATAAACGTGAGTTTATGTGGACTGAGCAGCTACCATGAGGCAAGATAGTCTGGTGTCTACAGGAATAAATGTGAGTTTATGTGGACTGAGCAGCTACCATGAGGCAAGATAGGCTGGTGTCTACAGGAATGCACGCGAGTTTATGTGCACTGAGAAGCTACCATGAGGCAAGATAGGCTGGTGTCTACAGGAATGCACGTGAGTTTATGTGTGCTGAGCAGCTACCATGAGGCAAGATAGGCTGGTGTCTACAGGAATAAATGTGAGTTTATATGCACTGAGCAGCTACCATGAGGCAAGATAGGCTGGTGTCTACAGGAATGCACGCAAGTTTATGTGCACTGAGCAGCTACCATGAGGCAAGATAGGCTGGTGTCTACAGGAATAAATGTGAGTTTATATGCACTGAGCAGCTATCATGAGGCAAGATAGGATGGTGTCTTCAGGAATGCACGTGAGTTTATGTGCACTGAGCAGCTACCATGAGGCAAGATAGGCTGGTGTCTACAGGAATGCACGCGAGTTTATGTGCACTGAGCAGCTACCATGAGGCAAGATAGGATGGTGTCTACAGGAATAAATGTGAGTTTATAAGCACTGAGCAGCTACCATGAGGCAAGATAGGCTGGTGTCTACAGGAATGCACGCAAGTTTATGTGCACTGAGCAGCTACCATGAGGCAAGATAGGCTGGTGTCTACAGGAATAAATGTGAGTTTATATGCACTGAGTAGCTACCATGAGGCAAGATAGGCTGGTGTCTAGAGGAATGCACGTGAGTTTATGTGTGCTGAGCAGCTACCATGAGGCAAGATAGGCTGGTGTCTACAGGAATAAATGTGAGTTTATGTGGACTGAGCAGCTACTATGAGGCAAGATAGACTGGTGTCTACAGGAATAAATGTGAGTTTATGTGCGCTGAGCAGCTACCATGAGGCAAGATAGGCTGGTGTCTACAGGAATAAATGTGAGTTTATGTGTGCTGAGCAGCTACCATGAGGCAAGATAGGCTGGTGTCTACAGGAATGCACGTGAGTTTATGTGTGCTGAGCAGCTAGCATGCAGCAAGATAGGCTGGTGTCTACAGGAATAAATGTGAGTTTATGTGTGCTGAGCAGCTACCATGAGGCAAGATCGGCTGGTGTCTACAGGAATAAATGTGAGTTTATGTGCGCTGAGCAGCTACCATGAGGCAAGATCGGCTGGTGTCTACAGGAATAAATGTGAGTTTATGTGCGCTGAGCAGCTACCATGAGGCAAGATCGGCTGGTGTCTACAGGTTTAAATGTGAGTTTATGTGCGCTGAGCAGCTACCATGAGGCAAGATAGGCTGGTGTCTACAGGAATAAATGTGAGTTTATGTGCGCTGAGCAGCTACCATGAGGCAAGATAGGCTGGTGTCTACAGGAATAAGTGTGAGTTTATGTGCGCTGAGCAGCTACCATGAGGCAAGATCGGCTGGTGTCTACAGGAATAAATGTGAGTTTATGTGCGCTGAGCAGCTACCATGAGGCAAGATAGGCTGGTGTCTACAGGAATAAATGTGAGTTTATGTGCGCTGAGCAGCTACCATGAGGCAAGATAGGCTGGTGTCTACAGGAATAAATGTGAGTTTATGTGCGCTGAGCAGCTACCATGAGGCAAGATAGGCTGGTGTCTACAGGAATAAATGTGAGTTTATGTGCGCTGAGCAGCTACCATTAGGCAAGATATGCTGGTGTCTACAGGAATAAATGTGAGTTTATGTGTGCTGAGCAGCTACCATGAGGCAAGATATGCTGGTGTCTACAGGAATAAATGTGAGTTTATGTGCGCTGAGCAGCTACCATGAGGCAAGATAGGCTGGTGTCTACAGGAATGCACGTGAGTTTATGTGCGCTGAGCAGCTACCATGAGGCAAGATAGGCTGGTGTCTACAGGAATAAATGTGAGTTTATATGCACTGAGCAGCTACCATGAGGCAAGATAGGCTGGTGTCTACAGGAATGCACACGAGTTTATGTGCACTGAGCAGCTACCATGAGGCAAGATAGGCTGGTGTCTACAGGAATGCACGTGACTTTATGTGTGCTGAGCAGATACCATGAGGCAAGATAGGCTGGTGTCTACAGGAAAAAATGAGAGTTTATATGCACTGAGCAGCTGTCATGAGGCAAGATAGGCTGGTGTCTACAGGAATGCACGTGAGTTTATGTGCACTGAGCAGCTACCATGAGGCAAGATAGGCTGGTGTCTACAGGAATGCACGCAAGTTTATGTGCACTGAGCAGCTACAATGAGGCAAGATAGGCTGCTGTCTACAGGAATAAATGTGAGTTTATATGCACTGAGCAGCTACCATGAGGCAAGATAGGCTGGTGTCTACAGGAATAAATGTGAGTTTATGTGTGCTGAGCAGCTACCATGAGGCAAGATCGGCTGGTGTCTACAGGAATAAATTAGTGATTATGTGCGCTGAGCAGCTACCATGAGGCAAAATCGGCTGGTGTCTACAGGAATAAATGTGAGTTTATGTGCGCTGAGCAGCTACCATGAGGCAAGATCGGCTTGTGTCTACAGGAATAAATGTGAGTTTATGTGCGCTGAGCAGCTACCATGAGGCAAGATAGGCTGATGTATACAGGAATGCACGTGAGTTTATGTGCACTGAGCAGCTACCATGAGGCAAGATAGGCTGGTGTCTACAGGAATGCACGTGAGTTTATGTGTGCTGAGCAGCTACCATGAGGCAAGATAGGCTGGTGTCTACAGGAATAAATGTGAGTTTATGTGGACTGAGCAGCTACCATGAGGCAAGATAGGCTGGTGTCTACAGGAATGCACGCGAGTTTATGTGCACTGAGCAGCTACCATGAGGCAAGATAGGCTAGTGTCTACAGGAATGCACGTGAGTTTATGTGTGCTGAGCAGCTACCATGAGGCAAGATAGGCTGGTGTCTACAGGAATAAATGTGAGTTTATATGCACTGAGCATCTACCATGAGGCAAGATAGGCTGGTGTCTACAGGAATGCATGCAAGTTTATGTGCACTGAGCAGCTACCATGAGGCAAGATAGGCTAGTGTCTACAGGAATGCACGTGAGTTTATGTGTGCTGAGCAGATACCATGAGGCAAGATAGGCTGGTGTCTACAGGAATAAATGAGAGTTTATATGCACTGAGCAGCTATCATGGGGCAAGATAGGCTGGTGTCTACAGGAATGCACGCAAGTTTATGTGCACTGAGCAGCTACCATGAGGCAAGATAGGCTGGCGTCTACAGGAATGCACGCGAGTTTATGTGCACTGAGCAGCTACCATGAGGCAAGATAGGCTGGTGTCTGCAGGAATAAATGTGAATTTATATGCACTGAGCAGCTACCATGAGGCAAGATAGGCTGGTGTCTACAGGAATGCACGCAAGTTTATGTGCACTGAGCAGCTACCATGAGGCAAGATAGGCTAGTGTCTACAGGAATAAATGTGAGTTTATATGCACTGAGTAGCTACCATGAGGCAAGATAGGCTGTTGTCTACAGGAATGCACGTGAGTTTATGGGTGCTGAGCAGCTACCATGAGGCAAGATAGGCTGGTGTCTAGAGGAATGCACGCGAGTTTATGTGCACTGAGCAGCTACCATGAGGCAAGATAGGCTGGTGTCTACAGGAATGCACGCGAGTTTATGTGCACTGAGCAGCTACCATGAGGCAAGATAGGATGGTGTCTACAGGAATAAATGTGAGTTTATGTGCGCTGAGCTGCTACCATGAGGCAAGAAAGGCTGGTGTCTACAGGAATAAATGTGAGTTTATGTGGACTGAGCAGCTACCATGAGGCAAGATAGACTGGTGTCTACAGCAATAAATGTGAGTTTATGTGCGCTGAGCAGCTACCATGAGGCAAGATAGGCTGGTGTCTACAGGAATAAATATGAGTTTATGTGCGCTGAGCAGCTACCATGAGGCAAGATAGGCTGGTGTCTACAGGAATAAATGTGAGTTTATTTGTGCTGAGCAGCTACCATGAGGCAAGATAGGCTAGTGTCTACAGGAATTCACGCGAGTTTATGTGCACTGAGCAGCTACCATGAGGCAAGATAGGCTGGTGTCTACAGGAATAAATGTGAGTTTATATGCACTGAGCAGCTACCATGAGGCAAGATAGGCTGGTGTCTACAGGAATGCACACAAGTTTATGTGCAGTGAGCAGCTACCATGAGGCAAGATAGGCTGGTGTCTACAGGAATGCACGTGAGTTTATGTGTGCTGAGCAGATACCATGAGGCAAGATAGGCTGGTGTCTACAGGAAAAAATGAGAGTTTATATGCACTGAGCAGCTGTCATGAGGCAAGATAGGCTGGTGTCCACAGGAATGCACGCGAGTTTATGTGCACTGAGCAGCTACCATGAGGCAAGATAGGCTGGTGTCTACAGGAATGCACGCAAGTTTATGTGCACTGAGCAGCTACAATGAGGCAAGATAGGCTGCTGTCTACAGGAATAAATGTGAGTTTATATGCACTGAGCAGCTACCATGAGGCAAGATAGGCTGGTGTCTACAGGAATAAATGTGAGTTTATGTGTGCTGAGCAGCTACCATGAGGCAAGATCGGCTGGTGTCTACAGGAATAAATTTGTGATTATGTGCGCTGAGCAGCTACCATGAGGCAAGATCGGCTGGTGTCTACAGGGATAAATGTGAGCTTATGTGCGCTGAGCAGCTACCATAAGGCAAAATCGGCTGGTGTCTACAGGAATAAATGTGAGTTTATGTGCGCTGAGCAGCTACCATGAGGCAAGATAGGCTGGTGTCTACAGGAATAAATGTGAGTTTATGTGCGCTGAGCCGCTACCATGAGGCAAGATAGGCTGGTGTATACAGGAATGCACGTGAGTTTATGTGCACTGAGCAGCTACCATGAGGCAAGATAGGCTGGTGTCTACAGGAATGCACGTGAGTTTATGTGTGCTGAGCAGCTACCATGAGGCAAGATAGGCTGGTGTCTACAGGAATAAATGTGAGTTTATGTGGACTGAGCATCTACCATGAGGCAAGATAGGCTGGTGTCTACAGGAATGCACGCGAGTTTATGTGCACTGAGCAGCTACCATGAGGCAAGATAGGCTAGTGTCTACAGGAATGCACGTGAGTTTATGTGCGCTGAGCAGCTACCATGAGGCAAGATAGGCTGGTGTCTACAGGAATAAATGTGAGTTTATATGCACTGAGCATCTACCATGAGGCAAGATAGGCTGGTGTCTACAGGAATGCACGCGAGTTTATGTGCACTGAGCAGCTACCATGAGGCAAGATAGGCTAGTGTCTACAGGAATGCACGTGAGTTTATGTGTGCTGAGCAGATACCATGAGGCAAGATAGGCTGGTGTCTACAGGAATAAATGAGAGTTTATATGCACTGAGCAGCTATCATGGGGCAAGATAGGCTGGTGTCTACAGGAATGCACGCAAGTTTATGTGCACTGAGCAGCTACCATGAGGCAAGATAGGCTGGCGTCTACAGGAATGCACGCGAGTTTATGTGCACTGAGCAGCTACCATGAGGCAAGATAGGCTGGTGTCTGCAGGAATAAATGTGAATTTATATGCACTGAGCAGCTACCATGAGGCAAGATAGGCTGGTGTCTACAGGAATGCACGCAAGTTTATGTGCACTGAGCAGCTACCATGAGGCAAGATAGGCTAGTGTCTACAGGAATAAATGTGAGTTTATATGCACTGAGTAGCTACCATGAGGCAAGATAGGCTGTTGTCTACAGGAATGCACGTGAGTTTATGTGTGCTGAGCAGCTACCATGAGGCAAGATAGGCTGGTGTCTAGAGGAATGCATGCGAGTTTATGTGCACTGAGCAGCTACCATGAGGCAAGATAGGCTGGTGTCTACAGGAATGCACGCAAATTTATGTGCACTGAGCAGCTACCATGAGGCAAGATAGGATGGTGTCTACAGGAATAAATGTGAGTTTATGTGCGCTGAGCAGCTACCATGAGGCAAGAAAGGCTGGTGTCTACAGGAATAAATGTGAGTTTATGTGGACTGAGCAGCTACCATGAGGCAAGATAGACTGGTGTCTACAGGAATAAATGTGAGTTTATGTGCGCTGAGCAGCTACCATGAGGCAAGATAGGCTGGTGTCTACAGGAATAAATATGAGTTTATGTGCGCTGAGCAGCTACCATGAGGCAAGATAGGCTGGTGTCTACAGGAATAAATGTGAGTTTATTTGTGCTGAGCAGCTACCATGAGGCAAGATAGGCTAGTGTCTACAGGAATTCACGCGAGTTTATGTGCACTGAGCAGCTACCATGAGGCAAGATAGGCTGGTGTCTACAGGAATAAATGTGAGTTTATACGCACTGAGTAGCTACCATGAGGCAAGATAGGCTGGTGTCTAGAGGAATGCACGTGAGTTTATGTGTGCTGAGCAGCTACCATGAGGCAAGATAAGCTGGTGTCTACAGGAATAAATGTGAGTTTATGTGCGCTGAGCAGCTACCATGAGGCAAGATAGGCTGGTGTCTACAGGAATAAATGTGAGTTTATGTGCGCTGAGCAGCTACCATGAGGCAAGATAAGCTGGTGTCTACAGGAATAAATGTGAGTTTATGTGTGCTGAGCAGCTACCATGAGTCAAGATAGGCTGGTGTCTACAGGAATGCACGTGAGTTTATGTGTGCTGAGCAGCTACCATGAGGCAAGATCGGCTGGTGTCTACAGGAATAAATGTGAGTTTATGTGTGCTGAGCAGCTACCATGAGGCAAGATAGGCTGGTGTCTTCAGGAATGCACGTGAGTTTATGTGCGCTGAGCAGCTACCATGAGGCAAGATAGGCTGGTGTCTACATGAATAAATGTGAGTTTACGTGCGTTGAGCAACTACCATGAGGCAAGATAGGCTGGTGTCTACAGGAATAAATGTGAGTTTATGTGCACTGAGCAGCTACCATGAGGCAAGATAGATCGGTGTCTACAAGAATGCACGCAAGTTTATGTGCGCTGAGCAACTATAGCAAAGTACAAGATAGGCTGGTGTCTACAGGAATGCACTTGAGTTTATGTGCACTGAGCAGCTACCATGAGGCAAGATAGGCTGGTGTCTACAGGAATAAATGTGAATTTATGTGCGCTGAGCAGCTAGCATGCGGCAAGATAGATCGGTGTCTACAGGAATGCACGCGAGATTATGTGCGCTGAGCAACTATAGCACAGGGCAAGATAGGCTGGTGTCTACAGGAATGCACATGAGTTTATGTGTGCTGAGCAGCTACCACGAGGCAAGATAGGCTGGTGTCTACAGGAATAAATGTGAATTTATGTGCGCTGTGCCGCTAGCATGCGACAAGATAGGCTGGTGTCTACAGGAATGCACGCGAGTTTATGTGCGCTGAGCAACTGTAGCACAGGGCAAGATAGGCTGGTGTCTACAGGAATGCACGTGAGTTTATGTGCACTGAGCAGCTACCATGAGGCAAGATAGGTGGGTGTCTACAGGAATAAATGTGAGTTTATGTGCGCTGAGCAGCTACCATGAGGCAAGATAAGCTGGTGTCTACAGGAATAAATGTGAGTTTATGTGTGCTGAGCAGCTACCATGAGTCAAGATAGGCTGGTGTCTACAGGAATGCACGTGAGTTTATGTGTGCTGAGCAGCTACCATGAGGCAAGATCGGCTGGTGTCTACAGGAATAAATGTGAGTTTATGTGTGCTGAGCAGCTACCATGAGGCAAGATAGGCTGGTGTCTTCAGGAATGCACGTGAGTTTATGTGCGCTGAGCAGCTACCATGAGGCAAGATAGGCTGGTGTCTACATGAATAAATGTGAGTTTACGTGCGTTGAGCAACTACCATGAGGCAAGATAGGCTGGTGTCTACAGGAATAAATGTGAGTTTATGTGCACTGAGCAGCTACCATGAGGCAAGATAGATCGGTGTCTACAAGAATGCACGCAAGTTTATGTGCGCTGAGCAACTATAGCAAAGTACAAGATAGGCTGGTGTCTACAGGAATGCACTTGAGTTTATGTGCACTGAGCAGCTACCATGAGGCAAGATAGGCTGGTGTCTACAGGAATAAATGTGAATTTATGTGCGCTGAGCAGCTAGCATGCGGCAAGATAGATCGGTGTCTACAGGAATGCACGCGAGATTATGTGCGCTGAGCAACTATAGCACAGGGCAAGATAGGCTGGTGTCTACAGGAATGCACATGAGTTTATGTGTGCTGAGCAGCTACCACGAGGCAAGATAGGCTGGTGTCTACAGGAATAAATGTGAATTTATGTGCGCTGTGCCGCTAGCATGCGACAAGATAGGCTGGTGTCTACAGGAATGCACGCGAGTTTATGTGCGCTGAGCAACTGTAGCACAGGGCAAGATAGGCTGGTGTCTACAGGAATGCACGTGAGTTTATGTGCACTGAGCAGCTACCATGAGGCAAGATAGGTGGGTGTCTACAGGAATAAATGTGAGTTTATGTGCACTGAGCAGCTACCATGAGGCAAGATAAGCTGGTGTCTACAGGAATAAATGTGAGTTTATGTGCACTGAGCAGCTACCATGAGGCAAGATAGGCTGGTGTCTACAGAAATGCACATGAGTTTATGTGCGATGATCAGCTACCATGAGGCAAGATAGACTGGTGTCTACAGGAATAAATGTGAGTTTATATGCACTGAGCAGCTACCATGAGGCAAGATAGGCTGGTGTCTACAGGAATGCACGCAAGTTTATGTGCACTGAGCAGCTACCATGAGGCAAGATAGGCTGGTGTCTACAGGAATGCACGCAAGTTTATGTGCACTGAGCAGCTACCATGAGGCAAGATAGGCTGGTGTCTACAGGAATAAATGTGAGTTTATATGCGCTGAGCAGCTACCATGAGGCAAGATAGGCTGGTGTCTACAGGAATGCACGCGAGTTTATGTGCACTGAGCAGCTACCATGAGGCAAGATAGGCTGTTGTCTTCAGGAATAAATGTGAGTTTATATGCACTGAGCAGCTACCATGAGGCAAGATAGGCTGGTGTCTACAGGAATAAACGTGAGTTTATGTGGACTGAGCAGCTACCATGAGGCAAGATAGGCTGGTGTCTACAGGAATAAATGTGAGTTTATGTGGACTGAGCAGCTACCATGAGGCAAGATAGGCTGGTGTCTACAGGAATGCACGTGAGTTTATGTGTGCTGAGCAGCTACCATGAGGCAAGATAGGCTGGTGTCTACAGGAATAAATGTGAGTTTATATGCACTGAGCAGCTACCATGAGGCAAGATAGGCTGGTGTCTACAGGAATGCACGCAAGTTTATGTGCACTGAGCAGCTACCATGAGGCAAGATAGGCTGGTGTCTACAGGAATAAATGTGAGTTTATATGCACTGAGCAGCTACCATGAGGCAAGATAGGCTGGTGTCTACAGGAATGCACGCAAGTTTATGTGCACTGAGCAGCTACCATGAGGCAAGATAGGATGGTGTCTACAGGAATAAATGTGAGTTTATAAGCACTGAGCAGCTACCATGAGGCAAGATAGGCTGGTGTCTACAGGAATGCACGCAAGTTTATGTGCACTGAGCAGCTACCATGAGGCAAGATAGGCTGGTGTCTACAGGAATAAATGTGAGTTTATATGCACTGAGTAGCTACCATGAGGCAAGATAGGCTGGTGTCTAGAGGAATGCACGTGAGTTTATGTGTGCTGAGGAGCTACCATGAGGCAAGATAGGCTGGTGTCTACAGGAATAAATGTGAGTTTATGTGGACTGAGCAGCTACTATGAGGCAAGATAGACTGGTGTCTACAGGAATAAATGTGAGTTTATGTGCGCTGAGCAGCTACCATGAGGCAAGATAGGCTGGTGTCTACAGGAATAAATGTGAGTTTATGTGTGCTGAGCAGCTACCATGAGGCAAGATAGGCTGGTGTCTACAGGAATGCACGTGAGTTTATGTGTGCTGAGCAGCTACCATGAGGCAAGATCGGCTGGTGTCTACAGGAATCAATGTGAGTTTATGTGTGCTGAGCAGCTACCATGAGGCAAGATAGGCTGGTGTCTTCAGGAATGCACGTGAGTTTATGTGCGCTGAGCAGCTACCATGAGGCAAGATAGGCTGGTGTCTTCAGGAATGCACGTGAGTTTATGTGCGCTGAGCAGCTACAATGAGGCAAGATAGGCTGGTATCTACAGGAATAAATGTGAGTTTGTGTGAGCTGAGCAGCTACCATGAGGCAAGATCGGCTGGTGTCTACAGGAATAAATGTGAGTTTATGTGCACTGAGCAGCTACCATGAGGCAAGATAGATCGGTGTCTACAGGAATGCACGCGAGTTTATGTGCGCTGAGCAACTATAGCACAGGGCAAGATAGGCTGGTGTCTACAGGAATGCACGTGAGCTTATGTGTGCTGAGCAGCTACCATGAGGCAAGATAGGCTGGTGTCTACAGGAATAAATGTGAATTTATGTGCGCTGAGCAGCTAGCATGCGGCAAGATAGATCGGTGTCTACAGGAATGCACGCGAGTTTATGTGCGCTGAGCAACTATAGCACAGGGCAAGATAGGCTGGTGTCTACAGGAATAAATGTGAGTTTATGTGCGCTGAGCAGCTACCATGAGGCAAGATAGGCTGGTGTCTACAGGAATAAATGTGAGTTTATGTGCACTGAGCAGCTACCATGAGGCAAGGTAGGCTGGTGTCTACAGAAATGCACATGAGTTTATGTGCGATGAGCAGCTACCATGAGGCAAGATAGACTGGTGTCTACAGGAATAAATATGAGTTTATATGCACTGAGCAGCTACCATGAGGCATGATAGGCTGGTGTCTACAGGAATGCACGTGAGTTTATGTGTGCTGAGCAGCTACCATGAGGCAAGATAGGCTGGTGTCTACAGGAATGCACGCGAGTTTATGTGCGCTGAGCAGCTACCATGAGGCAAGATAGGCTGGTGTCTACAGGAATAAATGTGAGTTTATGTGCACTGAGCAGCTACCATGAGGCAAGATAGGCTGGTGTCTACAGGAATAAATGTGAGTTTATTTGCGCTGAGCAGCTACCATGAAGCAAGATAGGCTGGTGTCTACAGGAATAAATGTGAGTTTATGTGCACTGAGCAGCTACCATGAGGCAAGGTAGGCTGGTGTCTACAGGAATAAATGTGAGTTTATGTGCACTGAGCAGCTACCATGAGGCAAGATAGGCTGGTGTCTACAGGAATAAATGTGAATTTATGTGCGCTGAGCAGCTAGCATGCTGCAAGATAGGCTGGTGTCTACAGGAATGCACGCAAGTTTATGTGCGCTGAGCAACCATAGCACAGGGCAAGATATGCTGGTGTCTACAGGAATGCACGTGAGTTTATGTGTGCTGAGCAGCTACCATGAGGCAAGATAGGCTGGTGTCTACAGGAATAAATGTGAGTTTATGTGTGCTGAGCAGCTACCATGAGGCAAGATCGGCTGCTGTCTACAGGAATAAATGTGAGTTTATGTGCGCTGAGCAGCTACCATGAGGCAAGATCGGCTGGTGCCTTCAGGAATAAATGTGAGCTTATGTGCACTGAGCAGCTACCATGAGGCAAAATCGGCTGGTGTCTACAGGAATAAATCTGAGTTTATGTGCGCTGAGCAGCTACCATGAGGCAAGATAGGCTGGTGTCTACAGGAATAAATGTGAGTTTATGTGCGCTGAGCAGCTACCATAAGGCAAGATATGCTGGTGTCTACAGGAATAAATGTAAGTTTATGTGCACTGAGCAGCTACCATGAGGCAAGATAGGCTGGTGTATACAGGAATGCACGTGAGTTTATGTGCACTGTGCAGCTAGCACAAGGCCAGATATGCTGGTGTCTACAGGAATAAATGTGAGTTTATGTCCATTGAGTAGCTACCATGAGGCAAGATCGGCTGGTGTCTACAGGAATGCACGTGAGATTATGTGTGCTGAGCAGCTACAATGAGGCAAGATAGGCTGGTGTCTACAGGAATAAATGTGAGTTTATATGCACTGAGCAGCTACCATGAGGCAAGATAGGCTGGTGTCTACAGGAATAAATGTGAGTTTATATGCACTGAGCAGCTACCATGAGGCAAGATAGGCTGGTGTCTACAGGAATGCACGCAAGTTTATGTGCACAGAGCAGCTACAATGAGGCAAGATAGGCTGGTGTCTACAGGAATAAATGTGAGTTTATATGCACTGAGCAGCTACCATGAGGCAAGATAGGCCGGTGTCTACAGGAATAAATGTGAGTTTATGTGTGCTGAGCAGCTACCATGAGGCAAGATCGGCTGGTGTCTACAGGAATAAATGTGAGTTTATGTGCGCTGAGCAGCTACCATGAGGCAAGATCGGCTGGTGTCTACAGGAATAAATGTGAGCTTATGTGCGCTGAGCAGCTACCATGAGGCAAGATCGGCTGGTGTCTACAGGAATAAATGTGAGTTTATGTGCGCTGAGCAGCTACCATGAGGCAAGATAGGCTGGTGTCTACAGGAAGAAATGTGAGTTTATGTGCGCTGAGCAGCTACCATGAGGCAAGATATGCTGGTGTCTACAGGAATAAATGTGAGTTTATGTGCGCTGAGCAGCTACCATGAGGCAAGATCGGCTGGTGTCTACAGGAATAAATGTGAGTTTATGTGCGCTGAGCAGCTACCATGAGGCAAGATAGGCTGGTGTCTACAGGAATAAATGTGAGTTTATGTGCGCTGAGCAGCTACCATGAGGCAAGATATGCTGGTGTCTACAGGAATAAATGTGAGTTTATGTGCGCTGAGCAGCT
This sequence comes from Ambystoma mexicanum, assembly GCF_040938575.1. Classification (NCBI taxonomy): domain Eukaryota; kingdom Metazoa; phylum Chordata; class Amphibia; order Caudata; family Ambystomatidae; genus Ambystoma; species Ambystoma mexicanum. The sequence continues at coordinate 6,818,617 of NC_090931.1, read as the reverse complement.
ACCATGAGGCAAGATAGGCTGGTGTCTACAGGAATAAATGTGAGTTTATGTGCGCTGAGCAGCTACCATGAGGCAAGATATGCTGGTGTCTACAGGAATAAATGTGAGTTTATGTGCGCTGAGCAGCTACCATGAGGCAAGATAGGCTGGTGTCTACAGGAATGCACGTGAGTTTATGTGTGCTGAGCAGCTACCATGAGGCAAGATAGGCTGGTGTCTACAGGAATGCACGCAAGTTTATGTGCACTGAGCAGCTACCATGAGGCAAGATAGGCTGGTGTCTACAGGAATGCACGTGAGTTTATGTGTGCTGAGCAGATACCATGAGGCAAGATAGGCTGGTGTCTACAGGAATAAATGTGAGTTTATATGCACTGAGCAGCTACCATGAGGCAAGATAGGCTGGTGTCTACAGGAATGCACGCAAGTTTATGTGCACTGAGCAGCTACCATGAGGCAAGATAGGCTGGTGTCTACAGGAATGCACGTGAGTTTATGTGTGCTGAGCAGCTACCATGAGGCAAGATAGGCTGGTGTCTACAGGAATAAATGAGAGTTTATATGCACTGAGCAGCTGTCATGAGGCAAGATAGGCTGGTGTCTAGAGGAATGCACGTGAGTTTATGTGTGCTGAGCAGCTACCATGAGGCAAGATAGGCTGGTGTCTACAGGAATAAATGTGAGTTTATGTGTGCTGAGCAGCTACCATGAGGCAAGATAGGCTGGTGTCTACAGGAATGCACGTGAGTTTATGTGCGCTGAGCAGCTACCATGAGGCAAGATAGGCTGGTGTCTACAGGAATAAATGTGAGTTTATATGCACTGAGCAGCTACCATGAGGCAAGATAGGCTGGTGTCTACAGGAATGCACGCAAGTTTATGTGCACTGAGCAGCTACCATGAGGCAAGATAGGCTGGTGTCTACAGGAATGCACGTGAGTTTATGTGTGCTGAGCAGATACCATGAGGCAAGATAGGCTGGTGTCTACAGGAATAAATGTGAGTTTATATGCACTGAGCAGCTACCATGAGGCAAGATAGGCTGGTGTCTACAGGAATGCACGCAAGTTTATGTGCACTGAGCAGCTACCATGAGGCAAGATAGGCTGGTGTCTACAGGAATGCACGTGAGTTTATGTGTGCTGAGCAGCTACCATGAGGCAAGATAGGCTGGTGTCTACAGGAATAAATGAGAGTTTATATGCACTGAGCAGCTGTCATGAGGCAAGATAGGCTGGTGTCTACAGGAATGCACGCGAGTTTATGCGCACTGAGCAGCTACCATGAGGCAAGATAGGCTAGTGTCTACAGGAATTCACGCGAGTTTATGTGCACTGAGCAGCTACAATGAGGCAAGATAGGCTGCTGTCTACAGGAATAAATGTGAGTTTATGTGCGCTGAGCAGATACCATGAGGCAAGATAGGCTGGTGTCTACAGGAAAAAATGAGAGTTTATATGCACTGAGCAGCTGTCATGAGGCAAGATAGGCTGGTGTCTACAGGAATGCACGCGAGTTTATGTGCACTGAGCAGCTACCATGAGGCAAGATAGGCTGGTGTCTACAGGAATGCACGCAAGTTTATGTGCACTGAGCAGCTACAATGAGGCAAGATAGGCTGCTGTCTACAGGAATAAATGTGAGTTTATATGCACTGAGCAGCTACCATGAGGCAAGATAGGCTGGTGTCTACAGGAATAAATGTGAGTTTATGTGTGCTGAGCAGCTACCATGAGGCAAGATCGGCTGGTGTCTACAGGAATAAATTTGTGATTATGTGCGCTGAGCAGCTACCATGAGGCAAGATCGCCTGGTGTCTACAGGGATAAATGTGAGCTTATGTGCGCTGAGCAGCTACCATAAGGCAAAATCGGCTGGTGTCTACAGGAATAAATGTGAGTTTATGTGCGCTGAGCAGCTACCATGAGGCAAGATCGGCTGGTGTCTACAGGAATAAATGTGAGTTTATGTGCGCTGAGCAGCTACCATGAGGCAAGATAGGCTGGTGTCTACAGGAATAAATGTGAGTTTATGTGCGCTGAGCAGCTACCATGAGGCAAGATAGGCTGGTGTATACAGGAATGCACGTGAGTTTATGTGCACTGAGCAGCTACCATGAGGCAAGATAGGCTGGTGTCTACAGGAATGCACGTGAGTTTATGTGTGCTGAGCAGCTACCATGAGGCAAGATAGGCTGGTGTCTACAGGAATAAATGTGAGTTTATGTGGACTGAGCAGCTACCATGAGGCAAGATAGGCTGGTGTCTACAGGAATGCACGCGAGTTTATGTGCACTGAGCAGCTACCATGAGGCAAGATAGGCTAGTGTCTACAGGAATGCACGTGAGTTTATGTGCGCTGAGCAGCTACCATGAGGCAAGATAGGCTGGTGTCTACAGGAATAAATGTGAGTTTATATGCACTGAGCATCTACCATGAGGCAAGATAGGCTGGTGTCTACAGGAATGCACGCGAGTTTATGTGCACTGAGCAGCTACCATGAGGCAAGATAGGCTAGTGTCTACAGGAATGCACGTGAGTTTATGTGTGCTGAGCAGATACCATGAGGCAAGATAGGCTGGTGTCTACAGGAATAAATGAGAGTTTATATGCACTGAGCAGCTATCATGGGGCAAGATAGGCTGGTGTCTACAGGAATGCACGCAAGTTTATGTGCACTGAGCAGCTACCATGAGGCAAGATAGGCTGGCGTCTACAGGAATGCACGCGAGTTTATGTGCACTGAGCAGCTACCATGAGGCAAGATAGGCTGGTGTCTGCAGGAATAAATGTGAATTTATATGCACTGAGCAGCTACCATGAGGCAAGATAGGCTGGTGTCTACAGGAATGCACGCAAGTTTATGTGCACTGAGCAGCTACCATGAGGCAAGATAGGCTAGTGTCTACAGGAATAAATGTGAGTTTATATGCACTGAGTAGCTACCATGAGGCAAGATAGGCTGTTGTCTACAGGAATGCACGTGAGTTTATGTGTGCTGAGCAGCTACCATGAGGCAAGATAGGCTGGTGTCTAGAGGAATGCATGCGAGTTTATGTGCACTGAGCAGCTACCATGAGGCAAGATAGGCTGGTATCTACAGGAATGCACGCGAATTTATGTGCACTGAGCAGCTACCATGAGGCAAGATAGGATGGTGTCTACAGGAATAAATGTGAGTTTATGTGCGCTGAGCAGCTACCATGAGGCAAGAAAGGCTGGTGTCTACAGGAATAAATGTGAGTTTATGTGGACTGAGCAGCTACCATGAGGCAAGATAGACTGGTGTCTACAGGAATAAATGTGAGTTTATGTGCGCTGAGCAGCTACCATGAGGCAAGATAGGCTGGTGTCTACAGGAATAAATATGAGTTTATGTGCGCTGACCAGCTACCATGAGGCAAGATAGGCTGGTGTCTACAGGAATAAATGTGAGTTTATTTGTGCTGAGCAGCTACCATGAGGCAAGATAGGCTAGTGTCTACAGGAATTCACGCGAGTTTATGTGCACTGAGCAGCTACCATGAGGCAAGATAGGCTGGTGTCTACAGGAATAAATGTGAGTTTATATGCACTGAGTAGCTACCATGAGGCAAGATAGGCTGGTGTCTAGAGGAATGCACGTGAGTTTATGTGTGCTGAGCAGCTGCCATGAGGCAAGTTAGGCTCGTGTCTACAGGAATAAATGTGAGTTTATGTGGACTGAGCAGCTACCATGAGGCAAGATAGACTGGTGTCTACAGGAATAAATGTGAGTTTATGTGCGCTGAGCAGCTACCATGAGGCAAGATAGGCTGGTGTCTACAGGAATAAATGTGAGTTTATGTGCGCTGAGCAGCTACCATGAGGCAAGATAGGCTGGTGTCTACAGGAATAAATGTGAGTTTATGTGTGCTGAGCAGCTACCATGAGGCAAGATAGGCTGGTGTCTTCAGGAATGCACGTGAGTTTATGTGCGCTGAGCAGCTACCATGAGGCAAGATAGGCTGGTGACTACATGAATAAATGTGAGTTTACGTGCGTTGAGCAACTACCATGAGGCAAGATAGGCTGGTGTCTACAGGAATAAATGTGAGTTTATGTGCACTGAGCAGCTACCATGAGGCAAGATAGATCGGTGTCTACAAGAATGCACGCAAGTTTATGTGCGCTGAGCAACTATAGCACAGGGCAAGATAGGCTGGTGTCTACAGGAATGCACGTGAGTTTATGTGTGCTGAGCAGCTACCATGAGGCAAGATAGGCTGGTGTCTACAGGAATAAATGTGAATTTATGTGCGCTGAGCAGCTAGCATGCGGCAAGATAGATCGGTGTCTACAGGAATGCACGCGAGTTTATGTGCGCTGAGCAACTATAGCACAGGGCAAGATAGGCTGGTGTCTACAGGAATGCACGTGAGTTTATGTGTGCTGAGCAGCTACCACGAGGCAAGATAGGCTGGTGTCTACAGGAATAAATGTGAATTTATGTGCGCTATGCCGCTAGCATGCGACAAGATAGGCTGGTGTCTACAGGAATGCACGCGAGTTTATGTGCGCTGAGCAACTATAGCACAGGGCAAGATAGGCTGGTGTCTACAGGAATGCACGTGAGTTTATGTGCACTGAGCAGCTACCATGAGGCAAGATAGGCGGGTGTCTACAGGAATAAATGTGAGTTTATGTGCACTGAGCAGCTACCATGAGGCAAGATAGGCTGGTGTCTACAGGAATGCACGCAAGTTTATGTGCACTGAGCAGCTACCATGAGGCAAGATAGGCTGGTGTCTACAGGAATGCACGCAAGTTTATGTGCACTGAGCAGCTACCATGAGGCAAGATAGGCTGGTGTCTACAGGAATAAATGTGAGTTTATATGCGCTGAGCAGCTACCATGAGGCAAGATAGGCTGGTGTCTACAGGAATGCACGCGAGTTTATGTGCACTGAGCAGCTACCATGAGGCAAGATAGGCTGTTGTCTACAGGAATAAATGTGAGTTTATATGCACTGAGCAGCTACCATGAGGCAAGATAGGCTGGTGTCTACAGGAATAAACGTGAGTTTATGTGGACTGAGCAGCTACCATGAGGCAAGATAGTCTGGTGTCTACAGGAATAAATGTGAGTTTATGTGGACTGAGCAGCTACCATGAGGCAAGATAGGCTGGTGTCTACAGGAATGCACGCGAGTTTATGTGCACTGAGAAGCTACCATGAGGCAAGATAGGCTGGTGTCTACAGGAATGCACGTGAGTTTATGTGTGCTGAGCAGCTACCATGAGGCAAGATAGGCTGGTGTCTACAGGAATAAATGTGAGTTTATATGCACTGAGCAGCTACCATGAGGCAAGATAGGCTGGTGTCTACAGGAATGCACGCAAGTTTATGTGCACTGAGCAGCTACCATGAGGCAAGATAGGCTGGTGTCTACAGGAATGCACGTGAGTTTATGTGTGCTGAGCAGATACCATGAGGCAAGATAGGCTGGTGTCTACAGGAAAAAATGAGAGTTTATATGCACTGAGCAGCTGTCATGAGGCAAGATAGGCTGGTGTCTACAGGAATGCACGCGAGTTTATGTGCACTGAGCAGCTACCATGAGGCAAGATAGGCTGGTGTCTACAGGAATGCACGCAAGTTTATGTGCACTGAGCAGCTACAATGAGGCAAGATAGGCTGCTGTCTACAGGAATAAATGTGAGTTTATATGCACTGAGCAGCTACCATGAGGCAAGATAGGCTGGTGTCTACAGGAATAAATGTGAGTTTATGTGCACTGAGCAGCTACCATGAGGCAAGATAGGCTGGTGTCTACAGGAATAAATGTGAGTTTATGTGTGCTGAGCAGCTACCATGAGGCAAGATCGGCTGGTGTCTACAGGAATAAATTTGTGATTATGTGCGCTGAGCAGCTACCATAAGGCAAAATCGGCTGGTGTCTACAGGAATAAATGTGAGTTTATGTGCGCTGAGCAGCTACCATGAGGCAAGATCGGCTGGTGTCTACAGGAATAAATGTGAGTTTATGTGCGCTGAGCAGCTACCATGAGGCAAGATAGGCTGGTGTCTACAGGAATAAATGTGAGTTTATGTGCGCTGAGCAGCTACCATGAGGCAAGATAGGCTGGTGTATACAGGAATGCACGTGAGTTTATGTGCACTGAGCAGCTACCATGAGGCAAGATAGGCTGGTGTCTACAGGAATGCACGTGAGTTTATGTGTGCTGAGCAGCTACCATGAGGCAAGATAGGCTGGTGTCTACAGGAATAAATGTGAGTTTATGTGGACTGAGCAGCTACCATGAGGCAAGATAGGCTGGTGTCTACAGGAATGCACGCGAGTTTATGTGCACTGAGCAGCTACCATGAGGCAAGATAGGCTAGTGTCTACAGGAATGCACGTGAGTTTATGTGCGCTGAGCAGCTACCATGAGGCAAGATAGGCTGGTGTCTACAGGAATAAATGTGAGTTTATATGCACTGAGCATCTACCATGAGGCAAGATAGGCTGGTGTCTACAGGAATGCACGCGAGTTTATGTGCACTGAGCAGCTACCATGAGGCAAGATAGGCTAGTGTCTACAGGAATGCACGTGAGTTTATGTGTGCTGAGCAGATACCATGAGGCAAGATAGGCTGGTGTCTACAGGAATAAATGAGAGTTTATATGCACTGAGCAGCTATCATGGGGCAAGATAGGCTGGTGTCTACAGGAATGCACGCAAGTTTATGTGCACTGAGCAGCTACCATGAGGCAAGATAGGCTGGCGTCTACAGGAATGCACGCGAGTTTATGTGCACTGAGCAGCTACCATGAGGCAAGATAGGCTGGTGTCTGCAGGAATAAATGTGAATTTATATGCACTGAGCAGCTACCATGAGGCAAGATAGGCTGGTGTCTACAGGAATGCACGCAAGTTTATGTGCACTGAGCAGCTACCATGAGGCAAGATAGGCTAGTGTCTACAGGAATAAATGTGAGTTTATATGCACTGAGTAGCTACCATGAGGCAAGATAGGCTGTTGTCTACAGGAATGCACGTGAGTTTATGTGTGCTGAGCAGCTACCATGAGGCAAGATAGGCTGGTGTCTAGAGGAATGCATGCGAGTTTATGTGCACTGAGCAGCTACCATGAGGCAAGATAGGCTGGTGTCTACAGGAATGCACGCGAATTTATGTGCACTGAGCAGCTACCATGAGGCAAGATAGGATGGTGTCTACAGGAATAAATGTGAGTTTATGTGCGCTGAGCAGCTACCATGAGGCAAGAAAGGCTGGTGTCTACAGGAATAAATGTGAGTTTATGTGGACTGAGCAGCTACCATGAGGCAAGATAGACTGGTGTCTACAGGAATAAATGTGAGTTTATGTGCGCTGAGCAGCTACCATGAGGCAAGATAGGCTGGTGTCTACATGAATAAATATGAGTTTATGTGCGCTGACCAGCTACCATGAGGCAAGATAGGCTGGTGTCTACAGGAATAAATGTGAGTTTATTTGTGCTGAGCAGCTACCATGAGGCAAGATAGGCTAGTGTCTACAGGAATTCACGCAAGTTTATGTGCACTGAGCAGCTACCATGAGGCAAGATAGGCTGGTGTCTACAGGAATAAATGTGAGTTTATATGCACTGAGTAGCTACCATGAGGCAAGATAGGCTGGTGTCTAGAGGAATGCACGTGAGTTTATGTGTGCTGAGCAGCTGCCATGAGGCAAGATAGGCTCGTGTCTACAGGAATAAATGTGAGTTTATGTGTGCTGAGCAGCTACCATGAGGCAAGATAGGCTGGTGTCTACAGGAATAAATGTGAGTTTATGTGCGCTGAGCAGCTACCATGAGGCAAGATAGGCTGGTGTCTACAGGAATAAATGTGAGTTTATGTGTGCTGAGCAGCTACCATGAGGCAAGATAGGCTGGTGTCTTCAGGAATGCACGTGAGTTTATGTGCGCTGAGCAGCTACCATGAGGCAAGATAGGCTGGTGACTACATGAATAAATGTGAGTTTACGTGCGTTGAGCAACTACCATGAGGCAAGATAGGCTGGTGTCTACAGGAATAAATGTGAGTTTATGTGCACTGAGCAGCTACCATGAGGCAAGATAGATCGGTGTCTACAAGAATGCACGCACGTTTATGTGCGCTGAGCAACTATAGCACAGGGCAAGATAGGCTGGTGTCTACAGGAATGCACGTGAGTTTATGTGTGCTGAGCAGCTACCATGAGGCAAGATAGGCTGGTGTCTACAGGAATAAATGTGAATTTATGTGCGCTGAGCAGCTAGCATGCGGCAAGATAGATCGGTGTCTACAGGAATGCACGCGAGTTTATGTGCGCTGAGCAACTATAGCACAGGGCAAGATAGGCTGGTGTCTACAGGAATGCACGTGAGTTTATGTGTGCTGAGCAGCTACCACGAGGCAAGATAGGCTGGTGTCTACAGGAATAAATGTGAATTTATGTGCGCTATGCCGCTAGCATGCGACAAGATAGGCTGGTGTCTACAGGAATGCACGCGAGTTTATGTGCGCTGAGCAACTATAGCACAGGGCAAGATAGGCTGGTGTCTACAGGAATGCACGTGAGTTTATGTGCACTGAGCAGCTACCATGAGGCAAGATAGGCGGGTGTCTACAGGAATAAATGTGAGTTTATGTGCACTGAGCAGCTACCATGAGGCAAGATAGGCTGGTGTCTACAGGAATGCATCAAGTTTATGTGCACTGAGCAGCTACCATGAGGCAAGATAGGCTGGTGTCTACAGGAATGCACGCAAGTTTATGTGCACTGAGCAGCTACCATGAGGCAAGATAGGCTGGTGTCTACAGGAATAAATGTGAGTTTATATGCGCTGAGCAGCTACCATGAGGCAAGATAGGCTGGTGTCTACAGGAATGCACGCGAGTTTATGTGCACTGAGCAGCTACCATGAGGCAAGATAGGCTGTTGTCTACAGGAATAAATGTGAGTTTATATGCACTGAGCAGCTACCATGAGGCAAGATAGGCTGGTGTCTACAGGAATAAACGTGAGTTTATGTGGACTGAGCAGCTACCATGAGGCAAGATAGTCTGGTGTCTACAGGAATAAATGTGAGTTTATGTGGACTGAGCAGCTACCATGAGGCAAGATAGGCTGGTGTCTACAGGAATGCACGCGAGTTTATGTGCACTGAGAAGCTACCATGAGGCAAGATAGGCTGGTGTCTACAGGAATGCACGTGAGTTTATGTGTGCTGAGCAGCTACCATGAGGCAAGATAGGCTGGTGTCTACAGGAATAAATGTGAGTTTATATGCACTGAGCAGCTACCATGAGGCAAGATAGGCTGGTGTCTACAGGAATGCACGCAAGTTTATGTGCACTGAGCAGCTACCATGAGGCAAGATAGGCTGGTGTCTACAGGAATAAATGTGAGTTTATATGCACTGAGCAGCTATCATGAGGCAAGATAGGATGGTGTCTTCAGGAATGCACGTGAGTTTATGTGCACTGAGCAGCTACCATGAGGCAAGATAGGCTGGTGTCTACAGGAATGCACGCGAGTTTATGTGCACTGAGCAGCTACCATGAGGCAAGATAGGATGGTGTCTACAGGAATAAATGTGAGTTTATAAGCACTGAGCAGCTACCATGAGGCAAGATAGGCTGGTGTCTACAGGAATGCACGCAAGTTTATGTGCACTGAGCAGCTACCATGAGGCAAGATAGGCTGGTGTCTACAGGAATAAATGTGAGTTTATATGCACTGAGTAGCTACCATGAGGCAAGATAGGCTGGTGTCTAGAGGAATGCACGTGAGTTTATGTGTGCTGAGCAGCTACCATGAGGCAAGATAGGCTGGTGTCTACAGGAATAAATGTGAGTTTATGTGGACTGAGCAGCTACTATGAGGCAAGATAGACTGGTGTCTACAGGAATAAATGTGAGTTTATGTGCGCTGAGCAGCTACCATGAGGCAAGATAGGCTGGTGTCTACAGGAATAAATGTGAGTTTATGTGTGCTGAGCAGCTACCATGAGGCAAGATAGGCTGGTGTCTACAGGAATGCACGTGAGTTTATGTGTGCTGAGCAGCTAGCATGCAGCAAGATAGGCTGGTGTCTACAGGAATAAATGTGAGTTTATGTGTGCTGAGCAGCTACCATGAGGCAAGATCGGCTGGTGTCTACAGGAATAAATGTGAGTTTATGTGCGCTGAGCAGCTACCATGAGGCAAGATCGGCTGGTGTCTACAGGAATAAATGTGAGTTTATGTGCGCTGAGCAGCTACCATGAGGCAAGATCGGCTGGTGTCTACAGGTTTAAATGTGAGTTTATGTGCGCTGAGCAGCTACCATGAGGCAAGATAGGCTGGTGTCTACAGGAATAAATGTGAGTTTATGTGCGCTGAGCAGCTACCATGAGGCAAGATAGGCTGGTGTCTACAGGAATAAGTGTGAGTTTATGTGCGCTGAGCAGCTACCATGAGGCAAGATCGGCTGGTGTCTACAGGAATAAATGTGAGTTTATGTGTGCTGAGCAGCTACCATGAGGCAAGATATGCTGGTGTCTACAGGAATAAATGTGAGTTTATGTGCGCTGAGCAGCTACCATGAGGCAAGATAGGCTGGTGTCTACAGGAATGCACGTGAGTTTATGTGCGCTGAGCAGCTACCATGAGGCAAGATAGGCTGGTGTCTACAGGAATAAATGTGAGTTTATATGCACTGAGCAGCTACCATGAGGCAAGATAGGCTGGTGTCTACAGGAATGCACACGAGTTTATGTGCACTGAGCAGCTACCATGAGGCAAGATAGGCTGGTGTCTACAGGAATGCACGTGACTTTATGTGTGCTGAGCAGATACCATGAGGCAAGATAGGCTGGTGTCTACAGGAAAAAATGAGAGTTTATATGCACTGAGCAGCTGTCATGAGGCAAGATAGGCTGGTGTCTACAGGAATGCACGTGAGTTTATGTGCACTGAGCAGCTACCATGAGGCAAGATAGGCTGGTGTCTACAGGAATGCACGCAAGTTTATGTGCACTGAGCAGCTACAATGAGGCAAGATAGGCTGCTGTCTACAGGAATAAATGTGAGTTTATATGCACTGAGCAGCTAGCATGAGGCAAGATCGGCTGGTGTCTACAGGAATAAATTAGTGATTATGTGCGCTGAGCAGCTACCATGAGGCAAAATCGGCTGGTGTCTACAGGAATAAATGTGAGTTTATGTGCGCTGAGCAGCTACCATGAGGCAAGATCGGCTGGTGTCTACAGGAATAAATGTGAGTTTATGTGCGCTGAGCAGCTACCATGAGGCAAGATAGGCTGATGTATACAGGAATGCACGTGAGTTTATGTGCACTGAGCAGCTACCATGAGGCAAGATAGGCTGGTGTCTACAGGAATGCACGTGAGTTTATGTGTGCTGAGCAGCTACCATGAGGCAAGATAGGCTGGTGTCTACAGGAATAAATGTGAGTTTATGTGGACTGAGCAGCTACCATGAGGCAAGATAGGCTGGTGTCTACAGGAATGCACGCGAGTTTATGTGCACTGAGCAGCTACCATGAGGCAAGATAGGCTAGTGTCTACAGGAATGCACGTGAGTTTATGTGTGCTGAGCAGCTACCATGAGGCAAGATAGGCTGGTGTCTACAGGAATAAATGTGAGTTTATATGCACTGAGCATCTACCATGAGGCAAGATAGGCTGGTGTCTACAGGAATGCATGCAAGTTTATGTGCACTGAGCAGCTACCATGAGGCAAGATAGGCTAGTGTCTACAGGAATGCACGTGAGTTTATGTGTGCTGAGCAGATACCATGAGGCAAGATAGGCTGGTGTCTACAGGAATAAATGAGAGTTTATATGCACTGAGCAGCTATCATGGGGCAAGATAGGCTGGTGTCTACAGGAATGCACGCAAGTTTATGTGCACTGAGCAGCTACCATGAGGCAAGATAGGCTGGCGTCTACAGGAATGCACGCGAGTTTATGTGCACTGAGCAGCTACCATGAGGCAAGATAGGCTGGTGTCTGCAGGAATAAATGTGAATTTATATGCACTGAGCAGCTACCATGAGGCAAGATAGGCTGGTGTCTACAGGAATGCACGCAAGTTTATGTGCACTGAGCAGCTACCATGAGGCAAGATAGGCTAGTGTCTACAGGAATAAATGTGAGTTTATATGCACTGAGTAGCTACCATGAGGCAAGATAGGCTGTTGTCTACAGGAATGCACGTGAGTTTATGGGTGCTGAGCAGCTACCATGAGGCAAGATAGGCTGGTGTCTAGAGGAATGCACGCGAGTTTATGTGCACTGAGCAGCTACCATGAGGCAAGATAGGCTGGTGTCTACAGGAATGCACGCGAGTTTATGTGCACTGAGCAGCTACCATGAGGCAAGATAGGATGGTGTCTACAGGAATAAATGTGAGTTTATGTGCGCTGAGCTGCTACCATGAGGCAAGAAAGGCTGGTGTCTACAGGAATAAATGTGAGTTTATGTGGACTGAGCAGCTACCATGAGGCAAGATAGACTGGTGTCTACAGCAATAAATGTGAGTTTATGTGCGCTGAGCAGCTACCATGAGGCAAGATAGGCTGGTGTCTACAGGAATAAATATGAGTTTATGTGCGCTGAGCAGCTACCATGAGGCAAGATAGGCTGGTGTCTACAGGAATAAATGTGAGTTTATTTGTGCTGAGCAGCTACCATGAGGCAAGATAGGCTAGTGTCTACAGGAATTCACGCGAGTTTATGTGCACTGAGCAGCTACCATGAGGCAAGATAGGCTGGTGTCTACAGGAATGCACGTGAGTTTATGTGTGCTGAGCAGATACCATGAGGCAAGATAGGCTGGTGTCTACAGGAAAAAATGAGAGTTTATATGCACTGAGCAGCTGTCATGAGGCAAGATAGGCTGGTGTCCACAGGAATGCACGCGAGTTTATGTGCACTGAGCAGCTACCATGAGGCAAGATAGGCTGGTGTCTACAGGAATGCACGCAAGTTTATGTGCACTGAGCAGCTACAATGAGGCAAGATAGGCTGCTGTCTACAGGAATAAATGTGAGTTTATATGCACTGAGCAGCTACCATGAGGCAAGATAGGCTGGTGTCTACAGGAATAAATGTGAGTTTATGTGTGCTGAGCAGCTACAATGAGGCAAGATAGGCTGCTGTCTACAGGAATAAATGTGAGTTTATATGCACTGAGCAGCTACCATGAGGCAAGATAGGCTGGTGTCTACAGGAATAAATGTGAGTTTATATGCACTGAGCAGCTACCATGAGGCAAGATAGGCTGGTGTCTACAGGAATAAATGTGAGTTTATGTGTGCTGAGCAGCTACCATGAGGCAAGATAGGCTGGTGTCTACAGGAATAAATGTGAGTTTATGTGTGCTGAGCAGCTACCATGAGGCAAGATAGGCTGGTGTCTACAGGAATAAATGTGAGTTTATGTGTGCTGAGCAGCTACCATGAGGCAAGATCGGCTGGTGTCTACAGGAATAAATTTGTGATTATGTGCGCTGAGCAGCTACCATGAGGCAAGATCGGCTGGTGTCTACAGGGATAAATGTGAGCTTATGTGCGCTGAGCAGCTACCATAAGGCAAAATCGGCTGGTGTCTACAGGAATAAATGTGAGTTTATGTGCGCTGAGCAGCTACCATGAGGCAAGATCGGCTGGTGTCTACAGGAATAAATGTGAGTTTATGTGCGCTGAGCAGCTACCATGAGGCAAGATAGGCTGGTGTCTACAGGAATAAATGTGAGTTTATGTGCGCTGAGCCGCTACCATGAGGCAAGATAGGCTGGTGTATACAGGAATGCACGTGAGTTTATGTGCACTGAGCAGCTACCATGAGGCAAGATAGGCTGGTGTCTACAGGAATGCACGTGAGTTTATGTGTGCTGAGCAGCTACCATGAGGCAAGATAGGCTGGTGTCTACAGGAATAAATGTGAGTTTATGTGGACTGAGCATCTACCATGAGGCAAGATAGGCTGGTGTCTACAGGAATGCACGCGAGTTTATGTGCACTGAGCAGCTACCATGAGGCAAGATAGGCTAGTGTCTACAGGAATGCACGTGAGTTTATGTGCGCTGAGCAGCTACCATGAGGCAAGATAGGCTGGTGTCTACAGGAATAAATGTGAGTTTATATGCACTGAGCATCTACCATGAGGCAAGATAGGCTTGTGTCTACAGGAATGCACGCGAGTTTATGTGCACTGAGCAGCTACCATGAGGCAAGATAGGCTAGTGTCTACAGGAATGCACGTGAGTTTATGTGTGCTGAGCAGCTACCATGAGGCAAGATAGGCTGGTGTCTGCAGGAATAAATGTGAATTTATATGCACTGAGCAGCTACCATGAGGCAAGATAGGCTGGTGTCTACAGGAATGCACGCAAGTTTATGTGCACTGAGCAGCTACCATGAGGCAAGATAGGCTAGTGTCTACAGGAATAAATGTGAGTTTATATGCACTGAGTAGCTACCATGAGGCAAGATAGGCTGTTGTCTACAGGAATGCACGTGAGTTTATGTGTGCTGAGCAGCTACCATGAGGCAAGATAGGCTGGTGTCTAGAGGAATGCATGCGAGTTTATGTGCACTGAGCAGCTACCATGAGGCAAGATAGGCTGGTGTCTACAGGAATGCACGCGAATTTATGTGCACTGAGCAGCTACCATGAGGCAAGATAGGATGGTGTCTACAGGAATAATTGTGAGTTTATGTGCGCTGAGCAGCTACCATGAGGCAAGAAAGGCTGGTGTCTACAGGAATAAATGTGAGTTTATGTGGACTGAGCAGCTACCATGAGGCAAGATAGACTGGTGTCTACAGGAATAAATGTGAGTTTATGTGCGCTGAGCAGCTACCATGAGGCAAGATAGGCTGGTGTCTACAGGAATAAATATGAGTTTATGTGCGCTGAGCAGCTACCATGAGGCAAGATAGGCTGGTGTCTACAGGAATAAATGTGAGTTTATTTGTGCTGAGCAGCTACCATGAGGCAAGATAGGCTAGTGTCTACAGGAATTCACGCGAGTTTATGTGCACTGAGCAGCTACCATGAGGCAAGATAGGCTGGTGTCTACAGGAATAAATGTGAGTTTATACGCACTGAGTAGCTACCATGAGGCAAGATAGGCTGGTGTCTAGAGGAATGCACGTGAGTTTATGTGTGCTGAGCAGCTACCATGAGGCAAGATAAGCTGGTGTCTACAGGAATAAATGTGAGTTTATGTGCGCTGAGCAGCTACCATGAGGCAAGATAGGCTGGTGTCTACAGGAATAAATGTGAGTTTATGTGCGCTGAGCAGCTACCATGAGGCAAGATAAGCTGGTGTCTACAGGAATAAATGTGAGTTTATGTGTGCTGAGCAGCTACCATGAGTCAAGATAGGCTGGTGTCTACAGGAATGCACGTGAGTTTATGTGTGCTGAGCAGCTACCATGAGGCAAGATCGGCTGGTGTCTACAGGAATAAATGTGAGTTTATGTGTGCTGAGCAGCTACCATGAGGCAAGATAGGCTGGTGTCTTCAGGAATGCACGTGAGTTTATGTGCGCTGAGCAGCTACCATGAGGCAAGATAGGCTGGTGTCTACATGAATAAATGTGAGTTTACGTGCGTTGAGCAACTACCATGAGGCAAGATAGGCTGGTGTCTACAGGAATAAATGTGAGTTTATGTGCACTGAGCAGCTACCATGAGGCAAGATAGATCGGTGTCTACAAGAATGCACGCAAGTTTATGTGCGCTGAGCAACTATAGCAAAGGGCAAGATAGGCTGGTGTCTACAGGAATGCACTTGAGTTTATGTGTGCTGAGCAGCTACCATGAGGCAAGATAGGCTGGTGTCTACAGGAATAAATGTGAATTTATGTGCGCTGAGCAGCTAGCATGCGGCAAGATAGATCGGTGTCTACAGGAATGCACGCGAGATTATGTGCGCTGAGCAACTATAGCACAGGGCAAGATAGGCTGGTGTCTACAGGAATGCACGTGAGTTTATGTGTGCTGAGCAGCTACCACGAGGCAAGATAGGCTGGTGTCTACAGGAATAAATGTGAATTTATGTGCGCTGTGCCGCTAGCATGCGACAAGATAGGCTGGTGTCTACAGGAATGCACGCGAGTTTATGTGCGCTGAGCAACTGTAGCACAGGGCAAGATAGGCTGGTGTCTACAGGAATGCACGTGAGTTTATGTGCACTGAGCAGCTACCATGAGGCAAGATAGGTGGGTGTCTACAGGAATAAATGTGAGTTTATGTGCACTGAGCAGCTACCATGAGGCAAGATAAGCTGGTGTCTACAGGAATAAATGTGAGTTTATGTGCACTGAGCAGCTACCATGAGGCAAGATAGGCTGGTGTCTACAGAAATGCACATGAGTTTATGTGCGATGATCAGCTACCATGAGGCAAGATAGACTGGTGTCTACAGGAATAAATGTGAGTTTATATGCACTGAGCAGCTACCATGAGGCAAGATAGGCTGGTGTCTACAGGAATGCACGCAAGTTTATGTGCACTGAGCAGCTACCATGAGGCAAGATAGGCTGGTGTCTACAGGAATGCACGCAAGTTTATGTGCACTGAGCAGCTACCATGAGGCAAGATAGGCTGGTGTCTACAGGAATAAATGTGAGTTTATATGCGCTGAGCAGCTACCATGAGGCAAGATAGGCTGGTGTCTACAGGAATGCACGCGAGTTTATGTGCACTGAGCAGCTACCATGAGGCAAGATAGGCTGTTGTCTTCAGGAATAAATGTGAGTTTATATGCACTGAGCAGCTACCATGAGGCAAGATAGGCTGGTGTCTACAGGAATAAACGTGAGTTTATGTGGACTGAGCAGCTACCATGAGGCAAGATAGGCTGGTGTCTACAGGAATAAATGTGAGTTTATGTGGACTGAGCAGCTACCATGAGGCAAGATAGGCTGGTGTCTACAGGAATGCACGTGAGTTTATGTGTGCTGAGCAGCTACCATGAGGCAAGATAGGCTGGTGTCTACAGGAATAAATGTGAGTTTATATGCACTGAGCAGCTACCATGAGGCAAGATAGGCTGGTGTCTACAGGAATGCACGCAAGTTTATGTGCACTGAGCAGCTACCATGAGGCAAGATAGGCTGGTGTCTACAGGAATAAATGTGAGTTTATATGCACTGAGCAGCTACCATGAGGCAAGATAGGCTGGTGTCTACAGGAATGCACGCAAGTTTATGTGCACTGAGCAGCTACCATGAGGCAAGATAGGATGGTGTCTACAGGAATAAATGTGAGTTTATAAGCACTGAGCAGCTACCATGAGGCAAGATAGGCTGGTGTCTACAGGAATGCACGCAAGTTTATGTGCACTGAGCAGCTACCATGAGGCAAGATAGGCTGGTGTCTACAGGAATAAATGTGAGTTTATATGCACTGAGTAGCTACCATGAGGCAAGATAGGCTGGTGTCTAGAGGAATGCACGTGAGTTTATGTGTGCTGAGGAGCTACCATGAGGCAAGATAGGCTGGTGTCTACAGGAATAAATGTGAGTTTATGTGGACTGAGCAGCTACTATGAGGCAAGATAGACTGGTGTCTACAGGAATAAATGTGAGTTTATGTGCGCTGAGCAGCTACCATGAGGCAAGATAGGCTGGTGTCTACAGGAATAAATGTGAGTGTATGTGTGCTGAGCAGCTACCATGAGGCAAGATAGGCTGGTGTCTACAGGAATGCACGTGAGTTTATGTGTGCTGAGCAGCTACCATGAGGCAAGATCGGCTGGTGTCTACAGGAATCAATGTGAGTTTATGTGTGCTGAGCAGCTACCATGAGGCAAGATAGGCTGGTGTCTTCAGGAATGCACGTGAGTTTATGTGCGCTGAGCAGCTACCATGAGGCAAGATAGGCTGGTGTCTTCAGGAATGCACGTGAGTTTATGTGCGCTGAGCAGCTACAATGAGGCAAGATAGGCTGGTATCTACAGGAATAAATGTGAGTTTGTGTGAGCTGAGCAGCTACCATGAGGCAAGATCGGCTGGTGTCTACAGGAATAAATGTGAGTTTATGTGCACTGAGCAGCTACCATGAGGCAAGATAGATCGGTGTCTACAGGAATGCACGCGAGTTTATGTGCGCTGAGCAACTATAGCACAGGGCAAGATAGGCTGGTGTCTACAGGAATGCACGTGAGCTTATGTGTGCTGAGCAGCTACCATGAGGCAAGATAGGCTGGTGTCTACAGGAATAAATGTGAATTTATGTGCGCTGAGCAGCTAGCATGCGGCAAGATAGATCGGTGTCTACAGGAATGCACGCGAGTTTATGTGCGCTGAGCAACTATAGCACAGGGCAAGATAGGCTGGTGTCTACAGGAATAAATGTGAGTTTATGTGCGCTGAGCAGCTACCATGAGGCAAGATAGGCTGGTGTCTACAGGAATAAATGTGAGTTTATGTGCACTGAGCAGCTACCATGAGGCAAGGTAGGCTGGTGTCTACAGAAATGCACATGAGTTTATGTGCGATGAGCAGCTACCATGAGGCAAGATAGACTGGTGTCTACAGGAATAAATATGAGTTTATATGCACTGAGCAGCTACCATGAGGCATGATAGGCTGGTGTCTACAGGAATGCACGTGAGTTTATGTGTGCTGAGCAGCTACCATGAGGCAAGATAGGCTGGTGTCTACAGGAATGCACGCGAGTTTATGTGCGCTGAGCAGCTACCATGAGGCAAGATAGGCTGGTGTCTACAGGAATAAATGTGAGTTTATGTGCACTGAGCAGCTACCATGAGGCAAGATAGGCTGGTGGCTACAGGAATAAATGTGAATTTATATGCGCTGAGCAGCTAGCATGCTGCAAGATAGGCTGGTGTCTACAGGAATGCACGCAAGTTTATGTGCGCTGAGCAACCATAGCACAGGGCAAGATATGCTGGTGTCTACAGGAATGCAAGTGAGTTTATGTGTGCTGAGCAGCTACCATGAAGCAAGATAGGCTGGTGTCTACAGGAATAAATGTGAGTTTATGTGCACTGAGCAGCTACCATGAGGCAAGGTAGGCTGGTGTCTACAGGAATAAATGTGAGTTTATGTGCACTGAGCAGCTACCATGAGGCAAGATAGGCTGGTGTCTACAGGAATAAATGTGAATTTATGTGCGCTGAGCAGCTAGCATGCTGCAAGATAGGCTGGTGTCTACAGGAATGCACGCAAGTTTATGTGCGCTGAGCAACCATAGCACAGGGCAAGATATGCTGGTGTCTACAGGAATGCACGTGAGTTTATGTGTGCTGAGCAGCTACCATGAGGCAAGATAGGCTGGTGTCTACAGGAATAAATGTGAGTTTATGTGTGCTGAGCAGCTACCATGAGGCAAGATCGGCTGCTGTCTACAGGAATAAATGTGAGTTTATGTGTGCTGAGCAGCTACCATGAGGCAAGATCGGCTGCTGTCTACAGGAATAAATGTGAGTTTATGTGCGCTGAGCAGCTACCATGAGGCAAGATCGGCTGGTGCCTTCAGGAATAAATCTGAGTTTATGTGCGCTGAGCAGCTACCATGAGGCAAGATAGGCTGGTGTCTACAGGAATAAATGTGAGTTTATGTGCGCTGAGCAGCTACCATAAGGCAAGATATGCTGGTGTCTACAGGAATAAATGTAAGTTTATGTGCGCTGAGCAGCTACCATGAGGCAAGATAGGCTGGTGTATACAGGAATGCACGTGAGTTTATGTGCACTGTGCAGCTAGCACAAGGCCAGATATGCTGGTGTCTACAGGAATAAATGTGAGTTTATGTCCATTGAGTAGCTACCATGAGGCAAGATCGGCTGGTGTCTACAGGAATGCACGTGAGATTATGTGTGCTGAGCAGCTACAATGAGGCAAGATAGGCTGGTGTCTACAGGAATAAATGTGAGTTTATATGCACTGAGCAGCTACCATGAGGCAAGATAGGCTGGTGTCTACAGGAATAAATGTGAGTTTATATGCACTGAGCAGCTACCATGAGGCAAGATAGGCTGGTGTCTACAGGAATGCACGCAAGTTTATGTGCACAGAGCAGCTACAATGAGGCAAGATAGGCTGGTGTCTACAGGAATAAATGTGAGTTTATATGCACTGAGCAGCTACCATGAGGCAAGATAGGCCGGTGTCTACAGGAATAAATGTGAGTTTATGTGTGCTGAGCAGCTACCATGAGGCAAGATCGGCTGGTGTCTACAGGAATAAATGTGAGTTTATGTGCGCTGAGCAGCTACCATGAGGCAAGATCGGCTGGTGTCTACAGGAATAAATGTGAGCTTATGTGCGCTGAGCAGCTACCATGAGGCAAAATCGGCTGGTGTCTACAGGAATAAATCTGAGTTTATGTGCGCTGAGCAGCTACCATGAGGCAAGATCGGCTGGTGTCTACAGGAATAAATGTGAGTTTATGTGCGCTGAGCAGCTACCATGAGGCAAGATAGGCTGGTGTCTACAGGAAGAAATGTGAGTTTATGTGCGCTGAGCAGCTACCATGAGGCAAGATATGCTGGTGTCTACAGGAATAAATGTGAGTTTATGTGCGCTGAGCAGCTACCATGAGGCAAGATCGGCTGGTGTCTACAGGAATAAATGTGAGTTTATGTGCGCTGAGCAGCTACCATGAGGCAAGATAGGCTGGTGTCTACAGGAATAAATGTGAGTTTATGTGCGCTGAGCAGCTACCATGAGGCAAGATATGCTGGTGTCTACAGGAATAAATGTGAGTTTATGTGCGCTGAGCAGCTACCATGAGGCAAGATAGGCTGGTGTCTACAGGAATAAATGTGAGTTTATGTGCGCTGAGCAGCTACCATGAGGCAAGATATGCTGGTGTCTACAGGAATAAATGTGAGTTTATGTGCGCTGAGCAGCTACCATGAGGCAAGATAGGCTGGTGTCTACAGGAATGCACGTGAGTTTATGTGTGCTGAGCAGCTACCATGAGGCAAGATAGGCTGGTGTCTACAGGAATAAATGTGAGTTTATATGCACTGAGCAGCTACCATGAGGCAAGATAGGCTGGTGTCTACAGGAATGCACGCAAGTTTATGTGCACTGAGCAGCTACCATGAGGCAAGATAGGCTGGTGTCTACAGGAATGCACGTGAGTTTATGTGTGCTGAGCAGATACCATGAGGCAAGATAGGCTGGTGTCTACAGGAATAAATGTGAGTTTATATGCACTGAGCAGCTACCATGAGGCAAGATAGGCTGGTGTCTACAGGAATGCACGCAAGTTTATGTGCACTGAGCAGCTACCATGAGGCAAGATAGGCTGGTGTCTACAGGAATGCACGTGAGTTTATGTGTGCTGAGCAGCTACCATGAGGCAAGATAGGCTGGTGTCTACAGGAATAAATGAGAGTTTATATGCACTGAGCAGCTGTCATGAGGCAAGATAGGCTGGTGTCTACAGGAATGCACGCGAGTTTATGCGCACTGAGCAGCTACCATGAGGCAAGATAGGCTGGTGTCTACAGGAATGCACGCAAGTTTATGTGCACTGAGCAGCTACAATGAGGCAAGATAGGCTGCTGTCTACAGGAATAAATGTGAGTTTATATGCACTGAGCAGCTACCATGAGGCAAGATAGGCTGGTGTCTACAGGACTAAATGTGAGTTTATGTGTGCTGAGCAGCTACCATGAGGCAAGATCGGCTGGTGTCTACAGGAATAAATTTGTGATTATGTGCGCTGAGCAGCTACCATGAGGCAAGATCGGCTGGTGTCTACAGGAATAAATGTGAGCTTATGTGCGCTGAGCAGCTACCATAAGGCAAAATCGGCTGGTGTCTACAGGAATAAATCTGAGTATATGTGCGCTGAGCAGCTACCATGAGGCAAGATCGGCTGGTGTCTACAGGAATAAATGTGAGTTTATGTGCGCTGAGCAGCTACCATGAGGCAAGATAGGCTGGTGTCTACAGGAATAAATGTGAGTTTATGTGCGCTGAGCAGCTACCATGAGGCAAGATAGGCTGGTGTATACAGGAATGCACGTGAGTTTATGTGCACTGAGCAGCTACCATGAGGCAAGATAGGCTGGTGTCTACAGGAATGCACGTGAGTTTATGTGTGCTGAGCAGCTACCATGAGGCAAGATAGGCTGGTGTCTACAGGAATAAATGTGAGTTTATGTGGACTGAGCAGCTACCATGAGGCAAGATAGGCTGATGTCTACAGGAATGCACGCGAGTTTATGTGCACTGAGCAGCTACCATGAGGCAAGATAGGCTAGTGTCTACAGGAATGCACGTGAGTTTATGTGTGCTGAGCAGCTACCATGAGGCAAGATAGGCTGGTGTCTACAGGAATAAATGTGAGTTTATATGCACTGAGCAGCTACCATCAGGCAAGATAGGCTGGCGTCTACAGGAATGCACACGAGTTTATGTGCACTGAGCAGCTACCAAGAGGCAAGATAGGCTGGTGTCTACAGGAATAAATGTGAATTTATATGCACTGAGCAGCTACCATGAGGCAAGATAGGCTGATGTCTACAGGAATGCACGCAAGTTTATGTGCACTGAGC
Source organism: Ambystoma mexicanum (assembly GCF_040938575.1). NCBI lineage: Eukaryota > Metazoa > Chordata > Amphibia > Caudata > Ambystomatidae > Ambystoma > Ambystoma mexicanum. The sequence continues at coordinate 6,796,068 of NC_090931.1, read as the reverse complement.
AGCTACCATGAGGCAAGATAGGCTAGTGTCTACAGGAATAAATGTGAGTTTATATGCACTGAGTAGCTACCATGAGGCAAGATAGGCTGGTGTCTACAGGAATGCACGTGAGTTTATGTGTGCTGAGCAGTTACCATGAGGCAAGATAGGCTGGTGTCTAGAGGAATGCACGCGAGTTTATGTGTGCTGAGCAGCTACCATGAGGCAAGATAGGCTGGTGTCTACAGGAATAAATGTGAGTTTATGTGGACTGAGCAGCTACCATGAGGCAAGATAGACTGGTGTCTACAGGAATAAATGTGAGTTTATGTGTGCTGAGCAGCTACCATGAGGCAAGATAGGCTGGTGTCTACAGGAATAAATGTGAGTTTATGTGTGCTGAGCAGCTACCAGGAGGCAAGATAGGCTGGTGTCTACAGGAATAAATGTGAGTTTATGTACGCTGAGCAGCTACCATGAGGCAAGATAGGCTGGTGTCTACAGGAATAAATGTGAGTTTATGTGTGCTGAGCAGCTACCATGAGGCAAGATAGGCTGGTGTCTACAGGAATGCACGTGAGTTTATGTGTGCTGAGCAGCTACCATGAGGCAAGATCGGCTGGTGTCTACAGGAATAAATGTGAGTTTATGTGTGCTGAGCAGCTACCATGAGGCAAGATAGGCTGGTGTCTACAGGAATGCAAGTAAGTTTATGTGCGCTGAGCAGCTACCATGAGGCAAGATAGGCTGGTGTCTACATGAATAAATGTGAGTTTACGTGTGCTGAGCAGCTACCATGAGGCAAGATAGGCTGGTGTCTACAGGAATAAATGTGAGTTTATGTGCGCTGAGCAGCTACCATGAGGCAAGATAGGCTGGTATCTACATGAATAAATGTGAGTTTATGTGGCTGAGCAGCTACCATGAGGCAAGATCGGCTGGTGTCTACAGGAATAAATGTGAGTTTATATGCACTGAGCAGCTACCATGAGGCAAGATAGGCTGGTGTCTACAGGAATGCACGCAAGTTTATGTGCACTGAGAAGCTACAATGAGGCAAGATAGGCTGGTGTCTACAGGAATAAATGTGAGTTTATATGCACTGAGCAGCTACCATGAGGCAAGATAGACTGGTGTCTACAGGAATAAATGTGAGTTTATGTGTGCTGAGCAGCTACCATGAGGCAAGATCGGCTGGTGTCTACAGGAATAAATGTGAGTTTATGTGCGCTGAGCAGCTACCATGAGGCAAGATCGGCTGGTGTCTACAGGAATAAATGTGAGCTTATGTGCGCTGAGCAGCTACCATGAGGCAAAATCGGCTGGTGTCTACAGGAATAAATCTGAGTTTATGTGCGCTGAGCAGCTACCATGAGGCAAGATCGGCTGGTGTCTACAGGAATAAATGTGAGTTTATGTGCGCTGAGCAGCTACCATGAGGCAAGATAGGCTGGTGTCTACAGGAATAAATGTGAGTTTATGTGCGCTGAGCAGCTACCATGAGGCAAGATATGCTGGTGTCTACAGGAATAAATGTGAGTTTATGTGCGCTGAGCAGCTACCATGAGGCAAGATAGGCTGGTGTCTACAGGAATGCACGCAAGTTTATGTGCACTGAGCAGCTACCATGAGGCAAGATAGGCTGGTGTCTACAGGAATGCACGTTAGATTATGTGTGCTGAGCAGCTACCATGAGGCAAGATAGGCTGGTGTCTACAGGAATAAATGTGAGTTTATGTGGACTGAGCAGCTACCATGAGGCAAGATAGGCTGGTGTCTACAGGAATGCACGCAAGTTTATGTGCACTGAGCAGCTACCATGAGGCAAGATAGGCTGGTGTCTACAGGAATGCACGTGAGTTTATGTGTGCTGAGCAGCTACCATGAGGCAAGATAGGCTGGTGTCTACAGGAATAAATGTGAGTTTATATGCACTGAGCAGCTACCATGAGGCAAGATAGGCTGGTGTCTATAGGAATGCACGCGAGTTTATGTGCACTGAGCAGCTACAATGAGGCAAGATAGGCTGCTGTCTACAGGAATAAATGTGAGTTTATATGCATTGAGCAGCTACCATGAGGCAAGATAGGCTGGTGTCTACAGGAATAAATGTGAGTTTATGTGTGCTGAGCAGCTACCATGAGGCAAGATCGGCTGGTGTCAACAGGAATGCACGCAAGTTTATGTGCACTGAACAGCTACCATGAGGCAAGATAGGCTGGTGTCTACAGGAATGCATGCGAGTTTATGTGCACTGAGCAGCTACCATGAGGCAAGATAGGCTGGTGTCTACAGGAATAAATGTGAGTTTATATGCACTGAGCAGCTACCATGAGGCAAGATAGGCTGGTGTCTACAGGAATGCACGCAAGTTTATGTACACTGAGCAGCTACCATGAGGCAAGATAGGCTGGTGTCTACAGGAATAAATGTGAGTTTATATGCACTGAGTAGCTACCATGAGGCAAGATAGGCTGGTGTCTACAGGAATGCACGTGAGTTTATGTGTGCTGAGCAGCTACCATGAGGCAAGATAGGCTGGTGTCTAGAGGAATGCACGTGAGTTTATGTGTGCTGAGCAGCTACCATGAGGCAAGATAGGCTGGTGTCTACAGGAATAAATGTGAGTTTATGTGAACTGAGCAGCTAGCATGCGGCAAGATAGGCTGGTGTCTACAGGAATGCACGCGAGTTTATGTGTGCTGAGCAGCTACCATGAGGCAAGATAGGCTGGTGTCTACAGGAATGCACGTGAGTTTATGTGCACTGAGCAGCTACCATGAGGCAAGATAGACTGGTGTCTACAGGAATAAATGTGAGTTTATGTGCGCTGAGCAGCTACCATGAGGCAAGATATTCTGGTGTCTACAGGAATAAATGTGAGTTTATGTGCGCTGAGCAGCTACCATGAGGCAAGATAGGCTGGTGTCTACATGAATAAATGTGAGTTTATGTTTTGCTGAGCAGCTACCATGAGGCAAGATAGGCTGGTGTCTACAGGAATGCACGTGAGTTTATGTGTGCTGAGCAGCTACCATGAGGCAAGATCGGCTGGTGTCTACAGGAATAAATGTGAGTTTATGTGTGCTGAGCAGCTACCATGAGGCAAGATAGGCTGGTGTCTACAGGAATGCACGTAAGTTTATGTGCGCTGAGCAGCTACCATGAGGCAAGATAGGCTGGTGTCTACATGAATAAATGTGAGTTTACGTGCACTGAGCAGCTACCATGAGGCAAGATAGGCTGGTGTCTACAGGAATAAATGTGAGTTTATGTGCGCTGAGCAGCTACCATGAGGCAAGATAGGCTGGTATCTACAGGAATAAATGTGAGTTTATGTGCGCTGAGCAGCTACCATGAGGCAAGATCGTCTGTTGTCCACAGGAATAAATGTGAGTTTATGTGCACTGAGCAGCTACCATGAGGCAAGATAGGCTGGTGTCTACAGGAATAAATGTGAGTTTATGTGCGCTGAGCAGCTAGCATGCTGCAAGATAGGCTGGTGTCTACAGGAATGCACGTGAGTTTATGTGTGCTGAGCAGCTACCATGAGGCAAGATAGGCTGGTGTCTACAGGAATAAATGTGAGTTTATGTGGACTGAGCAGCTACCATGAGGCAAGATAGACTGGTGTCTACAGGAATAAATGTGAGTTTATGTGCACTGAGCAGCTACCATGAGGCAAGATAGGCTGGTGTCTACAGGAATAAATGTGAGTTTATGTGCGCTGAGCAGCTAGCACGAGGCAAGATAGGCTGGTGTCTACAGGAATAAATGTGAATTTATGTGCGCTGAGCAGCTAGCATGCTGCAAGATAGGCTGGTGTCTACAGGAATAAATGTGAATTTATATGCGCTGAGCAGCTAGCGTGCGGCAAGATAGGACGGTGTCTACAGGAATGCACGCAAGTTTATGTGCACTGAACAACTATAGCACAGGGCAAGATAGGCTGGTGTCTACAGGAATGCACCTGAGTTTATGTGTGCTGAGCAGCTACCATGAGGCAAGATAGGCTGGTGTCTACAGGAATAAATGTGAATTTATGTGCGCTGAACCGCTAGCATGCGGCAAGATAGGCTGGTGTCTACAGGAATGCACGTGAGTTTATGTGTGCTGAGCAGCTACCATGAGGCAAGATAGGCTGGTGTCTAGAGGAATGCACGCGAGTTTATGTGTGCTGAGCAGCTACCATGAGGCAAGGTGGGTTGGTGTCTACAGGAATAAATGTGAGTTTATGTGGACTGAGCAGCTACCATGAGGCAAGATAGACTGGTGTCTACAGGAATAAATGTGAGTTTATGTGCGCTGAGCAGCTACCATGAGGCAAGATAGGCTGGTGTCTACAGGAATAAATGTGAGTTTATGCGCGCTGAGCAGCTACCATGAGGCAAGATAGGCTGGTGTCTACAGGAATAAATGTGAGTTTATGTGTGCTGAGCAGCTACCATGAGGCAAGATAGGCTGGTGTCTACAGGAATGCACGTGAGTTTATGTGTGCTGAGCAGCTACCATGAGGCAAGATCGGCTGGTGTCTACAGGAATAAATGTGAGTTTATGTGTGCTGAGCAGCTACCATGAGGCAAGATAGGCTGGTGTCTACAGGAATGCAAGTAAGTTTATGTGCGCTGAGCAGCTACCATGAGGCAAGATAGGCTGGTGTCTACATGAATAAATGTGAGTTTACGTGTGCTGAGCAGCTACCATGAGGCAAGATAGGCTGGTGTCTACAGGAATAAATGTGAGTTTATGTGCGCTGAGCAGCTACCATGAGGCAAGATAGGCTGGTATCTACATGAATAAATGTGAGTTTATGTGGCTGAGCAGCTACCATGAGGCAAGATAGGCTGGTGTCTACAGGAATGCACGCAAGTTTATGTGCACTGAGCAGCTACAATGAGGCAAGATAGGCTGGTGTCTACAGGAATAAATGTGAATTTATGTGCACTGAGCAGCTACCATGAGGCAAGATAGGCTGGTGTCTACAGAAATGCACATGAGTTTATGTGCACTGAGCAGCTACCATGAGGCAAGATAGGCTGGTGTCGACAGGAAAAAAAGAGAGTTTATATGCACTGAGCAGCTACCATGAGGCAAGATAGGCTGGTGTCTACAGGAATAAATGTGAATTTATGTGCGCTGAGCAGCTAGCATGCTGCAAGATAGGCTGGTGTCTAAAGGAATGCACGCAAGTTTATGTGCGCTGAGCAGCTACCATGAGGCAAGATAGGCTGGTGTCTACAGGAATAAATGTGAGTTTATGTGTGCTGAGCAGCTACCATGAGGCAAGATAGGCTGGTGTCTACAGGAATGCACGTGAGTTTATGTGTGCTGAGCAGCTACCATGAGGCAAGATCGGCTTGTGTCTACAGGAATAAATGTGAGTTTATGTGTGCTGAGCATCTACCATGAGGCAAGATAGGCTGGTGTCTACAGGAATGCAAGTAAGTTTATGTGCGCTGAGCAGCTACCATGAGGCAAGATAGGCTGGTGTCTACATGAATAAATGTGAGTTTACGTGCACTGAGCAGCTACCATGAGGCAAGATAGGCTGGTGTCTACAGGAATAAATGTGAGTTTATGTGTGCTGAGCAGCTACCATGAGGCAAGATAGGCTGGTATCTACAGGAATAAATGTGAGTTTATGTGCGCTGAGCAGCTACCATGAGGCAAGATCGGCTGGTGTCTACAGGAATAAATGTGAGTTTATGTGCACTGAGCAGCTACCATGAGGCAAGATAGGCTGGTGTCTACAGGGATAAATGTGAATTTATGTGTGCTGAGCAGCTAGCGTGCGGCAAGATAGGACGGTGTCTACAGGAATGCACGCAAGTTTATGTGCGCTGAGCAACTATAGCACAGGGCAAGATAGGCTGGTGTCTACAGGAATGCACGTGAGTTTATGTGTGCTGAGCAGCTACCATGAGGCAAGATAGGCTGGTGTCTACAGGAATAAATGTGAATTTATGTGCGCTGAACCGCTAGCATGCGGCAAGATAGGCTGGTGTCTACAGGAATGCACGTGAGTTTATGTGTGCTGAGCAGCTACCATGAGGCAAGATAGGCTGGTGTCTTGAGGAATGCACGCAAGTTTATGTGTGCTGAGCAGCTACCATGAGGCAAGATAGGCTGGTGTCTACAGGAATAAATGTGAGTTTATGTGGACTGAGCAGCTACCATGAGGCAAGATAGACTGGTGTCTACAGGAATAAATATGAGTTTATGTGCGCTGAGCAGCTACCATGAGGCAAGATAGGCTGGTGTCTACAGGAATAAATGTGAGTTTATGTGCGCTGAGCAGCTACCATGAGGCAAGATAGGCTGGTGTCTACAGGAATAAATGTGAGTTTATGTGTGCTGAGCAGCTACCATGAGGCAAGATAGGCTGGTGTCTACAGGAATGCACGTGAGTTTATGTGTGCTGAGCAGCTACCATGAGGCAAGATCGGCTGGTGTCTACAGGAATAAATGTGAGTTTATGTGTGCTGAGCAGCTACCATGAGGCAAGATAGGCTGGTGTCTACAGGAATGCAAGTAAGTTTATGTGCGCTGAACAGCTACCATGAGACAAGATAGGCTGGTGTCTACATGAATAAATGTGAGTTTACGTGCACTGAGCAGCTACCATGAGGCAAGATAGGCTGGTGTCTACAGGAATAAATGTGAGTTTATGTGCGCTGAGCAGCTACCATGAGGCAAGATAGGCTGGTATCTACAGGAATAAATGTGAGTTTATGTGCGCTGAGCAGCTACCATGAGGCAAGATCGGCTGGTGTCTACATGAATAAATGTGAGTTTATGTGCACTGAGCAGCTACCATGAGGCAAGATAGGCTGGTGTCTACAGGAATAAATGTGAATTTATGTGCGCTGAGCAGCTAGCGTGCGGCAAGATAGGACGGTGTCTACAGGAATGCACGCAAGTTTATGTGCGCTGAGCAACTATAGCACAGGGCAAGATAGGCTGGTGTCTACAGGAATGCACGTGAGTTTATGTGTGCTGAGCAGCTACCATGAGGCAAGATAGGCTGGTGTCTACAGGAATAAATGTGAATTTATGTGCGCTGAACCGCTAGCATGCGGCAAGATAGGCTGGTGTCTACAGGAATGCACGCGAGTTTATGTGCGCTGAGCAACTATAGCACAGGGCAAGATAGGCTGGTGTCCACAGGAATGCACGTGAGTTTATTTGCACTGAGCAGCTACCATGAGGCAAGATAGGCGGGTGTCTACAGGAATAAATGTGAGTTTATGTGCGCTGAGCAGCTACCATGAGGCAAGATAGGCTGGTGTCTACAGGAATAAATGTGAGTTTATGTGCACTGAGCAGCTACCATGAGGCAAGATAGGCTGGTGTCTACAGGAATGCACGTGAGTTTATGTGCACTGAGCAGCTACCATGCGGCAAGATAGACTGCTGTCTACAGGAATAAATGTGAGTTTATGTGCGCTGAGCAGCTACCATGAGGCAAGATAGGCTGGTGTCTACAGGAATAAATGTGAGTTTATGTGCGCTGAGCAGCTACCATGAGGCAAGATAGGCTGGTGTCTACAGGAATGCACGCAAGTTTATGTGCGCTGAGCAACTATAGCACAGGGCAAGATAGGCTGGTGTCTACAGGAATGCACGTGAGTTTATGTGCACTGGGCAGCTACCATGAGGCAAGATAGGCTGGTGTCTACAGGAATAAATGTCAGTTTATGTGCGCTGAGCAGCTACCATGAGGCAAGATAGGCTGGTGTCTACAGGAATAAATGTGAGTTTATGTGCGCTGAGCAGCTACCATGAGGCAAGATAGGCTTGTGTCTACAGGAATAAATGTGAGTTTATGTGCACTGAGCAGCTACCATGAGGCAAGATAGGCTGGTGTCTACAGGGATAAATGTGAATTTATGTGCGCTGAGCAGCTAGCGTGCGGCAAGATAGGACGGTGTCTACAGGAATCCACGCAAGTTTATGTGCGCTGAGCAACTATAGCACAGGGCAAGATAGGCTGGTGTCTACAGGAATGCACCTGAGTTTATGTGTGCTGAGCAGCTACAATGAGGCAAGATAGGCTGGTGTCTACAGGAATAAATGTGAATTTATGTGCGCTGAACCGCTAGCATGCGGCAAGATAGGCTGGTGTCTACAGGAATGCACGTGAGTTTATGTGTGCTGAGCAGCTACCATGAGGCAAGATAGGCTGGTGTCTTGAGGAATGCACGCAAGTTTATGTGTGCTGAGCAGCTACCATGAGGCAAGATAGGCTGGTGTCTACAGGAATAAATGTGAGTTTATGTGGACTGAGCAGCTACCATGAGGCAAGATAGACTGGTGTCTACAGGAATAAATGTGAGTTTATGTGCGCTGAGCAGCTACCATGAGGCAAGATAGGCTGGTGTCTACAGGAATAAATGTGAGTTTATGTGCGCTGAGCAGCTACCATGAGGCAAGATAGGCTGGTGTCTACAGGAATAAATGTGAGTTTATGTGTGCTGAGCAGCTACCATGAGGCAAGATAGGCTGGTGTCTACAGGAATGCACGTGAGTTTATGTGTGCTGAGCAGCTACCATGAGGCAAGATCGGCTGGTGTCTACAGGAATAAATGTGAGTTTATGTGTGCTGAGCAGCTACCATGAGGCAAGATAGGCTGGTGTCTACAGGAATGCAAGTAAGTTTATGTGCGCTGAGCAGCTACCATGAGGCAAGATAGGCTGGTGTCTACATGAATAAATGTGAGTTTACGTGCACTGAGCAGCTACCATGAGGCAAGATAGGCTGGTGTCTACAGGAATAAATGTGAGTTTATGTGCGCTGAGCAGCTACCATGAGGCAAGATAGGCTGGTATCTACAGGAATAAATGTGAGTTTATGTGCGCTGAGCAGCTACCATGAGGCAAGATCGGCTGGTGTCTACATGAATAAATGTGAGTTTATGTGCACTGAGCAGCTACCATGAGGCAAGATAGGCTGGTGTCTACAGGAATAAATGTGAATTTATGTGCGCTGAGCAGCTAGCGTGCGGCAAGATAGGACGGTGTCTACAGGAATGCACGCAAGTTTATGTGCGCTGAGCAACTATAGCACAGGGCAAGATAGGCTGGTGTCTACAGGAATGCACGTGAGTTTATGTGTGCTGAGCAGCTACCATGAGGCAAGATAGGCTGGTGTCTACAGGAAAAAATGTGAATTTATGTGCGCTGAACCGCTAGCATGCAGCAAGATAGGCTGGTGTCTACAGGAATGCACGCGAGTTTATGTGCGCTGAGCAACTATAGCACAGGGCAAGATAGGCTGGTGTCCACAGGAATGCACGTGAGTTTATGTGCACTGAGCAGCTACCATGAGGCAAGATAGGCGGGTGTCTACAGGAATAAATGTGAGTTTATGTGCGCTGAGCAGCTACCATGAGGCAAGATAGGCTGGTGTCTACAGGAATAAATGTGAGTTTATGTGCACTGAGCAGCTACCATGAGGCAAGATAGGCTGGTGTCTACAGGAATGCACGTGAGTTTATGTGCACTGAGCAGCTACCATGCGGCAAGATAGACTGCTGTCTACAGGAATAAATGTGAGTTTATGTGCGCTGAGCAGCTACCATGAGGCAAGATAGGCTGGTGTCTACAGGAATAAATGTGAGTTTATGTGCGCTGAGCAGCTACCATGAGGCAAGATAGGCTGGTGTCTACAGGAATGCACGCAAGTTTATGTGCGCTGAGCAACTATAGCACAGGGCAAGATAGGCTGGTGTCTACAGGAATGCACGTGAGTTTATGTGCACTGGGCAGCTACCATGAGGCAAGATAGGCTGGTGTCTACAGGAATAAATGTCAGTTTATGTGCGCTGAGCAGCTACCATGAGGCAAGATAGGCTGGTGTCTACAGGAATAAATGTGAGTTTATGTGCGCTGAGCAGCTACCATGAGGCAAGATAGGCTTGTGTCTACAGGAATGCACATGAGTTTATGTGCGCTGAGCAGCTACCATGAGGCAAGATAGACTGGTGTCTACAGGACTAAATGTGAGTTTATGTGCACTGAGCAGCTACCATGAGGCAAGATAGGCTGGTGTCTACAGGAATAAATGTGAGTTTATGTGTGCTGAGCAGCTAGCATGCAGCAAGATAGCCTGGTGTCTACAAGAATGCACGCAAGTTTATGTGCGCTGAGCAGCTAGCATGAGGCAAGATCGGCTGGTGTCTACAGGAATAAATGTGAGTTTATGTGCGCTGAGCAGCTAGCATCCGGCAAGATAGGCTGGTGTCGACAGGAATGCACACGAGTTTATGTGGGCTGAGCAACTATAGCACAGGGCAAGATAGGCTGGTGTCTACAGGAATGCATGTGAGTTTAAGTGCACTGAGCAGCTACATTGAGGCAAGATAGGCTGGTGTCTACAGGAATAAATGTGAGTTTATGTGCGCTGAGCAGCTACCATGAGGCAAGATAGGCTGGTGTCTACAGGAATAAATGTGAGTTTATGTGCACTGAGCAGCTACCATGAGGCAAGATAGGCTGGTGTCTACAGGAATAAATGTGAATTTATGTGCGCTGAGCAGCTAGCATGCTGCAAGATAGGATGGTGTCTACAGGAATGCACGCAAGTTTATGTGTGCTGAGCAACCAAAGCACATGGCACGATAGGCTGGTGTCTACAGGAATGCACGTGAGTTTATGTGTGCTGAGCAGCTACCATGAGGCAAGATAGGCTGGTGTCTACAGGAATAAATGTGAGTTTATGTGCACTGAGCAGCTACCATGAGGCAAGATAGGCTGGTGTCTACAGGAATGCACGTGAGTTTATGTGTGCTGAGCAGCTACCATGAGGCAAGATCGGCTGGTGTCTACAGCAATAAATGTGAGTTTATGTGTGCTGAGCATCTACCATGAGGCAAGATAGGCTGGTGTCTACAGGAATGCAAGTAAGTTTATGTGCGCTGAGCAGCTACCATGAGGCAAGATAGGCTGGTGTCTACATGAATAAATGTGAGTTTATGTGTGCTGAGCAGCTACCATGAGGCAAGATAGGCTGGTGTCTACAGGAATAAATGTGAATTTATGTGCGCTGAGCAGCTAGCATGCTGCAAGATAGGATGGTGTCTACAGGAATGCACGCAAGTTTATGTGTGCTGAGCAACCAAAGCACATGGCACGATAGGCTGGTGTCTACAGGAATGCACGTGAGTTTATGTGTGCTGAGCAGCTACCATGAGGCAAGATAGGCTGGTGTCTACAGGAATAAATGTGAGTTTATGTGCACTGAGCAGCTACCATGAGGCAAGATAGGCTGGTGTCTACAGGAATGCACGTGAGTTTATGTGTGCTGAGCATCTACCATGAGGCAAGATAGGCTGGTGTCTACAGGAATGCAAGTAAGTTTATGTGCGCTGAGCAGCTACCATGAGGCAAGATAGGCTGGTGTCTACATGAATAAATGTGAGTTTATGTGTGCTGAGCAGCTACCATGAGGCAAGATAGGCTGGTATCTACAGGAATAAATGTGAGTTTATGTGCGCTGAGCAGCTACCATGAGGCAAGATCGGCTGGTGTCTACAGGAATAAATGTGAGTTTATGTGCACTGAGCAGCTACCATGAGGCAAGATAGGCAGGTGTCTACAGGGATAAATGTGAATTTATGTGCACTGAGCAGCTAGCGTGCGGCAAGATAGGACGGTGTCTACAGGAATGCACGCAAGTTTATGTGCGCTGAGCAACTATAGCACAGGGCAAGATAGGCTGGTGTCTACAGGAATGCACGTAACTTTATGTGTGCTGAGCAGCTACCATGAGGCAAGATAGGCTGGTGTCTACAGGAATAAATGTGAATTTATGTGCGCTGAACTGCTAGCATGCGGCAAGATAGGCTGGTGTCTACAGGAATGCACGTGAGTTTATGTGTGCTGAGCAGCTACCATGAGGCAAGATAGGCTGGTGTCTACAGGAATAAATGTCAGTTTATGTGCGCTGAGCAGCTACCATGAGGCAAGATAGGCTGGTGTCTACAGGAATAAATGTGAGTTTATGTGCGCTGAGCAGCTACCATGAGGCAAGATAGGCTTGTGTCTACAGGAATGCACATGAGTTTATGTGCGCTGAGCAGCTACCATGAGGCAAGATAGACTGGTGTCTACAGGACTAAATGTGAGTTTATGTGCACTGAGCAGCTACCATGAGGCAAGATAGGCTGGTGTCTACAGGAATAAATGTGAGTTTATGTGTGCTGAGCAGCTAGCATGCAGCAAGATAGCCTGGTGTCTACAAGAATGCACGCAAGTTTATGTGCGCTGAGCAGCTAGCATGAGGCAAGATCGGCTGGTGTCTACAGGAATAAATGTGAGTTTATGTGCGCTGAGCAGCTAGCATCCGGCAAGATAGGCTGGTGTCGACAGGAATGCACACGAGTTTATGTGGGCTGAGCAACTATAGCACAGGGCAAGCTAGGCTGGTGTCTACAGGAATGCATGTGAGTTTAAGTGCACTGAGCAGCTACATTGAGGCAAGATAGGCTGGTGTCTACAGGAATAAATGTGAGTTTATGTGCGCTGAGCAGCTACCATGAGGCAAGATAGGCTGGTGTCTACAGGAATAAATGTGAGTTTATGTGCACTGAGCAGCTACCATGAGGCAAGATAGGCTGGTGTCTACAGGAATAAATGTGAATTTATGTGCGCTGAGCAGCTAGCATGCTGCAAGATAGGATGGTGTCTACAGGAATGCACGCAAGTTTATGTGTGCTGAGCAACCAAAGCACATGGCACGATAGGCTGGTGTCTACAGGAATGCACGTGAGTTTATGTGTGCTGAGCAGCTACCATGAGGCAAGATAGGCTGGTGTCTACAGGAATAAATGTGAGTTTATGTGCACTGAGCAGCTACCATGAGGCAAGATAGGCTGGTGTCTACAGGAATGCACGTGAGTTTATGTGTGCTGAGCAGCTACCATGAGGCAAGATCGGCTGGTGTCTACAGCAATAAATGTGAGTTTATGTGTGCTGAGCATCTACCATGAGGCAAGATAGGCTGGTGTCTACAGGAATGCAAGTAAGTTTATGTGCGCTGAGCAGCTACCATGAGGCAAGATAGGCTGGTGTCTACATGAATAAATGTGAGTTTATGTGTGCTGAGCAGCTACCATGAGGCAAGATAGGCTGGTGTCTACAGGAATAAATGTGAATTTATGTGCGCTGAGCAGCTAGCATGCTGCAAGATAGGATGGTGTCTACAGGAATGCACGCAAGTTTAAGTGTGCTGAGCAACCAAAGCACATGGCACGATAGGCTGGTGTCTACAGGAATGCACGTGAGTTTATGTGTGCTGAGCAGCTACCATGAGGCAAGATAGGCTGGTGTCTACAGGAATAAATGTGAGTTTATGTGCACTGAGCAGCTACCATGAGGCAAGATAGGCTGGTGTCTACAGGAATGCACGTGAGTTTATGTGTGCTGAGCATCTACCATGAGGCAAGATAGGCTGGTGTCTACAGGAATGCAAGTAAGTTTATGTGCGCTGAGCAGCTACCATGAGGCAAGATAGGCTGGTGTCTACATGAATAAATGTGAGTTTATGTGTGCTGAGCAGCTACCATGAGGCAAGATAGGCTGGTATCTACAGGAATAAATGTGAGTTTATGTGCGCTGAGCAGCTACCATGAGGCAAGATCGGCTGGTGTCTACAGGAATAAATGTGAGTTTATGTGCACTGAGCAGCTACCATGAGGCAAGATAGGCAGGTGTCTACAGGGATAAATGTGAATTTATGTGCACTGAGCAGCTAGCGTGCGGCAAGATAGGACGGTGTCTACAGGAATGCACGCAAGTTTATGTGCGCTGAGCAACTATAGCACAGGGCAAGATAGGCTGGTGTCTACAGGAATGCACGTAACTTTATGTGTGCTGAGCAGCTACCATGAGGCAAGATAGGCTGGTGTCTACAGGAATAAATGTGAATTTATGTGCGCTGAACTGCTAGCATGCGGCAAGATAGGCTGGTGTCTACAGGAATGCACGTGAGTTTATGTGTGCTGAGCAGCTACCATGAGGCAAGATAGGCTGGTGTCTAGAGGAATGCACGCGAGTTTATGTGTGCTGAGCAGCTACCATAAGCCAAGATAGGCTGGTGTCTACAGGAATAAATGTGAGTTTATGTGGACTGAGCAGCTACCATGAGGCAAGATAGGCTGGTGTCTACAGGAATAAATGTGAGTTTATGTGCGCTGAGCAACTACCATGAGGCAAGATAGGCTGGTGTCTACAGGAATAAATGTGAGTTTATGTGCACTGAGCAGCTACCATGAGGCAAGATAGGTTGGTGTCTACAGGAATGCACGTGAGTTTATGTGTGCTGAGCAGCTACCATGAGGCAAGATCGGCTGGTGTCTACAGGAATAAATGTGAGTTTATGTGTGCTGAGCAGCTACCATGAGGCAAGATAGGCTGGTGTCTACAGGAATGCAAGTAAGTTTATGTGCGCTGAGCAGCTACCATGAGGCAAGATAGGCTGGTGTCTACATGAATAAATGTGAGTTTACGTGCACTGAGCAGCTACCATGAGGCAAGATAGGCTGGTGTCTACAGGAATAAATGTGAGTTTATGTGCGCTGAGCAGCTACCATGAGGCAAGATAGGCTGGTATCTACAGGAATAAATGTGAGTTTATGTGCGCTGAGCAGCTACCATGAGGCAAGATCGGCTGGTGTCTACAGGAATAAATGTGAGTTTATGTGCACTGAGCAGCTACCATGAGGCAAGATAGGCTGGTGTCTACAGGAATAAATGTGAATTTATGTGCGCTGAGCAGCTAGCGCGCGGCAAGATAGGACGGTGTCTACAGGAATGCACGCAAGTTTATGTGCGCTGAGCAACTATAGCACAGGGCAAGATAGGCTGGTGTCTACAGGAATGCACGTGAGTTTATGTGTGCTGAGCAGCTACCATGAGGCAAGATAGGCTGGTGTCTACAGGAATAAATGTGAATTTATGTGCGCTGAACCGCTAGCATGCGGCAAGATAGGCTGGTGTCTACAGGAATGCACACGAGTTTATGTGCGCTGAGCAACTATAGCACAGGGCAAGATAGGCTGGTGTCCACAGGAATGCACATGAGTTTATGTGCACTGAGCAGCTACCATGAGGCAAGATAGGCGGGTGTCTACAGGAATAAATGTGAGTTTATGTGCGCTGAGCAGCTACCATGAGGCAAGATAGGCTGGTGTCTACAGGAATAAATGTGAGTTTATGTGCACTGAGCAGCTACCATGAGGCAAGATAGGCTGGTGTCTACAGGAATGCACGTGAGTTTATGTGCACTGAGCAGCTACCATGCGGCAAGATAGACTGCTGTCTACAGGAATAAATGTGAGTTTATGTGCGCTGAGCAGCTACCATGAGGCAAGATAGGCTGGTGTCTACAGGAATAAATGTGAGTTTATGTGCGCTGAGCAGCTACCATGAGGCAAGATAGGCTGGTGTCTACAGGAATGCACGCAAGTTTATGTGCGCTGAGCAACTATAGCACAGGGCAAGATAGGCTGGTGTCTACAGGAATGCACGTGAGTTTATGTGCACTGGGCAGCTACCATGAGGCAAGATAGGCTGGTGTCTACAGGAATAAATGTCAGTTTATGTGCGCTGAGCAGCTACCATGAGGCAAGATAGGCTGGTGTCTACAGGAATAAATGTGAGTTTATGTGCGCTGAGCAGCTACCATGAGGCAAGATAGACTGGTGTCTACAGGGATAAATGTGAGTTTATATGCACTGAGCAGCTACCATGATGCAAGATAGGCTGGTGTCTACAGGAATGCACGTGAGTTTATGTGTGCTGAGCAGCTACCATGAGGCAAGATATGCTGGTGTCTACAGGAATGCACGCGAGTTTATGTGCGCTGAGCAGCTACCATGAGGCAAGATAGGCTGGTGTCTACATGAATAAATGTGAGATTATGTGGACTGAGCAGCTAGCATGCTGCAAGATAGGCTGGTGTCTACAGGAATGCACGCAAGTTTATGTGCGCTGAGCAACCATAGCACAGGGCAAGATAGGCTGGTGTCTACATGAATGCACGTGAGTTTATTTGTGCAGAGCAGCTACCATGAGGCAAGATAGGCTGGTGTCTACAGGAATAAATGTGAGTTTATGTGTGCTGAGCAGCTACCATGAGGCAAGATCAGCTGGTGTCTACAGGAATAAATGTAAGTTTATGTGGACTGAGCAGCTACCATGAGGCAAGATTGGCTGATGTCTACAGGAATAATGTGAGTTTAGGTGCGCTGAGGAGCTACCATGAGGCAAGATCTGCTGGTGCCTAAAGGAATAAATGTGAGTTTATGTGCGCTGAGCAGCTACCATGAGGCAAAATCGGCTGGTGTCTACAGGAATAAATGTGAGTTTATGTGCGCTGAGCAGCTACCATGAGGCAAGATAGGCTGGTGTCTACAGGAATAAATGTGAGTTTATGTGTGCTGAGCAGCTAGCACGCAGCAAGATAGCCTGGTGTCTACAAGAATGCACGCAAGTTTATGTGCGCTGAGCAGCTAGCATGAGGCAAGATCGGCTGGTGTCTACAGGAATAAATGTGAGTTTATGTGCGCTGAGCAGCTAGCATCCGGCAAGATAGGCTGGTGTCTACAGGAATGCACACGAGTTTATGTGCGCTGAGCAACTATAGCACAGGGCAAGATAGGCTGGTGTCTACAGGAATGCATGTGAGTTTAAGTGCACTGAGCAGCTACATTGAGGCAAGATAGGCTGGTGTCTACAGGAATAAATGTGAGTTTATGTGCGCTGAGCAGCTACCATGAGGCAAGATAGGCTGGTGTCTACAGGAATAAATGTGAGTTTATGTGCACTGAGCAGCTACCATGAGGCAAGATAGGCTGGTGTCTACAGGAATAAATGTGAATTTATGTGCGCTGAGCAGCTAGCATGCTGCAAGATAGGCTGGTGTCTACAGGAATGCACGCAAGTTTATGTGTGCTGAGCAACCAAAGCACATGGCACGATAGGCTGGTGTCTACAGGAATGCACGTGAGTTTATGTGTGCTGAGCAGCTACCATGAGGCAAGATAGGCTGGTGTCTACAGGAATAAATGTGAGTTTATGTGCGCTGAGCCGCTAGCATGCGGCAAGATAGGCTGGTGTCTACAGGAATGCACGCAAGTTTATGTGCGCTGAGCAACCATAGCACAGGGCACGATAGGCTGGTGTCTACAGGAATGCACGTGAGTTTATGTGTGCTGAGCAGCTACCATGAGGCAAGATAGGCTGGTGTCTACAGGAATAAATGTGAGTTTATGTGTGCTGAGCAGCTACCATGAGGCAAGATCGGCTGGTGTCTACAGGAATAAATGTGAGTTTATGTGCGCTGAGCAGCTACCATGAGGCAAGATAGGCTGGTGTCTACAGGAATAAATGTGAGTTTATGTGCGCTGAGCAGCTACCATGAGGCAAGATAGGCTGGTGTCTACAGGAATAAATGTGAGTTTATGTGTGCTGAGCAGCTACCATGAGGCAAGATAGGCTGGTGTCTACAGGAATGCATGTGAGTTTATGTGCGCTGAGCCGCTACCATGAGGCAAGATCGGCTAGTGTCTACAGGAATAAATGTGAGTTTATGTGCGCTGAGCATCTACCATGAGGCAAGATAGGCTGGTGTCTACAGGAATGCACGTGAGTTTATGTGCGCTGAGCAGCTACCATGAGGCAAGATCGGCTGGTGTCTACAGGAATAAATGTGAGTTTATGTGTGCTGAGCATCTACCATGAGGCAAGATAGGCTGGTGTCTACAGGAATGCAAGTAAGTTTATGTGCGCTGAGCAGCTACCATGAGGCAAGATAGGCTGGTGTCTACATGAATAAATGTGAGTTTACGTGCACTGAGCAGCTACCATGAGGCAAGATAGGCTGGTGTCTACAGGAATAAATGTGAGTTTATGTGTGCTGAGCAGCTACCATGAGGCAAGATAGGCTGGTGTCTACATGAATAAATGTGAGTTTACGTGCACTGAGCAGCTACCATGAGGCAAGATAGGCTGGTGTCTACAGGAATAAATGTGAGTTTATGTGCGCTGAGCAGCTACCATGAGGCAAGATAGGCTGGTATCTACAGGAATAAATGTGAGTTTATGTGCGCTGAGCAGCTACCATGAGGCAAGATAGGCTGGTGTCTACAGGAATAAATGTGAATTTATGTGCGCTGAGCAGCTAGCGTGCGGCAAGATAGGACGGTGTCTACAGGAATGCACGCAAGTTTATGTGCGCTGAGCAACTATAGCACAGGGCAAGATAGGCTGGTGTCTACAGGAATGCACGTGAGTTTATGTGTGCTGAGCAGCTACCATGAGGCAAGATAGGCTGGTGTCTACAGGAATAAATGTGAATTTATGTGCGCTGAACCGCTAGCATGCGGCAAGATAGGCTGGTGTCTACAGGAATGCACGCGAGTTTATGTGCGCTGAGCAACTATAGCACAGGGCAAGATAGGCTGGTGTCCACAGGAATGCACGTGAGTTTATGTGCACTGAGCAGCTACCATGAGGCAAGATAGGCGGGTGTCTACAGGAATAAATGTGAGTTTATGTGCGCTGAGCAGCTACCATGAGGCAAGATAGGCTGGTGTCTACAGGAATAAATGTGAGTTTATGTGCACTGAGCAGCTACCATGAGGCAAGATAGGCTGGTGTCTACAGGAATGCACGTGAGTTTATGTGCACTGAGCAGCTACCATGCGGCAAGATAGACTGCTGTCTACAGGAATAAATGTGAGTTTATGTGCGCTGAGCAGCTACCATGAGGCAAGATAGGCTGGTGTCTACAGGAATAAATGTGAGTTTATGTGCGCTGAGCAGCTACCATGAGGCAAGATAGGCTGGTGTCTACAGGAATGCACGCAAGTTTATGTGCGCTGAGCAACTATAGCACAGGGCAAGATAGGCTGGTGTCTACAGGAATGCACGTGAGTTTATGTGCACTGGGCAGCTACCATGAGGCAAGATAGGCTGGTGTCTACAGGAATAAAAGTCAGTTTATGTGCGCTGAGCAGCTACCATGAGGCAAGATAGGCTGGTGTCTACAGGAATAAATGTGAGTTTATGTGCGCTGAGCAGCTACCATGAGGCAAGATAGGCTTGTGTCTACAGGAATGCACATGAGTTTATGTGCGCTGAGCAGCTACCATGAGGCAAGATAGACTGGTGTCTACAGGACTAAATGTGAGTTGATGTGCACTGAGCAGCTACCATGAAGCAAGATAGGCTTGTGTCTACAGGAATGCACATGAGTTTATGTGCGCTGAGCAGCTACCATGAGGCAAGATAGACTGGTGTCTACAGGAATAAATGTGAGTTTATGTGTGCTGAGCAGCTAGCACGCAGCAAGATAGCCTGGTGTCTACAAGAATGCACGCAAGTTTATGTGCGCTGAGCAGCTAGCATGAGGCAAGATCGGCTGGTGTCTACAGGAATAAATGGGAGTTTATGTGCGCTGAGCAGCTAGCATCCGGCAAGATAGGCTGGTGTCTACAGGAATGCACACGAGTTTATGTGGGCTGAGCAACTATAGCACAGGGCAAGATAGGCTGGTGTCTACAGGAATGCATGTGAGTTTAAGTGCACTGAGCAGCTACATTGAGGCAAGATAGGCTGGTGTCTAGAGGAATGCACGCGAGTTTATGTGGGCTGAGCAACTATAGCACAGGGCAAGATAGGCTGGTGTCTACAGGAATGCATGTGAGTTTAAGTGCACTGAGCAGCTACCATGAGGCAAAATCGGCTGGTGTCTACAGGAATAAATGTGAGTTTATGTGTGCTGAGCAGCTACCATGAGGCAAGATCAGCTGGTGTCTACAGGAATAAATGTAAGTTTATGTGGACTGAGCAGCTACCATGAGGCAAGATTGGCTGATGTCTACAGGAATAATGTGAGTTTAGGTGCGCTGAGGAGCTACCATGAGGCAAGATCTGCTGGTGCCTAAAGGAATAAATGTGAGTTTATGTGCGCTGAGCAGCTACCATGAGGCAAAATCGGCTGGTGTCTACAGGAATAAATGTGAGTTTATGTGCGCTGAGCAGCTACCATGAGGCAAGATAGGCTGGTGTCTACAGGAATAAATGTGAGTTTATGTGTGCTGAGCAGCTAGCACGCAGCAAGATAGCCTGGTGTCTACAAGAATGCACGCAAGTTTATGTGCGCTGAGCAGCTAGCATGAGGCAAGATCGGCTGGTGTCTACAGGAATAAATGTGAGTTTATGTGCGCTGAGCAGCTAGCATCCGGCAAGATAGGCTGGTGTCTACAGGAATGCACACGAGTTTATGTGCGCTGAGCAACTATAGCACAGGGCAAGATAGGCTGGTGTCTACAGGAATGCATGTGAGTTTAAGTGCACTGAGCAGCTACATTGAGGCAAGATAGGCTGGTGTCTACAGGAATAAATGTGAGTTTATGTGCGCTGAGCAGCTACCATGAGGCAAGATAGGCTGGTGTCTACAGGAATAAATGTGAGTTTATGTGCACTGAGCAGCTACCATGAGGCAAGATAGGCTGGTGTCTACAGGAATAAATGTGAATTTATGTGCGCTGAGCAGCTAGCATGCTGCAAGATAGGCTGGTGTCTACAGGAATGCACGCAAGTTTATGTGTGCTGAGCAACCAAAGCACATGGCACGATAGGCTGGTGTCTACAGGAATGCACGTGAGTTTATGTGTGCTGAGCAGCTACCATGAGGCAAGATAGGCTGGTGTCTACAGGAATAAATGTGAGTTTATGTGCGCTGAGCCGCTAGCATGCGGCAAGATAGGCTGGTGTCTACAGGAATGCACGCAAGTTTATGTGCGCTGAGCAACCATAGCACAGGGCACGATAGGCTGGTGTCTACAGGAATGCACGTGAGTTTATGTGTGCTGAGCAGCTACCATGAGGCAAGATAGGCTGGTGTCTACAGGAATAAATGTGAGTTTATGTGTGCTGAGCAGCTACCATGAGGCAAGATCGGCTGGTGTCTACAGGAATAAATGTGAGTTTATGTGCGCTGAGCAGCTACCATGAGGCAAGATAGGCTGGTGTCTACAGGAATAAATGTGAGTTTATGTGCGCTGAGCAGCTACCATGAGGCAAGATAGGCTGGTGTCTACAGGAATAAATGTGAGTTTATGTGTGCTGAGCAGCTACCATGAGGCAAGATAGGCTGGTGTCTACAGGAATGCATGTGAGTTTATGTGCGCTGAGCCGCTACCATGAGGCAAGATCGGCTAGTGTCTACAGGAATAAATGTGAGTTTATGTGCGCTGAGCATCTACCATGAGGCAAGATAGGCTGGTGTCTACAGGAATGCACGTGAGTTTATGTGCGCTGAGCAGCTACCATGAGGCAAGATCGGCTGGTGTCTACAGGAATAAATGTGAGTTTATGTGTGCTGAGCATCTACCATGAGGCAAGATAGGCTGGTGTCTACAGGAATGCAAGTAAGTTTATGTGCGCTGAGCAGCTACCATGAGGCAAGATAGGCTGGTGTCTACATGAATAAATGTGAGTTTACGTGCACTGAGCAGCTACCATGAGGCAAGATAGGCTGGTGTCTACAGGAATAAATGTGAGTTTATGTGTGCTGAGCAGCTACCATGAGGCAAGATAGGCTGGTGTCTACATGAATAAATGTGAGTTTACGTGCACTGAGCAGCTACCATGAGGCAAGATAGGCTGGTGTCTACAGGAATAAATGTGAGTTTATGTGCGCTGAGCAGCTACCATGAGGCAAGATAGGCTGGTATCTACAGGAATAAATGTGAGTTTATGTGCGCTGAGCAGCTACCATGAGGCAAGATAGGCTGGTGTCTACAGGAATAAATGTGAATTTATGTGCGCTGAGCAGCTAGCGTGCGGCAAGATAGGACGGTGTCTACAGGAATGCACGCAAGTTTATGTGCGCTGAGCAACTATAGCACAGGGCAAGATAGGCTGGTGTCTACAGGAATGCACGTGAGTTTATGTGTGCTGAGCAGCTACCATGAGGCAAGATAGGCTGGTGTCTACAGGAATAAATGTGAATTTATGTGCGCTGAACCGCTAGCATGCGGCAAGATAGGCTGGTGTCTACAGGAATGCACGCGAGTTTATGTGCGCTGAGCAACTATAGCACAGGGCAAGATAGGCTGGTGTCCACAGGAATGCACGTGAGTTTATGTGCACTGAGCAGCTACCATGAGGCAAGATAGGCGGGTGTCTACAGGAATAAATGTGAGTTTATGTGCGCTGAGCAGCTACCATGAGGCAAGATAGGCTGGTGTCTACAGGAATAAATGTGAGTTTATGTGCACTGAGCAGCTACCATGAGGCAAGATAGGCTGGTGTCTACAGGAATGCACGTGAGTTTATGTGCACTGAGCAGCTACCATGCGGCAAGATAGACTGCTGTCTACAGGAATAAATGTGAGTTTATGTGCGCTGAGCAGCTACCATGAGGCAAGATAGGCTGGTGTCTACAGGAATAAATGTGAGTTTATGTGCGCTGAGCAGCTACCATGAGGCAAGATAGGCTGGTGTCTACAGGAATGCACGCAAGTTTATGTGCGCTGAGCAACTATAGCACAGGGCAAGATAGGCTGGTGTCTACAGGAATGCACGTGAGTTTATGTGCACTGGGCAGCTACCATGAGGCAAGATAGGCTGGTGTCTACAGGAATAAAAGTCAGTTTATGTGCGCTGAGCAGCTACCATGAGGCAAGATAGGCTGGTGTCTACAGGAATAAATGTGAGTTTATGTGCGCTGAGCAGCTACCATGAGGCAAGATAGGCTTGTGTCTACAGGAATGCACATGAGTTTATGTGCGCTGAGCAGCTACCATGAGGCAAGATAGACTGGTGTCTACAGGACTAAATGTGAGTTGATGTGCACTGAGCAGCTACCATGAAGCAAGATAGGCTTGTGTCTACAGGAATGCACATGAGTTTATGTGCGCTGAGCAGCTACCATGAGGCAAGATAGACTGGTGTCTACAGGAATAAATGTGAGTTTATGTGTGCTGAGCAGCTAGCACGCAGCAAGATAGCCTGGTGTCTACAAGAATGCACGCAAGTTTATGTGCGCTGAGCAGCTAGCATGAGGCAAGATCGGCTGGTGTCTACAGGAATAAATGGGAGTTTATGTGCGCTGAGCAGCTAGCATCCGGCAAGATAGGCTGGTGTCTACAGGAATGCACACGAGTTTATGTGGGCTGAGCAACTATAGCACAGGGCAAGATAGGCTGGTGTCTACAGGAATGCATGTGAGTTTAAGTGCACTGAGCAGCTACATTGAGGCAAGATAGGCTGGTGTCTAGAGGAATGCACGCGAGTTTATGTGGGCTGAGCAACTATAGCACAGGGCAAGATAGGCTGGTGTCTACAGGAATGCATGTGAGTTTAAGTGCACTGAGCAGCTACCATGAGGCAAAATCGGCTGGTGTCTACAGGAATAAATCTGAGTTTATGTGCGCTGAGCAGCTACCATGAGGCAAGATAGGCTGGTGTCTACAGGAATAAATGTGAGTTTATGTGCGCTGAGCAGCTACCATGAGGCAAGATAGGCTGGTGTCTACAGGAATAAATGTGAGTTTATGTGCACTGAGCAGCTACCATGAGGCAAGATAGGCTGGTTTCTACAGGAATAAATGTGAATTTATGTGCGCTGAGCAGCTAGCATGCTGCAAGATAGGATGGTGTCTACAGGAATGCACGCAAGTTTATGTGTGCTGAGCAACCAAAGCACATGGCACGATAGGCTGGTGTCTACAGGAATGCACGTGAGTTTATGTGTGCTGAGCAGCTACCATGAGGCAAGATAGGCTGGTGTCTACAGGAATAAATGTGAGTTTATGTGCACTGAGCAGCTACCATGAGGCAAGATAGGCTGGTGTCTACAGGAATGCACGTGAGTTTATGTGTGCTGAGCAGCTACCATGAGGCAAGATCGGCTGGTGTCTACAGCAATAAATGTGAGTTTATGTGTGCTGAGCATCTACCATGAGGCAAGATAGGCAGGTGTCTACAGGAATGCAAGTAAGTTTATGTGCGCTGAGCAGCTACCATGAGGCAAGATAGGCTGGTGTCTACATGAATAAATGTGAGTTTATGTGTGCTGAGCAGCTACCATGAGGCAAGATAGGCTGGTATCTACAGGAATAAATGTGAGTTTATGTGCGCTGAGCAGCTACCATGAGGCAAGATCGGCTGGTGTCTACAGGAATAAATGTGAGTTTATGTGCACTGAGCAGCTACCATGAGGCAAGATAGGCTGGTGTCTACAGGGATAAATGTGAATTTATGTGCACTGAGCAGCTAGCGTGCGGCAAGATAGGACGGTGTCTACAGGAATGCACGCAAGTTTATGTGCGATGAGCAACTATAGCACAGGGCAAGATAGGCTGGTGTCTACAGGAATGCACGTGACTTTATGTGTGCTGAGCAGCTACCATGAGGCAAGATAGGCTGGTGTCTACAGGAATAAATGTGAATTTATGTGCGCTGAACTGCTAGCATGCGGCAAGATAGGCTGGTGTCTACAGGAATGCACGTGAGTTTATGTGTGCTGAGCAGCTACCATGAGGCAAGATAGGCTGGTGTCTAGAGGAATGCACGCGAGTTTATGTGTGCTGAGCAGCTACCATGAGCCAAGATAGGCTGGTGTCTACAGGAATAAATGTGAGTTTATGTGGACTGAGCAGCTACCATGAGGCAAGATAGACTGGTGTCTACAGGAATAAATGTGAGTTTATGTGTGCTGAGCAGCTACCATGAGGCAAGATTGGCTGGTGTCTACAGGAATAAATGTGAGTTTATGTGCGCTGAGCAGCTACCATGAGGCAAGATAGGCTGGTGTCTACAGGAATAAATGTGAGTTTATGTGTGCTGAGCAGCTACCATGAGGCAAGATAGGTTGGTGTCTACAGGAATGCACGTGAGTTTATGTGTGCTGAGCAGCTACCATGAGGCAAGATCGGCTGGTGTCTACAGGAATAAATGTGAGTTTATGTGTGCTGAGCAGCTACCATGAGGCAAGATAGGCTGGTGTCTACAGGAATGCAAGTAAGTTTATGTGCGCTGAGCAGCTACCATGAGGCAAGATAGGCTGGTGTCTACATGAATAAATGTGAGTTTACGTGCACTGAGCAGCTACCATGAGGCAAGATAGGCTGGTGTCTACAGGAATAAATGTGAGTTTATGTGCGCTGAGCAGCTACCATGAGGCAAGATAGGCTGGTATCTACAGGAATAAATGTGAGTTTATGTGCGCTGAGCAGCTACCATGAGGCAAGATCGGCTGGTGTCTACAGGAATAAATGTGAGTTTATGTGCACTGAGCAGCTACCATGAGGCAAGATAGGCTGGTGTCTACAGGAATAAATGTGAATTTATGTGCGCTGAGCAGCTAGCGTGCGGCAAGATAGGACGGTGTCTACAGGAATGCACGCAAGTTTATGTGCGCTGAGCAACTATAGCACAGGGCAAGATAGGCTGGTGTCTACAGGAATGCACGTGAGTTTATGTGTGCTGAGCAGCTACCATGAGGCAAGATAGGCTGGTGTCTACAGGAATAAATGTGAATTTATGTGCGCTGAACCGCTAGCATGCGGCAAGATAGGCTGGTGTCTACAGGAATGCACGCGAGTTTATGTGCACTGAGCAACTATAGCACAGGGCAAGATAGGCTGGTGTCCACAGGAATGCACATGAGTTTATGTGCACTGAGCAGCTACCATGAGGCAAGATAGGCGGGTGTCTACAGGAATAAATGTGAGTTTATGTGCGCTGAGCAGCTACCATGAGGCAAGATAGGCTGGTGTCTACAGGAATAAATGTGAGTTTATGTGCACTGAGCAGCTACCATGAGGCAAGATAGGCTGGTGTCTACAGGAATGCACGTGAGTTTATGTGCACTGAGCAGCTACCATGCGGCAAGATAGACTGCTGTCTACAGGAATAAATGTGAGTTTATGTGCGCTGAGCAGCTACCATGAGGCAAGATAGGCTGGTGTCTACAGGAATAAATGTGAGTTTATGTGCGCTGAGCAGCTACCATGAGGCAAGATAGGCTGGTGTCTACAGGAATGCACGCAAGTTTATGTGCGCTGAGCAACTATAGCACAGGGCAAGATAGGCTGGTGTCTACAGGAATGCACGTGAGTTTATGTGCACTGGGCAGCTACCATGAGGCAAGATAGGCTGGTGTCTACAGGAATAAATGTCAGTTTATGTGCGCTGAGCAGCTACCATGAGGCAAGATAGGCTGGTGTCTACAGGAATAAATGTGAGTTTATGTGCGCTGAGCAGCTACCATGAGGCAAGATAGACTGGTGTCTACAGGGATAAATGTGAGTTTATATGCACTGAGCAGCTACCATGATGCAAGATAGGCTGGTGTCTACAGGAATGCACGTGAGTTTATGTGTGCTGAGCAGCTACCATGAGGCAAGATATGCTGGTGTCTACAGGAATGCACGCGAGTTTATGTGCGCTGAGCAGCTACCATGAGGCAAGATAGGCTGGTGTCTACATGAATAAATGTGAGATTATGTGGACTGAGCAGCTAGCATGCTGCAAGATAGGCTGGTGTCTACAGGAATGCACGCAAGTTTATGTGCGCTGAGCAACCATAGCACAGGGCAAGATAGGCTGGTGTCTACATGAATGCACGTGAGTTTATTTGTGCAGAGCAGCTACCATGAGGCAAGATAGGCTGGTGTCTACAGGAATAAATGTGAGTTTATGTGTGCTGAGCAGCTACCATGAGGCAAGATCAGCTGGTGTCTACAGGAATAAATGTGAGTTTATGTGGACTGAGCAGCTACCATGAGGCAAGATCGGCTGATGTCTACAGGAATAAATGTGAGTTTAGGTGCGCTGAGCAGCTACCATGAGGCAAGATCTGCTGGTGCCTAAAGGAATAAATGTGAGTTTATGTGCGCTGAGCAGCTACCATGAGGCAAAATCGGCTGGTGTCTACAGGAATAAATGTGAGTTTATGTGCGCTGAGCAGCTACCATGAGGCAAGATAGGCTGGTGTCTACAGGAATAAATGTGAGTTTATGTGTGCTGAGCAGCTAGCACGCAGCAAGATAGCCTGGTGTCTACAAGAATGCACGCAAGTTTATGTGCGCTGAGCAGCTAGCATGAGGCAAGATCGGCTGGTGTCTACAGGAATAAATGTGAGTTTATGTGCGCTGAGCAGCTAGCACAGGGCAAGATAGGCTGGTGTCTACAGGAATGCATGTGAGTTTAAGTGCACTGAGCAGCTACATTGAGGCAAGATAGGCTGGTGTCTACAGGAATAAATGTGAGTTTATGTGCGCTGAGCAGCTACCATGAGGCAAGATAGGCTGGTGTCTACAGGAATAAATGTGAGTTTATGTGCACTGAGCAGCTACCATGAGGCAAGATAGGCTGGTGTCTACAGGAATAAATGTGAATTTATGTGCGCTGAGCAGCTAGCATGCTGCAAGATAGGCTGGTGTCTACAGGAATGCACGCAAGTTTATGTGTGCTGAGCAACCAAAGCACATGGCACGATAGGCTGGTGTCTACAGGAATGCACGTGAGTTTATGTGTGCTGAGCAGCTACCATGAGGCAAGATAGGCTGGTGTCTACAAGAATAAATGTGAGTTTATGTGCGCTGAGCCGCTAGCATGCGGCAAGATAGGCTGGTGTATACAGGAATAAGTGTGAATTTATGTGCGCTGAGCAGCTAGCATGCTGCAAGATAGGCTGGTGTCTACAGGAATGCACGCAAGTTTATGTGCGCTGAGCAACCATAGCACAGGGCACGATAGGCTGGTGTCTACAGGAATGCACGTGAGTTTATGTGTGCTGAGCAGCTACCATGAGGCAAGATAGGCTGGTGTCTACAGGAATAAATGTGAGTTTATGTGTGCTGAGCAGCTACCATGAGGCAAGATCGGCTGGTGTCTACAGGAATAAATGTGAGTTTATGTGCGCTGAGCAGCTACCATGAGGCAAGATAGGCTGGTGTCTACAGGAATAAATGTGAGTTTATGTGCGCTGAGCAGCTACCATGAGGCAAGATAGGCTGGTGTCTACAGGAATAAATGTGAGTTTATGTGCACTGAGCAGCTACCATGAGGCAAGATAGGCTGGTGTCTACAGGAATGCATGTGAGTTTATGTGTGCTGAGCAGCTACCATGAGGCAAGATCGGCTGGTGTCTACAGGAATAAATGTGAGTTTATGTGTGCTGAGCATCTACCATGAGGCAAGATAGGCTGGTGTCTACAGGAATGCAAGTAAGTTTATGTGCGCTGAGCAGCTACCATGAGGCAAGATAGGCTGGTGTCTACATGAATAAATGTGAGTTTACGTGCACTGAGCAGCTACCATGAGGCAAGATAGGCTGGTGTCTACAGGAATAAATGTGAGTTTATGTGTGCTGAGCAGCTACCATGAGGCAAGATAGGCTGGTATCTACAGGAATAAATGTGAGTTTATGTGCGCTGAGCAGCTACCATGAGGCAAGATCGGCTGGTGTCTACCAGAATAAATGTGAGTTTATGTGCACTGAGCAGCTACCATGAGGCAAGATAGGCTGGTGTCTACAGGAATAAATGTGAATTTATGTGCGCTGAACCGCTAGCATGCGGCAAGATAGGCTGGTGTCTACAGGAATGCACGTGAGTTTATGTGTGCTGAGCAGCTACCATGAGGCAAGATAGGCTGGTGTCTAGAGGAATGCACGCTAGTTTATGTGTGCTGAGCAGCTACCATGAGGCAAGATAGGCTGGTGTCTACAGGAATAAATGTGAGTTTATGTGGACTGAGCAGCTACCATGAGGCAAGATAGACTGGTGTCTACAGGAATAAATGTGAGTTTATGTGCGCTGAGCAGCTACCATGAGGCAAGATAGGCTGGTGTCTACAGGAATAAATGTGAGTTTATGTGCGCTGAGCATCTACCATGAGGCAAGATCAGCTGGTGTCTACAGGAATAAATGTGAGTTTATGTGTGCTGAGCAGCTACCATGAGGCAAGATAGGCTGGTGTCTACAGGAATGCACGTGAGTTTATGTGTGCTGAGCAGCTACCATGAGGCAAGATCGGCTGGTGTCTACAGGAATAAATGTGAGTTTATGTGTGCTGAGCAGCTACCATGAGGCAAGATAGGCTGGTGTCTACAGGAATGCAAGTAAGTTTATGTGCGCTGAGCAGCTACCATGAGGCAAGATAGGCTGGTGTCTACATGAATAAATGTGAGTTTACGTGCACTGAGCAGCTACCATGAGGCAAGATAGGCTGGTGTCTACAGGAATAAATGTGAGTTTATGTGCGCTGATCAGCTACCATGAGGCAAGATAGGCTGGTATCTACAGGAATAAATGTGAGTTTATGTGCGCTGAGCAGCTACCATGAGGCAAGATCGGCTGGTGTCTACAGGAATAAATGTGAGTTTATGTGCACTGAGCAGCTACCATGAGGCAAGATAGGCTGGTGTCTACAGGAATAAATGTGAATTTATGTGCGCTGAGCAGCTAGCGTGCGGCAAGATAGGACGATGTCTACAGGAATGCACGCAAGTTTATGTGCGCTGAGCAACTATAGCACAGGGCAAGATAGGCTGGTGTCTACAGGAATGCACGTGAGTTTATGTGTGCTGAGCAGCTACCATGAGGCAAGATAGGCTGGTGTCTACAGGAATAAATGTGAATTTATGTGCGCTGAACCGCTAGCATGCGGCAAGATAGGCTGGTGTCTACAGGAATGCACGCAAGTTTATGTGCGCTGAGCAACTATAGCACAGGGCAAGATAGGCTGGTGTCCACAGGAATGCACGTGAGTTTATGTGCACTGAGCAGCTACCATGAGGCAAGATAGGCGGGTGTCTACAGGAATAAATGTGAGTTTATGTGCGCTGAGCAGCTACCATGAGGCAAGATAGGCTGGTGTCTACAGGAATAAATGTGAGTTTATGTGCGCTGAGCAGCTACCATGAGGCAAGATAGGCTGGTGTCTACAGGAATGCACGCAAGTTTATGTGCGCTGAGCAACTATAGCACAGGGCAAGATAGGCTGGTGTCTACAGGAATGCACGTGAGTTTATGTGCACTGGGCAGCTACCATGAGGCAAGATAGGCTGGTGTCTACAGGAATAAATGTCAGTTTATGTGCGCTGAGCAGCTACCATGAGGCAAGATAGGCTGGTGTCTACAGGAATAAATGTGAGTTTATGTGCGCTGAGCAGCTACCATGAGGCAAGATAGGCTTGTGTCTACAGGAATGCACATGAGTTTATGTGCGCTGAGCAGCTACCATGAGGCAAGATAGACTGGTGTCTACAGGAATAAATGTGAGTTTATGTGCGCTGAGCAGCTACCATGAGGCAAGATAGGCTGGTGTCTACAGGAATAAATGTGAGTTTATGTGTGCTGAGCAGCTAGCACGCAGCAAGATAGCCTGGTGTCTACAAGAATGCACGCAAGTTTATGTGCGCTGAGCAGCTACCATGAGGCAAGATCGGCTGGTGTCTACAGGAATAAATGTGAGTTTATGTGCGCTGTGCAGCTAGCATCCGGCAAGATAGGCTGGTGTCTACAGGAATGCATGTGAGTTTAAGTGCACTGAGCAGCTACATTGAGGCAAGATAGGCTGGTGTCTACAGGAATAAATGTGAGTTTATGTGCGCTGAGCAGCTACCATGAGGCAAGATAGGCTGGTGTCTACAGGAATAAATGTGAGTTTATGTGCACTGAGCAGCTACCATGAGGCAAGATAGGCTGGTGTCTACAGGAATAAATGTGAATTTATGTGCGCTGAGCAGCTAGCATGCTGCAAGATAGGCTGGTGTCTACAGGAATGCACGCGAGTTTATGTGTGCTGAGCAACCAAAGCACATGGCACGATAGGCTGGTGTCTACAGGAATGCACGTGAGTTTATGTGTGCTGAGCAGCTACCATGAGGCAAGATAGGCTGGTGTCTACAGGAATAAATGTGAGTTTATGTGTGCTGAGCAGCTACCATGAGGCAAGATAGGCTGGTGTCTACAGGAATGCACGTGAGTTTATGTGTGCTGAGCAGCTACCATGAGGCAAGATCGGCTGGTGTCTACAGGAATAAATGTGAGTTCATGTGTGCTGAGCATATACCATGAGGCAAGATAGGCTGGTGTCTACAGGAATGCAAGTAAGTTTATGTGCGCTGAGCAGCTACCATGAGGCAAGATAGGCTGGTGTCTACATGAATAAATGTGAGTTTACGTGCACTGAGCAGCTACCATGAGGCAAGATAGGCTGGTGTCTACAGGAATAAATGTGAGTTTATGTGTGCTGAGCAGCTAACATGAGGCAAGATAGGCTGGTATCTACAGGAATAAATGTGAGTTTATGTGCGCTGAGCAGCTACCATGAGGCAAGATCGGCTGGTGTCTACAGGAATAAATGTGAGTTTATGTGCACTGAGCAGCTACCATGAGGCAAGATATTCTGGTGTCTACAGGGATAAATGTGAGTTTATGTGCGCTGAGCAGCTACCATGAGGCAAGATAGGCTGGTGTCTACAGGAATAAATGTGAGTTTATGTGCGCTGAGCAGCTACCATGAGGCAAGATAGGCTGGTGTCTACAGGAATAAATGTGAGTTTATGTGTGCTGAGCAGCTACCATGAGGCAAGATAGGCTGGTGTCTACAGGAATGCAAGTGAGTTTATGTGTGCTGAGCAGCTACCATGAGGCAAGATCGGCTGGTGTCTACAGGAATAAATGTGAGTTTATGTGTGCTGAGCAGCTACCATGAGGCAAGATAGGCTGGTGTCTACAGGAATGCAAGTAAGTTTATGTGCGCTGAGCAGCTACCATGAGGCAAGATAGGCTGGTGTCTACATGAATAAATGTGAGTTTACGTGCACTGAGCAGCTACCATGAGGCAAGATAGGCTGGTGTCTACAGGAATAAATGTGAGTTTATGTGCGCTGAGCAGCTACCATGAGGCAAGATAGGTTGGTATCTACAGGAATAAATGTGAGTTTATGTGCGCTGAGCAGCTACCATGAGGCAAGATCGGCTGGTGTCTACAGGAATAAATGTGAGTTTATGTGCACTGAGCAGCTACCATGAGGCAAGATAGGCTGGTGTCTACAGGAATAAATGTGAATTTATGTGCGCTGAGCAGCTAGCGTGCGGCAAGATAGGACGGTATCTACAGGAATGCACGCAAGTTTATGTGCGCTGAGCAACTATAGCACAGGGCAAGATAGGCTGGTGTCTACAGGAATGCACGTGAGTTTATGTGTGCTGAGCAGCTACCATGAGGCAAGATAGGCTGGTGTCTACAGGAATAAATGTGAATTTATGTGCGCTGAACCGCTAGCATGCGGCAAGATAGGCTGGTGTCTACAGGAATGCACGCGAGTTTATGTGCGCTGAGCAACTATAGCACAGGGCAAGATAGGCTGGTGTCCACAGGAATGCACGTGAGTTTATGTGCACTGAGCAGCTACCATGAGGCAAGATAGGCGGGTGTCTACAGGAATAAATGTGAGTTTATGTGCGCTGAGCAGCTACCATGAGGCAAGATAGGCTGGTGTCTACAGGAATAAATGTGAGTTTATGTGCACTGAGCAGCTACCATGAGGCAAGATAGGCTGGTGTCTACAGGAATGCACGTGAGTTTATGTGCACTGAGCAGCTACCATGCGGCAAGATAGACTGCTGTCTACAGGAATAAATGTGAGTTTATGTGCGCTGAGCAGCTACCATGAGGCAAGATAGGCTGGTGTCTACAGGAATAAATGTGAGTTTATGTGCGCTGAGCAGCTACCATGAGGCAAGATAGGCTGGTGTCTACAGGAATGCACGCAAGTTTATGTGCGCTGAGCAACTATAGCACAGGGCAAGATAGGCTGGTGTCTACAGGAATGCACGTGAGTTTATGTGCACTGGGCAGCTACCATGAGGCAAGATAGGCTGGTGTCTACAGGAATAAATGTCAGTTTATGTGCGCTGAGCAGCTACCATGAGGCAAGATAGGCTGGTGTCTACAGGAATAAATGTGAGTTTATGTGCGCTGAGCAGCTACCATGAGGCAAGATAGACTGGTGTCTACAGGGATAAATGTGAGTTTATATGCACTGAGCAGCTACCATGATGCAAGATAGGCTGGTGTCTACAGGATTGCACGTGAGTTTTTGTGTGCTGAGCAGCTACCATGAGGCAAGATATGCTGGTGTCTACAGGAATGCACGCGAGTTTATGTGCGCTGAGCAGCTACCATGAGGCAAGATAGGCTGGTGTCTACATGAATAAATGTGAGATTATGTGGACTGAGCAGCTAGCATGCTGTAAGATAGGCTGGTGTCTACAGGAATGCACGCAAGTTTATGTGCGCTGAGCAACCATAGCACAGGGCAAGATAGGCTGGTGTCTACATGAATGCACGTGAGTTTATTTGTGCTGAGCAGCTACCATGAGGCAAGATAGGCTGGTGTCTACAGGAATAAATGTGAGTTTATGTGTGCTGAGTAGCTACCATGAGGCAAGATCAGCTGGTGTCTACAGGAATAAATGTGAGTTTATGTGGACTGAGCAGCTACCATGAGGCAAGATCGGCTGATGTCTACAGGAATAAATGTGAGTTTATGTGCGCTGAGCAGCTACCATGAGGCAAGATCGGCTGGTGCCTAAAGGAATAAATGTGAGTTTATGTGCGCTGAGCAGCTACCATGAGGCAAAATCGGCTGGTGTCTACAGGAATAAATGTGAGTTTATGTGCGCTGAGCAGCTACCATGAGGCAAGATCGGCTGGTGTCTACAGGAATAAATGTGAGTTTATGTGCGCTGAGCAGCTAGCATCCGGCAAGATAGGCTGGTGTCTACAGGAATGCACACGAGTTTATGTGCGCTGAGCAACTATAGCACAGGGCAAGATAGGCTGGTGTCTACAGGAATGCATGTGAGTTTAAGTGCACTGAGCAGCTACATTGAGGCAAGATAGGCTGGTGTCTACAGGAATAAATGTGAGTTTATGTGCGCTGAGCAGCTACCATGAGGCAAGATAGGCTGGTGTCTACAGGAATAAATGTGAGTTTATGTGCACTGAGCAGCTACCATGAGGCAAGATAGGCTGGTGTCTACAGGAATAAATGTGAATTTATGTGCGCTGAGCAGCTAGCATGCTGCAAGATAGGCTGGTGTCTACAGGAATGCACGCAAGTTTATGTGTGCTGAGCAACCAAAGCACATGGCACGATAGGCTGGTGTCTACAGGAATGCACGTGAGTTTATGTGTGCTGAGCAGCTACCATGAGGCAAGATAGGCTGGTGTCTACAGGAATAAATGTGAGTTTATGTGCGCTGAGCCGCTAGCATGCGGCAAGATAGGCTGGTGTATACAGGAATAAGTGTGAATTTATGTGCGCTGAGCAGCTAGCATGCTGCAAGATAGGCTGGTGTCTACAGGAATGGACGCAAGTTTATGTGCACTGAGCAACCATAGCACAGGGCACGATAGGCTGGTGTCTACAGGAATGCACGTGAGTTTATGTGTGCTGAGCAACTACCATGAGGCAAGATAGGCTGGTGTCTACAGGAATAAATGTGAGTTTATGTGTGCTGAGCAGCTACCATGAGGCAAGATCGGCTGGTGTCTACAGGAATAAATGTGAGTTTATGTGCGCTGAGCAGCTACCATGAGGCAAGATAGGCTGGTGTCTACAGGAATAAATGTGAGTTTATGTGCGCTGAGCAGCTACCATGAGGCAAGAAAGGCTGGTGTCTACAGGAATAAATGTGAGTTTATGTGTGCTGAGCAGCTACCATGAGGCAAGATAGGCTGGTGTCTACAGGAATGCATGTGAGTTTATGTGTGCTGAGCAGCTACCATGAGGCAAGATCGGCTGGTATCTACAGGAATAAATGTGAGTTTATGTGTGCTGAGCATCTACCATGAGGCAAGATAGGCTGGTGTCTACAGGAATGCAAGTAAGTTTATGTGCGCTGAGCAGCTACCATGAGGCAAGATAGGCTGGTGTCTACATGAATAAATGTGAGTTTACGTGCACTGAGCAGCTACCATGAGGCAAGATAGGCTGGTGTCTACAGGAATAAATGTGAGTTTATGTGTGCTGAGCAGCTACCATGAGGCAAGATAGGCTGGTATCTACAGGAATAAATGTGAGTTTATGTGCGCTGAGCAGCTACCATGAGGCAAGATCGGCTGGTGTCTACCGGAATAAATGTGAGTTTATGTGCACTGAGCAGCTACCATGAGGCAAGATAGGCTGGTGTCTACAGGGATAAATGTGAATTTATGTGCGCTGAGCAGCTAGCGTGCGGCAAGATAGGACGGTGTCTACAGGAATGCACGCAAGTTTATGTGCGCTGAGCAACTATAGCACAGGGCAAGATAGGCTGGTGTCCACAGGAATGCACTTGAGTTTATGTGTGCTGAGCAGCTACCATGAGGCAAGATAGGCTGTTGTCTACAGGAATAAATGTGAATTTATGTGCGCTGAGCAGCTACCATGAGGCAAGATAGGCTGGTGTCTACAGGAATAAATGTGAGTTTATGTGGACTGAGCAGCTACCATGAGGCAAGATAGACTGGTGTCTACAGGAATAAATGTGAGTTTATGTGCGCTGAGCAGCTACCATGAGGCAAGATAGGCTGGTGTCTACAGGAATAAATGTGAGTTTATGTGGACTGAGCAGCTACCATGAGGCAAGATAGACTGGTGTCTACAGGAATAAATGTGAGTTTATGTGCGCTGAGCAGCTACCATGAGGCAAGATAGGCTGGTGTCTACAGGAATAAATGTGAGTTTATGTGCGCTGAGCAGCTACCATGAGGCAAGATCAGCTGGTGTCTACAGGAATAAATGTGAGTTTATGTGTGCTGAGCAGCTACCATGAGGCAAGATAGGCTGGTGTCTACAGGAATGCACGTGAGTTTATGTGTGCTGAGCAGCTACCATGAGGCAAGATCGGCTGGTGTCTACAGGAATAAATGTGAGTTTATGTGTGCTGAGCAGCTACCATGAGGCAAGATAGGCTGGTGTCTACAGGAATGCAAGTAAGTTTATGTGCGCTGAGCAGCTACCATGAGGCAAGATAGGCTGGTGTCTACATGAATAAATGTGAGTTTACGTGCACTGAGCAGCTACCATGAGGCAAGATATGCTGGTGTCTACAGGAATGCACGCGAGTTTATGTGCGCTGAGCAGCTACCATGAGGCAAGATAGGCTGGTGTCTACATGAATAAATGTGAGATTATGTGGACTGAGCAGCTACCATGAGGCAAGATAGGCTGGTGTCTACAGGAATGCACGCAAGTTTATGTGCGCTGAGGAACCATAGCACAGGGCAAGATAGGCTGGTGTCTACATGAATGCACGTGAGTTTATTTGTGCTGAGCAGCTACCATGAGGCAAGATAGGCTGGTGTCTACAGGAATAAATGTGAGTTTATGTGTGCTGAGCAGCTACCATGAGGCAAGATCAGCAGGTGTCTACAGGAATAAATGTGAGTTTATGTGGACTGAGCAGCTACCATGAGGCAAGATCGGCTGATGTCTACAGGAATAAATGTGAGTTTATGTGCGCTGAGCAGCTACCATGAGGCAAGATCGGCTGGTGCCTAAAGGAATAAATGTGAGTTTATGTGCGCTGAGCAGCTACCATGAGGCAAAATCGGCTGGTGTCTACAGGAATAAATGTGAGTTTATGTGCGCTGAGCAGCTACCATGAGGCAAGATCGGCTGGTGTCTACAGGAATAAATGTGAGTTTATGTGCGCTGAGCAGCTACCATGAGGCAAGATAGGCTGGTGTCTACATGAATAAATGTGAGTTTATGTGTGCTGAGCAGCTAGCACGCAGCAAGATAGCCTGGTGTCTACAAGAATGCACGCAAGTTCATGTGCGCTGAGCAGCTAGCATGAGGCAAGATCGGCTGGTGTCTACAGGAATAAATGTGAGTTTATGTGCGCTGAGCAGCTAGCATCCGGCAAGATAGGCTGGTGTCTACAGGAATGCACACGAGTTTATGTGCGCTGAGCAACTATAGCACAGGGCAAGATAGGCTGGTGTCTACAGGAATGCATGTGAGTTTAAGTGCACTGAGCAGCTACATTGAGGCAAGATAGGCTGGTGTCTACAGGAATAAATGTGAGTTTATGTGCGCTGAGCAGCTACCATGAGGCAAGATAGGCTGGTGTCTACAGGAATAAATGTGAGTTTATGTGCACTGAGCAGCTACCATGAGGCAAGATAGGATGGTATCTACAGGAATAAATGTGAATTTATGTGCGCTGAGCAGCTAGCATGCTGCAAGATAGGCTGGTGTCTACAGGAATGCACGCAAGTTTATGTGTGCTGAGCAACCAAAGCACATGGCACGATAGGCTGGTGTCTACAGGAATGCACGTGAATTTATGTGTGCTGAGCAGCTACCATGAGGCAAGATAGGCTGGTGTCTACAGGAATAAATGTGAGTTTATGTGCGCTGAGCCGCTAGCATGCGGCAAGATAGGCTGGTGTATACAGGAATAAGTGTGAATTTATGTGCGCTGAGCAGCTAGCATGCTGCAAGATAGGCTGGTGTCTACAGGAATGCACGCAAGTTTATGTGCGCTGAGCAACCATAGCACAGGGCACGATAGGCTGGTGTCTACAGGAATGCACGTGAGTTTATGTGTGCTGAGCAGCTACCATGAGGCAAGATAGGCTGGTGTCTACAGGAATAAATGTGAGTTTATGTGTGCTGAGCAGCTACCATGAGGCAAGATCGGCTGGTGTCTACAGGAATAAATGTGAGTTTATGTGCGCTGAGCAGCTACCATGAGGCAAGATAGGCTGGTGTCTACAGGAATAAATGTGAGTTTATGTGCGCTGAGCAGCTACCATGAGGCAAGATAGGCTGGTGTCTACAGGAATAAATGTGAGTTTATGTGCGCTGAGCAGCTACCATGAGGCAAGATAGGCTGGTGTCTACAGGAATGCATGTGAGTTTATGTGTGCTGAGCAGCTACCATGAGGCAAGATCGGCTGGTGTCTACAGGAATAAATGTGAGTTTATGTGTGCTGAGCATCTACCATGAGGCAAGATAGGCTGGTGTCTACAGGAATGCAAGTAAGTTTATGTGCGCTGAGCAGCTACCATGAGGCAAGATAGGCTGGTGTCTACATGAATAAATGTGAGTGTACGTGCACTGAGCAGCTACCATGAGGCAAGATAGGCTGGTGTCTACAGGAATAAATGTGAGTTTATGTGTGCTGAGCAGCTACCATGAGGCAAGATAGGCTGGTGTCTACAGGAATGCACGTGAGTTTATGTGCGCTGAGCAGCTACCATGAGGCAAGATCGGCTGGTGTCTACAGGAATAAATGTGAGTTTATGTGCACTGAGCAGCTACCATGAGGCAAGATAGGCTGGTGTCTACAGGGATAAATGTGAATTTATGTGCGCTGAGCAGCTAGCGTGCGGCAAGATAGGACGGTGTCTACAGGAATGCACGCAAGTTTATGTGCGCTGAGCAACTATAGCACAGGGCAAGATAGGCTGGTGTCTACAGGAATGCACGTGAGTTTATGTGTGCTGAGCAGCTACCATGAGGCAAGATAGGCTGGTGTCTACAGGAATAAATGTGAATTTATGTGCGCTGAACCGCTAGCATGCGGCAAGATAGGCTGGTGTCTACAGGAATGCACGTGAGTTTATGTGTGCTGAGCAGCTACCATGAGGCAAGATAGGCTGGTGTCTAGAGGAATGCACGCGAGTTTATGTGTGCTGAGCAGCTACCATGAGGCAAGATAGGCTGGTGTCTACAGGAATAAATGTGAGTTTATGTGGACTGAGCAGCTACCATGAGGCAAGATAGACTGGTGTCTACAGGGATAAATGTGAGTTTATTTGCGCTGAGCAGCTACCATGAGGCAAGATAGGCTGGTGTCTACAGGAATAAATGTGAGTTTATGTGCGCTGAGCAGCTACCATGAGGCAAGATCAGCTGGTGTCTACAGGAATAAATGTGAGTTTATGTGTGCTGAGCAGCTACCATGAGGCAAGATAGGCTGGTGTCTACAGGAATGCACGTGAGTTTATGTGTGCTGAGCAGCTACCATGAGGCAAGATCGGCTGGTGTCTACAGGAATAAATGTGAGTTTATGTGTGCTGAGCAGCTACCATGAGGCAAGATAGGCTGGTGTCTACAGGAATGCAAGTAAGTTTATGTGCGCTGAGCAGCTACCATGAGGCAAGATAGGCTGGTGTCTACATGAATAAATGTGAGTTTACGTGCACTGAGCAGCTACCATGAGGCAAGATAGGCTGGTGTCTACAGGAATAAATGTGAGTTTATGTGCGCTGAGCAGCTACCATGAGGCAAGATAGGCTGGTATCTACAGGAATAAATGTGAGTTTATGTGCGCTGAGCAGCTACCATGAGGCAAGATCGGCTGGTGTCTACAGGAATAAATGTGAGTTTATGTGCACTGAGCAGCTACCATGAGGCAAGATAGGCTGGTGTCTACAGGAATAAATGTGAATTTATGTGCGCTGAGCAGCTAGCGTGCGGCAAGATAGGACGATGTCTACAGGAATGCACGCAAGTTTATGTGCGCTGAGCAACTATAGCACAGGGCAAGATAGGCTGGTGTCTACAGGAATAAATGTGAGTTTATGTGCGCTGAGCAGCTACCATGAGGCAAGATAGGCTGGTGTCTACAGGAATAAATGTGAGTTTATGTGCGCTGAGCAGCTACCATGAGGCAAGATCAGCTGGTGTCTACAGGAATAAATGTGAGTTTATGTGTGCTGAGCAGCTACCATGAGGCAAGATAGGCTGGTGTCTACAGGAATGCACGTGAGTTTATGTGTGCTGAGCAGCTACCATGAGGCAAGATCGGCTGGTGTCTACAGGAATAAATGTGAGTTTATGTGTGCTGAGCAGCTACCATGAGGCAAGATAGGCTGGTGTCTACAGGAATGCACGTGAGTTTATGTGTGCTGAGCAGCTACCATGAGGCAAGATCGGCTGGTGTCTACAGGAATAAATGTGAGTTTATGTGCGCTGAGCAGCTACCATGAGGCAAGATAGGCTGGTGTCTACATGAATAAATGTGAGTTTACGTGCGCTGAGCAGCTACCATGAGGCAAGATAGGCTGGTGTCTACAGGAATAAATGTGAGTTTATGTGCGCTGAGCAGCTACCATGAGGCAAGATAGGCTGGTATCTACAGGAATAAATGTGAGTTTAGGTGCGCTGAGCAGCTACCATGAGGCAAGATCGGCTGGTGTCTACAGGAATAAATGTGAGTTTATGTGCACTGAGCAGCTACCATGAGGCAAGATAGGCTGGTGTCTACAGGAATAAATGTGAATTTATGTGCGCTGAGCAGCTAGCGTGCGGCAAGATAGGACGATGTCTACAGGAATGCACGCAAGTTTATGTGCGCTGAGCAACTATAGCACAGGGCAAGATAGGCTGGTGTCTACAGGAATGCACGTGAGCTTATGTGTGCTGAGCAGCTACCATGAGGCAAGATAGGCTGGTGTCTACAGGAATAAATGTGAATTTATGTGCGCTGAACCGCTAGCATGCGGCAAGATAGGCTGGTGTCTACAGTAATGCACGCAAGTTTATGTGCGCTGAGCAGCTATAGCACAGGGCAAGATAGGCTGGTGTCCACAGGAATGCACGTGAGTTTATGTGCACTGAGCAGCTACCATGAGGCAAGATAGGCGGGTGTCTACAGGAATAAATGTGAGTTTATGTGCGCTGAGCAGCTACCATGAGGCAAGATAGGCTGGTGTCTACAGGAATAAATGTGAGTTTATGTGCACTGAGCAGCTACCATGAGACAAGATAGGCTGGTGTCTACAGGAATGCACGTGAGTTTATGTGCACTGAGCAGCTACCATGCGGCAAGATAGACTGCTGTCTACAGGAATAAATGTGAGTTTATGTGCGCTGAGCAGCTACCATGAGGCAAGATAGGCTGGTGTCTACAGGAATAAATGTGAGTTTATGTGCGCTGAGCAGCTACCATGAGGCAAGATAGGCTGGTGTCTACAGGAATGCACGCAAGTTTATGTGCGCTGAGCAACTATAGCACAGGGCAAGATAGGCTGGTGTCTACAGGAATGCACGTGAGTTTATGTGCACTGGGCAGCTACCATGAGGCAAGATAGGCTGGTGTCTACAGGAATGCACGTGAGTTTATGTGCACTGAGCAGCTACCATGAGGCAAGATAGGCGGGTGTCTACAGGAATAAATGTGAGTTTATGTGCGCTGAGCAGCTACCATGAGGCAAGATAGGCTGGTGTCTACAGGAATAAATGTGAGTTTATGTGCACTGAGCAGCTACCATGAGGCAAGATAGGCTGGTGTCTACAGGAATGCACGTGAGTTTATGTGCACTGAGCAGCTACCATGCGGCAAGATAGACTGCTGTCTACAGGAATAAATGTGAGTTTATGTGCGCTGAGCAGCTACCATGAGGCAAGATAGGCTGGTGTCTACAGGAATAAATGTGAGTTTATGTGCGCTGAGCAGCTACCATGAGGCAAGATAGGCTGGTGTCTACAGGAATGCACGCAAGTTTATGTGCGCTGAGCAACTATAGCACAGGGCAAGATAGGCTGGTGTCTACAGGAATGCACGTGAGTTTATGTGCACTGGGCAGCTACCATGAGGCAAGATAGGCTGGTGTCTACAGGAAAAAATGTCAGTTTATGTGCGCTGAGCAGCTACCATGAGGCAAGATAGGCTGGTGTCTACAGGAATAAATGTGAGTTTATGTGCGCTGAGCAGCTACCATGAGGCAAGATAGGCTTGTGTCTACAGGAATGCACATGAGTTTATGTGCGCTGAGCAGCTACCATGAGGCAAGATAGACTGGTGTCTACAGGAATAAATGTGAGTTTATGTGCGCTGAGCAGCTACCATGAGGCAAGATAGGCTGGTGTCTACAGGAATAAATGTGAGTTTATGTGTGCTGAGCAGCTAGCATGAGGCAAGATCGGCTGGTGTCTACAGGAATAAATGTGAGTTTATGTGCGCTGAGCAGCTAGCATTCGGCAAGATAGGCTGGTGTCTACAGGAATGCACACGAGTTTATGTGCGCTGAGCAACTATAGCACAGGGCAAGATAGGCTGGTGTCTACAGGAATGCATGTGAGTTTAAGTGCACTGAGCAGCTACATTGAGGCAAGATAGGCTGGTGTCTACAGGAATAAATGTGAGTTTATGTGCGCTGAGCAGCTACCATGAGGCAAGATAGGCTGGTGTCTACAGGAATAAATGTGAGTTTTTGTGCACTGAGCAGCTACCATGAGGCAAGATAGGCTGGTGTCTACAGGAATAAATGTGAATTTATGTGCGCTGAGCAGCTAGCATGCTGCAAGATAGGCTGGTGTCTACAGGAATGCACGCAAGTTTATGTGTGCTGAGCAACCAAAGCACATGGCACGATAGGCTGGTGTCTACAGGAATGCACGTGAGTTTATGTGTGCTGAGCAGCTACCATGAGGCAAGATAGGCTGGTGTCTACAGGAATAAATGTGAGTTTATGTGTGCTGAGCAGCTACCATGAGGCAAGATAGGCTGGTGTCTACAGGAATGCACGTGAGTTTATGTGTGCTGAGCAGCTACCATGAGGCAAGATCGGCTGGTGTCTACAGGAATAAATGTGAGTTTATGTGTGCTGAGCATCTACCATGAGGCAAGATAGGCTGGTGTCTACAGGAATGCAAGTAAGTTTATGTGCGCTGAGCAGCTACCATGAGGCAAGATAGGCTGGTGTCTACATGAATAAATGTGAGTTTACGTGCACTGAGCAGCTACCATGAGGCAAGATAGGCTGGTGTCTACAGGAATAAATGTGAGTTTATGTGTGCTGAGCAGCTACCATGAGGCAAGATAGCCTGGTATCTACAGGAATAAATGTGAGTTTATGTGCGCTGAGCAGCTACCATGAGGCAAGATCGGCTGGTGTCTACAGGAATAAATGTGAGTTTATGTGCACTGAGCAGCTACCATGAGGCAAGATAGGCTGGTGTCTACAGGGATAAATGTGAATTTATGTGCGCTGAGCAGCTATCGTGCGGCAAGATAGGACGGTGTCTACAGGAATGCACGCAAGTTTATGTGCGCTAAGCAACTATAGCACAGGGCAAGATAGGCTGGTGTCTACAGGAATGCGCGTGAGTTTATGTGTGCTGAGCAGCTACCATGAGGCAAGATAGGCTGGTGTCTACAGGAATAAATGTGAATTTATGTGCGCTGAACCGCTAGCATGCGGCAAGATAGGCTGGTGTCTACAGGAATGCACGTGAGTTTATGTGTGCTGAGCAGCTACCATGAGGCAAGATAGGCTGGTGTCTAGAGGAATGCACGCGAGTTTATGTGTGCTGAGCAGCTACCATGAGGCAAGATAGGCTGGTGTCTACAGGAATAAATGTGAGTTTATGTGGACTGAGCAGCTACCATGAGGCAAGATAGACTGGTGTCTACAGGAATAAATGTGAGTTTATGTGCGCTGAGCAGCTACCATGAGGCAAGATAGGCTGGTGTCTACAGGAATAAATGTGAGTTTATGTGCGCTGAGCAGCTACCATGAGGCAAGATAGGCTGGTGTCTACAGGAATAAATGTGAGTTTATGTGTGCTGAGCAGCTACCATGAGGCAAGATAGGCTGGTGTCTACAGGAATGCACGTGAGTTTATGTGTGCTGAGCAGCTACCATGAGGCAAGATCGGCTGGTGTCTACAGGAATAAATGTGAGTTTATGTGTGCTGAGCAGCTACCATGAGGCAAGATAGGCTGGTGTCTACAGGAATGCAAGTAAGTTTATGTGCGCTGAGCAGCTACCATGAGGCAAGATAGGCTGGTGTCTACATGAATAAATGTGAGTTTACGTGCACTGAGCAGCTACCATGAGGCAAGATAGGCTGGTGTCTACAGGAATGCACGCAAGTTTATGTGCGCTGAGCAGCTACCATGAGGCAAGATAGGCTGGTATCTACAGGAATAAATGTGAGTTTATGTGCGCTGAGCAGCTACCATGAGGC
The DNA here is from genome assembly GCF_040938575.1 of Ambystoma mexicanum. NCBI lineage: Eukaryota > Metazoa > Chordata > Amphibia > Caudata > Ambystomatidae > Ambystoma > Ambystoma mexicanum. The sequence goes on along the minus strand of NC_090931.1, from coordinate 6,752,077 downwards.
AAGATCGGCTGGTGTCTACAGGAATAAATGTGAGTTTATGTGCACTGAGCAGCTACCATGAGGCAAGATAGGCTGGTGTCTACAGGAATAAATGTGAGTTTATGTGCGCTGAGCAGCTAGCGTGCGGCAAGATAGGACGGTGTCTACAGGAATGCCCGCAAGTTTATGTGCGCTGAGCAACTATAGCACAGGGCAAGATAGGCTGGTGTCTACAGGAATGCACGTGAGTTTATGTGTGCTGAGCAGCTACCATGAGGCAAGATAGGCTGGTGTCTACAGGAATAAATGTGAATTTATGTGCGCTGAACCGCTAGCATGCGGCAAGATAGGCTGGTGTCTACAGGAATGCACGCGAGTTTATGTGCGCTGAGCAACTATAGCACAGGGCAAGATAGGCTGGTGTCCACAGGAATGCACGTGAGTTTATGTGCACTGAGCAGCTACCATGAGGCAAGATAGGCGGGTGTCTACAGGAATAAATGTGCGCTGAGCAGCTACCATGAGGCAAGATAGGCTGGTGTCTACAGGAATAAATGTGAGTTTATGTGCACTGAGCAGCTACCATGAGGCAAGATAGGCTGGTGTCTACAGGAATGCACGTGAGTTTATGTGCACTGAGCAGCTACCATGCGGCAAGATAGACTGCTGTCTACAGGAATAAATGTGAGTTTATGTGCGCTGAGCAGCTACCATGAGGCAAGATAGGCTGGTGTCTACAGGAATAAATGTGAGTTTATGTGCGCTGAGCAGCTACCATGAGGCAAGATAGGCTGGTGTCTACAGGAATGCACGCAAGTTTATGTGCGCTGAGCAACTATAGCACAGGGCAAGATAGGCTGGTGTCTACAGGAATGCACGTGAGTTTATGTGCACTGGCCAGCTACCATGAGGCAAGATAGGCTGGTGTCTACAGGAATAAATGTCAGTTTATGTGCGCTGAGCAGCTACCATGAGGCAAGATAGGCTGGTGTCTACAGGAATAAATGTGAGTTTATGTGCGCTGAGCAGCTACCATGAGGCAAGATAGGCTTGTGTCTACAGGAATGCACATGAGTTTATGTGCGCTGAGCAGCTACCATGAGGCAAGATAGACTGGTGTCTACAGGGATAAATGTGAGTTTATATGCACTGAGCAGCTACCATGATGCAAGATAGGCTGGTGTCTACAGGAATGCACGTGAGTTTATGTGTGCTGAGCAGCTACCATGAGGCAAGATCGGCTGGTGTCTACAGGAATGCACGTAAGTTTATGTGTACTGAGCAGCTACCATGAGGCAAGATAGGCTGGTGTCTACAGGAATGCAAGTAAGTTTATGTGCGCTGAGCAGCTACCATGAGGCAAGATAGGCTGGTGTCTACATGAATAAATGTGAGTTTACGTGCACTGAGCAGCTACCATGAGGCAAGATAGGCTGGTGTCTACAGGAATAAATGTGAGTTTATGTGCGCTGAGCAGCTACCATGAGGCAAGATAGGCTGGTATCTACAGGAATAAATGTGAGTTTATGTGCGCTGAGCAGCTACCATGAGGCAAGATCGGCTGGTGTCTACAGGAATAAATGTGAGTTTATGTGCACTGAGCAGCTACCATGAGGCAAGATAGGCTGGTGTCTACAGGAATAAATGTGAATTTATGTGCGCTGAGCAGCTAGCGTGCGGCAAGATAGGACGGTGTCTACAGGAATGCACGCAAGTTTATGTGCGCTGAGCAACTATAGCACAGGGCAAGATAGGCTGGTGTCTACAGGAATGCACGTGAGTTTATGTGTGCTGAGCAGCTACCATGAGGCAAGATAGGCTGGTGTCTACAGGAATAAATGTGAATTTATGTGCGCTGAACCGCTAGCATGCGGCAAGATAGGCTGGTGTCTACAGGAATGCACGCGAGTTTATGTGCGCTGAGCAACTATAGCACAGGGCAAGATAGGCTGGTGTCCACAGGAATGCACGTGAGTTTATGTGCACTGAGCAGCTACCATGAGGCAAGATAGGCGGGTGTCTACAGGAATAAATGTGAGTTTATGTGCGCTGAGCAGCTACCATGAGGCAAGATAGGCTGGTGTCTACAGGAATAAATGTGAGTTTATGTGCACTGAGGAGCTACCATGAGGCAAGATAGGCTGGTGTCTACAGGAATGCACGTGAATTTATGTGCACTGAGCAGCTACCATGCGGCAAGATAGACTGCTGTCTACAGGAATAAATGTGAGTTTATGTGCGCTGAGCAGCTACCATGAGGCAAGATAGGCTGGTGTCTACAGGAATAAATGTGAGTTTATGTGCGCTGAGCAGCTACCATGAGGCAAGATAGGCTGGTGTCTACAGGAATGCACGCAAGTTTATGTGCGCTGAGCAACTATAGCACAGGGCAAGATAGGCTGGTGTCTACAGGAATGCACGTGAGTTTATGTGCACTGGGCAGCTACCATGAGGCAAGATAGGCTGGTGTTTACAGGAATAAATGTCAGTTTATGTGCGCTGAGCAGCTACCATGAGGCAAGATAGGCTGGTGTCTACAGGAATAAATGTGAGTTTATGTGCGCTGAGCAGCTACCATGAGGCAAGATAGGCTTGTGTCTACAGGAATGCACATGAGTTTATGTGCGCTGAGCAGCTACCATGAGGCAAGATAGACTGGTGTCTACAGGGATAAATGTGAGTTTATATGCACTGAGCAGCTACCATGATGCAAGATAGGCTGGTGTCTACAGGAATGCACGTGAGTTTATGTGTGCTGAGCAGCTACCATGAGGCAAGATATGCTGGTGTCTACAGGAATGCACGCGAGTTTATGTGCGCTGAGCAGCTACCATGAGGCAAGATAGGCTGGTGTCTACATGAATAAATGTGAGATTATGTGGACTGAGCAGCTAGCATGCTGCAAGATAGGCTGGTGTCTACAGGAATGCACGCAAGTTTATGTGCGCTGAGCAACCATAGCACAGGGCAAGATAGGCTGGTATCTACATGAATGCACGTGAGTTTATTTGTGCTGAGCAGCTACCATGAGGCAAGATAGGCTGGTGTCTACAGGAATAAATGTGAGTTTATGTGTGCTGAGCAGCTACCATGAGGCAAGATCAGCTTTTGTCTACAGGAATAAATGTGAGTTTATGTGGACTGAGCAGCTACCATGAGGCAAGATCGGCTGATGTCTACAGGAATAAATGTGAGTTTAGGTGCGCTGAGCAGCTACCATGAGGCAAGATCGGCTGGTGCCTAAAGGAATAAATGTGAGTTTATGTGCGCTGAGCAGCTACCATGAGGCAAAATCGGCTGGTGTCTACAGGAATAAATGTGAGTTTATGTGCGCTGAGCAGCTACCATGAGGCAAGATCGGCTGGTGTCTACAGGAATAAATGTGAGTTTATGTGTGCTGAGCAGCTACCATGAGGCAAGATAGGCTGGTGTCTACAGGAATAAATGTGAGTTTATGTGTGCTGAGCAGCTAGCACGCAGCAAGATAGCCTGGTGTCTACAAGAATGCACGCAAGTTTATGTGCGCTGAGCAGCTAGCATGAGGCAATATCGGCTGGTGTCTACAGGAATAAATGTGAGTTTATGTGCGCTGAGCAGCTAGCATCCGGCAAGATAGGCTGGTGTCTACAGGAATGCACACGAGTTTATGTGCGATGAGCAACTATAGCACAGGGCAAGATAGGCTGGTGTCTACAGGAATGCATGTGAGTTTAAGTGCACTGAGCAGCTACATTGAGGCAAGATAGGCTGGTGTCTACAGGAATAAATGTGAGTTTATGTGCGCTGAGCAGCTACCATGAGGCAAGATAGGCTGGTGTCTACAGGAATAAATGTGAGTTTATGTGCACTGAGCAGTACCATGAGGCAAGATAGGCTGGTGTCTACAGGAATAAATGTGAATTTATGTGCGCTGAGCAGCTAGCATGATGCAAGATAGGCTGGTGTCTACAGGAATGCACGCAAGTTTATGTGTGCTGAGCAACCAAAGCACATGGCACGATAGGCTGGTGTCTACAGGAATGCACGTGAGTTTATGTGTGCTGAGCAGCTACCATGAGGCAAGATAGGCGGGTGTCTATAGGAATAAATGTGAGTTTATGTGCGCTGAGCCGCTAGCATGCGGCAAGATAGGCTGGTGTATACAGGAATAAGTGTGAATTTATGTGCGCTGAGCAGCTAGCATGCTGCAAGATAGGCTGGTGTCTACAGGAATGCACGCAAGTTTATGTGCGCTGAGCAACCATAGCACAGGGCACGATAGGCTGGTGTCTACAGGAATGCACGTGAGTTTATGTGCGCTGAGCAGCTACCATGAGGCAAGATAGGCTGGTGTCTACAGGAATAAATGTGAGTTTATGTGTGCTGAGCAGCTACCATGAGGCAAGATCGGCTGGTGTCTACAGGAATGCATGTGAGTTTATGTGCGCTGAGCAGCTAGCACGAGGCAAGATAGGCTGGTGTCTACAGGAATAAATCTGAATTTATGTGCGCTGAGCAGCTAGCATGCTGCAAGATAGGCTGGTGTCTACAGGAATAAATGTGAATTTATGTGCGCTGAGCAGCTAGCACGAGGCAAGATAGGCTGGTGTCTACAGGAATAAATCTGAATTTATGTGCGCTGAGCAGCTAGCATGCTGCAAGATAGGCTGGTGTCTACAGGAATGCACATGAGTTTATGTGTGCTGAGCAGCTACCATGAGGCAAGATAGGCTGGTGTCTACAGGAATAAATGTGAATTTATGTGCGCTGAGAGGCTAGCATGCTGCAAGATAGGCTGGTGTCTACAGGAATGCACGTGAGTTTATGTGTGCTGAGCAGCTAGCATGCTGCAAGATAGGCTGGTGTCTAAAGGAATGCACGCAAGTTTATGTGCGCTGAGCAGCTAGCATGCTGCAAGATAGGCTGGTGTCTACAGGAATAAATGTAAATTTATGTGCGCTGAGAGGCTAGCATGCTGCAAGATAGGCTGGTGTCTACAGGAATGCACGTGAGTTTATGTGTGCTGAGCAGCTAGCATGCTGCAAGATAGGCTGGTGTCTAAAGGAATGCACGCAAGTTTATGTGCGCTGAGCAGCTACCATGAGGCAAGATAGGCTGGTGTCTACAGGAATAAATGTGAGTTTATGTGTGCTGAGCAGCTACCATGAGGCAAGATCAGCTGGTGTCTACAGGAATAAATGTGAGTTTATGTGCGCTGAGCCGCTAGCATGCGGCAAGATAGGCTGGTGTCTACAGGAATAAATGTGAGTTTATGTGCACTGAGCAGCTACCATGAGGCAAGATCGGCTGGTGTCTACAGGAATAAATGTGAGTTTATGTGCGCTGAGCAGCTACCATGAGGCAAGATAGGCTGGTGTCTACAGGAATAAATGTGAGTTTATGTGTGCTGAGCAGCTAGCACGCAGCAAGATAGCCTGGTGTCTACAAGAATGCACGCAAGTTTATGTGCGCTGAGCAGCTACCATGAGGCAAGATCGGCTGGTGTCTACAGGAATAAATGTGAGTTTATGTGTGCTGAGCAGCTACCATGAGGCAAAATCGGCTGGTGTCTACAGGAATAAATGTGAGTTTATGTGCACTGAGCAGCTACCATGAGGCAAGATCGGCTGGTGTCTACAGGAATAAATGTGAGTTTATGTGCGCTGAGCAGCTACCATGAGGCAAGATAGGCTGGTGTCTACAGGAATAAATGTGAGTTTATGTGTGCTGAGCAGCTAGCACGCAGCAAGATAGCCTGGTGTCTACAAGAATGCACGCAAGTTTATGTGCGCTGAGCAGCTAGCATGAGGCAAGATCGGCTGGTGTCTACAGGAATAAATGTGAGTTTATGTGCGCTGAGCAGCTAGCATCCGGCAAGATAGGCTGGTGTCTACAGGAATGCACACGAGTTTATGTGCGCTGAGCAACTATAGCACAGGGCAAGATAGGCTGGTGTCTACAGGAATGCATGTGAGTTTAAGTGCACTGAGCAGCTACATTGAGGCAAGATAGGCTGGTGTCTACAGGAATAAATGTGAGTTTATGTGCGCTGAGCAGCTACCATGAGGCAAGATATGCTGGTGTCTACAGGAATAAATGTGAGTTTATGTGCGCTGAGCAGCTACCATGAGGCAAGATATGCTGGTGTCTACAGGAATAAATGTGAGTTTATGTGCGCTGAGCAGCTACCATGAGGCAAGATATGCTGGTGTCTACAGGAATAAATGTGAGTTTATGTGCGCTGAGCAGCTACCATGAGGCAATATAGGCTGGTGTCTACAGGAATGCACGTGAGTTTATGTGCGCTGAGCAGCTACCATGAGGCAAGATAGGCTGGTGTCTACAGGAATAAATGTGAGTTTATATGCACTGAGCAGCTACCATGAGGCAAGATAGGCTGGTGTCTACAGGAATGCACGCGAGTTTATGTGCACTGAGCAGCTACCATGAGGCAAGATAGGCTGGTGTCTACAGGAATGCACGTGAGTTTATGTGCACTGAGCAGCTACCATGAGGCAATATAGGCTGGTGTCTACACGAATAAATGTGAGCTTATGTGCGCTGAGCAGCTACCATGAGGCAAAATCGGCTGGTGTCTACAGGAATAAATCTGAGTTTATGTGCGCTGAGCAGCTACCATGAGGCAAGATCGGCTGGTGTCTACAGGAATAAATGTGAGTTTATGTGCGCTGAGCAGCTACCATGAGGCAAGATAGGCTGGTGTCTACAGGAATAAATGTGAGTTTATGTGCGCTGAGCAGCTACCATGAGGCAAGATATGCTGGTGTCTACAGGAATAAATGTGAGTTTATGTGCGCTGAGCAGCTACCATGAGGCTAAGATAGGCTGGTGTCTACAGGAATGCACGTGAGTTTATGTGTGCTGAGCAGCTACCATGAGGCAAGATAGGCTGGTGTCTACAGGAATAAATGTGAGTTTATGTGGACTGAGCAGCTACCATGAGGCAAGATAGGCTGGTGTCTACAGGAATGCACGCAAGTTTATGTGCACTGAGCAGCTACCATGAGGCAAGATAGGCTAGTGTCTACAGGAATGCACGTGAGTTTATGTGTGCTGAGCAGATACCATGAGGCAAGATAGGCTGGTGTCTACAGGAATAAATGAGAGTTTATATGCACTGAGCAGCTATCATGAGGCAAGATAGGCTGGTGTCTACAGGAATGCACGCAAGTTTATGTGCACTGAGCAGCTACCAAGAGGCAAGATAGGCTGGTGTCTACAGGAATGCACGCAAGTTTATGTGCACTGAGCAGCTACCAAGAGGCAAGATAGGCTGGCGTCTACAGGAATGCACGCGAGTTTATGTGCACTGAGCAGCTACCATGAGGCAAGATAGGCTGGTGTCTGCAGGAATAAATGTGAATTTATATGCACTGAGCAGCTACCATGAGGCAAGATAGGCTGGTGTCTACAGGAATGCACGCAAGTTTATGTGCACTGAGCAGCTACCATGAGGCAAGATAGGCTAGTGTCTACAGGAATAAATGTGAGTTTATATGCACTGAGTAGCTACCATGAGGCAAGATAGGCTGGTGTCTACAGGAATGCACGCAAGTTTATGTGCACTGAGCAGCTACCATGAGGCAAGATAGGCTGGCGTCTACAGGAATGCACACGAGTTTATGTGCACTGAGCAGCTACCATGAGGCAAGATAGGCTGGTGTCTACAGGAATAAATGTGAGTTTATATGCACTGAGCAGCTACCATGAGGCAAGATAGGCTGGTGTCTACAGGAATGCACGCAAGTTTATGTGCACTGAGCAGCTACCATGAGGCAAGATAGGCTGGTGTCTACAGGAATAAATGTGAGTTTATATGCACTGAGTAGCTACCATGAGGCAAGATAGGCTGGTGTCTACAGGAATGCACGTGAGTTTATTTGTGCTGAGCAGCTACCATGAGGCAAGATAGGCTGGTGTCTAGAGGAATGCACGCGAGTTTATGTGTGCTGAGCAGCTACCATGAGGCAAGATAGGCTGGTGTCTACAGGAATAAATGTGAGTTTATGTGGACTGAGCAGCTACCATGAGGCAAGATAGACTGGTGTCTACATGAATAAATGTGAGTTTATGTGCGCTGAGCAGCTACCATGAGGCAAGATAGGCTGGTGTCTACAGGAATAAATGTGAGTTTATGTACGCTGAGCAGCTACCATGAGGCAAGATAGGCTGGTGTCGACAGGAATAAATGTGAGTTTATGTGTGCTGAGCAGCTACCATGAGGCAAGATAGGCTGGTGTCTACAGGAATGCACGTGAGTTTATGTGTGCTGAGCAGCTACCATGAGGCAAGATCGGCTGGTGTCTACAGGAATAAATGTGAGTTTATGTGTGCTGAGCAGCTACCATGAGGCAAGATAGGCTGGTGTCTACAGGAATGCAAGTAAGTTTATGTGCGCTGAGCAGCTACCATGAGGCAAGATAGGCTGGTGTCTACATGAATAAATGTGAGTTTACGTGCGCTGAGCAGCTACCATGAGGCAAGATAGGCTGGTGTCTACAGGAATAAATGTGAGTTTATGTGCGCTGAGCAGCTACCATGAGGCAAGATCGGCTGGTGTCTACAGGAATAAATGTGAGTTTATGTGCACTGAGCAGCTACCATGAGGCAAGATAGGCTAGTGTCTACAGGAATGCACGTGAGATTATGTGTGCTGAGTAGCTACCACGAGGCAAGATAGGCTGGTGTCTACAGGAATAAATGTGAGTTTATATGCACTGAGCAGCTACCATGAGGCAAGATAGGCTGGTGTCTACAGGAATAAATGTGAGTTTATGTGTGCTGAGCAGCTACCATGAGGCAAGATCGGCTGGTGTCTACAGGAATAAATGTGAGTTTATGTGCACTGAGCAGCTACCATGAGGCAAGATAGGCTGGTGTCTACAGGGATAAATGTGAATTTATGTGCGCTGAGCAGCTAGCGTGCGGCAAGATAGGACGGTGTCTACAGGAATGCACATGAGTTTATGTGCGCTGAGCAGCTACCATGAGGCAAGATAGACTGGTGTCTACAGGGATAAATGTGAGTTTATATGCACTGAGCAGCTACCATGATGCAAGATAGGCTGGTGTCTACAGGAATGCACGTGAGTTTATGTGTGCTGAGCAGCTACCATGAGGCAAGATCGGCTGGTGTCTACAGGAATGCACGTGAGTTTATGTGTACTGAGCAGCTACCATGAGGCAAGATAGGCTGGTGTCTACAGGAATGCAAGTAAGTTTATGTGCGCTGAGCAGCTACCATGAGGCAAGATAGGCTGGTGTCTACATGAACAAATGTGAGTTTACGTGCACTGAGCAGCTACCATGAGGCAAGATAGGCTGGTGTCTACAGGAATAAATGTGAGTTTATGTGCGCTGAGCAGCTACCATGAGGCAAGATAGGCTGGTATCTACAGGAATAAATGTGAGTTTATGTGCGCTGAGCAGCTACCATGAGGCAAGATCGGCTGGTGTCTACAGGAATAAATGTGAGTTTATGTGCACTGAGCAGCTCCCATGAGGCAAGATAGGCTGGTGTCTACAGGAATAAATGTGAATTTATGTGCGCTGAGCAGCTAGCGTGCGGCAAGATAGGACGGTGTCTACAGGAATGCACGCAAGTTTATGTGCGCTGAGCAACTATAGCACAGGGCAAGATAGGCTGGTGTCTACAGGAATGCACGTGAGTTTATGTGTGCTGAGCAGCTACCATGAGGCAAGATAGGCTGGTGTCTACAGGAATAAATGTGAATTTATGTGCGCTGAACCGCTAGCATGCGGCAAGATAGGCTGGTGTCTACAGGAATGCCCGCGAGTTTATGTGCGCTGAGCAACTATAGCACAGGGCAAGATAGGCTGGTGTCCACAGGAATGCACGTGAGTTTATGTGCACTGAGCAGCTACCATGAGGCAAGATAGGCGGGTGTCTACAGGAATAAATGTGAGTTTATGTGCGCTGAGCAGCTGCCATGAGGCAAGATAGGCTGGTGTCTACAGGAATAAATGTGAGTTTATGTGCACTGAGGAGCTACCATGAGGCAAGATAGGCTGGTGTCTACAGGAATGCACGTGAATTTATGTGCACTGAGCAGCTACCATGCGGCAAGATAGACTGCTGTCTACAGGAATAAATGTGAGTTTATGTGCGCTGAGCAGCTACCATGAGGCAAGATAGGCTGGTGTCTACAGGAATAAATGTGAGTTTATGTGCGCTGAGCAGCTACCATGAGGCAAGATAGGCTGGTGTCTACAGGAATGCACGCAAGTTTATGTGCGCTGAGCAACTATAGCACAGGGCAAGATAGGCTGGTGTCTACAGGAATGCACGTGAGTTTATGTGCACTGGGCAACTACCATGAGGCAAGATAGGCTGGTGTTTACAGGAATAAATGTCAGTTTATGTGCGCTGAGCAGCTACCATGAGGCAAGATAGGCTGGTGTCTACAGGAATAAATGTGAGTTTATGTGCGCTGAGCAGCTACCATGAGGCAAGATAGGCTTGTGTCTACAGGAATGCACATGAGTTTATGTGCGCTGAGCAGCTACCATGAGGCAAGATAGACTGGTGTCTACAGGGATAAATGTGAGTTTATATGCACTGAGCAGCTACCATGATGCAAGATAGGCTGGTGTCTACAGGAATGCACGTGAGTTTATGTGTGCTGAGCAGCTACCATGAGGCAAGATATGCTGGTGTCTACAGGAATGCACGCGAGTTTATGTGCGCTGAGCAGCTACCATGAGGCAAGATAGGCTGGTGTCTACATGAATAAATGTGAGATTATGTGGACTGAGCAGCTAGCATGCTGCAAGATAGGCTGGTGTCTACAGGAATGCACGCAAGTTTATGTGCGCTGAGCAACCATAGCACAGGGCAAGATAGGCTGGTGTCTACATGAATGCACGTGAGTTTATTTGTGCTGAGCAGCTACCATGAGGCAAGATAGGCTGGTGTCTACAGGAATAAATGTGAGTTTATGTGTGCTGAGCAGCTACCATGAGGCGAGATCAGCTTTTGTCTACAGGAATAAATGTGAGTTTATGTGGACTGAGCAGCTAGCATGCTGCAAGATAGGCTGGTGTCTACAGGAATGCACGCAAGTTTATGTGCGCTGAGCAACCATAGCACAGGGCAAGATAGGCTGGTGTCTACATGAATGCACGTGAGTTTATTTGTGCTGAGCAGCTACCATGAGGCAAGATCGGCTGATGTCTACAGGAATAAATGTGAGTTTAGGTGCGCTGAGCAGCTACCATGAGGCAAGATCGGCTGGTGCCTAAAGGAATAAATGTGAGTTTATGTGCGCTGAGCAGCTACCATGAGGCAAAATCGGCTGGTGTCTACAGGAATAAATGTGAGTTTATGTGCGCTGAGCAGCTACCATGAGGCAAGATCGGCTGGTGTCTACAGGAATAAATGTGAGTTTATGTGTGCTGAGCAGCTACCATGAGGCAAGATAGGCTGGTGTCTACAGGAATAAATGTGAGTTTATGTGTGCTGAGCAGCTAGCACGCAGCAAGATAGCCTGGTGTCTACAAGAATGCACGCAAGTTTATGTGCGCTGAGCAGCTAGCATGAGGCAATATCGGCTGGTGTCTACAGGAATAAATGTGAGTTTATGTGCGCTGAGCAGCTAGCATCCGGCAAGATAGGCTGGTGTCTACAGGAATGCACACGAGTTTATGTGCGATGAGCAACTATAGCACAGGGCAAGATAGGCTGGTGTCTACAGGAATGCATGTGAGTTTAAGTGCACTGAGCAGCTACATTGAGGCAAGATAGGCTGGTGTCTACAGGAATAAATGTGAGTTTATGTGCGCTGAGCAGCTACCATGAGGCAAGATAGGCTGGTGTCTACAGAAATAAATGTGAGTTTATGTGCACTGAGCAGTACCATGAGGCAAGATAGGCTGGTGTCTACAGGAATAAATGTGAATTTATGTGCGCTGAGCAGCTAGCATGATGCAAGATAGGCTGGTGTCTACAGGAATGCACGCAAGTTTATGTGTGCTGAGCAACCAAAGCACATGGCACGATAGGCTGGTGTCTACAGGAATGCACGTGAGTTTATGTGTGCTGAGCAGCTACCATGAGGCAAGATAGGCTGCTGTCTACAGGAATAAATGTGAGTTTATGTGCGCTGAGCCGCTAGCATGCGGCAAGATAGGCTGGTGTATACAGGAATAAGTGTGAATTTATGTGCGCTGAGCAGCTAGCATGCTGCAAGATAGGCTGGTGTCTACAGGAATGCACGCAAGTTTATGTGCGCTGAGCAACCATAGCACAGGGCACGATAGGCTGGTGTCTACAGGAATGCACGTGAGTTTATGTGTGCTGAGCAGCTACCATGAGGCAAGATAGGCTGGTGTCTACAGGAATAAATGTGAGTTTATGTGTGCTGAGCAGCTACCATGAGGCAAGATCGGCTGGTGTCTACAGGAATGCATGTGAGTTTATGTGCGCTGAGCAGCTAGCACGAGGCAAGATAGGCTGGTGTCTACAGGAATAAATGTGAATTTATGTGCGCTGAGCAGCTAGCATGCTGCAAGATAGGCTGGTGTCTACAGGAATAAATGTGAATTTATGTGCGCTGAGCAGCTAGCATGCTGCAAGATAGGCTGGTGTCTACAGGAATGCACACAAGTTTATGTGCGCTGAGCAACCATAGCACAGGGCAACATAGGCTGGTGTCTACAGGAATGCACATGAGTTTATGTGTGCTGAGCAGCTACCATGAGGCAAGATAGGCTGGTGTCTACAGGAATAAATGTGAATTTATGTGCGCTGAGCAACTAGCATGCTGCAAGATAGGCTGGTGTCTAAAGGAATGCACGCAAGTTTATGTGCGCTGGGCAACCATAGCACTGGGCAAGATAGGCTGGTGTCTACAGGAATGCACATGAGTTTATGTGTGCTGAGCAGCTACCATGAGGCAAGATAGGCTGGTGTCTACAGGAATAAATGTGAGTTTATGTGTGCTGAGCAGCTACCATGAGGCAAGATCAGCTGGTGTCTACAGGAATAAATGTGAGTTTATGTGGACTGAGCAGCTACCATGAGGCAAGATCGGCTGGTGTCTACAGGAATAAATGTGAGTTTATGTGCACTGAGCAGCTACCATGAGGCAAGATCGGCTGGTGTCTACAGGAATAAATGTGAGTTTATGTGCGCTGAGCAGCTACCATGAGGCAAGATAGGCTGGTGTCTACAGGAATAAATGTGAGTTTATGTGCGCTGAGCAGCTACCATGAGGCAAGATAGGCTGGTGTCTACAGGAATAAATGTGAGTTTATGTGTGCTGAGCAGCTAGCACGCAGCAAGATAGCCTGGTGTCTACAAGAATGCACGCAAGTTTATGTGCGCTGAGCAGCTAGCATGAGGCAAGATCGGCTGGTGTCTACAGGAATAAATGTGAGTTTATGTGCGCTGAGCAGCTAGCATCCGGCAAGATAGGCTGGTGTCTACAGGAATGCATGTGAGTTTAAGTGCACTGAGCAGCTACATTGAGGCAAGATAGGCTGGTGTCTACAGGAATAAATGTGAGTTTATGTGCGCTGAGCAGCTACCATGAGGCAAGATATGCTGGTGTCTACAGGAATAAATGTGAGTTTATGTGCGCTGAGCAGCTACCATGAGGCAAGATATGCTGGTGTCTACAGGAATAAATGTGAGTTTATGTGCGCTGAGCAGCTACCATGAGGCAAGATATGCTGGTGTCTACAGGAATAAATGTGAGTTTATGTGCGCTGAGCAGCTACCATGAGGCAATATAGGCTGGTGTCTACAGGAATGCACGTGAGTTTATGTGCGCTGAGCAGCTACCATGAGGCAAGATAGGCTGGTGTCTACAGGAATAAATGTGAGTTTATATGCACTGAGCAGCTACCATGAGGCAAGATAGGCTGGTGTCTACAGGAATGCACGCGAGTTTATGTGCACTGAGCAGCTACCATGAGGCAAGATAGGCTGGTGTCTACAGGAATGCACGTGAGTTTATGTGCACTGAGCAGCTACCATGAGGCAATATAGGCTGGTGTCTACAGGAATAAATGTGAGCTTATGTGCGCTGAGCAGCTACCATGAGGCAAAATCGGCTGGTGTCTACAGGAATAAATCTGAGTTTATGTGCGCTGAGCAGCTACCATGAGGCAAGATCGGCTGGTGTCTACAGGAATAAATGTGAGTTTATGTGCGCTGAGCAGCTACCATGAGGCAAGATAGGCTGGTGTCTACAGGAATAAATGTGAGTTTATGTGCGCTGAGCAGCTACCATGAGGCAAGATATGCTGGTGTCTACAGGAATAAATGTGAGTTTATGTGCGCTTAGCAGCTACCATGAGGCAAGATAGGCTGGTGTCTACAGGAATGCACGTGAGTTTATGTGTGCTGAGCAGCTACCATGAGGCAAGATCGGCTGGTGTCTACAGGAATAAATGTGAGTTTATGTGTGCTGAGCAGCTACCATGAGGCAAGATAGGCTGGTGTCTACAGGAATGCAAGTAAGTTTATGTGCGCTGAGCAGCTACCATGAGGCAAGATAGGCTGGTGTCTACATGAATAAATGTGAGTTTACGTGCGCTGAGCAGCTACCATGAGGCAAGATAGGCTGGTGTCTACAGGAATAAATGTGAGTTTATGTGCGCTGAGCAGCTACCATGAGGCAAGATCGGCTGGTGTCTACAGGAATAAATGTGAGTTTATGTGCACTGAGCAGCTACCATGAGGCAAGATAGGCTAGTGTCTACAGGAATGCACGTGAGATTATGTGTGCTGAGTAGCTACCACGAGGCAAGATAGGCTGGTGTCTACAGGAATAAATGTGAGTTTATATGCACTGAGCAGCTACCATGAGGCAAGATAGGCTGGTGTCTACAGGAATAAATGTGAGTTTATGTGTGCTGAGCAGCTACCATGAGGCAAGATCGGCTGGTGTCTACAGGAATAAATGTGAGTTTATGTGCACTGAGCAGCTACCATGAGGCAAGATAGGCTGGTGTCTACAGGGATAAATGTGAATTTATGTGCGCTGAGCAGCTAGCGTGCGGCAAGATAGGACGGTGTCTACAGGAATGCACATGAGTTTATGTGCGCTGAGCAGCTACCATGAGGCAAGATAGACTGGTGTCTACAGGGATAAATGTGAGTTTATATGCACTGAGCAGCTACCATGATGCAAGATAGGCTGGTGTCTACAGGAATGCACGTGAGTTTATGTGTGCTGAGCAGCTACCATGAGGCAAGATCGGCTGGTGTCTACAGGAATGCACGTGAGTTTATGTGTACTGAGCAGCTACCATGAGGCAAGATAGGCTGGTGTCTACAGGAATGCAAGTAAGTTTATGTGCGCTGAGCAGCTACCATGAGGCAAGATAGGCTGGTGTCTACATGAACAAATGTGAGTTTACGTGCACTGAGCAGCTACCATGAGGCAAGATAGGCTGGTGTCTACAGGAATAAATGTGAGTTTATGTGCGCTGAGCAGCTACCATGAGGCAAGATAGGCTGGTATCTACAGGAATAAATGTGAGTTTATGTGCGCTGAGCAGCTACCATGAGGCAAGATCGGCTGGTGTCTACAGGAATAAATGTGAGTTTATGTGCACTGAGCAGCTCCCATGAGGCAAGATAGGCTGGTGTCTACAGGAATAAATGTGAATTTATGTGCGCTGAGCAGCTAGCGTGCGGCAAGATAGGACGGTGTCTACAGGAATGCACGCAAGTTTATGTGCGCTGAGCAACTATAGCACAGGGCAAGATAGGCTGGTGTCTACAGGAATGCACGTGAGTTTATGTGTGCTGAGCAGCTACCATGAGGCAAGATAGGCTGGTGTCTACAGGAATAAATGTGAATTTATGTGCGCTGAACCGCTAGCATGCGGCAAGATAGGCTGGTGTCTACAGGAATGCCCGCGAGTTTATGTGCGCTGAGCAACTATAGCACAGGGCAAGATAGGCTGGTGTCCACAGGAATGCACGTGAGTTTATGTGCACTGAGCAGCTACCATGAGGCAAGATAGGCGGGTGTCTACAGGAATAAATGTGAGTTTATGTGCGCTGAGCAGCTGCCATGAGGCAAGATAGGCTGGTGTCTACAGGAATAAATGTGAGTTTATGTGCACTGAGGAGCTACCATGAGGCAAGATAGGCTGGTGTCTACAGGAATGCACGTGAATTTATGTGCACTGAGCAGCTACCATGCGGCAAGATAGACTGCTGTCTACAGGAATAAATGTGAGTTTATGTGCGCTGAGCAGCTACCATGAGGCAAGATAGGCTGGTGTCTACAGGAATAAATGTGAGTTTATGTGCGCTGAGCAGCTACCATGAGGCAAGATAGGCTGGTGTCTACAGGAATGCACGCAAGTTTATGTGCGCTGAGCAACTATAGCACAGGGCAAGATAGGCTGGTGTCTACAGGAATGCACGTGAGTTTATGTGCACTGGGCAGCTACCATGAGGCAAGATAGGCTGGTGTTTACAGGAATAAATGTCAGTTTATGTGCGCTGAGCAGCTACCATGAGGCAAGATAGGCTGGTGTCTACAGGAATAAATGTGAGTTTATGTGCGCTGAGCAGCTACCATGAGGCAAGATAGGCTTGTGTCTACAGGAATGCACATGAGTTTATGTGCGCTGAGCAGCTACCATGAGGCAAGATAGACTGGTGTCTACAGGGATAAATGTGAGTTTATATGCACTGAGCAGCTACCATGATGCAAGATAGGCTGGTGTCTACAGGAATGCACGTGAGTTTATGTGTGCTGAGCAGCTACCATGAGGCAAGATATGCTGGTGTCTACAGGAATGCACGCGAGTTTATGTGCGCTGAGCAGCTACCATGAGGCAAGATAGGCTGGTGTCTACATGAATAAATGTGAGATTATGTGGACTGAGCAGCTAGCATGCTGCAAGATAGGCTGGTGTCTACAGGAATGCACGCAAGTTTATGTGCGCTGAGCAACCATAGCACAGGGCAAGATAGGCTGGTGTCTACATGAATGCACGTGAGTTTATTTGTGCTGAGCAGCTACCATGAGGCAAGATAGGCTGGTGTCTACAGGAATAAATGTGAGTTTATGTGTGCTGAGCAGCTACCATGAGGCGAGATCAGCTTTTGTCTACAGGAATAAATGTGAGTTTATGTGGACTGAGCAGCTAGCATGCTGCAAGATAGGCTGGTGTCTACAGGAATGCACGCAAGT